>NC_056744.1:1276211632-1276811632 GCF_019279795.1 Protopterus annectens
AGCATAGCACATACTGTGAATTTATGTGCACATGCGGCTAAAGAATACTGCAGGACTCCACATGATATATCTAGGAACCATAACTGTGACTTCAGCAACCGAAACACATGCTCTATGTTGTTCCTAATGTGTGCATGCGCCTCATTATGGTGTTTTTCTGTGGGTGCATTTCTGATGGGTGTTATCATCCACGGCTCCAGGGCATAGCCAGCACCCCCCAGTAAATGGCCATGTGGGATGTCACCGCTAGCAAACATCTGGTACATCTGTCATGTGTGCCAGATATGGGGATTGTGATAACTGCCAGGGCTGCCAGCACACACATTCAGGATTTTCCTCGGGGCATTGCACACGACCTGGCAGTTCATGGAGTAGTACCTGTTGCGGTTAATGCAGGATTTTATCCTGTTCACCAGGTGCAGCCTTGATGTGTACATGAGGGCAATCAATGGCACCCAGTACCTCAGGGTAGTGTGCAACATGGTAGAACTGTTGCATACTGCTGGCCCTCACCTCAGGGGAGAGGGGAAAAGATATACTCACTGGCATATGGAAGCATAGCATCCAGGAAATGGTGGGGTATCCTGAATGCAGATACCTGTGACACCACCATCCCCAGGTGGTCTTTGAAAAGTAACTGAAGATAGTATCCTAAGGGCTACACATACCTTTGTTTCCATGGGATGGGTTCCCCTCTGTTGGCTCTGACTCTGAGCTGAGGGCAGCAGAGCTCAGTGAGTTCTTGTAATACGTCCCTGTCCACCTTCTAGGCATCTACAATCTCCTAGTAGGTTACCCCGGGCCTGAACATTCTTTTCCTTCTCAACCTAGGCCTACTGTCAGCAGCAGCAGCACTGACTTCAGCATCTAGCACATACATATGTAGCAGACCTGCAGCAGCCTCTAGCATTATCTCAGTTAAAATTCAGAAGACTGGACTCCAGTGGTCCAGAGTATTGGAGGAAATCAGAATGTAGGGTGTATGCATACTTTATACAGGTCTGCTATAGGTCCAGCATGTGTGATTGGCTTGGCTAATTATTATGCATTTCACCTGTCTAGATTCTAATTAACATCATATACTGGTCCTACTTTATTGCGTGACGAGGCGCTCTGCGTCACACCATGCAGAATAGCTCATACAAAAGTCAAAATCAATAACTGAATATATCCGGTTTTCATTACTGGTACCTACATCATCAGTATGACCTGGGTGGTCTACTTTGCGCAAACAAGCTCAGCTATGTGGCACACCATGCAAACATGTGCACCAGGAATTTAAAAATTCTTAAAAGTAACGGGACACCCCCCCCACCACCCCAATCCCCCATCCCCACTGGCATCCATATCCAGTGGAAATATCAGCTTGGTGTAAGAGCCTACACAAAAGGGATCTGTGGACACAGTTGCTCCTCATTTGCATACATATTCCTGGTAACTACATGGTATGACGCAGGCAACAGCACCAATGCACCATTGTACTGACTTGATGCAAAGTCCTATAATACATTTCTGACAATTATTATAAAATACTCATTATTGCTTTTTTTTTTCAATTCAGCATGTTTGCGCACTGCGGCACTTAACGCAGACATGCCAAAATCATTAAAAAATATATATTTGTACATATTCCCTTGCACTTTCAGACATCCACAATGCATTTTTCACACATCAATATATATGATCTAACCATTTCAGGGGAGTTATATCCATATTTATGGACTTTTACATCCCCTTCTTTCTGTGTTCATTCCTGTACGTGGAAAATTGCCACATACACTATGGACACAGACACAGGGTCTACACGGATGCCCTTCTGCTTCTTGGATCACTCCACCTGGGTCATTTGCATAAGATTCACCTACTTATAAGGTAATTTGCATTACACGGAACTTACAGACTCTAAAACCATTCACGCTCATGTACACATCACACTGCAATGCGTACACAAAAAAATCATGTAGGCTTTAATGAATTCCCCTGAGTGTCTTATCCAAATAAAATCTGAGTTGTCATTGCACATCCAATGTGTGCAGCACCTTCTCACTACCAGATTGTGGAGAAGGGAAAAAGGTGGGAAAATGAATAGACTAATTAAGGGACAACTCTATAAAACCACCTTGTGCATAAAAGAAAGATTAGTACTCAAGGGCACCCTGTCCTTATGAAACTTCAAAAAAGGAGGACAAGCCATAAAGGCTTGAAGCTCAGACACCATCTGGCAGAAGTAAGGGCTAACAAAAAAACAGTCTTCCAAGTGCAATATTAATATTGTAAGGAAGCTGAAGCTGCAGGCTCAAAAGGAGCCAGAGTCAATTTCTCCAAAACAAAATTAAGATCCCAGGAAGGATGATCAGGCTTCCTGGGAGGCTTAGTATGAAGGATGCCTTTAAGGAATTGTTTAGCTTCAAACATAGAAGCTAAAGGAGGAGGAGAGAATGGTAGACAAGCAGACATAGCTAATAAGTGGACCTTAACAGAAGAATAAGCCAAACCAACATTGAGCAATTCACACAGATAAGACAAAAACAAAGGAACTTCTACAGAAAGTGGAACCAGGTTACATGAAAGACATCAAACAGAAAACCTCTTCCATTTGGATAAGTAGGATTTGCTAGTATTGGGTTTTCTGGCCTCCAACAGGACCACATCCTCAGAAAAAGGTGTCTGTAGAATCAAAATCCTATCACCCACAGTGTCAGCTGAAGAGTGAACAAGTAGGGATGGATGACAGATCCCTTGTCTTGTGTGAGTAGGTCCACTCTGTGAGGTAACTTGAGATGACTGACCTTGGCTAAATGCAGAAGAAGAGGGAACCAATGCTGTCTTGGCCAGATGGAAATCACCAACAACATTTTGGGAACATCCTTTTGAAATTTCAACAGGACTACTGGAATGAGGGGAAGGGGAGGGAAAGCATAAAGAAACATCCCCTTGCAAGAAAAAGAGAGGATGTCCATCTTCCACACTAAAGAATCTGGGACTGTGGCACAAAAAAGTGGAAGTTTTCTGCTCAGAGGGGAGGCAAACAGATCTATTTAAGGAGTACCCCACTGGTGGACAATGTCCAGAAACACATCTCTGCAAAGCATCCATTCATAGGACTGAGTTAAGGACCCGCTCAGAGTGTCTGTCACAATGTTTAGATCTGAGGGAAGGTAAACTGCCTGAAGAATCACTTGATACTGGACAGCAAGATCTCATAACAGGAGTGCTAACCGGCAAAGATAATATCTTGTTTCCTCATTTGTTTACATACCACATCACTGTGGTGGTGTCTGTAAACATCTTGAGAGGTCCCGGGGAAAAGGAGGATGAAAAGCCTGAAGAGCTGGCAGAAGCGCTGTCATCTCTTTGACACTGATGTGCTCCTTCTGCTGAAGAGGAGACCAGACCCCTTGTACCTTTAGGAAAACAAAAGCTGCTCCCTATCCCACATCTGTGGGTTCTGTGAACAGCTCCAGAGATGGAACAAGGGGATGAAAGGGAAGCCCTGGGTTTAGAGACAATAGCTGAATCCACCAGTGAAGTTCCTTCTTTAGATAGGGAAGAAGAGGAACTACAAAGTCTAGAGGATGTGCACGTTGAAGCCAAACTGATTTCAGAAACCAGTGAAATTTTCTCATGTGGAGTCTGGCTATAGGGAGCATAGGAATGGTGGATGTCATAAATCCCAGAGCTCTCAAAAACTCCCTGGCTGTGACAGAGGTCAAGATTTTGAAAGAAGGAAATGAGAGTCAAGACCTTGGGAACAGGCAGAGATGCCAGCATAGGCACCATCTGAATCATGCACCTAGAAAAAACATGGTCTTGAGAAGAAGTCAGAAAGGACTTTTTGAAGGTTTTTTTTTAACATTTGTTAACCGGGAAAGTCTGACATGGAATGAGCCAATTTTCAGCAGAGGCCCGGGGAGAAATGCTCCAGATGCATGTCTTTGTAACGTGGGAGGAAACTGGAGCACCCAGAGGAAACCCACACGAATGCAAGGCAGTACATGCAGACTCCACACAGAAGTCACCCCAGCTGAGAATCGAACCAGAGAACCTCTTGCTGTGAGGGGACAATGCTACCACTGCACCACAGTGACTGCGCAGTCACACGTTTATTGTGAACCCCAGGCTTTGCAGAAGAGGAAATGGCACAATGAAGATTTTGCAACAGGATCTCTGGAGAGGAGGAGAGGATGCCTGAAACAGGAGATCATCCAAGTACAGAAAAACTTGGATCCCCTGAATCCTGCAAAAAGTAATCACAGGAGCTAGACATTTTGTGAATACTCTTGAGGCAGTAGCAAGGTCAAATGGCAAAGCAGAGAACTGGAAATGAGATTAGTTAAGTATTGTTTTTCTGCATCTGTTTGAATCTGTACAACGGTGTTATTTTTCTTTCTCCTGTGACTGAAACTCTGGTGCTTAATGTACTTAGATATTTGGTATTCTCATGTTTTCTATTTTACTATGTAATACTTTTATGCCTTTCATTGTGGCTGGTCTTTTACAGAATACTTTTAATATCTTGAGAGTAGTTGTGCTTATTTTAGTGACACTGTGGCTACTCCGAAAAGCCTTGCTGCTTTGGTTACACTCTACAATTTATATTAGTACTGATTTTACTCAGTATAATTGGATACCCTTGTAAGAGCCTGTTGAATGGTGGCAGCGTGATTACCTTACACTCTGGGCAGAAGGGATACAGCTAGTAAATCTATACCAGCCTTTCCAGGACAGTGTGTGTGTGTGTGTGTGTGTGTGTGTGTGTGTGTGTGTGTGTGTGTGTGTGTGTGTGTGTGTGTGTGTGTGTGTGTGTGTGTGTGTGAGAAAATCAAATACCCAGGTGTGGGTATGTCAGCTACTTGGAAATGGGACACAGTGCTCCAAAATGAGTCTTGTTTGGGATCTGGAGAGACAGAGAGTCCAGTCCCAGGTCTGGAGCATGTTCCCTGCATGCTCTTGGGGGAAACTGTGCTTGACGCAGAGAACTGCATCTGAAAAATACTGTGCAAATCCATTCCTGTTTTTAGTGACCGTCGCTCACCACTGTCAGTGGTGAGGATTGAGGCTCCTTGATTACTGGCCTGGAGTAGAAAGGCCATCAAATATTGGTGGGCAAAGCGGTGGGAAATTAAATGAACTTCAGTAGCCTGTGGGCAGTTGTCACTGAAGGTGTGTGTACTCTCAACAGCCACAAGGTAAACATCTAGAGTTTCATTTTCACAACAGCTTTATTCATTTTCGTTAGTTTAGTTTAATCAGGAAAAGCAAGCAAAGATGTCAGTAGAGGATTAATGGTAAGCTGACAAAGAACCAGCTGGCCAAGGTGTGCGAAGCCAAAGGACTGGTGTTTGGTAACCAGACTAAAGAGAAAATTATTTCAGTTTTAGTCGCAGCTGCAGTGCGGACCAGTGGACAGGAGGACAACCAGTCTAGTGTTGGGGATGTGTAGTTTTCAGAAAGAGGACAGTTCACCTTTTCCTCAAGGGACTTAAAAATCTATCTGGAGTTAGAGAGACATGAATTGGAGCTCAAATGTTTGGAGACTGAGGAAAAGGAGAAGCAGTGTCAGCATGAACTGGAGGCCAAATGTATGGAGACCAAAGAGAGACTGTGGCGTTGGAAGATCAAAGAAAAAGAGACCAGTGTCAGCATGAACTGGAGGCCAAACATTTGGAGATTGAAGAAAATGAGAGACGGTGGTGATTGGAGGCTGAAGAAAAAGAGAAGCTGCAACAATATGAGAGGGAGGTGTTGATTATTTGTCAGGGAGGTAATGAGGAAGGGAATAACTGGACCCCAGAAGCAATAAAGGTCAGTAAATTTCTTCCAGAATTTCAGAGGTGGATGACTTTGATTGTTTTATTCATATATTTTAAAGCGTATGTAAACAGTATAATGTTGGCCAAGAGCTCTGGGTACGGTTCCTGACCCCCTTACTCCATGGTGAAGCTGTAACTGCTGTTTCTAAATTGTCGGATACTGGCAATCAATGTTTATTTAACTGTTATAAGTTAACACCTCAAGATTACAGAAACAAAAGTTTCATGAGCATAGACACAAGGCAGATGAAAGTGTATGTGATTACATTGCTGAGTTAAGCACTTATTTTCATAGGTGGGTGAGTGGGTGTCAGGTCACCACTTTTGAAAGACTAACGGACATTTTGGTGAGGGAACAAGCCCTTAGTACTTTGCCTACAGACACGAGAATCTGGCAGATTAGGAGTGCTACTTTGCAGATGAGCTGGGGAGAAAAGGAGATCTTTACTTAGCAAGCAGGGCATCACTGCACAAGAAGGGGATACCCAGTGCTGCACATGGATATAAGGGAACCCATGATGGGCAGCCTAAATCACCCCAACAGAGTCTACCAGTAACAGAAGAAGCCACTAGTTCAGGTACATGGCCAGAATTAGGGGTTAGATGTTTTAAATATATAACCAGAGGGGGTCATGTAACATACAAATATCCACTGAAGCAAGGTGGGGAGCAAAAGGTGAGGCAGGCAGCAACTGGGAACAACAGTGTGCCAGAAGTAAGTTGTCTGGAGACAACAGGGGTACCAAACTATCACCAGACTTTGTATCCTATCTTAGTGGATGGAAGACAGGCCACTGCTAAGAGAGACACAGCCTCTGACATAACCATTGTGAAGCCTGCAGTGGATAAAGACGAGCAACACTTGCTTGGGCAGTCCACTCCAATGAAAGCTTTAGGAAGGATCCCATTCCAAATACCTTTGGCCAGCGTTCACATTGACTGGGAGGGTGGAAAAGGAAGCAAACGGGTAGCTGTGTTTGAGGATATTCCTGCAGATGTCTTGATAGGGAATGATTTTGATAATGCAGTACCTTGTGTGCATGCAGTTACATGCAGTCAAGGCTGGGGGAGACCCCGACAGACCCCACACCTGAAGCTGGGGTTGGTGATGTGGCTATTTCAGGAAAGGAGCTACCTTGTAGCAGTGATCCTGAAAGTGAGCCACCACTGCTGATAGGTACTGAAGTCTCCATGAACAAGGTAATTGCAAGGAAAGAGGTGAGTGGTAGTACCCAGGCTGACAGTGAAGCACCTCTGTCTGAAGATACTAGGCTTCCTGTGGAAGGTAAGCTGGGAGGGGTCACAAAGGTAGAGTTGAGACAGGTTCAACTTTCAGACCCTACCTTATGAAGCTTGAGTGAGGTAGCTAAAGAGACACCTGAAACTCAAGGAAAAGGGGAGTCTGTTTACTGGAACAAAGGATTACTGCACAGAGAGTGGACCCCTGACCTGAAGGAGGGCTAGAGGGTGAGGTAATACAGCAGATGGTAGTGCTCAGAGCCTACCATCTGGCACTTCTAGCCATAGCCCATGACATTCCTTTTGTAGGTCATATGGGCATAAAGTGTACTAATAGACATATTATGCAGAACTGTTATTGGCCTGGGATTGCAAGGGATGTAACAGGGTACTGCATGATCTGTGAACAGTGCCAAAAGGTAGACAAGGCAGGGGACAATATCAAAGCTCTGTTGATGCCTTTGCCTGTGACTGAAGAGCTGTTTCAGAGAGTAGCTATGGATATTGTGGGGCTTTTGATTACCCCAAGTTCAACAGGGAAGAAGTACATCCTGGTGGCAGTAGATTATGCTACTAGATACCCTGAGGCGGTAGCTCTGTCTTCCATCGAGGGCAGAGAAGCTAGTAAATGCTTTGTTAGAGATTTTCAGCAGGATAAGTTTCCCAAGAGAAATACTTACTGACAGAGGTGCCAATTTCATGTCAAGCTTGCTGACTTGTCTGTGGAAGATTTGTGGGGTGAAGCACCCAAAGACCACCCCCGACCATCCTCAGATTAATGGTCTTATGGAGAGGTTAAACGCTACACTAAAGACCATGCAACGGGCATTTGCAGACCAGTTTAAGAGAGGGGAGACAAATATTTGCTCCATCTATTGTTTGCATACATAGAGGTATCCCAGCAATCCACAGGTTTTTCACCCTTTGAGTTGCTGTATGGGCATAGGGTGAGGGGGCTTTCAAATCTGATTCATGATGAGTGGGAGGGTGAGTGTGAATCCCACAAGGAGTCTGTTGTGGCACATGTCCTAAACATCAGGACAAGGCTTAGAGAGCTCACGGTCTTGGCCCAGGAGAATGTGTCAGGAGCCCAACAGCAGGAAAAAGGTCTAATATGACAGGAATTTTCAAGGCCGAGAGTATGCTGTGGGACAGCAGGTTATGGTTCTGATTCCTGTCAGACACAATAAGCAGCAGGCAGCTTGGGAGGGACCCTTCAAAGTGGTAAGGAAGGTCAGGGATGTTAATTACATTTTAATTACATGGTAAACCTGCTAGTCAGGGGGTAGGGGCATAAATTGTAATACGTTAACATGATGACGCCTCAGCATGTCAGGGAGGGTCCTGGGCAGACTGCAAATGGCAGGGTTAACAATTAAGCCCAGTAAGTGTCAGGTGGGTATGACAGAGGTCTGCTACCTTGCACACAGAGGGGGGGAGTGGTAAGATTAGGCCAGAACCTGCCAAAGTGGAAGCTATTCAGGTGTGGCCTACCCCATTACTGAAAAGCAGGTGAGAACATTCTTGAGGACAGAGGGGTACTACAGAAAATTTGTTCCCAACTGTAGTACAACAGCTGCTCCCCTCACAGACCTGACAAGGAAAACCAGGCCAGATAAGGTAGTGTGGACCTCAGCCTACAAGCAGGCATTGCTTAACATCTTCATACAGGTCTATTTTTCATGTGGAAGAACATCTCTTCTGAACTGAGGTATCCAGGAGACACGCAAGGAAAATAATAAAAATACCATGAGGAGGAGTCAGACGCAAATTCTTTAAGTCCACTTGGAATCCCGGCTTGGATAACAGATCCTTTACCCAACGGAGATTCCTGACACTTTGATAAAGACTCAGCAAGTCATGTAAATAAGAGAAAATGTGAATACCTTGCAGTCAGTGGGTTTTAACACATGAGACTGACACTTTCTGAACACCCTTGAAGCAGTAGTTAGATGAAAAGGTAATGCAGACAACTGATAATGTGATCCAGACACAGAAAACCTTAAGAGACACCTGAAATCTGGATCTACATGTATGTAATGATATGCATCTTTTAAATCTAAGGTCACCAGAAAAATTGGGAATGGGGTAAAAAGTTGTGAAGAGATAACATTTTGAACATGGGAAAAATTATCCAGAACTGGTTTCCAAGAATCTTCTTTCTTTGGCACCAGTAATATCCTGCAAAAAAAATCCTTATCCTAAATGAGGAGGAGGGACAGCTTATGCTACCCTTAAGCTAGCATATGAATGAGAGGAGGAAAAAGAAGACTCTGGTCTGGTGGGTGAAAAGAAATCTCTCAAAAGGGAGAGAGAGACTCTCACTGCCATCCGTAACCTTGATCGATTACTTTCAAAACCCATCTGTCTGAAACAATCAGTTGCCAAAGAAGGAAATAAGGGCTTAGACTTTCCTGGGAGAATTAAAGGACTGCCAGGTGACAGGAGGTTTGGAAATACTTCACAAAGTAATTCAGATTTATTTGACTGTCCTTTGATCTAGGGGAGGTTCATGCTTTCTTTTTGGAACCTCCCTACCAATACGTTTTCAACGTGTTTTCTCCAGCAGCTTGCTGGGATTGTTTATTTTGTTTTTTAAAGAAAGTTGTGGAGGGAGCTTTGAATCTCTTCGAAAAATTAGAGGATGACTGAAAAAATCTGACAGATCCCTTCATCTCTTATCACACTTTTTAATACCCTCTGCAGTAGAGGGTCCAAAAAATAGTTTTCTATCCAAAGGAAAATTCATAATCTCAATTTTGAAATCCTCTTTGAGGTTTTGAGAATGCAAAAAGGCAAAAATCTCCATAACAGGTCCAGTGGTAGCAGCCCTGAAAGTGGCATCAGCAGAATCATAATAAGGATGTTTCAATCAATAAGCGAGTCCCTTGAGATTCATAAGAAACCAAGTTGCACAAAGCAAACTTCTTCTCACAACAGGAAACAGACACCAAAATATTCCTCCTATTGTCACAAGAGGCAAGCATACATGTCAACATATACGTTTGATAGCTGAGAATTCTAAAAACAAGTGTTGAAAAGAATACCCAATATTCATCATATTTATCACTGCTGCAGTAGCTTTAGCTATATGGGTCATATTCTCCACAGGATATAACAGCCGGTCAGCTTCCCGAGTTTCAGGGCACCTCCCATGCATCCAGTCTGAGCTGACCAAAAGACAAGTTAGAGTGTGAAGCCCTTCAAGAGATTTTATGCAGCTGAAGAGTATGCTCCTCTGAGGCTTTCGAGGAAAGACTTTGCTTCTCTTTGCTGTGTAGATAAGTTCCCTTTGGGGGGGGTACAATTTTCTTAATGTTTATGCTTTATTACGTTTCCATTCAGAAAGGTTATTTTCAAGCTAGGAGTGTTGTGTTTTAATGGACTGTCTAAACATTGTAACATACTTTTAAAAAGGACACTTGTTTTTTTCTAAGTTAAAAGCAGTGTAAAGTAAATGACATTTGTTTCTGTGAAGAAATTGTGCTTATTCTAATTTTGTAGGGCTGGCATAGTGTTTTAAAAAATAAGTTATGTACTCACCATAACGTTCCATGTGAGTTGTTCATCTCGCCTGCATTCTTTACTGATGGGTTCAGAACCAATCCTCAGCCCCGTCTCAGCCAACTGCAAAAGCTCAAGGTCTTCAACCAGCTTGAGGCCAACTCCCTATCCCATGATGCACCCTGATCTTCCCTCAGATCTTGTTTGCTGCGTGATTACTTAGTAGTATAAATATGCCATTCAGAGAGTTGTATAAGAGACAAAGCACTCTATATGGACCTCAAGTAGACTGGATGGGGGTTGGAGGGTGGGACGTAAGAATGAAGGAGAGATGAACAATTCACATGGAATGTTATGGTGAGTACATAATTTCTTTATGTGAAGTTGTTCTATCTCACCGTTCATTCTTTACTGATGGGTAGCGTCCCAAGCACCATCTTCTCGGGTGGCTCACGGGAGTAGATTCCTCAGAACTGCGGAACCAAAGGAGGCCCTGTCCCTGGAGGTCTTGTCTACTTTGTAATGAGTGATAAAGGTATGAGGTGTTGACCAGGTAGCTGCTGCACAAATACAGTCTAATGGTAACCTCACAGAAAAGGCTAATGAAATAGCTCTAGTAGAGTGGGCCTTTACTTTTTGTTGCAAGGGGGCATTTTGTGAAATATAAATGAAGGAAATGCAATCTGATAGCCATCTTGACAAGGTTACTTTTGTCACTGAGGCACCCATCTTTGACTCTGAAAAGGAAACGAAAAGTTGATAAGTTGACCTGAATTGTTTCATTCTGTCTACATAAAATCGTAGTTGTCTATGAACATCAAGTTTTTGCAGCATGTGTTCCATCCTATTTGTGTATTGGGGAAAGAAAACTGGCAACTCAATAGATTGGTTAAGATTTGCCTCTGAACAAACATTTGGTAAAAAGGATGGATTAGTTCTGAGCAAAACTCTGTCATTATGGAACATCAGATAAGGAGGTTTGATGGTTAGGGCTTGCAGCTCAGAAATTCGCCGAGCAGAAATAATGGCCATCAGAAAAATAGTCTTCCATGAAAGGAATTTCAAAGAACAGGATGAAGTTGGTTCGAAAGGGGGTAGTATAATTCTGGACAGAACAAAGTTTAGATTCCATGGCATGACTGGAGCTCTGATTGGTGGCGTCAAATGAATGGCACATTTAAGAAAGGCTTTAGTTGATGCAACATGATGTTAGAAAGTTTAGTTAGGAATTCCAATATAGATGGGATCGGAGCTAGGTAAGGATCAACATCATTCTGAGAGGCTCATAATGAAAATCTCTTCCATTTGCTAAGATATAACTTTTTGGTAGATGATTTATGAGAGGATGTTATAATATGTTGGGCTTCAGTTGAGAGGTAAATCCTGGCTATTGATGGAATTGGAGCAGCCAAGCTGTCAGTTTGAGGGAATTGAAGGATGAAGAGCCCCCGATGAATGGGTCAACAGATCCAGAACTGGGTCCAGAATCCAGGGTTCTTCCAGAAGATGAGGCTGGAGGAAAGGAAAGCAAATTTGCAGAGGCCAGTAAGGGGCTATTAGTATCATGGTCCTTCCCAGTAGTTTTGGTTTTTGTAATACCTTGGGAATCAGAGGGAAGGCGGGAAATGCAAAAAGGGGACCCAGGGGCCAATTGTGCACCAGTGCATCCCTTGGGGCTTCCCCCGGCTGGGGAAATAGGGCAAAGTAGCTGCTGCATTTTGTGTTTGTTGGGGTTGCAAAAAGATCACAGCAAGGCTGGCCCCAGCTGCGGAAAATCCTTTCCGCTACTTGTTGCTTGAGGAACACTCATGAGGCAGTAAGATTGCCCTGCTCAGCTTGTCTACTATCACACTGGACTTCCCCGGGATGTGTGTTGCTAACAGAAAGCGCTGGGAGGAGATTGCCCACTGCCATACTCTCATGGCCTTTTGACACAGGGAGTAAGACTTGGTTCCTCCTTGCTTGCTGATGTACCAGACCACTGACATGTTGTCCGTCTGAATTGCAATTGTTCCCAGAGGTAGAGAGTTTTGAAAGGACTGCAGCACAAGACGTACTGCTCTCATCTCCAGGACATTTAAATGCAGATGAGCCTTGTCTTTCTTCCATGTGCCTTGGGCTGTTCCTCCCTGAAAATGCCCCCCCACCCAATCAAGGAAGCGTCTGTGGTCACCGTGGCTATGGGATTGGGTAGAACGAATGGACGTCCCTGAGATACATGTTGAGACGTCAGCCACCATTGAAGGTCCTTCTTGCACGGACTCGTTATGACAATTTGATGTGACATTGGAAGTTCCTGAAAGGACCATTGAGAGAATAGGAGCCATTGTAGAATTCGCATATGCATTCATGTGAGGGGAATGGCAATGATTACTGCTGCCATCGATCCTAGCAAATGGAGTACCATTTAGACTGGGGCTTTTTTTCTTGGAAGCAGGTCTGATACTTGTTCTGATAAAAGAGAAATTCTTTCTGGAGGTAGACTTAATGCCCTAGAAACTGTTTAGTTTTGCTCCTATGAAGACAGTCTATTCCGATGGTGATAAGGCAGATTTTTCTGAGTTGATGGTAATCCATAAATGATTGCATAGGTGTAAGGTTATGTCCCTTGCATGAATGAGTTGATGCTTGGTGGTGGTAGTGAGGAGCCAGTCATCTAGATATGGAAACACCTAGCATCCCAACCATCTCAGGTGAGAGGTGACTACTGCCATACATTTGGTGAACACTCTAGGGGGGTGCGAAATTGATACTGGCTGGCTCCCAGCTGGAAGCGTAGATGATCCCTGGATGATCTGTCAATCTTTATGTGGTGGTACACATTCTAAAGATCTATAGAGCACATCCAATTGTCTTTTCCCAGAAAGGGAAGTATTGACTGAAACATGACCATCCAGAACTTTGTCTTTTTCACTGACCTGTTTAGTCTGCTTAGGTCCAGAATAGGTCTCCAGTCTCCTGTTTTCTTTGGAACTAAAAAGAACCTTGAGTAACTTCCGGATCCTCTTTGGTCTGCTGGGACTGGCTGGATGACTCTTTTGTCCATCGACCTTTGGACCTCTAAGACTGCTAGCTCCCTGTGACTGGGTGGAACGTCTGGGATTTTCTTTATTAGAGGGGGTGGGGTGGCAAAGGGAATAGAGTATCTTCTGGATATTATGCTTTGTACCCAGCTGTCTTTTGTTATTTTTAGCCAAGCGTTTAGGTACAAAGATAGGCATCCCCTGACTGCCTCCAGAGATGGACAGTTGGGCCTCCTCTCAGGAGCACTGACAGGGCTTGCCAAAGAACTGCTTTCTGTTGTCCTGGTTCTGCGGACCCCCTCTGCCTCATGGACGGCATCCTCCATTATTACCCCCTCTTCTGCCTCTAGAGGGGGTGTCACTACGAGCGTTTTGGAAAGATCCTTGAGACTTCCAGAACCATATCTTTCCACCTCCCCTCCCTTTGAGGTAAGGTCTGTTCGGGGTAGAAAAACATACACAGACGGCAGACAAGGTCTTTCCGTTTTTCTCACTCCTGGTAAGAGTTTTGGTAAGAGTTTCCTTAACCTTGGGTCCGAAAAGTGATGAACTGTCAAAGGGGGTGTAAATGAAGGAAGACTTAAAAGGGTTTCACAAAGGAACAGGAGCGCATCCAGGAATGTCTCCTGAGAGCGATTCCTGCACCCGCTGCCCTGCTCATACCATCAGCTGCATAAGACAACAGACGCATGGAAGAGTTCACTATTGAATTAAGTTTTATTGAGTGGAGAGCTGGGAAAGTACAGTTGTGTACACTTACCATAAATGTAGATGTTCGAGTGTATTCACTGTTGCAGTCATTACATTTGGGTTATCTGCTTGCAGGTAGCCCTCAGTCGGCCTGATTAACAAAGTCTTGGGTCCTGCGTCGGTTGCTGTCCCTTCTTCCATGACGTCAGGTCATCAGGGATATAAGACATGCAGCCGATGCCATTACATCAGTTTTTCTTGCCCCAGATGTCAGGTGCCCCCCTAATGGGAAGCAATTAAATATAAAAGTACAAAGATATACCTCCAACAAAAAAACAAATACACCAAAAAGGCTTTTAAGCATAGCAAAGGAAAGTTGAGGTATAGCCAAAAGAAGTTAGGGGGCTGGAGGGAGGGTAACCAGGATTGCAACAGTGAATACACTTGAACATCTACATTTATGTTAAGTGTACACAACTGTACTATGTTCTTCGTGTTTCACTGTTGCAGTCATTACATTTGGGTAGATTCCCAAAGCTATGGTTAGGAGGAGGAATTTAGATAGCATTAGTGCCAGCTATAAGGTCCTGCAAGACTGCAGTGGCAAAGCTAGTTCTGGATTTAGAGAAAATTGGCAAATGATAATGCTTGGTGAAAGTATGTACAGAACTCCAGGTAGCAGCTTCTAGGAAGTCCCTGGTAGGGACGCCTCTGAGAAAGGCTGTAGAGGTAGATGCAGCTCTGGTGGAGTGAGGTCTGATCCCCTGGGGGATAGGTTTTCCATGGTGCTTATAGCAGAAATGAATGCAATGGCTTATCCATTTAGAAATGGTTTGCTTTGAAATAGCCTTCCCCTCTGCCCCTGCAGCAAATGCCACCAGCAGTTGTTCAGATTTCCTTTGAGGTTTAGTCCTGTCCAAGTAGAATCTAAGTTGTCTGTGCACATCTAAGGAATGCAGTATCCATTCCCATTTATTCTGTGAATTGGGAAAGAACGTTGGCAAATGAATGGACTGATTAAGAGCCACACTGGATACCACCTTGGGCATAAAGGATGGAATGGTTCTGAGGGAAACCTTGTCCGCATGAAAGATGATGAAAGGCACCACTGCCATAAGGGCCTGTAATTCAGATACCCTTCTAGCTGAAGTGATTGCTAAAAGGAAAGCTGTTTTCCAAGAAAGAAATTTTAAGTCTGCAGGAGCAGCTGGCTCGAAAGGAGGTAGCGTGAGTTTCTCCAAGACAAAGTTAAGGTCCCAGGCTGGGGTTGGAGCTCTCCTGGGTGGTCTCAAATTTTTGGCCCCTCTGAGGAACTGCTTGAGCAGTGGATGAGAGAAGAGGGGAGGTTCTGTGTTATAATGAGCTGAAATGGCTGAGGCCTGGATTTAATGGAGGAAAAAGACAGGCCCTTGTGAAGCATCTCGGTTAAGTATTGCAAAATCTGAAGTAAATTGGGTGCTGCTGTGCTCATCCCTTGAGATTGGTTCCAGGCACAGAATCTTTTCCATTTTTCAGCATAAGATTTTCTAGTACTAGGCCTCCTTGCCTCTAAAATGATATCCATCACAGGTTTGCTGAGGGACGGTAAAGGAGAGATTAAGTAATTAGCCAGGCTGCAAGGTTCAGTGTTAGAAGCTGAGGGTGCAGAATCTAGTTCTCCTGCTGAGACAGCAGGGAAGGAGTCTGAGGCAGGTGCCATGGAGTAAACCGTGACACACTGCATAGGAGGGGCACCAGTGTTGGCGCGGCCAATCTGGAGCAATCAAAATCATCCTTGGTTTGTCCTGTTTGATTTTTAGTAGTACTTTGGAGAGCAGAGGCAGAGGGGGGAAGGCATAGACTGATAGGTTTTTCCAGCTGAAGGACAGAGCATTCACATTCCCGGCTTGTTTGTGGGGAGTCTTTGTGCAAAATTTGTCCAATTCGTAGTTCTGGGGAGAGGCAAACAGGTCTATATCTGGGCACCCCATTTGCTTGTCAACATGTTGAAAATCTTTGGTTCCAGTTTCCACTCATGTGGGTCCATGAGGTTTCTGCTTAGTCCGTCTGCCAGTGTATTTAATTTTCCTGGCAGGAATTGAGCTTGTAGGTGCACTTGGTAGCTCAAGGCTGTGTTCCACAATGCCATGGCTAGTATGCAGAAGGGGTAAGAATGTGTACCCCCCCCCCTGCTTATGTATCACATAACAGTGGTGTTGTCCGTCTTTACCATTAGTTGTCCTGGAAGAATGTGGTCCTTGAAGGCTGTCAGAGCATTCTGTACAGCTAACATTTCTTTTTGACTGATATGCAGGTGCATTTGACTTGGGTTCCATTTGTCCTGAATGCACTTCCCTGCCAGGTGAGCCCCCCATGCATAGTCTGATGCGTCTGTTGTTAGGGTTTGGGCGGCAGGGGGTGGTGTGAAAGGTGGTCCCTTGTTTTGGTGGCAGGTCTCTGTCCACCAAAGGAACTCTAGGCGTAGGCAAGGTATGATAGGAATCATTGTTTCTAGGTCTTGAGAATGTTGACATCATAGGCTTTTAGATACCACTGTAGTTTCCTCATATGCAGTCTTGAATATGGAATTAGAAGAATGCTGGAGGCCATGAACCCCAAGGCTTGCAGTATTTGTCTTGCAGATAGCAGGGTTTTTGTGGCCACTTGCTTGAAGTAGGTTGTCAAATGAATTTGTTTCTCTGGCGTGAGGTAAGCCATCTGGGAAGTTGTATTCAAGCTTGCTCCCAGGAATATAATTTGTTGACAGGGTACCAGGTGTGATTTCTTTTCGTTTATGGTGTACCCCAGACAAGTTAGAACCCTTTTTACAAAGGCTAGATGATTCAAAAGTATGTCCTGGCTTTCTGCCTGAATTAGACAATCGTCCAGGTATGGGTATATTTGAATATTTCTTTGCCTGCAAAATGCAATAACTGGAGCTAGGCACTTTGTGAATACCCTGGGACAGTAGATAAGCCAAAGGGCAGTGCAGAGAACTGATAGTGCGTGTAGCCTGCTTTGAATCCTAGGTTTCTTCTGCAAGATTCCCTGATTGGGATGTGCAGGTTTGCTTCTTTTAAATCTAGTGCTGCCAACTAGGCATCTTTGCCTAGCATAGGAAGTAATTGGTGTAGATTCAGCATCTTGAATTTTGGAATCTCCAAAAAGGTGTTTAGAGTAGACAGGTCCAGGATAGGACCCCATGAATTGTCTTTTCTGGGTACCAGGAAAAGTCTCGAGTAGAAACCTTGTCCCTTTTCCTCTTCTGGTACCAGATGAATAGCCCCCATGCTTAAGAGAGAAAGTACTTGTTTTTGGGCCTCTTCCCACTAATTTGGGGGTAGGTCCGGCCACCCACTTGGTGTTGGCAATGTGTGGAAGTGAAATCTTTATCTCTGGGACACTATATTTAAAACCCATTTGTCCTGGGTAATGAGTTCCCAATTCTTTGCATGAAGAGCAATCTTTCCCCCCAAAGGGGCAGTCAGTTGGTAAGTACTTGGAAATTTTAAAAGAAAGTCACTGACACAGCTTACCATGGGGGGAGTCTTATTATTTCCAGATTTGAAAGTGGAGGCCCCCCACTGCTTAGTTTTGTGTGTCCCCTGGGACTGAAACCTGGGGTTTTTGCTGTGTCTGGGTTTGGCTTGAGAAGACCTGGAAGGGGCTGAAAAAGACCAACTCTTAAACAGCCAGTGCCTACTAAATCTAGGAGGCTGAACTTGTAAAAAATATTTAACAGTTTGTATAGATTTAGCTTTATCTTCCATCTTTTTAAGAACTTCCTCAGCCTTGTTGTCAAACAGGCAGTCCTGATTTAAAGGAGCATCCAACAATTTAGCTTTAACATGATCAGGCAAAGATTGCTCCTTAAGCCAAGCATGCCTTCTGAGCACAGACCCAGTAACAGCAGCCCTGCAAGAGGCCTATAATGAATCAAAACCACATTGCAAAGTATGTTTTCCAACTTGTTCAGCAGAATGCATTAAATCCCGTAATTCTTTATTTTCCACACAGTCAGGAATCAACATCATTTTCTGTTTAAGCAGTCCAATAACATGTTGCTGATACTTTAACATATGAAACTGGCAGTTTAAAGCCCTAATGGCCAAGGTTGCAGAAGTGTAAACCTTCTTACCCCATCTATCCAGCGCCCTGGAGTCTCTATCAGAAGGGGTAGGATTTTTAGCAGTAGAAGCCTTAATGCCCTTGGGCCCCTGTGAAATAGTCTCTGGATCTGCAATAGGATTTTTGAAAAGAAACTTGTGGGACTCAGGGACCCTGTAGTATATGTCAGGTTTTCTGGGAGCAGGAGGCAGGGAATCAGGGGCCAAACTAGATTCCAAAAAAGCATCATCAACCATGTCTAGTACAGGAGGAAAAACTAAAGGCCCATGCTGAGGTAGGAGAAGGAAATCCCTAAGCCTTTTTTGAATCAGAAAAATCCTGGCTTTCCCAGTGGAAATGTTCCCTTAGAGTATCCTCTGGAGGGGAAGTAGAGGGAATGGAGTCCTCTGCATCAGAATCTTCATAAGCAGATAAGGGCAAATCCAGATCATCAGAAGAATCAGAAATAACAGAATCCTGATCAGAAGATTCATAATCAACTTCAGTCCTAGGCCTCTTAGAAGGGGGGGGGGGGGGGTTGGCTACCCGAGTTACTAGATCTTCAGCCATTCTTATCATCTGTTTTTTAGGCATAGAGGCCTGAGCATGTGGCCTGGGTGTTGGTTTTTTAGACAAGAATCGAGATTTAGGCCTAAGTAAAGAAGGAGGCGTCGGTTTAATATGCAAGTCCGTAGGCCTGAATACACCCTCAGAAGCCGGCGGCTGCACAGCGGCTCCGGACCCATCCAAGGTAGAGACATCCACGGGTTCCATAGTTGAAGCATCTCGTGGCATACCGGACTCCGAATGGATCTCAGTAGAGGCCTGCGAATCAGAAGTAGCAGGTATATGGGGCTGCGAAAACACCTCACTTAGTACCGGCGAACTGACAACTGGCTTAGGAGAAGCGTCGTCGGCAGTTTTGGACCTCAGCAGCCTACCTCTGTCTTTATCTTTGCGTTTTTTCAGAATCCCAGTAGTCGGATGGCTAACTGACGACATTTCTGGATAATTAAACCAAGAACCAAAATATTTAGAGGCGAAAATATATTGACGACGGATAGTGCGCTGATTAAATAAAGCACAAAACTGACAGCAAGGTACGTCGTGGTCAGGGCCTAGGCAAGGAATACAGTACGAATGAAAATCTTTATGAGGTATTTGCTTTCCACATGTAATGCAATTATTAACTTTTACTGACATCGGTAAGGAGCAAGAAAAAGTTTCCCCAATGGGGTACTTAGCTTTAGTTGAAGACTTCGGTTCTGAAACTCAAAAACGAAAATTTCAGGAGTCGGCCGACCGGTACTTGTGAACTGCTTCTGCTTCGGGCACCACAAGGCAAGAAAGACTGATGAATGGCGTCCGCTGCATGTTTTATACCCCTGATGACCTGACGTCATGGAAGAAGGGACAGCAACTGACGCAGGACCCAAGACTTTGTTAATCAGGCCAAAAAAAGTCCAAAATGCTTGGTGCTGACAAGATCCAAACTGGAGGTACACAGTCAGAACAATCAATGGAAAAAAAAAACTCCACATTTTTTCTTTCTACAGCAGCCCTTGTGAGTTTTTTTTTCACCATTTGATTGTTAATCAGGCCAACTGAGGGCTACCTGCATGCAGATAACTCAAATGTAATGACTGCAACAGTGAAACACAAAGAACATGTTACTTTTTGTGAAACTCCTGCAGCTACAGAACCCTGTAAGGTATCTCCTAGCTCATTCAGGAGATCCCTTTGCAATCTGGTAAAATGTGTGAGGTAGTTCAGCAATCAAAGGACAAACGCCACTGAACTAAACATACCCTTCCCGTATTTGTCCATAATCTAATCCTAGATTCTCTATTAGGAGGATGAACAGAAGAAGAAGTCTCCGATAATTCCTTCTTGGTGGCTGCCACCACCACCATAGCATCAACTGGTACTCCTTTGATAAGGTAAAGTCTGTCTTGTGGGCTGGTAATAAATTTGTTAGGCCCCCTAGGGACAGGCTCCATGGTGTCTGGGAACTCCCACGCCCTTCAAGTGAGTAATTCCAGCAACTCATCGAAGGGTGGAGATACCCAAGAGGTGGAGGGCTGAGATCCAAAAGCCTTCAGGAGAACTGACTCATCATCAGAAGGGTTAAGGGATTTCCAGCCACCCCTCTGTTTAAGAATCTCTAAGATATCTGCAAAGGAGATGTCTTCTGAGGGGGACCGTGGGGACCCCTTTCACTCATCTAAGTCAGTATCCGAAGTGACCGACTCCAGTGGGGGGTTCAAATGCTTCCTCTTGCAGAGTCTCTTCCTAGGCACTTCTTCAGGGGGCTTCTGGAGAGGTCTCGGAAGAACATGGCTCACCCAATGGAGCTTCCTGAGACTCAGGATCTCTACACTTCAAAGGAGCGTGTGATGAAGAGGCAGACACCGGTGCTTTCAGGGAGGGAGCTGCTAGAACTGATGGAGTGGTTGTCGGGGTGAACAAAGCCCTCCTCATAGCTTTGAAGGCCCCTCGGGCCCGATGAGAAAAATCCCTCGGATCCGAAGATCTGATGGAAATCGTCTGCGCAGGTACAGAGGGATCTGAGCCAGAGGTCAGGTCTGAGCTCACCCGAGCCGAGGCCCCGAAAGGTAAAGTCGGCACTGACAAGTCAGTCCGACTATCCTCCCCTGACCCGACTGGTGAGTGTTGGTGCCGAGGGTATCTGGGCAGTCAGGGCTGACAAACCTATTAGAGGGTGTCGGACCCGAAGGGTCCACGATCATCAGTTCCACACTCTCCGGCTCTGAAACGTCCATGCAAGTCAGAGGAGGATCAGAAGATGCAGGAGGGACTAAGACTGACTCCGAAGCCCCCTGGGTCAGTGCCGATAGAATTTTTGCTAGCGCCGGTATCTGTAGGAGCTTCTTCACCATACGGTTCACATCTAGATCAGACAGTCTACTTGAGGCCCATAAGGAATGTGACGAGGCCACAGATTGTAGTATACGAGACTTTAAGGTTGGAGATACCAGTTCCAAGGTCAGGGACTGGCTCCAAACCATAACGTCAGTTCGTTCCGAAGGCTGTGGAAGCAATGTCGAAGTTTTACTGGAAGCTGACTTTGATGTAGATGGAGATTTTTATGGCTTCGTCTTCTTTAAGTGTTTGTCTGACTTATCCGAGGATTCCTGAAAAGATGATTTAAGCAGACCTTTATCCATCAACTTTCTCTTCCTCTCATGCAACACTCTTGAGTTGAAGGAGTGGCAGATAGAGCAGCTTTCTTGCAGGTGAACCTCACCCAAGCAGTAAAGACATTCAATATGTCCATCTGTTATGGACATCTTTTGCCCACATCTAGGGCACTTCTTAAAGCCAGACTTGGCTTTTTCTTTCTTCTGGTGTGACATCTTCCACAAGCAATTCACACAATGACAACTATCCAGCCTTGTAATAAAAGGGCTTAAACTAATCAAAAAACACAGAAATTATTTATACGCACTATGTAAATAGAAAGGCTGCAATTGCACTCTAACACAACATACTAACACTAGTAAGAAATAGAAACCTAATGGCCTAAAAATACGGCCACTACTTTATTAAATAGGAAGAAATGTAAGTAAACGCCCTGTAAAAAAGAAAGGGCTAAACACACACTCTAATAGAGAACAACCTCTATGTCCTATGCAAAACTACAGGCTAACACTATTAAACACACTAATTATGCTAGAATATCCATCTATATGCTCTATAAAAGAGCTAACACACACTTTAAACTAATAGAAAGAAGAATTAAAGGGCCTAAAAGAAAAACACGGCCACTAATTCCTCTTAAACACACTAACTATGCTAATTCAAGAGAGATAGGGAGAATAGAAGGCCTAACCACAAAAAATGGCCTTAAAGGCTAAATATCTAATCCAAATGTAACTATAAGCACAAGCCTACACACTCTAACTACTATTAATGCTAATTTAATACATTTTTGCCAAAAACTAAAGCTATAATAATGAAGAAGAATATTATTCACTGGCCAGAGCTGGTGAACATCAGATCAAGTTGCAGGGGCAAACGAGATCTGAGGGATGATCAAGATGCATCATGGAACAGGGAGCTGGCCTCGAGCTGGTTGAAGACCTTGAGCTTTTGCAGGTGTCCGAGTCAGAGCCGAACCCATCTGTAAAGAATGAACGGTGAGACAGAACAACTTCACATTAGCTTTTTACTGTCTTTTTCTGTCAAAAAAGTATTTTTTTGTGGACTAGTAGTGTGTTTACTAGCAATTAATGCTTGACTTCCCTGGGAAAGCGGCACCATTTTCAGCTCGACCAAGGAATAGACTACTAGTTCCACAGTGAGTCCTTCTCCCAGCCACCAAACAAAAAAGCTAAGCAAACAGCCCTTGCCACTACAGCATGCTAGCATTTTACTTCATCTGCAGGTGAGTGACGCTGTTGTGGCCATTTGTAGTACCTCAGACCACTTATCTTTTACCCTGGATCTGTCTGGTGTGGCACCTATAGCCACTATAGACCAGGAGTTAGTCATATCCTCCTTGGCTCCTGGAGTCCCCTCAGAGGCAAGGGAGAGCCACTCTTGTAAGTCCTAGGAAAGGGAACATGGAAGGTTTCCTTGTTGTGTCAGAATGCTGCTCACATCCCTCGGAACCTACTGCTGCCATTAGTAACAGTTGGTCCCACTTTTCCTATCAAAAAGAAAAAGAAAACCAAGCACTCACCTACTCCTCCACAGTTTTCTTTGGATAGGAGTAGTTTAGTAAGTCTGGCTCAGGGTTTAATTTAAGCTATTGATCCTTTTTGTAAAGTAGTTTCTGGTACAATAAAGAGGGCTCCCTCTTTTATTGAAGAGAAGCAAGATTTTGAATCTGAACAGGAAGAATCAGGGACAGATAAGGGTTTGTTCCTCAGATTTCTGATTTTAAACTCAGAGGACAGCTTCTCCCTTTGGGGGTTCTCTTTCTCTAAGACTATTGCTAAAATGTGCCAGTGTTTTCAGTGGGAGAACATTGAAGTTTCTCAGTCCCTCAGAAAATATTATGAGTTGTTACAGAAGGACTTCCAAGAACCTACACCCAAGCCTCCTGTTCTGACCTTTTTAGAGGAGGTATATGTTATTGCCTACAATTTTCCTGATAGTCAGCCAACTATCCCTAAAAAGGCATATAGGATGTATAAAGTTTCGCAGTATCTTCATTTTTTTATACACTCTTCCCAAACTTGACCCAGCAGCTACAGCTTTAGTTGATCTCACTGCTGCTAAGCACTTCGCTAATTCCAATCCCATGCTTTCTGATAAGGATGGGAAAATTATTGACAGGTATGGGAAAAAAGTGCATACTTCGGCAACTTTGACTTTCAGAATTTTGACTTGTCTGGCTCATATGTTAAAGTTTATGCTGACAAATTGTGAAAGTATGAGGGATATTTTATTTGCAGTTTCTTCTTCTGAGGAAAAATTTGCTTCTAATAACTTAGTTTCTTCTATTGCACAGGCACTACTCATTGGTTACACAGTGCATACAACTCTGTTGATACCTCTTCCAGTGCTATGGCCACTGGTAATGTTTTGAGGAGGTTTTGATGACTGCATTCTCAGAACCTCCCAGATAATGTTAAAAATTAGATTTTAAATTTCCATTGCACAGAGATTTAGTGTTTGGACCCTCTGCTGCAGAAGTGATCAAAATGAGTGATGAAAAGGGCAGGGAATCTCTACTGTTTTTCAGCCCTCCTTTTCCAAAATTTTCAAAGGATTTTCTATCTCCTCATCTAATTTTGGCAAAAAACAGAATAGTCTCAACAAAATACAGATAAAAAAGAAGTTATGTACTTGCCATAACATTCTATCTGTGTTCTCCATTTTCATTCTTCTTCAACATATAGATTCAGATCTGACACTAAGATCCGACTTGGCCATTACTCCAGCTCTTGGAGACCAACAAACTCTCAAGCTCCTTTCCCATCCACAGTGCACTATGCCTAACTTCCCATCAGATCCTATTTACAGCTTGAGAGAGAAAGAGAGAGAGACTATAAATGAATTGCCATAAATGGGGTTCAACACAATGGACATATGGTGTCCTTGGTGTCCCTTAAAGACCTCATTCCTCCAGAAGTTGTTTGAGAGAAATGTAGGGGATGGAGGGCGGGGAGTTGAGGAAGAATGAAAATGGGCAACACAGATGGAACATTATGGTAAGTACATTAACTTCTTATCTGATGTTGTCGATTTTCATTCATTCCTCAACATATAAGATAAAGTCCCCAGCTATTTAAATTCCTAGGTGAACTCTAGCAAAGGATATTCCTGAGTATGTTTGAACCAAAGGCCGCTCTTCCCCTCAAAATAATTCTCTGCACCTGTTTGCTATGTTTAGCCAGGCTTCTTGGTGCAGAGAAAAGCGATTCCAGAAGATGGCAATCGGACCTCCATTCAAAAGAGCTGATAGGGTCTATCGGAAAAAGTATCTCTAGTCCCTCGGTTTTGAGAGCCTTCTCTGCCTCAGGTGCATCTTCTACCATTATAACCCCCCCCTGCCTCTGGAGGAACTACCTCCACGTGTGTCCTGGAAAGGATCCTGAAACTTCCTGAACTACATCTTTTGACCTTCCCGTTGATTCCTGGAAAAGGTCCATTGAGGGATTGAAAAATGTACGCCCATGGCAAAGAGGGTCTTCCCATCCTTCTTGCACCTGGAAAGCGTGCCTTTCACTGTGGGGCCAAACAAAGAAGTACTGTCGTCAAATTGAGCATTGCCAGAAGATGACTTAAAGGACTTCACAAAATTACACAGGCACATCCTTGCATGCCTCCTTATGGAAAAGCCTGAACCTGCCTCATGGAGGAATTTTCAATAAATTGAAGGGTAGCCAACTGTGAGTCCACAGAAGTTTAAGCCTCTGCAGTAGTGGTCCCTGAAAGGGAGTTTGAAAGTTCCTTAATTAAGTCCCTTTGCAATCTCGTGAAATGTGCCAAATAGTTTAAAGATTGGATAGCAAGCATTCCCAAAGCATATACTTGTCTCCCAAATCTGTTCAGAGCCATAGATTCTCTATTAGGGGGATGGACAGTGGAACTCTGTTCTGCGAGTGCCTTCTTTGTAGTTGCCGCCATGAACATGGCATCGACCGGTACTTCTTTACTCCATTGTTTTCTTCCTATTGGTGGAGCCAGAATCCTGTCTGGTCTCTTGGGGATTGGCTAAATAGTATAAGGTTTCTTCCACGCCCACTTAGAAACCAAATCGATGAGTTCATTAGTGGGCAGAGTAACCCAGGAGGTAGTCAAGTCAGTCCTGAAAGCTTCCAGAAATACTGACTCTTCAGGAGTTGGGTTTCGGGCAGACCAACCACCCTTTTATTTTAGGATCTCGAGGATGTCGCCAAATGAGATGTCATTGGGTGCTGATTTGGGAGGCCTTTCTTCCTCATCAGAGTCAGTTTCCTCAGTGACAGACTTCTGGGGTGGGAGTTCAAATGCCTCCTCTCGCATGTCCTCTTCCTAGGGACTTCTTCGGTGGGATGATCCGAAGAAGTATCGGAAGAGATGACCATACCTGACTGGGTGGACTGGAGGCTCTGGGCTGGCTGTCCCAGTCACATAGAATGTTGAGGATCATGGTGCAAAGTCAGCTGAGACATCGAAGATGGATCTGGGGGGGAAGGACCCGCCTGACCTACCAGAGCAGAAAAAACCCTTTTCAGAACCTCGAAAGCCGACAGAGCTAAGAAAACTAGTTTCTGGCCCGCCAGCTCCTTCCACTCCGACAGCCGACAAATGATGCAGAAGCTGGAGCTAAGCTGTCGTACGTTGAAGCTCTGAGAGGAAGATATGACTCAGAAAACCTCAGAGTCAATCCTATCCCCTTGGATCTGACCTGGAAGCTTTCCTTCCAACAGTCATCCAGATCCGAAGGTATTAGAGTCAGTGCGATCAGAGACACTGTCAGATCCTGAGAGAAAACTCTCTTTGTATCCAACCCAGAAAGGTCCAGAACGCTCGGATCTGAGGACTCTAACCACACAGCCTGGATCAGAGGAGGAGTAGCTACTGGTGAGGTAATCAAGGATGATGTTTCTGACCTGAGGGGGTAGGAACCGTTAAGACTCCCTTCTGAAATTGCTCCATGAACAATCTCCTCACCGTTCTTTCCACATCGACCTCCGTGATACCTCTGGAGGAATGAGAGGACACCACTGAAGGGGGCTTAGAATGCTGCTCAAGGAAAGGGGAGGGCACCCTAAATGGTACCGGATCCACTGAGGATGACTACACAGTTCCAGGCAAAGGCTTTGGATCTGGGGACTTCGGATCCATTGTAAATTTTTCCGGATCTGAGGAAGGACTTGCCAGAAATCTCATCGGATCTGAGGACAGCTGGATTGCAGGGGATGTCAGATCCAATTTTGTTTTCTTTCCCCTCAGCTCAGACGAAGTTAAAGCCATAGAATCAGAAGACCTGGATCTTTTTGAAGGGTCTTTGGGTTTTGCTTTTGAAGACTGAACTCCAGTGATGGCCTGAGAAAAAGAAGTTGGCAAAAGACCTTTCAATATTAATGTATTTCTTCTTTTGGTTAAGGTCCTTGTGTTGAACCCACTGCAAATGTCACATTCCTTGTTTAAGTGCTCAACCCCTAAACAGTACATGCATAAAGAATGAGCATCAGTAAATGGTATCTTGTGCCTATATTTTGCACATTTTTTAAAACCTTTTTCAGACATAACCACAACTGAAATATTAAAGAATCTGTGAAAAACATATGATATCTATTCAGACGAGAACTAACTAAATACTGCTACTAGAGAAAGAAAAGAGTAGAGAAAATGGCTAGCATTTTTTTTTTGTTTTGGAAAAAGGAAAGGTATAACTCCCTTAACAAAAAGGGATATATGAGTCGAAAGGCCTACCAACAATGGTAGTGAGAACACACTTGCAAGTGTATTAGAGAAAATAAAGATGAAGAGTATCAGAAACACTTGATAGAAAGTGCCAAGTGTCAAAATCAGAGATAGTTTTAGTAAAAGATAGCGATTAAGGATAAAGTTTTAAGAAAAAACATTTATCTTAATACAAATGTTCGACAGCAGTAGTCAACTATGTCTGGTTGTGAAAGCGGCAAACAAGATCTGAGGGATGTTAGGAAAGGAGCTCGAGAATTTGCTGGTCTTCATGAGCAGGAACCCATATGTTGGGGAATGAATGAAAATTGACATCAGATCATGCGTTTAAGAAGAAATGGTAAAGGGATTGCAAAAATAAGTCTCGTACACCCCAAAACTTGCCTCCCATTCTGGCCCCATTTTTCTTCTAGAAAGTCTAAGTCTCCATTTTTCTCTTTGGCAACAGACAGTTACAGACAGTTTCAGACAAATGGGTTCTGAAAATCATTCACCAAGGTTAGAGATGGCAGTGGGTGGAAATTCCTCCTTTCCAGGGGGTCATTCCTCATCTTCCAGATCAGAATCTCTTGTTTCAACCGGTTCTTCATCACATGCTGTCCCAAGGAATGATACAACCAGTTCTTCCTTCCCAGGTGGGGAAGGTGTTTTATTCAAGGAGGTTACTACTGCCAAAAAGAAAATTCTTGGAAATCAGTTCTGTATCTCTTTCCTAAATCTGTTTGTGATAGCGTTCATATTCAAAATGATGTCACTTCATAACCTGTTACTACTTCTTCCTCTTTCAAGTTTCTTAGGTTCATAGGTTCACAGGTAGGTACTAGGCTATCGGCCCTGGGGCCTATACAAGCCCAGCCAAAAAGGTACCCTGGCTTTTGCCACCCAAGAAAATTATTTTCCTGTGCCACTGTCGAGCAGAGCCAAAGAGGTGATCACCGGATGAATTTCCTATTTCCCATCCAATCATCAAGATTGCTATTGAGGAGATTTGTTTGATACAGATAGGTAGTTTATTCCAGAGTATGGGAAGTCTCTGGGACAGGAATCTATCCCTCCTGCATGTTCTGTTTATTGTGGTGACAAGGTTTAGGTCCCTAGAGCGTGTAGCTCGGAGGGATTGGGATTTCTTTAAGTGGAGCATGTCCAGCAGCTCTGGGTTTGACATAGCTTTGTATGTTAGGCAGAGATCATCTCTGAGTAGGCGATATGCGATGGAGTAAAGCTGGAGTTTTTTGAGACGGTCTGCGTAGGGCATCTGTTTGAGGCCGGTAATCCTCTTTGTGAGGTATTTCTGTGACCTTTCCAGTTGTTGTAGATGTCTTGTGAGGTACCTACCAAAAAAGGTGTTGTACTCTATAATGGGTCTAATGAGTGATGAGTAGAGGGGAACAATGACTTCTTTTTTTCTGGATGAGAAACATTTTGTGATGAAGTGTGCCACGTAGAAAGATTTCCTGACTACTGTGGCAATGTGAGTATCAAAGGAGAGACTACTGTCCACCTGTGTCCCAAGGTCTCTTATCACACTTTTGGTGTTAAGTATACTACCGCCTAGGTTGTAGTTCATGGTTACAGAGTTTTTACCAAAGGGGATGACAATGCACTTTTTGGCATTGAGCTTGAGGCCATGGCTTTGACACCAGGCATCTGTATCAGTATGGCCTTTTTGTAGGATGTCCACATCATTAGGAGTTTCGATTATGGCTCCTAGTTTGCAGTCATCTGCGAACTTCGTTAGCCAAAGACCTTCTGTGTTAGCCTGTACTTCAGAGAAGTAGATACCAAACAGGAGAGGACCCAGGACTAAACCCTGTGGTACTCCACTTGTCACTGGTCTGAAGTTGGATTTGGAGTCTGCTACTTTCACAGTGTGGGTTCTGTCAGTGAGCCAGTTGGCAACCCATCTTGTGACATAGGGATTTATACCAGGTTTAGTGAGTTTATCTATAATTCCAGAGTGGGGGATGGTGTCGAAAGCCTTGGCAAGATCTAGATAGGCTGTGTGAACCACCTTACCCTTGTCTACGGCTTTGGTGACTGCTTCAAAGAAGTCTATCAGGTTTAGGAGACATGATCTGCCTTTTACAAACCCGAACTGGGAGGGATCTAGAGTTTGGAGATTACCAATGTCTTTGTTTATAAGTTCCATGATGATACGATCATGGCCTTGCAGACCAGGCTCGTCAGACTAATGAGGCGGTAGTTCCCGGGATCCGTGGTGGCTCCCCCCTTGTGGAGTGGGATAACCGTTGCTGTGCGCCATTCAGCAGGCACAAAGCCTGAGGTGAGGCTATGCTTGAACATGGTACTTAGGTGGGGTGCCAGTTCGTTCTGTAGTTCGTGTAGAACGCAGCCTGGGATATTGTCTGGTCCCATGGATGCTGTGTTCTTGGCTTTGGAGAGTGTGGTTTTTACCTGTGCAGTCGTGATTACAGGAACTTTGCATTCTTTTGGTATAGAGATGGGCTCTTTAGGGGGTGAGAGGGGGGTAAAGTTAGCACTGAACCTATCTGCCAGGATGTTGGCAATATCAGTTGGGTCTGTATATTTAGGGCCATTGTGCTGTAACTCAGAGCAGATCTGAGTGTTGCCATTGAGATTCTTGACATAGCTATAGAATGCTTTGTGGTTGTCTTTAGAATCGGTGGCGATTTTGTTTTCGTAACTAGCTTTGGAGGATTTTATCAGGGATCGCAGCTTCTTACTGAGGCTCACCAGGGAGCTCCTCCACTCATGGGATTTTACTCTCTTTTGCAAGAGTTTCTTCCTTCTGTTGTACAGTTTGTTTATGGCAGGGGACCACCAGATTGGCTTCCTTTTTTTGGAGGATAGCGTCTTGGTTCTGTTTGGGATAGCACGATCCATGTAACTGTATTGTCCATCTGCATGGGTGCCATGAAGTTCACCACTTCTGTCTTAAGAAGCATGAAGTTGGCTTTGGAGAAATTCTTTACCATGGTTTCCTTAATGGGAGGTGAAGGCAGGATGTGGATATCTAGGGTAATTAGCTTATGGTCGGATCGGACCAGCTTAGCAGCACTAAACTTAAAAGATGCTTACCATCAGATCCCTATTCATCCAGACTTCAAACATTTCTTAAGGTTTTGTGTTTCTGGATCAAAGTATCACTTCTCTGTCTTACCATTTGGACTATTCACTGCACCAAGAGTGTTCACAAAGTGTCCAGCTGCAGTTATAGCTCACTGCAGGCTACAGGGTATTCACATCTTTCCAGATTTAGATGACCTCCTTATTTTTGTATAGTCTTTTTCAAAGTGTCAGAAATCTCTCTCTTGAGTGTCAGATCTCTTACACAAGCTGGGATTACAAGAGAACAGTTAAAAGTCTTTCTTGAGTCCTTCACACAGGATTGTCTTCTTGGGATGTCAAATACACACCTCAAAGAGGTTTCCTTCATGAAAGAAATAGATCGTTATCTAAATCTATTTCTAAGGTTTTCCACTCAAACTTCAGTCACTTGGAGGGAATACCTCGAAATTTTGGATCTCATGGCATCTATGATTCTCATGATACCCTTGGCAAGACTCCACATGAGAAAGATACAGTGGTATCCATAATCTCTTTGGTCCCAGCATCAGCACCCTTTATCTTTTCAAATTCCATTGCTGGGATTTGTCAGAAGAGAAATCTTTTGGTGAAGAAAACGAATATTCTTAAATCCATGTCTCCCTTTCTCCCCACCTGCTGCAAAGCATTTACCACAGATGCTTTGGACTTTGTGTGGGGACCAGTTACAGGTGGGATAAAAACTGCAGGGGGTGTGGGACACCAAGGACAGATGCAAGCAAATAAATAAATATCGAGGTAATCAACTTTCTGAACCATCTTTGGTCCCTGGGACCTCTCCGAGTGGTTACCAGCAATAACACAGTCATGTAGCAAATCAACAAGCAAGGGGGAATCTGGTCATACACCCCTTTCCAGACTAGTCATGTTAGCTTGGAATATAGCTTGACAGCACAATCTCACTCTACAGGCTTCCTATATTTGGTCAGAGCAAAACTGTCGCAGACAAGCTGAGCAGGTGCAGAACCAGGGCAGAAGGTTGAAAAATTTTTGATCAATCTGTGGGGGGAGTTCCTCAAGTAGACCTCTTTGCCTCTTGTCTGAACAATCAACTGCCAAGATTCTTTTCCAGGATTCCATGGAAGAAAGCCTGGCAGATAGAAGTCTTTTCTTTTCCTTGGACAGGAATGCTCTTGTATGATTTTCCAGTTTTTCCACTAATATCTGGGTAATTCTGAAGATTCAGAAGGAATACCCCAAGATTATTGTGGTGACTCCCTTGTGGAATAGACAACTGTAGTTCTCCCTTGTTTTGTAACTGTCCAAAGGCGATCACAAGCTTCCTCACAGACTGAATCTGCTCACACAAAAACAGCATTGTTTGATACACCCCGAAATCAGTCAACTTCAGCTTACTGCCTGAATGACAGGGTCTTAATTTCTTTTAGGCAGTTAATTACCGAGGACGTGCAGCGGGAACTAATGCAGGCAAAAAAGCCTGCTACTAGAAAATCATATATTAGCAGATGGAAAAGGTTTTCTAGTTTATGCCAACAACATAACCAGCACCCAATCAGGGCTAGTTGTTCTCTGGTTGTGCAATATTTGTGTGAGTTACTATCCTACAGCCTTTCTTATTCCTAGATCAAGGTTAATTTATTAGCCATTTCAGCATGTCTGCCCATGGATCTTACTCTTTCAATACTATCTCATGTCAAAATTTTCCTGAAAGGAGTTTTGCATAAGAACCCTCAAGAAAACTGGTGGCTCCTCCTTTGGATCTTTACAGAAGTGAACAACACTTGCTCCATACGAATCAGCTAATCTGGATGACTTGAGGTTCTTAACATGGAAAACAGTTTTATTGATGGCTCTGACCTCTGCAAGAAGGGTATTTGAGTTGCATGCCCTTATGGTAAGTAAACCCTCTCACATTTTCCACAGGAACGGGATTTCTTTCAGAACTAATCCTTCTTTTATGCCTAAAGTGGTATCAGAGTTTACTTTAAGCCAAACTATTCATCTCTCTGTTTTCTTTCGTAAACCTAAAATGAGGGAGACGATACTCCATACCTTGGATGTCCACAGACAACTCAGACTTTATCTTGACAGAGTTAAATTTTTCACATCTTTGGAAAGTACAGCTGTTTACACTTACCATAAATGTAGATGTTCGAGTGTATTCACTGTTGCAGTCATTACATTTGGGTTATCTGCTTGCAGTAGCCCTCAGTCGGTCTGATTAACAAATTCTTGGTCTTGCATTGGTTGCTGTCCCTTCTTCCATGACGTCAGATCATCAGGGATATAAAACATGCAGCCGATGCCATTACATCAGTTTTTCTTGCCTCAGATGTCAGGTGACCCCCTAATGAGAAGCAATCAAATCTATAAATACAAGGATATACCTCCAACAAAAAAGCAACTACACCAAAAAGCTTTTAGAGCATCGTAAGTGAGAGTGGAGGTATAGCCAAAAGAAGAAAGGGGGCTGGAGGGAGGGTAACCAGGACTGCAACAGTGAATACACTCGAACATCTACATTTATGGTAAGTGTACATAACTGTACTATGTTCTTCATGTTTCACTATAGCAGTCATTACATTTGGGTAGATTTCCAAAGCTAAGGTTGGGAGGAGGAATTTAAATAGAATTAGGAGCAGCTATAAGGCCCTCCAAGACTGCAGTGGCAAAACCAGCTCTGGATTTAGAGAAAATTGGCAAATGATAGTGCTTGGTGAAAGTATGTACAGAACTCCAGGTAGCAGCTTCTAGGATGTCTCTAGTAGGTATGCCCCTGGGAAAGGCTGTAGAGGTAGATGCAGCCCTGGTTGAATGGGGTCTGATGCCCTATGGGATAGGTTTTCCATGGTGCTTATAGCAGAAATTAATGCAGTGGCCTATCCATTTTGAAATGGTTTGTTTTGAAATAGCTTTCCCCTCTGTCCCTGCAGCAAATGCCACCAGCAGTTGTTCAGATTTCCTTTGAGGTTTAGTCCTGTCCAAGTAAAATCTAAGCTATCTGTGCACATCTAAAGAGTGCAGTATTCGTTCCCCTTTGTTCTGTGGGTTAGGAAAGAAGGTAGGCAAATGAATGGACTTAAGAGCCATGCTGGATACCACCTTGGCCATGAAGGAGGGACTGGTTCTGAGGGACACCCTGTCCGCATGAAAGATGATGAAAGGTTCCACTGCCATAAGGGCCTGTAATTCAGATACCCTTCTTGCAGAAGTGATTGCTAAAAGGAAAGCTGTTTTCCAGGAAAGAAATTTTAAATGTGCAGTAGCAGCTGGCTCGAAAGGAGGAAGAGTGAGTTTCTCCAAGACAAAGTTAAGATCCCAGGCTGGAGTTGGAGCTCTCCTGGGTGGCCTTAAATTTTTGGCCCCTCTGAGGAACTGCTTGAGCAGTGGGTGGGAGAAGAGGGGAGGCTCTGTGCTATAATGAGCTGAAATCGCTGAGGCATGAATTTTGATGGAGGAAAAAGACAAGCCCTTATGAAGCATCTCAGTCAAGTATTGTAGAATCTGAGGTAAACTGGGCACTGCTGCATTCATTCCTTGAGAGTGGTTCCAGGCACAGAATCTTTTCCATTTTGCAGCATAAGATTTTCTAGTACTAGGCCTCCTTGCCTCTAAAATGATATATATATCACTGATTTACTGAGGGATGGTAAAGGAGAGATTAGGTAATTAGCCAGGCTGCTAGGTGCAGGGTTTGTAGCTGAGGGTGCAGAATCTGGTTCTCCTGCTGAGACAACAGTGAAGGAGTCTGAGGCAGGTGCCATGGAGCCAAGCATGACACACTGCGCAAGAGTGGGTACCAGTGTTGATGAGGCCAGTCTGCTGCAATTAAAATCATCCTTGGCTTGTCCTGTTTGATCTTTAGTAGTACCTTGGAGAGCAGAGGCAGAGGAGGAAAGGCATAAACTGATAAGTTTTTCCAGCTGAAGGATAGAGCATCCACTTTCTAAGCAAGCTTGTGGGGAAACCTTGTGCAAAATTTGTCCAGTTGATGATTCTGGGGAGAGGCAAACAGGTCTATATCTGGGCTCCCCCAATTGTCTGTCAACATGTTGAAAATCCTTGGTTCCAGTTTCTACTTGTGTGGGTCCATGAGGTTTCTGCTTAGTCCATCTGCCAGTGTATTTAGTTTTCCTGGTAGGAATTGTGCTTGTAGATTCGCTTGGTAGCTCAAGGCTGTGTTCCACAATGCCATGGCTAGTCTGCAGAGGGTATAAGAATGTGTACCCCCCTGCTTGTTTATGTACCACATGACAATGGTGTTGTCCGTCTTTACCATTAGTTGTCCTGGAAGAATGTAGTCCTTGAAGGCTGTCAGAGCATTCTGTACAGCTAACATTTCCTTTTGATTTATGTGTAGGTGCATTTGACTTGGGTTCCATTTGCCCTAAATGCACTTCGCTGCCAGGTGAGCCCCCCATGCATAGTCTGATGTGTCTGTTGTTAACATTTGCGCGATAGGGTTGTCCCCTGTTTTGGTGGTAGGCCTCTACCCACCAAAGGAACTCTAGGCGTAGGCAAGGTATGATAGGAATCCTTGCTTCTAGATCCTGTGAATGTTGACACCATAGGCTTTTGAGATACCATTGTAGTTTCCTCATATGCAGCCTTGCATATGAAATTATAAGAATGCAGGAGGCCATGAACCCCAAGACTTGCAGGATTTTTTGGGTTTTTGTGGCCACATGTTTGAAGTAAGTTGTCAAATGAATCCATTTCTCTGGCATGAGGAAAGCCATCTGGGAAGTTGTATTCAAGCTTGCTCCCAGGAATATTATTTGTTGACAGGGTACCAGGTGGGATTTCTTTTCTTTTATGTTGAACCCCAGACAAGTCAGTACCCTTTGAACAAAGGCCAGATGATTCCAAATAATGTCCTTGCTTTCTGCCTGAATTAGGCAATCGTCCAGGTATGGGTATATTTGAATATTACTTTGCCTGCAAAATGCAATGACTGGAGCTAGGCACTTTGTGAATACCCTGGGCGCAGTAGATAAGCCAAAGGGCAGTACAGAGAACTGATGCATGTAGCCTGCTTTGAAGCGTAGGTAGCTTCTGCAAGACTCCATGATTGGGATGTGCAGGTATGCTTCTTTTAAGTCTAGTGTTGCCAACCATGCATCGTAGCCTAGCACAGGAAGCAGCTGATGAAGAGTCAGCATATCACCAGAAAGGTGTTTAGAATAGAAAGGTCCTGGATAGAACGCCATGTATTGTCTTTTCTGGGTACCAGAAAAAGTCTTGAACAGAAATCTTGTCCCTTTTCCTCTTCTGGTACCAACTGAATAGCCCCCAATGCTTAAGAGAGAGAGTACTTGATTCTGGGTCTCTGGCCACCCACTTGGTGTTGGTAACGTGTGGAAATCAAATCCTTGGGACACTATATTTAAAACCCATTTGTCCTGGGTAATGAGTTCCCAGTTTTTGGCCTGCAGTCCAATCTTTCTGCCTAAAGGAGCATTCAGTTGGGAAGTGCTTGGTAGTTTTAAAAGCAAGTCATTGAGACAGTTTTCCACAGGGGGGAGTCTTACTACTCCCAAGTTTGGGTGCAGAAACCCCCCACTGCCTAGTCTTGTGTGTCCCTTGGGACTGAAACCTGGGGTTTCTGCTGTGTCTGGGTTTGGCTTGCGAAGACCTGGGAGGGGCTGGAAAGGACCAATTTTTCGAGGGCCAGTGCCTACTAAATCTAGGAGGCTGAACTTGTAAGAAATCTTTAACAGTTTGCATAGATTTAGCTTTATCTTCCACCTTTTTAAGAACTTCCTCATCCTTGTTGCCAAACAGGCAGTCCTGATTTAAGGCAGCATCCAACAATTTAGCTTTAACATGATCAGGCAAATCTTGCTCCTTAAGCCAAGCATGCCTTCTGAGCACAGACCCAGTAACAGCAGCCCTGCAAGAGGCCTCTAATGAATCAAATCCACATTGCAAAGTATGTTTTCCAACTTGTTCTGCAGAATGTATTAAATCCTGTAATTCTTTATTTTCAGCACAGTCAGGAATTAACATCATTTTCTGTTTAAGTAATCCAATAACATATCGTTGATACTTTAACATATGAAACTGGCAGTTTAAAGCCCTAATGGCCAAGGTTGCAGACGTGTAAACTTTCTTACCCCATCTGTCCAGCGCCCTGGAGTCTCTATCAGAAGGGGTAGGATTTTTAGCAGTAGAAGCCTTAATGCCCTTTGGTCCCTGTGAAATAGTCTCTGGATCTGCAATAGGATTTTTAAAAAGGAACTTGTGAGAATCAGGTACCCTGTAATATCTGTCAGGTTTTCTGGGAGCAGGAGGCAAAGAATCAGGGGCCAAACTAGATTCTGAAAAGGCATCATCAACAATGTCTAGTACAGGAGGTATAGCTAAAGGCCTATGCTGAGGCAGGATTAAGAAATCCATAGGCTTCTTTTTTGAATCAGAAAAATCCTGGCTTTCCCAGTGGAAATGCTCCTTTAGAGTATGTAAGGTCTCACCAAAAGAAAAATCCTCTGGAGGGGAAGCAGAGGGAATAGAGTCCTGTGCATCAGAATCCTCATAAGCAAATAAGGGTAAATCCAGATCATCAGAAGAATCAGAAAAATCAGAATCCTGTTCAGAAGATTCATAAACAACTTCAGTCCTAAGTCTCTTAGAAGGGGGAGGTTGGCTTCCCCTGACTAGAGTTATAAGATCTTTAGCCATTCTTATCATTTGTTTTTTAGGCATAGAGGCCTGAGCATGCAGCCTGGGTGTCGGTTTCTTAGGCATGGTTTGAGACTTTGAACTAAATGAAGAAGGAGGCGTCGGTTTAATATGCAAGCCCGTAGGCCTGAATACACCCTCAGAAGCCGGTGCCTGCACAGCGGCTCTGGACCCATCCAAGTTAGAGATATTTGCAGGTTCCACAGTTGAAGCATCTCGCTGCGTACGGGACTCTGAATGGGTCTCAGTAGAGGCCTGCGAGTCAGAAGTAGAGGGTATCAGGGGCTGCGAAAGCACCTCACTGAGTACTGGCGAACTAGTGACTGGCTTAGGAGAAGCATCGTCGGCAGCTTGGACCTTGTTGGCCTGTCTCTGCCTTTATCTTTGCGTTTTTTCGGAATCCCGGTAGCCGGACAGCTAACCGACGACATTTCTGGATAATTAAACCGAAAACCGAAATAGAAGCGAAAATATACCGACAATGGATAGTGCGCTGATTAAATAAAGCACAAAACCGACAGCAAGGTACGTCGTGGTCAGGGCCTAGGCAAGGAATACAGTACGAATGAAAATCTTTGTGAGGTATTTGCTTTCCACAAGTAATACAATTATTAACTTTTACTGACATCGGTAAGGAGGAAGAAAAAGTTTCCCCAATGGGGTACTTAGCTTTAGTTGAAGACTTCAGTTCTGAAACTCAAAAATGAAAATTTCAGGAGTCGGCAGACCGGCACTTGCGAACTGCTTCTGCTTCAGGCACCACACGGCAAGAAAGACTGATGTAATGGCATCGGCTGCATGTTTTATACCTCTGACAACCTGGCGTCATGGAAGAAGGGACAGCAACTGACGCAGGACCCAAGACTTTGTTAATCAGGCCGACTGAGGGCTACTGCAAGCAGATAACCCAAATGTAATGACTGCAACAGTGAAACACGAAGAACGTACAGTTGTGTACACTTACCATAAATGTAGATGTTCGAGTGTATTCCCTGTTGCAGTCATTACATTTGGGTAATCTGCTGGCAGGTTGCCCTCAGTCGGCCTGAATTCCAAAGTCTTGGGTCCTGCGTCGGTTGCTGTCTCCTCTTCCATGACGTCAGGACGTCACGGGTATAAAACAAGCAGCCGACGCCATTTTCTTTAGTTTTTCTTGCCCCAGATGTCAGGTGCCCCCACAAAGGTAGCAAAAATATATATATAAAAACTATATATGCATACATCAAAACAAACTTTACCTTCATCTACAAGCAAATACACCACATATGTTGTAGAAGATAGAGAAGGAAAGATAAACTCCAGAATGACAGGGGGATGGCAGGAGGGTAACCTGGACTGCAACAGTGAATACACTTGAACATCTAAATTTATGGTAAATATACACAACTGTAGTATGTTCTTTGTGTTTCACTGTTGCAGTCATTACATTTGGGTAGAATCCCAAATCTACGGTTGGGAGGCTGGAGCTAAACAACATTAGGAGTGGCTATAAGGCCCTGCAGAACTGCAGTGGCAAAGCCTGCCCTGGATTTAGAGTAGAGAGGCAAATGATAATGCTTTGTAAAGGTGTGAACAGAACTCCAAGTAGCATCCTCTAGAATGTCTTTGGTTGGTACTCCCCTTAGAAAGGCTGCTGAAGTCGCTGCAGCTCTGGTGGAATGAGACCTAATGCCCTTGGGCACAGGTTTGCCATGGTTTAAGTAGCAGAAATGGATGCAGTGGCTTATCCACTTTGAAATTGTCTGCTTTGATATAGCCTTGCCTTCTGATCCTGCAGCATATGTCACTAGTAATTGCTCAGTTTTTCTTAGAGCTTTAGTCCTGCTTAAGTAGAATCTTAGCTGTCTGTGTACGTCCAAGGAATGCAGAATTCTCTCCCCCTTGTGCTGCGGATTTGGATAAAAGGTTGGCAGATGAATTGTTCGATTAAGAACTACACTGGAAACCACCTTAGGCATAAAAGTAGAATTTGTCCTCAGAGATACCCTGTCTAGGTGAAGTATAATAAAAGGCTCTACAGCCATGAGGGCCTGTTGCTCTGAAACTCTTCTTGCTGAAGTAATTGCTAGTAACAGAGCTGTTTTCCATGATAAGAACTTTATATCAGCGGTATCAGCTGGTTCAAATGGAGGCATGGTGAGCTTTTTCAACACATAATTGAGGTCCCATGCAGGCAGTGGTGCTCTTTTAGGAGGCCTTACATTTTTGGCTCCTCTACAATACTGCTTTAGTAAAGGATGAGAAAAGATTGGTGGCTCTGTATTGTAATGAGCCGAAATTGCAGAGGCATGGTTTTTAATTGATGAGAAATATAGGCCTTTGTCAAGCATCTCAGTTAAGTATTGCAAAATCTGAGGAATATTTGGTTCTGCTGTATCAGTTCCTTGTGCTTGATTCGAAGCACAGAATCTCTTCCATTTGTCAGCATAAGATTTTCTAGTACTAGGCCTTCTGGCTTCCAAAATGACATCCATCACAGCTTTACTCAGAGGAGTTGTTTGTATGACTACATGATCAGCCATGCTGCCAGGTTTGGAGTCTTTAGTTGATTGTGCAGGATCTGATTGTTTTGCTGGGACAGTAGTTGTGGTCTTTGAGGCAAGGTCCAAGCTGGGTATTGAGACAAGTTCCTTAGGATTGGGTATCAGTATTGGCAGGGCCAGTCTGGGGCAATTAGTATCATCTTTGGTTTCTCTTGTCTGACTTTTAGGAGGACCTTGGGGAGAAGAGGCAGAGGCGGAAAAGCATAAACTGATAGGTTTTTCCAACTGAAGGATAGGGCGTCCACTTTCCATGTTTGTCTGTGATAAGTCCTTGTGCAGAATTTTTTCAATTGATAATTTTGAGGAGAGGCAAATAGATCTATGTCTGGGCTCCCCCATTTCTCTGTTATCATGCTAAAGACTTGTGGATTTAGTTTCCACTCGTGAGGATCCATAAGGTTTCTGCTTAAATCGTTTGCCAGAGTGTTTTGTTTTCCTGGCAGGAACTGAGCTTGAAGATGTATTTGGTAGGTCAAAGCTGTGTCTCACAGTGCCATGGCTAATCTGCATAGGGAGTATGAGTATGTGCCCCCTTGCTTGTTTATATACCACATGACTGTGGTGTTGTCCGTCTTTATCAGTAGTTGTCCTGGATGAAGCGAGTCCTTGAAGGCTGTTAGGGCATTTTGAACAGCTAGCATCTCTTTCTGGTTGATATGTAGATGCATTTGTTTTGGTGACCATATGCCTTGAATGCATCTTCCTGCCATGTGGGCCCTCCACGCATAATCTGATGCGTCTGTTGTTATGATTTGGCTGGCAGGGGGTAGAGTGAAGGCCGTCCCATGTTTTAGTGACATGCCTTTGCCCACCATAGAAACTCCTGTTGCAGGCAGGGAATGAGAGGAATCGTTTCCAGACTGTGAGAATGTTGACTCCATAACCTTTTTAGGTACCATTGAAGCTTCCTCATATGCAGTCCTGCATATGGAATCAGTAGGATGCAGGATGCCATGAAGCCCAGAGCCTGCAGAATTTGTCTTGCAGAAGACTGGGTTTTTGTTGCCATCAGTTTGAAGTAAGTAGTCAGTTGCCTTTGCTTGTCTGGCGTGAGGTAAGTCATCTGGGCATTTGTATTCAAGCTTGCACCCAAGGAAAGTTATCTTTTGAGAAGGTACCAGCTGTGATTTCTTTTCGTTTATTGTGTACCCTAGGCATGTTAGAAGCCTTTTCACAAACGCCAGGTGTCGAAGAAGAGTGTCCTCCTTGTTCTCTGCTTGAATGAGACAGTCATCCCAGTAAGGATATATTTGTATACTTTTTTGTCTGCAAAATGCAATTACTGATGCAAGGCACTTTGTAAAGACCCTGGGCGCAGTAGATAAGCCAAAAAGCAGTGCAGAGAATTGGTAATGCATTAAGCCAGCCTTGAATCTGAGGTATCTTCTGCACGATTCTCTTATTGGGACATGCAGGTATGCCTCTTTTAGGTCTAAAGTCACCAGCCAAGCATTCTTGCCCAGCATGGGCAGAAACCGCTGCAAAGTCAGCATTTTGAATTTTGGAATGTCCAGGAATGTGTTCAAAATCGATAAATCCAGTACTGGCCGCCAGGCCTTGTCCTTTCTGGGTACCAAGAACAGTCTTGAGTAAAAACCTTGTCCCTTTTCCTGTTCTGGTACTGTCTGAATGGCCCCCATTTCCATGAGGGACGTAACCAGTTTCTGTGCCTCTGTCCATTGATTTTTTGGCAGATCTGGCCAACCATTTGCTATTGGCAGAGTGTGGAAATGGAATCTGTATCCCTGTGATACAATGTTTAGTACACACTTGTCCTGGGTTATTAACTGCCAATTTTGAGCAAAAAGTGCTAATTTTCCCCCTATGGGTGCTGCCAAAAGATAAGTGCTTGGTGCAGGCAGAGGTAAGTCATTTGGATTGCTTTCTGTAGGTTTGCGCTTTATCTCCTCCAGATTTGGAGGTGGAAGCACCCCATTGCTTTGACCTGTATAAATCTTGTGCCTGTCAGGAACCCTTAGGGTGTCTGGATTTGCCCCTTTGAGCTCTGTCTGACACAGGAAAGGACCATTTTTTTGTAGGCCAGTGTCTACTGAATCTTGCTGGCTGCACTTGTAAGAAGTCTTTAACAGTTTGCATAGACTTAGCTTTGTCTTCCATTTTCTTTAAAACCTCTTCTGCCTTAATATCAAACAGAGAATCATGCTATAAAGGTGCATCTATCAATTTAGCTTTAACATGATCAGGCAAATTTTGTTCCTTTCACCAGGCATGCCTCCTAATCACCGATCCAGTAACTGCGACCCTGCAAGGAGGCCTCTAAGGAATCAAAATCAAATTGCAAAGTATGCTTTCCAACTTGTTCAGCTACATGCAATAATTCCTGCAATTCTTTAGTTTCTGCACATTCTGAAATCAACATCATTTTCTGTTTCAGCAATCCCATAACATGTTGTTGGTACTTAAGCATATGAAATTGACAGTTTAAGGCACTGATTGCCCAGGTTGCAGATGTATAAACCTTTTTTCCCCATCTGTCCAGTGCCCTTGAATCTCTGTTAGAGGGGGTAGGATTTTTTGCTGTTGAGGCCTTAACTCCCTTTGTCCCTGTGAAATAGTTTCAGGATCAGCAGCAGGGTTTCTAAATAAAAATGTATGTGAGTCAGAGAGCCTGTAATATGTCAGGCTTACTGGGAGCTGGAGGTAAGGAGTCAGGGGACAAGCTTGACTCCAAAAACACATCATCCACAATGTCTAAAACAGGGGGAATGGCTAAAGGCCTGTGCTGAGGGAGAAGAAGGAAATCCCTGAGCCTCTTCTTTGATTCTGAGAAGTCTTGACTCTCCCAGTGAAAATGCTCCCTCAAAGTATGCAAGGTTCCTCCAAATGAATAATCTTCAGGAGGAGATGCAGATGGAATGGACTCCTCAGCATCAGAATCCTCATAGGGAGGCATAGATAATTCCTGATCAAAAGAGGAATCAGTAGAAATAGAAAACTGATCTGAAGATTCATAATCAGTGTCTTGCCTAGGCCTCTTATCAGGAGGGTTATGGGTACCCCTGATCAAGGTAATAAGGTCATCTGTTTTTTAGGCATAGAGGCCTGTGTACATGGCTCAAGTGTCGTTTTTTTAGTTTTTGAAGTTGCTGTAGTCTTTGGTTTTGCAGCTTTTGTCGGTTTGATATACAAATGTTGATGTCTGAATACACCCTCAGAAGCCGGTGCCTGCTCAGCGGCTCCGGACCCATCTGAGGGAGATACATCCATCAGTCCAATACTTTGAGTATCTTGCGGCATGCCGGACTCCACATGGGTGTCGGTAGGGGCCTGCGACTCGAAAGTAGTGGGTATCAGGGGCTGCGAAAGTGCATCACTGAGTACCGGTGAACTGGCGACTGGCTTAGGAGAAGCTTCGTCGTCGGTTTTGGATCTCAACTGCCTTTCTCTGTCCTTTTCTTTACATTTTTTATGTACTCCGGTAGTCGGATTACTATCAGACGACATTTCTGGGTAGTTAAATCTGGATCCAAAATACTTTGATGTAAAAATATACAGACGCTTAATAGTGCGTTGGTTAAATCTAGCACAAAACCGACAGCCAGGCACGTTGTGATCAGGGCCTAGGCAAGGAATACAGTATAAATGGAAATCCTTATGAGGTATTTGCTTCCCACAAGTAATACAATTATTAACTTTTTCTGAAATCGGTAAAAAGCAAGAAAAAAGTTTCCCCAATGGGGTACTTAGCTTTAGTGAAGACTTCGGTTCTGAAACTCAAACTCGAATATTTCAGTAGTCGGCCGACCGGCACTTGCGAAATGCTTCTGCTTTGGGCAGCATGTGGCAAGAAAGACTAAAGAAAATGGCGTCGGCTGCATGTTTTATACCTCTGACGACCTGATGTGATGGAAGAGGAAACACCAGCCAACACAGGACCCAAGACTTTGGAATTCAGGCCGACTGAGGGCAACCTGCCAGCAGATTACCCACATGTAATGACTGCAACAGTGAAACACAAAGAACATCAGCAATTGTTCATTTACAGTGAAGGTATGAAGGGACAACCTTTGTGAAAACAGACTATTTCCAAATGGTTGTCCAAGGCTATTACTTTTATTATACTCACCATAACAAAACTATTCCAGGCAGTGTCAAGGCCTACTCTACCAGAGCCTTGGCTTCACCTGTGGCTTTTTGGAAAGGGTTGGATTCTGACAGTGAATGGATAGATTATAAGTGATGTATAATGTTTGCAACTAAAATTATGTCAATATGGTTTGTTTTCATTTAAATAAATGTATGACTGCCTATGTCATAAGTGATAATTTAATAAAAATGTTTCTTGTTTAATAAAAAAAGCACTACAAGTGTGATTCCTTCTGTAGGTCTAGATCAAGCTTTGTTACAACCATTCTCCAGAGGTTCCTGGACTCTTCTCCTTTCATCTCCCAAATATAGTTAGCTAAATATCTACCCATATAGCTAAAGCTACTGCAGCAGTGATCAATATGATGAACATAGTACAGTTATGTAAGTAAAACTTAAAAGTAGATGTTTCAATGATCACTGCTGCAGTAGCCATTCCCTTCCTCCTTCCAACCCCCTTGTTTTTTGGAGTGTTATTTACACCAGAGTGTGGACATTTATTATTTGTTGTTCCTAGTACTGTTCTTTCAGGGCTCAGACTCACTCACTCACTCTCTCTCTCCACTGGCAGTAAAACTCTGAGGGGCTCCGTGCCCAAACTCGTCTTTTAGTCAGATCACCTTGAGCTGCCTGACAGTTTGTTTATGTGTTACATGCCCTGAAGCTTTAAAAGCTGGCAAGCTGTTATATACTTGGCAGGGTACAACCCATATAGCTAAGGCTACTGCAGCAGTGGCCATTCAAGCATCTACTATTATTAAGTTATACGCTCACAATTACACATTTTCCCCATATTTATCAAAAGCTTACCCCTCTTTCTCAGGAGAGAGATTAATATTAACCATGTTTATCAGCAGCTTGGCTCACTAAAACAATAGCTGCTAGGTCAGCTCTGGAATGAGTACACATAAACATTTAAAAGACAAGTAGAAGTTATAAGTTATATGTTTAAGTCTAGCTGCTTTCCTGGGGGCAGCAGGCTGCCTGTTAGGGAAGTTAGAGGCTGTGACAGAAACATCCTCCAATGGAGTAAGAACAGTAGGACAAGGAGTAGGTTCTGGGAATTCCAATTATAACAAATTATACTACTTCCTGAGAGACTGAAAAGCATCATTGTTTTCACCTGAAACAACTGACTGAGAAAAGAGTCCTTCAAGATTGCTGGTTAACGTCACACTATCTTCAGAGGCTGAATAAAGGTTCTGTGGAGATAACACATACGTCTATGCTTTCAGAATTATTTTGAGAATCACACTCTAGAAGAATCTCTTCAGTAAATAAAGAATGTTATACAGACATACAGGAAGGGTCAACAGCCTGCATGAAATCCTGAGCCAAGTCAAATAAATCACTCTTGTCCAGGGAGAAGATATGTTTCTTTTTGACAGGAAAATCTGAACAAATAGACCCAATTTTACTAGCAAAATCTTCCGGGTAATCAGAGTGGCATTTCCTGCCCCTTCTCCCTGAACAGACGGAGAAGACGAACTTTTAGTCCATGGTGGCTGTAGGGACTATACCAGTGGGACCCAAGGTAAAAGATGAATGGTCCAAAGAACCAGCTTGTAGGAGACTGAATATAAGGACAAAGCTTTTAGGCTGTCTGCATAGGATTTGTTGTCCACACTTTGTATTCTTTTTGCAAGGAATCTCTTCGGACACTCCAGTTGTTGTATATGTCTGATCAGGTACATACCGAAAGAGGCACTGTAATCAATCGCTGGACTTATGAGAGCAGAATACAGCAGAACAATGACATGCTTGGAACTAGATGCCATACCCCTGCTTATAAGTTGTGCAACACAGAATGGTTTACTCACTTCAGTAAACACATGATGGCCAAATGCCAAATCGCTGACGACATGCATTTCTAAATCCCTGATTATAGAGTCTACTCTTAGGGATATATTGCCAATTAAGTAATTTTCTGGCATGGCCATCTTTCAGAAAGATACTTTGATTCACTTTTTGCATTTTTAGACCATGACTCTGGCACCAGTTATTAGTCTGTGCAGGCCTCCTAAGAGGATATTTGTGTTTCTTTTTTCGGGGGGGGGGGGGGGTTAATGTCTGTACCTAATATGCAATAATCTGCAAACTTGGTCAGAGAAAAGCACTTGATATTAGCCTTGACCTCAGAGACATAGATGACAAAGGTGAGCTACCCCAACACTGAGCCCTGAGGCACCCCCACTACTAACTGTCCTTTTTTGTGTGAGTTCTGTCTGATAGCCAGCTGGTGATACAGGGGTTTATATCTGGTTTAGTGTGCCCAAGTGCAGTACTGTCTCAAATGCCTTTGCTAGGTCAAGAGAGGCAGTATATACCATTTTGCCCTCATCTACTGCTTTGGTGACCTTCTCGAAGAAGTCTGCCAGGTTAAGCAGGCAAGACCTGCACTTGACAAACCCAAAGTATCTCATAATTTATGAGATCCATGATTATTCTTCTCCATAACTTTGCATATCAGGCTAGTCAGGCTTATGGGTCAATAATTCCCCTGGTCAGTGGGCCTGCTCTTGTGCAACAAGATAACCACTGTAGTCCTTCATTCAATTGGCACAAAGCATATTTGGAAGCTATGGTTAAATAGTGTTTCTAGTGGTTCTGATAGTTCATGTTTCATGCTATTATGAAGGCATTCTGGGATATTATCAGGACATATTGATGCAGTATTTTTGGCCTTGAAGAGCACCTTGAGTACCTCTCTAGTGATAGTTGGGGGAATTATGGATGTGGCTATTTCCTGAGGGGCATCTAGTAGGGAGCGGGAGGGATAAAATTTGAGCTAAATTCATTGGCCAGGAAGTTTACTATATCTTCCAACTCCATATGGTTGACGCCACTTAGAGTTAATTTGGTACATTACTGTGCACTGCATTTGAGGCTATGGACATAGCTGAGAAAGCTTTGTGATTGGCCTAGGCCTGGGAGGCTAAATTTCCGTCAAATTTGGCTTTGGGGGACTTTAGTATTCCACAGAGTTGCTGGTTTAGGTTGATAAGGGAATTTTTACCTTGCTGAGCATTGCACCTCCTAATTTTTGCCATAAATTTCTTCTTTTTGTAATACAAGCTATTTACGTTGGGAATCTACCAAGATGGCTTGTTTGATCAATTGATCCGGTGCTTAATCCAGTGCAGTTGTCTCTATGCAGCTGTTAATATGGTTACACAGGGTTTCTGTGAATGATTCCACATAGACAGTCAGGATCTCAGGGTTTGAAATTTTGCCAGGGTGTCAATTAATAGACAGCTTTATGGTCTGACCCAACCAGCAAGGACATTACGGTGCAATGTTCTGCCATGTTTGTAAAGACCAGAGCAAGTATGTTTTTGCCTCTAGTGGGCATACAGATTAATTGGCCCAAGGCGTTTGCATTTACAAAGTCCAGGAATCTTTGAATCTACATGTTAGGGGATGTGTACAATTCCCAGTTTATAAAGGGGTAGTTAAAGTTTCAGTGACATGAGTAAGGTGTCAGGCTGAATGGGAAGCGTCTCTACTACACTTAAATGTGTATTATGGTACTGGGGGACATATAACATGGAAGGGTTTGGCATGGGACTTTGACTAAGGAAATTTGGATGTTCAGAAACTCTACGTGTCATGCTGATGGATCAGTCTTAAGGTGTGTTTAATTTTATTGTAAATAGAGACACATCCATGTTTTGTCCCTTCCTGTGCAGTAGGTGGCTCAAATTTGTGGAAGGGATTGTAGCCCTGCACTGTCAGGCTGCTCTGTGCAGCTTTAAGTTATGTATCAGTAACTGCACAGGTATATCTGCATTCTCCAGGGTGAGGAGATCTTGCAAGGAATGGAGTTTCTTGTTTAGACTCCTGGCATTGAGCTGAAACACCTTCAAATTTCCTTGGGCTCATTTAGCTATGTCAGTAGGCTTATCAGGCTGGCAATGCCTAAAAAAGACAGTACAGTATGGAAAAGATTTTAGCCAGTATTTGAAATCCCACTGGGGACAGGTGTAGACCATCCCAGGTAAAGCATGTTCTCTTGACTGATAAATACTGTACCCCCTTTAAATGGTACCATATTCTAAGCCAGTTGTTAAAGTCAAAGAACAGCAAAGCACCAGTATGTCAGCCACAAGCCTCAAGACACATCGCAGGATGTGTTTAATGTCAAAACTAAAGTTAAAAACATCCACAATTTAGTGCTTTCATCTTTACTACAGAGACATCATCTGTGAATGCAACACACACACACAAAGCCATTTAAGAAAATGCAACAAGGTAAACACACCTCTTAGAATCAACCAACTTCTGCAGACATCAGTGCAAAGGAGAAAATCAAAATAAATGCCATAAAAGTCAAATAAATGCACGTTTTACACCTGAACCAACAAGTAAAACAGAATACAATAAAAAGTTAACCAAAGTACATCATAATCTACTAGCTCTCCTTTTTAATTCACTGCTAATAGAAATATTGCCATTCAAACTGGGAAAGGTGGTAGCATCCAGCTTTATAAACCAGAGCATTTCCCTGTGAAGCAGATTATTCTGCCAGTCACCTGCATATTGAATAATCTGATTTGTTGAAGAACCAAAAAGTTAAACTTAATAAAACAAGCAAACTCGATGGTATGTATGTTTATATATATATATATATATATATATATATATATATATATATATATATATATATATATATATATACACACACACACAAATACACATACTCAGCACATTGTAAAATAGTAGCTGAATGAAATGCAGTGAATGCAGTGAATGCTTTTGATGCAAACCATCAACTTGTACAGGACTAGCAGAAGTTGCCATCGGGTGGGTTGTTGAAGTAGGCTGCTCTAGCTCAAGTATTCATGTGGTGTTCATTCCAACAGAGAAAAGAATCCCTTCAACTTATGAAATAGCAGTTTGGGCAAAGACTGCTGCTGCACTGCTGCTAGTCCCATGTCACGAGTTTTATTTTAGACTTGATTTTCAGACCCTACTGTGCCGAACATGACCCTACTACACTGCCTCTTCTGATATGAAACTTGACTTTGCTGTCAGCGATGTTTCCTAGCAATTGATCAGAAGTACCTATGTAAGGGAAATTGTTCTTATTTTGGTAACGGATATTTTAATTTATAGACAAGCTCATTCATGTCTTGGATAAGACACAAATGATACAAAGTAATGAATTTTTAGAAGGAAGAAACATGTTTTTCTTGCTCTTACCTTATTCTAAAAGGTAAAGTTACCCATTTAAACTGAAATCAATTATAAATGTAATTAACATATGGACATGTTTACCTGTTTCATTACTGATGTAGATAGATATAATTATTTACATGCAACCCAGCTACTTGACGTCAGTGTTCTACTTTGGGAGGCTAACGTGAATTCATAAATGGTTATGTACTAGCATTATTTTTCTGTTTTGGTTGAGCATGGCATTTCTGTAGCTTTTGTCTGGTCTGCTGCTTCAGCACAAGACTCTTAGCAGTAAATTAATTCATTTATCATTATTTTCGTACTTTTCCTTTATTATTTGAATTCTTAACTCTCTGACACAAAGTAATGCAAATGTTTATCACCACAAAAAAGTGTTTAGCAAAAAGTAAATATAAATGGAATTTAAACGCAAGGCAGAAATTAGGCATTTTTCAGTAAGCATATATATTTTAGTGATAATCAGACTCAGAAAAAGGTTTTTACTATTAAACAATGGAAGCTTGGCTAAATTTCACATATACCTCCTTATTATGCAAAAACAAATGCTTTAAAACTAGGCAAATAAATTATAAAATACAAATGTTCTTTAAAACAAGCTTTTGCTATATAATACGTTTTGCCAAAACCATCTTATATGTACTAAGCGTGACACGTTTAAATAAAGCCTTCAATCCTGCTAAAACATAACCTTCTTTGGAAACTTAGCTAAACCTAGCCAGGAAGAAACTCCCTTTTAAAATTATCATTTCTTAAAAGAGTAAATCTTGTTTTAAAAAATGAAGCATTTTGTGCTCTTTTCAAACCTCTGTTCTGTCAGTTCCAATACTGATGTCAATTACCAAGAAGTTCAATTTATAGAGCTATTATGCTCTGCAGTAAGTCTGTAGAAAAGAAAGAAAGGAAGCACTCCAAGGGATAAGGCTCCCAGTTCATAAAGGAGCTGGCTCTTTATCAGTTTCAGAGGCTAACAAAGGAACTATTCTCTGCAGTGGTTAATGTTAAAGTTACACATCTCTCCCTCTCTCTCTTTCTCTGTATTACGATCAGCAGGGATGGGCTGGGACAGGAGATATGAATCATCTGCATGAATTACTTGGTAAAATGAACTTTGAAATGACTTAACAGTGAATAAGCAAGATACATATCTACAGAAGATTCATTTAAGAGTACATACGTGTCTGACTACAAATGGAGGCTTGTTATTGCTTTCCTTCTTGAATTCAAATGGTCCAAGATTTAAATGGGCCAGACGCTGTCTAGCATCTTCAGAGAGTTCACACATCCGTCTCTTTGTGTAGGGAGATGGTGACCTTGACTGAGATGCTATTGTGGGTTGTTCATATCCTTTTGCTGACTGGTAACATTTTGCTCTCTCGTGTGGGCTGCTTTCTTTTCTAGGAGATCTCACTGATAATTTTTGAAAAGGTGTGAATGATGCTAGATCCATATTAACCTGTACGGGGAAAAAAAAAACACCACATCAGTTGATTGCAAAAACACACATGTAAAATGGAAAACAGTGTAGGGTTGATACAGCATTGTGAATATCTTTGCTTGCCTACTAACACTGTTGTTGATTCTGACTTTAGTAGCTCATTTAAGTGGCTAATGTGGGAAAGACATGAGCATCTGATAGGGCTAAACTCCTATCTCCTGCAACAAAAATATATATTAGCCTAACTTTAAACTTCAACTTAGCAAAGGTGTATGGGAATTGTGGCAAAACTAGTGAAACCAGCACACTAAAGTACAGTTATCATTACAGACAGAAAAGCTGACTTCCTGGATCAGCTATGCAATCAAGGATCAGAGGTAAAGGAGATGATGGGAGAATTTATTTATAGGTATGACCCTGTATGTAAGTTAAAAATATCAACAATATTAAAACTATCAGACTAGAAGTTTACAATCTAGCAGCTCTGACAAGGCCAAGAGAAATACTGACACCCTCACAAGAACAAAAATTATAAAAAACTACCAAAGCTAACTACACCCTACTAAGCAATGGTATAAAGCTTCATACCACCCGCAATCACAGACATCAATGATCACTATGCAGAAGTGTACACAAATGCTCTGTACAAATAGTTAAGCGATTGCATAAACTCTGCTATACCTGACCGGATCAAAACCAGGTCTTCCTGTAAAAACAAGCCACCATGGTGGACTTCAAGTATAAACAGATTATATAACAAGAGGAAGAAAGTGTTCTCCAAAAGCAAGAGGGATATCATTCTGAACAGGAAGAGTTCCCTCCTAAACCTAAACAAGAAAATCAGAAATCTTGTAAGTCTTCTAAAAAAAATTACGAAACTAAAATCGTATCCCTAGCCAAGGATAATCATAAGCCATTCTTTAACAATGTCCGAAGTCTAAAAGGGAATGCCCAGCAATGTGCCAAACTAGTTGTAAATGGAATCACTCATACTACAACGGAAGATATCACCAACCTGCTACCTGACAGATTCAGTCCAAACTTCACACCCCCCCCATCCCCACCTACCATATCCCAAAGCATACTTGACACAGTCCTCTGCCTAGTATCTCTACAGAACAGGTCATCTCTGCACTCACCAAAGCCAAAAACACGGCCTCAACAGGACCAGATAATATACCAGGTTGTTTACTAAACAATCTAAAACAACACCTACCAGACCCACTTGGTGTTCTCTTTAATCATAGCTTGAGAACTGGCTATGTTCCTGCAAAATGGAGAACAGCAACAGTGATCACCCTGCACAAAGGTGGGCCATCAGATGATCCTGGGAACTACAGACTTATAAGTTTAACCAGCCTCATCTGCAAGGTCATGGAAAGAATTATAAAGGGCCTTGTCAACAAAGACATAAGCGACTGCCAAACACTGGACCCAACCCAGTTTGGCTTCGGTAAGGGTAGATCATGCTTATTAAACCTGGTAGACTTCTTTGAGAATGTCACCAAAGACAAAAGATGAATGTATGACAGTGCACACAACCTATCTCGACATTGCCAAGGCTTTTGAGTCAATCCCCCACTCTGCCATCATTGAGAAACTCTCCCAGCTGGGGATTAACCCTTACATTACTAGATGGGTAGCCAAGTGGCTCATTGACAGAACACACTCTGTCAAAAATGGTGACTCCACCCCAACCAGTAGACCCGTCACCAGTGGAGTACCACAGGGGTCTGTGCTGGGCCCCCTTACTGTTTGGCATCTTTTTCTCAGAAGTCCAGGCTAAAGTAGATGGCCTCTGGCTCACCAAGTTCGCTGATGACTGCAAACTGGGAGCAATCTTTGAGACCTCAAACAATGTCAACATAATACAAGAAGGCTAACACAAATGCATGATTGGTGCCAAAGCCATGGTCTAAAACAAAATGCAAAAAAAGACATTACTATTCCCTTTGGCAAAACAGAATTCCCTACAAATTACAATATTGACAGCAAGTGCAACCCCCCCAAAGTTCCAACCCAGTGTTTGTCAGACTTGGGAACACAGTTTGACAGAAATCTGAACTTTGACCACCTAGTTTCTACACTAGTAAGGAAAGCCTTCTACGTAGCACACCTCATAAGCAAAGGCATAGCATCCAGGTCATGGGATGCTATAACTCCACTGTACTCGACCCTCATCAGACCACTAATAAAATATAATGCACCCTTTTGCATGTACCTCACCAGGCACCTGCAGTAGCTGAAGAGACCTCAGAGGTTTCTCACTAAGAAAATATAGGGACTCCAAGCCAAGATCTACCTGGACAGGCTGAAAGTCCTGTCACTGTACTCTGTATCTTATAGGCTGCTGAGAGGTGGCTTGTGCCTGGCCTATAGGGCAATCTCAGATCCTGCCCTAATGGAAATGTTGCAAATCTGCAAGTTAAATGGGGCAAGAGTCACTCGCTGTAGGGATCTTAACCTAGCCTGTATCATTAACAGAACATGCTGGAGAGACAGATATGTCTCTCACAGACTGACGCTTTTCTGGAATAGACTTTCTATTCACGTAAAACAGAGCTTCTGACTGACCCTATATAACTGGATGGGAGACTGCAAATTCGCCCCTGGCACACATGTTCCTCATGGACAGGGGTAGCCAGTGCTGATCACAGATGCACTCTCTTCATAAGTTCATTCTGCAAACTACCCAAAAAGAACAACTGGGGATACTTGGGATTAACATGGCAGCTTATAAAGGCTCTAGGACTGCTAGCCTAGTAACTTCCTATGAACATCACCTCTGTACACAGAAAGTTAAAGCATCACTTATGAAAATAATATGAAATACAACAATTACATTACCAATAAAACAGTTGAACAAGATACCTGTTTCTAATTAACACAAATTTAGCTTATTTAAACTCACAGTATCTATGATAGCCAAACCAAGCTAAAACATATTTTCTAGACTAGACCCAAGGAAAACAGCATAACAGGAAAAAAGCATGTTAGTGTCACAGGGTAAGTGTATACACATAAAAAAATAAAACAGAGTTGTGCCCAAAAATAAAGTGTGTAAGGTACTCACTATAGCAGTAGACCTTTAAGAAGAGCTTACTCATCAATGAAACTATTTTTGTATGGACACTTTTTTCTGCAACTGTCCTCTTCCCTGTAAAGACTTGTTCTAATGTTGGTGCTAACATGCAGTGGTATAAGGATCACACACACACACACACACACACACACACACACACACACACACACACACACACACACACACACACACATGTCCACACAAATATTACCACAGGGAGATAACATTCACTGAATGGTGTAACTTCTTGTTACCATCTCTCCAAAATCACAAATCCTGGAACTAGAACTGACTTGTGCAAGCCACACTGAATCAGCACATACAAGCAAGGAGAGATGATGAGATGCAGAGGGACCTGCCTCCTGCAAAAAATGCTTTAGTATAGATATCATTCTCAGTTTAGGCAAGCATATACTTCAACAAGTTTGATTCATCTGTTTTTGATTCATCTGTTTTACTATCAGATGGTTGTGCTTAGAGTTCTCACAGAAAATATGCAGAATGTACATCAATTCATCAGGCAACAAAAAATTCCATCAAAACTTGCTCCCATCAACACTGAGAATGAGAACTAACACGGGGGGTGTGTGTATGTGTGTGTGTGTGTGTGTGTGTGTGTGTGTGTGTGTGTGTGTGTGTGTGTGTGTGTAAGTCTATTATCCATCCTCACATAGGTGCGCATATCTAGAAAAGAACACCTAACATTGGTTCTGCAGGGTAAGCATGTCCATTAGCACCTCCTTACCTAAATTCAGAGAAGAGAATTACAACAGACTGTCTGGGCTGAGTTATACAAACCAGGATCTCAACCAAATGCACAGAAAAGAGAAGTTACGTACTCACCATAACGTTCCATCTGAGTAGTTGTACTTCATTTGTCTTCAACCTGTGGGTTAAGGATCCGTATCGGACCCGAGCCAGCAACTTTACTAACATAATTTCCGAGCTCCAAACTCTTCCCCTTACCCATAATACACCACCACTGCTTTCCATCCCCAGATCGAGTTTGCTGAACCTTATACTGAGAACCCGACCTGAAAAAATTTACTTGTGACCTATACTGCAGCCCGTAGGCTGATCATATGCCAAGGTCCAGGGGAAGGAGGGAGGGACGGTTGAAGACAAATGAAATACAACTACTCAGAAGGAACATTATGGTGAGTACATAACTTCTTTACCAAGTAGTTTACTTCATTTGGTCTTCAACCTGTGGGACAGAATCCCCAGCTACTAAACTCCTGGGAGGCCCTCATGGAAGGATATTCCAGAGCACCGCTGCACCAAAGGATGCTCTCCTTCTGGAAGTCAAATCCAATTTGTAATGAGAAATAAACGTATGAGATGAGGACCAAGTAGCTGCAGAACAAATATCATACAAAGACACTCTAGACCAAAAGGTCGCAGATGTAGCCATGGATCTAGCGGAATGAGCTTTCACCTGACCTGGAGGAGACATGCCTCTGCCCTTATAGACCTGCAGGATGCATGAAGAAATCCATCTAGCTATAGTGACCTTGGAGATAGGTTTCCCCAAAAAGGATTTATAGGAGGATACAAACAATTGATCAGATTTATGGAAAGTTTTAGTCCTGTGTAAGTAGAAATGTAACTGTCTATGAACATCCAACATGTGGAGTTTGTATTCCATCTTGTTAGTAAAATTAGGAAAAAACACAGACAAATTGATGGTCTGATTGATATTGACTAGTGATGCCACCTTAGGAAGAAAGGATGGATTGGTTCGAAGGGGAAACCCTATCTTTGTGAAAAAACATGTAAGGAAATTTGATGGACAAAGCCTGTAATTCTGAAACCCATTTTGCAGAGGTAATAGCCACCAGAAAAGCTGTTTTCCAAGATAAAAATTTCAGATCTACAGTTGCGGCAGGCTCGAAAGGTGGGACGACCAAAGCTTGAAGAACCATAGTAAGGTCCCATGGGGGAACAGGATCTTTGACCGGGAGGCGTAACAAAAAGGTGCCATTGATAAAGGCTTTACACAGTCTGGAAGAGGCTGAAGAGGCAGAATACTCGCCCACATGAAAATGAGAGATGGCAGCTAAGTGAACTTTGACAATAGAAGAACTAGCTTCGTGTTGAAAAATATCAGCTAGAAAATCAAGAATGGTGGAAATAGGAGCCGTGAAAGGGTCTAAACTCCTTTGAGAGGCCCAAAGGGAAAAACGTTTCCACTTGCTGCGATAAACCTTCCTGGTCGAAGACTTATGAGCAGCCACCAAAACAGATATAACTGAGGAGGATAGTCCAGGAGTCCTAGCAATCACTGGAACTGGAGCAGCCAAGCTGTGAACTTCAGGCTGTCCAGATTCGGATAAGGCACCCCCGAAGAGTGTGAAATTAAATCCTGAATGGGATCTAGGATCCAAGGCAGAGCGAGAAGGTTTGACCAAAGGAAGGGAAACCATACTTGGCGAGGCCAGAACGGGGTAATGAGGATCACTTTTCTCCGCAGTCGACGAGCTTTCTGTAGAAACCTCGGAATGAGAGGTACTGGCAGGTAAGCATACAGAAGACCGGGAGGCCAAGCATGAACTAGAGCGTCTCTGGGGGATTCCCCCGGCAGGGGGTTCAGACCAAAAACGTGTTGCACTTCACGTTGGAAGGAGATGCAAAGAGATCGCAGCAAGGTTGACCCCACTCGCTGAAGATCTGTTCTGCTACTGACAGATTTAGAGACCACTCGTAAGGCATCACAATGGTCCAACTTAACCTGTCCACTAGGATGTTGGACCATCCTGGAATGCGCGTTGCGATGAGAAAGCGACTGGTGGAGATCGCCCATTCCCACACTCTCATGGCCTCGCTTCAAAGGGGGTAAGATCTGGTCCCTCCCTGTTTGTTGATATACCAGACTACCGACATGTTGTCTGACTGAACAGCAATCGTCCCCAGAGGAAGAAAGGCATGAAGAGCCTGCAACGCTAGAAGGACCGCCCTCATCTCTAGGACATTTATGTGCAAGCTGGTCTCTGGGGGACCACAGGCCTTGGACTGTCCTGCCTGAACAATACCCCCCCAACCCGAGTTGGGAGGGATCCGTGGTCATTGTGGCTTGGACTGGGGCTGGAAAAAAGGTTGTCCCTGCTATGGTGGATGTGTTCTCCGGACTGAGTTGAATTGGATATGTCAATAGCAGTTCCAATATTGTACAGCTAGAGTCCACTGTAGACGTCTCATGTGTAACCGAGCACACGGGAGAAGAGTTATGGTTGCCGCCATCTAGCCTAAGGCCCTCACCACCGATTCTGCCATTGGGAGATGAGAATGGTAGAGCAGGGAGACATGCATCCACAGGTTTTGAACTCTCTCCGAGGTCAGGAATATTTTGCACTGAAGAGTATCTATCCTGGCATCAATGTGGTCTATCACCTGTACAGGATCTAGGAGAGATTTGGATGCACTGATTGTGATCCTCAAACGCAGAGCAAGAGTCAAGAAATAATCTCTGGTTTGGGAGAGTAGATGCCTGATGGGAGCAGTGAGAAGCCAATCATCCAGGTACAGATAGACCTGAATCCCCTGAAGCCTCAGGTGAGACGCTACCACCGCCATCACTTTGGTAAACACCCTGGGGGCTGTGGTGAGACCAAAGGGTAGGGCTCGAAATTGGTAATGATTGACTCCTAGCCAGAAGCAGAGGAACCTCCTGGAGCTCCTGTGCATTTTTATGTGATAGTAAGCATCTTGGAGATCTAATGAGCACATCCAGTTGCTTTCTTGCAGGTACGGCATGATGGACTGTAATGTGACCATCCGGAACTTCTCTTTGGCAACTGACAGATTCAGGGTAGAGAGGTTCAGAATGGGCCTTAAGTCCCCCGTTTTCTTTGGCACCAAAAAGAACCTGGAATAGAAGCCCGATCTGGACTGATCTGGGGGGACGGTTTCAATGGCTTTTTTTCCCAGCAGCTTGGAAATTTCCTGTGCTGCTGCCTCCCTTTGTGTGGGTGGTACATCTGGGAGGTGTCTGGGAGATTTGGGGGAACCTATGAAGGGGATAGAGTAACCTCTGGATATGATATGAAGCACCCAGCGGCCCATTGTTATGGACTCCCATGCCACTAGGTGCAAGGACAATCATCCCCGACTGCCTCCAGAGTAGAGCAGTCAGGCAACCCCTCAGGGTTGTTGCCCTGGTCTGTCCAAGAAAGGTTCTCGAGACCCAAAGTTCCTTGGACCCACTCTGCCTCTGGGCAGGCATCCATTCTGTCCCCCTCTGCCTCTGGGGGAAGAAGAGCCCCGAGTGTCCCGGGAATACTGTGGCTTCTGGAACAACATCTTCTTTTGCCTTCTCTGGTTCCGGGAAAAGGACCTTGACAGCAGACAGTGTCTTCCCATCCTTCTCACTCTGGACTAATGTCTCTTTGATGGTCTTACCAAAGAGTGTAGAGCCGTTATAAGGGGCATTGGCAAAGGATGCCTTGAAGGGTTCAGAAAATTGACATAACCTGAGCCAGACATTGAGCCTCATGGACACATTGGACCCAGCCGCCCTAGCTGCTCCTTCTGTAGCATGTGAAAGGAGTCGCATGGACGTGTTAAATACTGCCTTTAAAGTGGCCATCCTTGCGGAGAACGAAGCCTTGTCCTCCTGCGACATCGACTTGGGTGGAGACTCCTCCAGCTCCTTTACCAGGTCGCATTGGAGTCTGGTGACATGGGTCAGGTAGTTCAGCGCCCTAACTGAAAAGGTAGCTGAAGCGTAAACCTGCTTCACTAGGCAGTCCATCATCCATGACTCTCGGTCAGGAGGATGGACCGAATAAACTCTCCTGAGCAAGTTCCTTCTTAGTGGCTGCTGCTACTGTCTATGGGGGAGCTCTTGTTCCATGCTGGTCTGTCTATGGGGGGGCTTAAGATCTTATCCGGTCTTTTTGGAATAGGTTCCATGGTGTCTGGTTCCTTCCATGCCCACGAGGTGACCAGATCCACCAAAGGATCCACGGGAGGGGACACAAAGAAGTAGATGGACCCATGCTGAAAGCCTCCAGGAACATGGACTCATCAGAAGAAGGTTTGGGGGCAGACCAACCTCCCCGTTGGCGCAGGATTTCCATGATGTCTCCAAAGGAGACATCCTCAGGAGGTGACCTAGGAGAACTTTCTCCATCATCCACGCCTGTGTCCTCGGTGATAGACTCGGGGAAGTCCAAGTGCCTCCTCTTGCACATATGCTTGTGAGGTACCTCTCTGGTGGGGCTCTCGGGGGGAGCTCGCAAGCCACTTGTTCCTTGGGGGGAACTGTCTGGGGCTCTTTGAGCACGAGCTGTACCTCTGGTAAAATGATGGAGACCGTAGACAGAGCTGAGGGGGTCTGAGTGGAGTCCGAGGGGGCAGTCAGGGGTCTCGATCCAGCGGAGAGAACCCTTTCTACCACGTCAACACCAAAGGAGAGCGAATCTCCTGGGAAATCAATAAGGAGGCCGGTCTCCCAGAGTCCAATGAGAGAATCAGAGCCGGGCCCGAGGTGGGCTGAACTCTGAGGGGAGGGAACCTGGCCCGACAAAGTCGGAGCCGAAGAAAAAGGTTCCACTCCCTCGGATCTGACACCCAAGCTCCGGCTCCGGAAGCAGCTCAGATCCGAGCTGGTCGGATCGGAAACGCTCCAGGCAGCTGTCGGCATCAAGGAAGCAGGTACCATCGGCGTCAACCCCCTGATCAAGGCCAACCTCAGATCCGAATACTCCAAACCCGAAGGTCGAATTGGAGAAGGAGATACAGGTTGGAAAAAAGGAAGCAAGCTCCCCCCTCCTGAGGGAGGGGGTCTGGCAAGACCCCCCATCTGGATCTGGTTATGGATAAACCTCCTCATTTTATCCAGATCTATGTCAGACAAGGACTAGGTGGTCTGTGATGAGGTCACGGACTCCAACCTGGTGGGTCGGGGCAGAGAGGCCCAAGAAGCTGGACGTGTCTCCTCCAGCTCCGGGGAGAACCTCGGAGATCAGAGCCGAGGGGAGTCACGGATCCCTGGCGTCTTCATAGGTGAAGTGAGGTCCGGAGACCTATTTCTCTTTTCCCTTGCCTTCGACTCTCTCTCCCTCTCTCTACCTCTTTTCTGCTTCGCTACCATAGGCTTTGGTACAGGAGGTTGAGTCCCAGCCTGGGAGGGAGGAGAAGCCAGAGGAAGAGAGGAAGGAGAGGCAGCCTCAGCAGCCACTGTGACCGAAGTCTGAGACAAGGAAACAGAGTCTAAAGGGGGAAAAAGGCCTTTGAGGGTCAACTTGTCCTTTCTATCTTTTATGGCGCGGGAGTTGAATCCCGCACATATGCTGCAATCCACACTCATATAGGCCACGCCCAAGCACAAAACACACAGATTGTGGCCATCCGCAGGGGATAATTTACGGCCACACTCTGTGCAACGCTTGAAAACAAGCTTTTCAGCCATACTAACACAGCAGAAAGGTAACCTAAGAAAAAAACAGGCAGTTTCTTTCTAACTGACACACACGCACCCACTCACCACACTCGTATACAGAGAAAACACTGGGGGGGGGGGGCTACAATCTACACAACAGTAAAAACTAAACTAACTATCCTAAAACTCTAAAACTCGATGCACCAAGCGAGGTGAGGAGAAAGGGGACCTATACTAACACTAACTGACAAAAATTTGAAGAAAAAAGCTACTCACAAAGGTTTTACCCACTTGACTAGTTGGAGCTCAAAAGACACGATGGTAAAGCTATTCGCAGCAAACGAGATCTGGGGATGGAAGGCAGTGGAAGTGTATTATGGGTAAGGGGAGGAGTTTGGAGTTCGGAGCTGAAGCTAGTAAAGTTGCCAGCTCGGATCTGTAACCCACAGGTTGAACACCAAATGAAGTAAACTACTTCAGATCCAATATATCTATATTGTCTATCTACCCATCTATTTGCATGCATGTTAGCATGCACCAATTTTTACTTTCTGAAGCCAAAATCCTTCTACAGGTTTGTGAGCTTAAGCAAACTAATTTAAATGCATATAAAGGATGCACGTTGTGCCAATAATACCATGAAACATAAGTTGTAATTATATCATAAACAATTTATGAATGCTTAGAAAATTACTAACAAACAATCCAAATAAAAGAATGGGGAAGAAGAAAGGGTAGCTTTACGGCTATAATGAATTCTGCTCCAAGATTCACTGCTATAGTGAGTGTTCACATAAAAGTTTTCTGAGCAACTTGAGATAATATGTGCAAGCAAAGGGGTTACTTTTGCAGTATGGATCGTTATCCATGGAAATTACCCAAAGCTGGATGTTTGCCCATCTGGACAAGGTAAATATTGACAGCCACTAAGAAGCTTGCTTCAAGGTGATCCGGCTTAACTTTTCAATTGCAGAATTAAGATTCCATGGGACAGTTGATGGCTATCTATGGGGTTTCAAGTGCATCACCTTTTTTATGACTGCACAACCATTAAGTTGGAAGCCAAGAGAAAGTCTGGTGGGGAAAAAAAGCAACAATGGCTGAAAGCTGCATATTAATGGAAGCACGTGAAAGGCCTCTTGAAATAAAGCTGTCAGATTATTGAACAACTGAAGGAGCCACAGCTTTCGTAGGGATTATCTCCCTGGAAGCCTGCCATTAGAAAAATCTCTTCCACATATATAAGTAGGACTTTGTATAACTAGGTTTCCTACCCTTGTACAGGGTAGTGTGCACTTCTCATGAGATGTAGTCCTTGAATGGTATCACAAGAAAATCCAGTCTGTCAGACTGAGACTCCTTTAGCTGTATGAATCACAGCTCCTTTGTTCTGAAGGAGCCTTAAGGTATATCACTGCTGAAGTGGCAGAAATGCCTCCCTTGCTAGCTAAACCACCTAGGAGAATTATAGCTGTCTTAGCCATGGGTATTACCTAAAGGACTTTAATCATATTAGTTCTCACCTCCTGCAGCATTCTGTGGATCAGAAAGAAGGGGGAGCACAAAAACTTCCTTTTCATAGAATGTGAAACATATTCATTGCCCAAGGCTTTCAATGCAGAAACCAAGAACAAAATCTACTTGGAAAGTCTTCTCTAATGCAAAAGGATTCATCAGTGGATGAATCACTTCTGTATCACTGAGCAAAAGGCATTGGGATCCATCTTTCATTTATGGCTGTTGAGTGGGAACTAGCTCAATTTGTCTACCTCTGTGCTCTGAAGTGATGAAATACAAAATGCCTGGGGAAAAATCAATCCTAGCTAAGAAAACCAGTTCCATACTGTCACTGCCAGTCTGCACAGCTGGTAATATTGAGTGCCACCTTGCTTGTTTTATATGTCACATTACCATGGTGTGATCAGTGATAGTCCTATATTAACCTGAACATGCTTAAGGCCAGGATCAAAGTCATCATTTCCTTTAGGAAGACAAGCTTATGAAGCATGAACTTGTTAAGCATTCCTTGTACTTTAATCTGTGCTAAATGCACCTCTCAGGCACAGTCTGAGGCATAATTGGTAAGCATCTCTGCCCCTCTTCTGGAACTACCATAAACATGCTTTGGTTGTATTCCATTTGCTACACCTACCAGTTTTTTTCCCTGATGCAGGGGATCAAGGCAATTGCCTGGTGCAGAGAATGTCTACGCTACTTCCATAGGTTCCAGTCATGATAGTGATTTTTTTTTTTTTTTTTTTGCATGGGCAGTCTTACTAGAGGAACTATCAGGATGGAAGAAAATATATGGGCAAACACCTGAAGAAGGCCCTGTCTGACATGTGATTTCTGTGCCAGATTTGCAAAGAAAGTTTTCAAATTGAGAGTTCTGTCCTTAGGAGGATACGGCTGGCACTTGTCTGTGCCTAAGTGGGACATACAGGAAAATATTTGACATTCTTAGACTGTACAGGATTACGGCAGATTTACAGTCAAGCCCAGAAAAGTTAGGTTGTGCCTAATTATTTCAGAGACCTCTGAATGCCCTCTGTTGAAAGGGCTTGAATGATATAGTAATCCAGCTAAGGGTATATGTGTGATCCCTGGGTCCTTAAACATATAAACAGTGGAGAAAGGTATTCTGTAAATACTCTGGAAGTTGTGGAAAGACCAAAAGGTAGGGAAGTAAACTGGCAATGGTCTTAGTCCCCCAGTACCCTGCCTCCCAGGAGGTGAAGGGAGGTTGGAAGCATGCTGAATACTGGTCCTTTCCTTCCTTCCTGTGGGGTAGTGGGACTTAACTCCTTCCCTTAATTTACAGCGTATCTCTGCCCCTACAACATCTTCAAACTTGGTTCTTTTCTCAAGCCCTTCTAAATCTAAATGGGTCTGGCTTAGTCAATTTCCTGTATAAGGGCCACTGTTTGATAGAATAATTTAAAGAATGATGAAATAAAAAAAAATCTTGCCCAGTGGAACATCTAGTAACTGTCCCTTTATGTGCTCTGGTATGGGCTGTAAACTTCCTGATCACAGTACCAGTTGCTGATGCTCTACTACAAACATTCCTATGCATCATAACCAGGTTTTATGGCATGCTTATCCACTTTAAAGGCTGCCTATGCCAGTCTGCTTACCATTTCCTTCACGGCTTCATCTATAGTCAGGACCTCAACCCAGTATTTAATTATATAAAAATTGACAGCTGTGAATGTCAAAGTGGAAGAAGTATGCAGCTTCTTCAAAATTTGAGTCACAACTCTGCTTTCCTTATCAAAATGGAGCATGACAGAGTCCAAGAGATACGTTTATAGACTGTTAGCAGTATTTAGGTGTACTTCTACTGGGTCTGCCAAAACATTAACACAGAAGTATCTGAATAACTCTTGAACCTGTAAAATCTGCCTGCCTTTCTTAAGAATAGGTAGCTCAAGGTATGTTGACTCAGTGGTATCCTAATAAATCTGAAGGAACAGGAGAAGCACACAAGGTTTCAGTTCCTCTGTGCCCACAAAAGCTAAATGTCTGTTCTCTAAGATTACTTAGAAGACCCCTACTGAAGTGGTCTCTTATGAGGTTTAACACTTTTCCAAAGGAAACATTCTCCACAGGAAAGTTGCCCGCCCCCCCCAGCAAAAAAAAAAAAAGTTTCCTCATCCTCCCTATTACAATTCACTAGTAAGCCAGGCCTTCCCTCCTAACACAGAGTCAGAAAAATCTAGTGACAGTATTCCTTGTCCTCTTGGAGTTGAGGAACTTCTGAAGTGGAAGGTTGAGATGGGGGGGAATTATCTTCTGCAAAGCTATCATGCACACCTCTGCAAATTATTATCGTCAAACATATGAATGGCTGAAGTTTTGGGCTTGGGAATTAAGACCTGCTATACAAGAGAGACAGAAAAACAGAAGGGGGAGGGAGACAGGAGGGAGACAGTCCCTCCCTCCTCTGTGAAGTTCTCAAAAAGATGAGGCTCTTTTTTTTTTTTTTTTTTTTTGACTAAACTGGTAGTCATATCCATAGATTTGCACAACTTGGGAAAGGGCAGCAGAAATGTTTGAGGGACAGATATCCATTATCTGTATCTGGGAAGTGGTACTTGGCCTAAATGTCTCAAACTCTTCAGCAGAGACTTCCACAGCAGCAGAATATAAAGCCTTACTGCGTGCCTCCAGAAAGGTCAGGACTGAAGCTGTACACTACAAACAGCAAACTGAATGTACACTGCAAAATTTCCATGGGTGTGACATCCTTAGTTCTAGGCAGGATTAGTGGGATCACAAAAAATAACCACAGTTTTTCTTATCGCTCCCTTCTTTGGTTACTTCCACTGTCTGTCTGTCTGTTTAACTCTATGCTCTTCTCTGGGAGATTCTCTAGTTTTTTAGTCCTAGGAGCTTTGCCCTGACTACAAGCTGATGCCTATACCAAGGCAAGGGTTTTTCTGATAAAGGCAGGCCTAGAAATTCTTTATCTACAGAAGAAATTTTATGGAAGCCATGCAGTGCTCACAGAAGCAATCTCAATAATCTCCTCCCAAGTGTTGTGAAAGTCTTTGGGTTGAACTTACATTCCACAAACAAACTTGATAGCTAACATTTCTTTCGACATTATGGACTTGAAATCTAATCAAACTTTTCAATATAAAAAATCAACAAGACACTGTACTCAGCATAATTAGTTTTCAAAGTGGGAACTTATTATCCCCTGGAAGTCACCTGGAGGGTACAGGCAAGCCTGACTAATGATAACTTCTTCTGGCAAAAAATAAGAACTGGAAAATGGTGTGAACTACTCCTCTCTTTAGCTGTGTATTAGGTCAATGCTTTTGGATAGGGGAGGCAGCTTGCTGGACACATCTGCAAAGCATTGAAAGTCATGCCAAAAGTTTGACATCTGCCTTTGGCTAATTCCGCGAGATTAAAATTTATGCTACAGCAGAGATCTCCACAAAGAACATCACTATTATCTTACTTCTAGTGATGTCACTGTAGCACTGAATCCTAATGTTTATGTAGTTCCCAGGAAGTAAGAGGTAACCATCAGGAGATGGACAGTTACAGGATCTCCTGGAACACAGCCACTCCAAAATCAATGCTACCCCTAGGATGAGCTAGCTTCTAGTAAGCATAGCTTAGTAAATATTAGAGGCATCAGTTTGCACTAGTAACATATATGTCTTGAGTAGAAACATTCGTATGCATTTAGCAGAAGTGACTGCAACTCATGCAGAATGAGACAGATGAGGATTTAGAAGTAATTTGCTGAATTTACCAAAACAAAAGGCAAGACAATGGGCCAGCTACTTTGACAGAGATTGTCTTGTAGGGAATATGATGGCTGTATTATCGCTAGTTCTGCAAAGGCCAATAGTTCAGTCACAATCACTGAAAAATGGTGGTTAAGTACTTACATAATGACACTTGTCAGGTTGTATCTGGCCTTTAGTTAGTCCTCTAATCTCTTGAGCTCCTTCAAAATTTTACCACAACTCCAAGAAAACCTTTCATTCAGATAGAGTTTGCTGCCTATGCCAGCATACACTAGGAATATGTCAAAATACTAAATCTTATAGAGACCCCAGGACAATTTGGAAGGGGGATCAAGGGAGATGTCATACTGGACAGATAAGGATGAAAAGGATCCAGCATTTAATTACATAAGTACCATATCTTATCAGCCTGTGTGATCCAACAGTACAAGCACACACACACACAAAGATAATACAGACAACCATCTGAACAGCACTGAACAGCATTTGTTTAGAATCTTTTGTGCCTGATTTCTTGGGGACAAAAAGAAAGATTAGTTGTGTAAAGTCTTACCATAACCATAGATGTACTTCTTTTCCATGTTGCAGTATTCTAAACGTGAGGGATCCTCCGTCTGAGAGACCTGAACATCCGGCTTATATACCAAAGCTTAAGCCTGGTTGCTGTAGGGTGCATGGGACGTCATACACAGGGGCCATAAACCGTTGGCCATAAATGTGAAATCCGCATGCACAGAACTCAGAACTGACTGCCCAGTCAGACAACAGTCTAAGGCTAGATGCAGGATGCCATCCAGACAAGTGAAAGGCCGTCTAGGGGGGTAGGAGGGAGGGAAGGAATACTGCAACATGGAAGAAAAGGACATCTATGGTTATGGTAAGATTTTACGCAAGTAATCTATGTCCTTCTATTCTCATGTTGCAGTATTTGCACATGTAGGAGAGTACCACAGCTTATGCAGAGAAAAAGGTGGAGGAAGAATTAGAATTCTCCAGGAATCCATGTAGGATGGCTTTCGCGAATCCTGCTCTAGTTCTTGAGATGGAGTCTATATTAGAACACCGAACATTCAAAATGTCGAGTGTTCTAATATCGAACCCTATGAATCGAAAATTTAAAACATCGAACATTCAGAACAGCAAATTTTTTCCTAGGGAAAAAATTTGCTGTTCCAAAACACAAACACACAACAAAAGCACACCAAACAAACAGCAATGCACACATACACCTAAACTCCTACACTAAACTATACATACACCACTAACTATCCACTTACCTTAACCCAAACCCTAACCCTAAGGTCTATCACTATAGCACAGTCACCTCACCTGCGCCCTAATCCTAACTCACCTACCCCGCCCTAACCCTCATGTCCACACAATCGCACACTTACCTGACCCATGCCCTAACCCTAACTCACCTAACCCACCCTAACCCTCAAGTCCACACAATCGCACACTTACCTGAACCCGACCCGTAACTTTCCACCACACTGCTGAAACAACAGAAACGGACAACCAAATTCTTTCCCTAGGAAAAATTTGTTTTTCTGTTTCTTCGATATTTTCAGCGTTCGCTGAAAATGGGTCGATATTAGAACACTCGAAATTTTGAACATTCCAATTTATAGTGCTTAGTGAAAGTGTGTACAGAAGACCATGTGGCTGCCTCTAGGATAGTGGTTGTATCCAGGCTTTTGAGAAAGGCCCCTGAAAAGGCCACTGCTCTAGTGGAGTGGGGCCCTAACTGTGTGGGGTAACTCTTTACCTTGGAAACAGTAACAGAAGGATATAGTTTTGTAGATCCAGGAGGATATTGCCTGTTTGGATACAGCTTTCCCCAGTGTCCTGGGGTGGAAGGATACAAAGGGTTGGTTGGGCTTTCTGATGTCCTTAGACTTATCCAGATAAAACCTCAGTTGCCTGTGAACATCTAGGGAGTGGAGGACTCGCTCACTGTCATTCTGTGGCGAAGGGAAGAAGGTGGATAAATGGATAGACTGGTTAAGGGATAGTTCATTTACCACTGTGGGCATGAAGGAGGGGTTAGTACAAAGGGAAACTTTGTCCTTGTGAAAAATAGTATAGAGTGGAGTAGCCATGAATTCTTGCAGCTCAGAGACTCTTCTAGCTGAAGTAAGGGCTACTAACAAGATAGTTTTCCAGGTGCAGGTTCAAATGGGCAGTGTTAAATTTTCAAGAACAAAGGTCAGGTCACAAGGAGGAGGGATGTGATGTGACAAACCCCCTTAAGAAAAAGTTTCACCTCCAATATCAATAATAGGGGTGGATCAATAAGTAAGCAGGCTGAAATGGCTGACAAATGGACTTTCTCTGAACAGTATGAAAGTTCTGATTTTAAGAGCTAACATACATAGGCCAGAACTAAAGGTACATCCACTTGGAAGGGGTCTAGTTGCCTTGAAGACACCAGCTGGAGAAACTTTTCCATTTTGATAAATAGGATCTCCTGGTAGTAGGTTTCCTGGCTCCTGCAGGACAGATAGCACATCCTCTGAGTAAAGGTGTCTAAAAGGGATAAGAAGTTTATCACTCACAGGGCAAGGCTAAGGGTTTGCAGATGAGGGTGGATGAAGGATCCCTTCTTCAACTTGTGGTGCTTGCCTTTGGCAAGAGATAGAAGGAGGAATCAATGCTAGCTTGTCCAATAGGGGTTCACCAGCAAGATTTTTGGCTTGTCCCACTGAATTTTCAGCAGGACCTCCTGAATGAGAGGGAAGGGGGAAAGCATACAGGAACAGTCCCTTCCATGAAACTGAAAAGGCATCCACTTTCCATGTCAGTGGTGAGGGGAGCCTGGGGACAGAATAGCCAAAGTTGTCTATTCTGTGGGGGGAACAAACAGATCTATCTGAGGAGTGCCCCATTGGTGGACAATGTCTAAGAAAACATCTTTGTGCAAAATTCCATTCATGATTTTGAGGCAATGATCTGCTGGAGCATTTACCTGATGCTTCTCATGTGATGGGATGTAGACTGCCTGCAATGTTACTCTGTATTGTGTGTCCGACTGCCATGCTTGTATGGCCAACCTGCAAAGTAAATAGAATCAGCCCCCCCACACACATACTTATTGATGTATCACATGACTATGGTGTTGTCTGTGAAGACTTGTAGGGGACCAGGATGAAGGAGTGGGAGCAAGGTCTTTAGAGCTAGGAGAAGAGCAGTCATTTCCCTCACACTGATGTGCTTCTTCTGGAGGGTGGACTCCCATTGGGCTTGTACCTTGAGACGGTTCATAGTGGCCCCCCCAACCCAGATCCAAGGCATCTGTGCATATGAATTTGAACTGCCTTCGTGGGCTGCAGGGGGAGACCTGGATTCTGCATTATTTGTTGGATCCACCACCCCAACTCTTTTTTTCAGGCAGGGAAGGAAGGGCACTTGAATCCAGCGGGTGATTGCGCTGGGACTAGACATACTTCAAGTACCACTAGAACTTCCTCATATGTAACCTGGCAAGGGGCAGCAAGGGGAGAGTAGCTGCCATTAAGCCCTGGAGGTGGAGAAATTCCCTGACTGAGATATGGGTGACCTGAGTAGGTTTTGGAAGAAGCTGGTAAGAGAAGTGACTTTTTCTTGTGGGAGGAAGACCTTCACCAAATCCATCCTTATTCTGCAATGCATGAAGATCTGGACTTGGGATGGAGTGAGGGAGGACTTCAGTAGGTTCAGTGTAAACTCCAGACTTCCTAGGAGAGACATAGCGAATTGCAGGTGTGCCTGAAGAGTGCTTGCCTCTTCTGCTTGGATGAGGAGGTTGTCCAGGTAAGAGAATATCTGTATGCCTTTTGTTCTGCAGAAGGCTAATGCTGGGGCTTCGACACTTTGTGAAAACCCTTAGTGCTGCAGACAAACCAAAGGGCAAGGCAGTAAATTGATGTGCGAGGATGGCACAACAAAATGTAGAAATCTGTGGAAGTCTGGGTAGATGGGGATATGGAGGTATTTCTCCTTCAGGTCCAAAGTGACCAAAAATGGAAGACAGGTTTGCAAGGATAGCATGCAGAATGAAAGTAAATGCATGAAGGGGTTGAAAAGGGACAGGTCCAGTATTGGCCTCCAAGGGCTCTCCTTTTTTGGGACCAGGAAGAGCCTGGAGTAAAACCCCTGACCCTCTTGTTCTATTGGAACCCACTCTATGGTGTCTTGTGAGAGTAAATCCTGAATGACCTGGGGTAGTAGGTGGATTTGGTCTTTTGGAGGGAGGGGTATGCCTTTTGGTAAAAAGGCTTTTCCTGTCAGGTCATAAAGTACCCTTTTTCCACTAATGATATGACCCAGCAGTCTGAGGTGATTTTTCGCCACTGGGGAGATGGTCAGAGAGGTGAGATGGTTGAGGGCATTTAGGCAGTCACTCAGTGTTTGGGCTATCTGGAAAGGGCTGCCTGGGGGTCGATGGGAGGAAGTAGTTCTGGGGGATGAGGGCTTTCTAGCCCCTTTCCTTTGCTTTAAAGAAGAAGAAGGAGGAGCAGGTGCCCTACTAACAAAGCTAGGTTTAGCAGGGTAGTTCCTGTAGAATTTAGGAACTGGGGATACCAGAAGATGCTTCAAGTTCTGCAGTTCCTTACTTTTTTCTTGCAAGCTTTTGAATAGTTCTGCAGATTGTTTGCCAAATAGGAACTTGTTGTCTGGGGGGGGGGGGGTCATCCAGGATCTTGTTCTTGAAGTCATCTAGCAGAGTTTGGAGTCTGATCCAGGGATGCTTGCGTAACACAGAGGCAGATGCAGCTGATATGTCTGAGGCTTCAGCAGTATCGTAGCTGCATTTTATGGAATGCATGGCTACCTGTGCTACTAAAGACAGTTTTGAGGCAACTTGAAGCTTTGTAGGGAAGTCAGGCACAGAGGAGAGCAGAGCAGATGCCTGGGAAACTAGATCTAGGGCATACTTTGCCATATGAGTCTGGTAACTGATGGCCCTAAAGGCTTGGGTTGAGGAAGTGAAGATCTTTTTTCCCAGTCTGTCCATCAATTTATTATTCTTATCTGATGGCAGAAGGGAAGAGGATGGGATCTGCTTACATTGCTTGTCCGGTGCCACAGCAATGACAGCTGGGTCTGCCATGGGGGGGTTTGATGAGATACTTGTAATCATCAGGAACTTTGTAGAACCTGTTTGGCCTTTCTAGGGTGGGGGTTGGGATTTTAGGGTCTTGGAGGCAGAAGCAAATGTGTCCAAGTAAGCAGGAATCACTAGTGGGATAGCAGAGGGAGAAGGGGACTCCATCTGAAGAAGCTCAATGTATCTTTTCTGTACCTCAGTCATTTGGGTGGAGTTGCACTTGAAGTATTCTCTCGTTCTGGAGATTGTCTCCCCAAAAGTAATGTCTTCTGGTGGGGAGTCTCCTTCCAAGGAGTCCTCATCTGGAGAACAGTATTCCAAAGGAGAGGCCAGCTGTGAAGTAGAAGTAAAGCACTCATCAGAGGAAGAGGAAGAAGAGTCTTCCTTCCGAGTCTGAGGAAGTGGGATGGAGCTGGCAGAGGCAGGCTTGGGACTTAGGGTTGGCAGAGCAGGAGAATGTGCAGCTGTAGGCCTCAGGGCCATAAAGGCCTGAACAAGTGACTGGGAGAATGTTTGCCAGTCAGACTGGTCTTCCACTGGGGAAGACAAGTGTCTGGTCTTTTGTTTTCTCTTGAGTGAAGGAGTCTTTTGAATAGTCTGACAAGCCAAAAGCCTGGTGTCTGATGTCAGGTCTGTGGCCAAAGTGCTCTCTTCGGAAACTAAAGGCAGCTGTCTGGGCAAGCCTGGATCCCCCCAATATCGGCAGACATCGCAGAAACCTCCGTGGACATGCAGACTGGAGAAACAAGGGCGGCTTCCCGATATGGTACCCGCTGAAGTCGCCAGTTCTTTCGGACGTTCCTCAGCCCCTAGACCGGTAACTGGCAGGACGTCTGAAGTCAGAAGTGCAGTATCAAGCCTAGAGACCTTGGCCTTCTTTTTAAGTGGCTCTCCCTCAATGGCCAGGTGAGGATCCATACCGAGGGCCAGGCGTTTAAGTCGCTGATTCTCTACAAATAATATAAGGGCTGCCAGACAGCTGCGCAAGGTTATATGGACAAACGACTGACAGATTTTACAGGTCGTATGGTCATGGGATGGCCCTAAGCAGAACATGCAGAGGTCATGCGTATCTTTATGCAGAATTTGCCGACTGCACTTGCATTTTCCCTTCCTAGATGACATTAGCTAACAACAGATGAACCGCAACCTAAGCTCAGTCAAAAATACAGAAGGTTCCCCAACAGGGTACTTTTATTTATTTATTTGACATTTGTTGACCGGGTTAGTCCATCTGGGCTAAGGCCCTTTTTCAGTGGAGACCCGGGGAGAAAAGCTCCATAATTACAAAAGTATGTACAGTTTACAAAAAAGAGAAAAACTGTTTCTAGTACATGAAGAAGAGTATTTAACAAAGGGCAGCAAGTATACAATAACAATACTGGTAACAGTTAACATCCTTTGGAAATCTGTACAGTGAGTATGCAGTTTCAAAACAGATTACAGTTAACCTATACTGATGGCTAAATATGTCTGTTCAGGTAGGTAGACTAGGAGAGACTGGAAATGAAGGTAGAAGGAAAATAGTGGGTAGTGTTAGGGTAGCAGTAAAGAGAAGAGAGATAAGAGTGCAGAGTAAGTATGTGGAATATTTTACTGAGTAGGAAAAGGTTTTTAAGGGGGGAGAAGGGAGGGGGAGTTAGGAAGGTTGAGCTGGGTCAGACAGAAAGAACTGAGGGGGAGTAAGGAAGGTGTAGTTGGGTCGGAGAGAAAGAAGTGGGAGACAGGTCTAGAGAGGTGGGTTACTTATCTTTAATGTCTTCCGAAACATGGAGCAGAACGTTTGACTGCGCATGAGAAGTACTGGGGTCTGTTCGTGCAGATGTTACATTTATAGCCCACAGTTTATGGCCCCTGCATGTGATGTCCCACGCTCCATACAGCAACCAGGCTAAGCTTTGGTATATGAGCCGGACATTTGGGTCACCTGAGGCAAAGGATCCCACATGTGAGACTACTGCAACATGAGAACAGAAGGACATCAAACAATTCTGAATATTTTCTGAAGGTTTCTGCTCTATGAAGATAGAATCTGAGTTGTCTATGAACATCTAGGTTATTCAATAGGCATCCACCCTTATTGGAGTGATTAGGAAAGAAAATTGGCAGATTAATAAGCTTGTTAAAATTATATCCTGAAGCCAGCATAACAATGAATGCTAGATTGGTCCTTCTAAAAGATTTGGTATGGAGTCGTGGAATGTAAGGCTTGTGACTCAGAAATTCATCTTGCTAAAGTAAGAAACTAGAAAGAGAGTTTTCCATAAAACAGTTTAGCTCAAGAGAGGAAACTGGTTCAAAGCGAAGTTTTATTAGTGCTTCTATAACTAAATTAAGGTCCCATGGTGGAGCAGGATCTTTAACTGGAGAACAAAGAAGGAATATACCTCTGACAAAGGCCCTGAATAAAAGTAGTCTAAAACCCTGAATGGAAAACTGAAACTAAGTGAAACCTGATGGTAGAAAAGCTTGAGCCTTTGTTGTATAAAGAAGAAAGAAACTACAGCACACCCACGGTGGAAATGGAGTAAAGATTTAAGCCCTGACTGTTGGCCTAGACAGGAAAACAGTTCTATTTGCTTTTATACATTCATTGAGCTAATTATTTCTGAGAGATGAACAAAATGTGGACCACTTCCTCTGAGAAGGTAGAATGCTTGGCTATTAATAGATATGTAAAAAACATGCAATTCATTTGAGACTGAAGATGGGAAGAGGGTATCTGGAGTGTTGTGACAGGAGATTTGGTTGAGGACCTAAAAGCCATGGAGGCTTTTTCAGATGAGATTGGAGTAGGAGAAATCACATCTACCTGGCCAACTATGGAGCAATGAGAATTATTCCTGGTTTGTAGGTTGAGGCTTTCTGGAGGAACTTGAGTGTCAGAGGACTGGGAGGAAAGGCATAAAGGAGATGGGATGGCACTGACAGATTAGTGCATTCCTTGCTCACTGCCACTCTGGGGAAATTGGGGTGAAGTAGCTTCTGCACTTGGTGTTGGAAAGAGAAGCAAACAAGTAGCAGCAAGGTTGGCCTAAGTGACTGTAAATCATTTGAGTCACTAGTGGATTGAACGATCATTTGTGAGGTGCTAGGATAGATATGTTGAGCAAGTCCACTAGCCAGTTGACTTGTCATGCTATGTTCATTGCGACTAGAAAGTGCCCTGAATTTAATGCCCACTGTCATATTCTTATGGCCAACCTTCAAGGTGGGAGGAGGTTAGGACTTGGCTCATCCCTGCTTGTTGACGTACCAGTCTATCAACATGTACATTTGTACCTTTTATCACTCTTGGAAGCAAGCGGCCCTAAAATTCCTGTAATGGTGTATATGGAACCTTTTCCCCAGGTATATTGTCAGCACCTATGAAGGCTTCTCTCTCCACCCTATCTGAGGCAGAATCAAAGGATTTATGCTGGGATTTTCACAACCAAAGGGATTTCCAAGATGTTGATGTGAAGACAGTCTCATTTCCATGAGAAGACAGTCTTCTGTTTTCAAGCACCTTGGACCATCTTTCCTTCTAAGTGACCCCCCCCCCACCCAAGAGAGAAGGTGTCTGTGGTCACTGTTGCTGCCAGCTAGTATTATGAATAGTTTCCCTATGTGAACCAATGTGGAAGCCAATCACCAGTTTAGATGATCCCTGCAAGAGTGAATTGAATGACTGACCCCTAGCTGAAAGCACAGAAACTTTCTGTACTTGTGGAGGCAGGCATCTTGCATGTTTATTAAGCACTTCCAGTCATTTGCCTCGTGACACAGCAAATCACTGGCACTGTGGACATCTTGAAGAGGGTCATTTTTACAGTAATGAAGCTGGGAAATCTCTCTTCAGCTACTCAATCTCATAAGCTTGGAACAACCTACTTAGCCACCTTACCTCCAATACCTCCACCAGACAATTCAAACAACTGCTCAAGACACATTTTATGAATACCTGGTTATGTTCCTGTTACTCCCCAGGATAAACTTCCACCCAAACAAGCTTCTCCCATCTCGACACTTGTATGCCTACTATCTCCATCATTATTCTCAGTACTAATCCACGTTTACATATATAGATGCACTTATCCAGATATTCCACCAATCTATCCAACTTGAAACCCTGATCTAATCTTACCCTTTAGCCATTGTCTTTACTAATCAACTCTGCCTTACTTCTCCAATTCATTCTTACTCAAGTACTGTCATGTTGCTTTTTAGTAACAACTAGCTAGCCACTTCATCTCAGCTATGATACTCTCCCATCCCTCTTACTTACTGCTTTCCTGACTGACTTTATTTCCAAACCACCAGTAGGAGAGTTTAGTACTATCTAGACCACCAAATACTCTAAAAAATGAAGACCCACATACGCATTATTACTATACTGACTACAACATTATATAAAAAATCTAGATTATCTTCTTACTATGTACTTTATGTAACAATGTTATAAACATTTTTGCCTTTATTATTATATGCTGTATGACATTCACTATGTTAAAACTTGCTATCGATAGACAAAGAATGCACAAACTTCATATTGTTTATTGTATGTACTTTTGTGTTTTATGCATTTTTTTATGTAATCATATGCATTTTTTTACTGAAGCATTTCTCCCCGGGCCTCTGCTGAAAAAGGATCTGTGTCCAGTCGGACTTTCCAAGTAAACAAATGTAAAATAAAATAAATAAAAAATATTGATTTAGGCAGCTGAGATCTAAAATTTGCTTGAGGTCCTTGTTCTTTTTTGGAATCAAAATAATCTTGAATAGATTCCTGACCCTCTCTGTTCTAGGGGGACTTCCTAGATGGCTTTTTTTTTGAAGGAGAACAGACACATCTTGAATAGCCATTTGCATATGGAGGGGTGGGACATATGGAAGTTCTGGCTTTTGGTCTAGTGTTTTTTGTGAAAGTGATATAGTATGGCCTTCTGGATGTGATGTTTCACACATATCTGTCCTGTGTGATTGCCATCTATGCAACAGGGTGGCCAGAAAAGTACCCTCATGACTGCCTCCAGAGATACATAGTCAGAAAAGCCTTCAAGGATGCTGACCTGTCCTCCCAGGGAAAGGTTCCCTGTACCCCTGATTCTGTGGAGCCCTATGACCTTAGGGCTGGTATATATTAAAGAAGCCACCTCTGCCACGGTTCCTCTATCTGGGGCAGAATCAAAAGGTTGATGCTGGTATTTTCAAAACCAAAGAGATGCAGTACCCTTCTGACTCGTTGAATGATCTCTAAGGGTTCTCAAATCTGACTCCCATGATAGACAGTGTTGTTCCATCCTGTTTACACCTCATGAGTTTCTCCATTACTGCAAGACCAAAATGTGTAGCTCCATCAAAAGTCGCATTGGTAAAGGATGGCTTGAAGTTGTCTGCAAAGTTGCAATTTCGGAGCCAGCCACGACGTCTGAAGGTTATGCTGGTACCTGTCGCTCTAGCTTCCCCACTGACTGCATTGTGATAAAGCCACATGGAGAGGTTGGTAATATTCAGCATAGTATTCAGGGTGGTCTGCAGTTGCTTAGAAGACTCCTGTGTGATACACTGAAACAAAGTATCTCCAGATTGTTTTGCTAGGTCCCTTAGGTTCCTACTCATGTTGGTTAAGATAACTTAATTGCCTTCAAGGCAAAAATACCAGCAGAGTAAACACACTTTTCCATCCTGTCAATCACCCTGGATTTCTTATTTAGGGGATGGTCAGCTGTTGACTCATCAGTGATCTCCTTTTAATGGCTGATGCAACAATCATTGAATCCATCAAAGGACGCTTTGATCAAAACTTCCTGCCCTTAGGTGAGTGCAAAATGTTATCTGGTTTTCTTAGAACAGTCTCGTTTATGTGAGATTCCTGCCATGGCCACCTGGCAATGAAATCTATCAGATGGTCCAGAGAAGGGACCACCCAAGAGCTAGAGGGCACAGAGCCGTACATTTTGAAGAGCACTTCCTTATACTAACAGGATGGTACTGATGGACAAAGTCCCCCTATTTTATTAATTCAAGGATTTTTCCAAAAATATGCTTTCAGGAGGTGACCGGGAGAGCCCTATCATCCAAGTTGGTGTCAGATGTGATAGTCTCTGAAGGGGGGGGGGGTCGATGGGTTTCCCCTTACAGTCCCTTCCTGGGATCTCTGGTAATGACTGGTTGGACTCCATAGAAGATTCAGAATACATTTCCTGTGAATCTGCAAACAATATGGGCTCTGCATTGACACCAGGAGCCATGAAAACCAGGCTGAACAGCAGGTGGCATGGTATCAAGGGGTGAGGCTGGTACCATGGGAAGTCCTGTTGTTAGCCAGGGGGTGAGGCTATTGTCCTCTCCATAGCCTCAAAAAGGGATCTGGAATCTGTCAGCACCAACAGACCCTTCCTCAGAACCCTCTTCTTCTCTGCCAAATGAACAGAAGTGAGCAGCATTGAAGAAGGGAGTCCCAACACAGATGCTCCAGAAGGCCTAAAGACAGAAAAACTGGAACAGATAATTTGAACAGTGAGGACTCTTACACAGAAAACATTTACAAGCAAATTGTCGCAGAGACAGTGTTGAAGCCTCAGCACCCAAGTTCTGGATCCACTTGATACCAATGGGGTCAGAGTTTCAGATGAGTAACAGTTGGTACCAACATAATGATACCTGTCAGTTGTAAACTAAACAGATATGGTTGGTCAGACGGCTCTGAAACCATCAGTGCAGGAAATGGCACCAGAGATTGAGGTGAAAGCAGGAAGGGGGGGTCAAGCTAATCTGCCCTGGAACCAAAGGGAGATGGGATGCTACCCAACTCTAGTTGCATCTTTAAAGAGATCCTCATCTTCAGCTCCCAATCTGCTTATGAAATGCTTCTGAATAAATTAACAGATCTTAATGAGGTGGTAGAAGTAAGTCTGAAGGTCATAAAGTGAACTAACTCTTGTTCAGAGGATTATCTATTTATGATTTTGTAAGTGATTTGTCCCCGATTAGAACCGTCTCCAAAATGGGAGATTTGTTCTCACAAAATCAAGGAGGGGTTGGTTCCTTCCTCTGTAATTAGGGAGAAGAAGATGGTCCTAGTTCACCTGCTTTGCATCTTCTAGAATCCTTTTTTTTCTTTTCTAGCTTTTTTGAGGTCTCTGGAGGTAGAAACCTTTAATGATTAATTTTTCTTTCTGTCAGAGAGAGGCCTGGGTCCAAAGTCTTTTCATATACAATAATCTACCTTTAGATGTTCTGGTCATAAGCATCCAACCCTTAAGTCACATCCATCTAGTGGTGGAAATTTATATCCACAGCTGGTACACTTTTTAAAATATTTTGTACATATTTAATCTGCAACTATATGGCCTACAAAACCAACTAACACACAAAAGATTTTTTTTACAACAATCACTAGTCCAAAAGCTTAAGTGCCAATAGACACTAAGGCACAAAGTATTTTAAACATAAAAGAGAAGAAACAACTATAGAATGGAAAGCTAACAGGAAAGTCAAAAAGCAAATAACATTTACCTGAACACAAAACTAAATAACAAAGCAGATTTGAATAATAAAGAGAGTAGCACTTAGCTTTGAGTTCAGATCAATCTACTCAAGATGGTGGCAAGCAGGATCTGAAGATGATGTTCTCAGTGAATTATGGGAAATTCTGAAGAAGCTAAAGGCACTGTAGAACTAGCCAAGGGCCAGACTGGATCAAATAAAAGTCTCAGTACTCAAATGTTGGGTTGGACAGACTGATGAAATAGGATCCATTTTCAGCAATCAAGGAGTTTGCCATTATCCTGACTGCTGCAGACATGCAGCTAGTATATGTACAGTTGGGAGGGTGGTGGAGTTTAACCACATTTGAGAGATACAGAGGGCTTAACCCCCTAAAAAACAGCATTACTGAAAATAGTTTTCAGCAATTAGATTTCACATTACCAACAACCGCTAACAAAGTACTGATCAATCATCATGAATCCTTTTTGCAATAGCCAAATTCTCCTTCTGTCTCTCTCTCTCTCTCTCTTAAAGAAGACAAAAATATTAACTATTTTTTTTAAAGAATAAGTCTTTCTAGTATATTATCTCAACTGTCTGTGAACATCCAAGTTGCAGAGCACATGCATGCAGCATTCCATTATTTAAGATAAGAAAATAGCAGTTGAAATGAATGGTTCAAGGACGGAATTGACAACGTTTGCTATAAAAGGTGAGCCAGTAATCAGTACTAATCTCTCAATGTTACAGACAGCATAGACGATTTAGCCATTAAAGTCTGCAGTTCAGAGATTCTTGTACCTTAATGGAATGCCACAAAAATATGAAACAGGTATAGTAATCCCAATCCAATCTTCTACTTCAGATGAGGCTCAAGTAACTTTTTTGAGAATAAAGTTAAAATGTCATTTGGAGTCATTTATCTATTTTTGGATGGCTTAAATGAAGACCTGTTTAAGTTATGCAAATATCAGTCTATCTAGTGTGTTTAGACTGAAATGTCACAAATCTAACATCATGAAAGTACAGTTGTGTTCACTTTTTAATGGCTTAAATATTTGGCTACCCATTTGGGGGCCACCTGACATCTGGGGCAAGAAAAACTGATGTAATGGCGTTGGCTGCATGTTTTATACCCCTGATGACCTGATGTCATGGAAGAAGGGACAGCAACTGAAGCAGGACCTAAGACTTTGTTAATCAGACCGACTGAGGGCAACCTGACAGCAGATTACCCAAATGTAATGACTGCAACAGTGAATACACTTGAACATCTACATTTATGGTAAGTGTACACAACTGTACTATGTTCTTCGTGTTTCACTGTTGCAGTCATTACATTTGGGAAGAATCCCAAAGCTATGGATGGGAGGATGGAGCTAAACAGCATTAGGAGCGGCTATAAGACCCTGCAGAACTCCAGTGGTGACGCCTGCCCTGGATTTGGAGAAGAGTGGCAAATGATAATGCTTTGTGAAGGTATGAAAAGAGCTCCAAGTAGCAGCTTCTAGAATGTCTTTGGTTGGAACTCCTCTGAGAAAAGCTGCTGAGGTAGAGGCATCCCTGGTGAAATGTGACCTGATCCCCTTGGGCACAGGTTTACCATGGTGCAAGTAGCAGAAACAAATGCAGTGACTTATCCACTTAGAAATAGTCTGCTTTGATATAGCCTTCCCCTCTGATCCTGCAGCAAATGCCACCAGTAGTTGCTCAGACTTTCTTAGAGATTTGGTCCTGTTTAAGTAGAATCTTAGTTGTCTGTGTATGTCCAATGAATGCAGAATTTGCTCCCCCTTATTCTGCGGATTTGGGTAAAATGTTGGCTGGTGGATTGTTTGATTAAGGGTCACACTGGATACCACCTTAAGCATAAAAGAAGGATTGGTCCTGAGGGACACCTGCCCGGGTAAAATGTAATAAAAGGTTCCACAGCCATGAGAGCCTGTAGTTCGGAAACCCTTCGTGCTGAAGTGATTGCCAAGAGGAAAGCTGTTTTCCAAGATAAAAAATTTACATCCACAGTAGCTGCTGGTTCAAATGGAAGCAGGGTGAGTTTTTCCAGTACAAAATTGAGGCCCCATGCAGGAGTTGGTGATCTTCTGGGAGGCCTTAAATATTTGGACCCTCTAAGATACTGTTTAAGCAGAGGGTGAGAAAAGAGGGGGGGATCCATGTTGTAATGAGCCGAGATGGCAGCGGCATGGATTTTTATTGAAGAAAAAGATAGGCCCTTGTCAAGCATCTCAGTCAAATATTGTAAAATCTGAGGGATATTGGGACTTGCTGTTTCCGTTCCTTGTGCTTGGTTCCAAGCACAGAATCTATTCCATTTATCAGCATAAGATTTTCTGGTACTAGGCCTTCTGGCTTCCAAAATGACATCCATCACAGATTTACTGACAGGTGTTGTTTGAATAATTAAATGATCAGCCATGCTGCAAGGTTCAGAGTTTGGAGCCGAGTGTGCAGAATTTGACTGTTCTGCTAAGACAGTAGATGAGGTATTTGAGGCAAGTACCAAGGAGGGAGTTGAGACATATTCCTTAGAATTGGGTACCAGTGCTGGCGAGGTCAGTCCGGAGCAATTAGGATCATCTTTGGTTTTTCCTCTCTGACCTTTAATAAGACCTTGGTGAGAAGAGGCAGAGGGGGGAATGCACAGACTGATAGGTTTTTCAAACTGAAGGACAGGGCATCCACTTTCCATGCTTATCTGTGATAAGTCCTTGGGCAGAATTTGTCCAGTTGATAATTTTGGGGAGAGGCAAATAGCTCTATATCTGGTCTCCCCCATTTCTGCGTCAACATGCTGAAGATTTGTGGATCCAGTTTCCACTCGTGCGGGTCCATAAGGTTTCTGCTTATGTTGTCTACCAGAGTATTTTGTTTTCCTGGCAGGAATTGAGCTTGCAGTTGTATTTGGTAAGTCAAAGCTGTGTTCCACAATTCCATGGCTAGTCTAAAGGGGGTAGGAATGTGTACCCCCCCCCCCCGCTTGCTTATGTACCACATAACCATGGTGTTGTCCGTCTTTATCAGTAGTTGTCCTGAATGAAGTAAGTCCTTGAAGGCTGTCAGAGCATTCTGAACAGCTAGCATCTCCTTCTGGTTGATATGCAGATGCATTTGTTTTGGGCTCCATTTGCCTGAATGCATCTCCCCACCAGGTGGGTCCCCCAAGCATAGTCTGATGCGTCTGTAGTTAGGGTTTGGGTGGCAGGGGGTAGAGTGAATGACAGTCCCTTGTTTTGATGACATGTCTCTGCCCACCAATGAAATTCCTGTTGTAGGCAGGGAATGAGAGGAATCGTTGTTTCCAGACTGTGACAATGTTGACTCCATTAAACTTTTTAGGTACTATTGAAGTTTCCTCATATGCAGTCTCGCATATGGAATTAGTAGAATGCAGGATGCCATGAACCCCAAAGCCTGCAGAATTTGTCATGCAGATAACTGGGTTTTTGTTGCCATTTGTTTGAAGTATGTTGTCAGTTGCCTTTGTTTGTCTGGCGTAAGCTAAGCCATCTGGGCAGTTGTATTCAAGCTTGCACCCAGGAATGTAATTATTTGAGAGGGTACCAGTTGTGATTTCTTTTCGTTTATTGTGTACCCTAGGCATGTTAGAAGCCTTTTTACAAACGCCAGATGCTGAAGAAGAGTGTCCTTGTCCTCTGCTTGAATGAGACAGTCATCCAAGTAAGGATACATTTGTATGCTTCTTTGTCTGCAAAATGCAATTACTGGTGCCAGGCACTTTGTAAAGACCCTGGGCGAAGTAGATAAGCCAAAGGGCAGTGCAGAGAATTGGTAATGCAAAAAACCTGCTTTGAAGCGGAAATATCTTCTGCACAATTCCCTTATTGGGATATGCAGGTATGCTTCTTTTAAGTCTAGAGTCACTAGCCAAGCGTTTCTGCCCAGCATAGGCAGTAGCTATTGTAAGGTCAGCATTTTGAATTTTGGAATGTCCAGGAACGTGTTCAAAATCGATAAGTCCAGTATTGGATGCCAGGCTTTGTCTTTTCTGGGTACCAGGACAAATCTTGAATAAAAACCTTGTCCTTTTTCCTTTTCTGGTACTGGCTGAATAGCCCCCATATCCATGAGGGACATAACTTGTTTCTGAGCCTCTGCCCATTGATTCTGTGGCAGATCTGGCCAACCTTTTGGAATTGGAAAAGTATGGAAATGAAATCTGTACCCCTGAGATACTATGTTTAATACCCACTTGTCCTGGGTAATTAACTGCCAATTTTGAGCATGAAGTGCTAATTGTCCCTCCAAGGGGGCTGCCAAAAGATAAGTGCTTGGTGAAGGTAGAGGGAAGTCATTGAGACTACTTACTGTAGGGTTGCGCTTTGTTTCCTCCAGATTTGGAGGTGGAGGCACCCCATTGCTTTGACCTGTAAGAACCCTGTGATTGGTATCTAGAGCCTTTTGATCGCCTGGATTTGCCTTGAGAGGCTGTGTTGGACACAGGAAAGGACCAATTTTTAGTGGGCCAGTGTCTACTGAACCTGGGTGGCTGCACTTGTAAGAAATCTTTTACAGTTTGCATAGATTTAGCTTTGTCTTCCATTTTCTTTAAAACCTCTTCTGCCTTATTACCAAACAGAGTATCATGCTGTAAGGGGGCATCCAACAATTTAGCTTTAACATGATCAGGCAGATTTTGCTCCTTGAGCCAGGCATGCCTTCTAATCACAGATCCAGTAACTGTGACCCTGCAAGAGGCCTCCAAGGAATGAAAACCACATTGCAAAGTATACTTTCCAACCTGTTCTGCTGAATGCAATAAAGTCCTGTAATTCTTTATTTTCCACATAATCAGAAATAAACATCATTTTGTGTTTCAATAAGCCCATAACATGCTGTTGATATTTAAGCATATGAAACTGGTAGTTTAAATCCCTAATTACCAAGGTTGCAGATATATAAACCTTCTTTCCCCATCTATCCAGTGCCCTGGAATCTCTATCAGAGGGGGTAGGATTTTTGGCTGTAGAGGCCTTTACACCTTTGGGACCCTGTGAGATAGTCACAGGATCAGCAGCAGGATTTTTGTATAAAAATTTGTGGGAGTCAGAAACCCTGTAATATCTGTCTGGCTTACTAGGAGCTGGAGGTAGGGAATCAGGAGCCATGCTTGATTCCGAAAACACATCAACAATGTCTAAAACAGGAGGTATTGCCAAAGGCCTATGCTGAAGAAGAAGAAGGAAATCCCTAAGCCTCTTTTTTGATTCAGAGAAATCTTGACTCTCCCAGTGAAAATGTTCCCTTAAGGTATGCAAGGTTTCTCCAAAAGAATAATCCTCGGGAGGAGATGTAGATGGTATGGATTCTGCATCAGAATCCTCATAGGGTGGAATAGAAAATTCCTGATCAGAAGAGGAATCAGAAGAAATGGAAACCTGGACTGAAGATTCATAATCAGTGCCTTGCCTGGGCCTCTTAGCAGGGGGGGTTGGGAGCCCCTCATCAAGGTAATTAAGTCCTCAGCCATTTTAATCATCTGTTTTTTAGGCATAGGGCACTGAGCATGTGGCTCATGTGTTGGTTTTTTAGACATAGAAGATGTTTTTGATCTTGTTTTTGAAGCTGGCATCGGTTTTATGTAAAAATGTTGAGGCCTGAAAATACCCTCAGAAGCCGGTGCCTGCTCAACGGCTCCGGACCCATCCAAGGGAGAGACATCCGCGGGTTCAATACTCAGAGAATCTCGCAGCATTCTGAACTCCGCATGGGTCTCAGTAGAGGCCTGTGACTCACAATTAGCGGGTATCAGGGGCTGCGAAAGTGCCTCACTGAGTACCAGCAAACCGGCGACTGGCTTAGGAGAAGTTTTGTCATCGGTTTTGGACTTCGACGGTCTGTCTCTATCTTTTTCTTTGCGTTTTTTGTGAACTCCGGTAGTCGGATTGCTAACCAATGACATTTCAGGGTAATTAAATCTGGATCCAAAATATTTTGAAGTAAAAATATACCGACGCTTAATAATGCATTGGTTAAATCTAGCACAAAACCGACAGCAAGGCACGTTATGATCTGAGCCTAGGCAAGGAATACAGTACAAATGAAAATCCTTATGAGGTATTTGTTTCCCACAAGTAATGCAATTATTAACTTTTACTGACATCGGTAAGAAGCAAGAAAAAGTTTCCCCAACGGGGTACTTAGCTTTAGTTGAAGACTTCGGTTCTGAAACTCAAATGCGAAAATTTCAGGAGTCGGCCGACTGGCACTTGCGAACTGCTTCTGCTTCGGGCACTGCGCGGCAAGAAAGACTGAATAAAATGGCGTCGGCTGCATGTTTTATACCCCTGATGACCTGATGTCATGGAAGAGGAGACAGCAACCGACGCAGGACCCAAGACTTTGTTATTCAGGCTGACTGAGGGCAACCTGCCAGCAGATTACCCAAATGTAATGACTGCAACAGTGAAACACGAAGAACATCAAATACAATGGCTTATCCATTTGGAAATAGTCTGCTTTGAAATAGCCTTTCCCTCTGCCCCTGCAGCAAATGCCACCAGTAGTTGTTCAGTTTTTCTTAGAGATTTTGTCCTGTTTAAGTAAAATCTAAGCTGTCTATGTACATCCAATGAATGCAGAATCCGCTCCCCCTTGTACTGTTTATTGGGAAAGAAAGTTGGCAAATGAATGGTCTGATTAAGAGACACACTGGATACCACCTTAGGCATGAAGGATGGATTGGTCCTGAGAGACACCCTGTCCGCATGAAAAATAATGAAAGGCTCCACTGCCATAAGAGCCTGTAATTCGGAAATCCTTCTAGCTGAAGTGACTGCTAAAAGGAAAGCTGTTTTCCAGGAGAGAAATTTTAAGTCTGGAGTAGCAGCCGGCTCAAAAGGAGGGAGAGTGAGTTTTTCCAATACAAAATTGAGATCCCAGGCAGGGGTTGGAGCTCTCCTGGGTGGTCTTAAGTTTTTGGCCCCTCTGAGATACTGCTTTAGCAGATGATGAGATAAGAGGGGAGGTTCTGTGTTGTAATGAGCTGAAATGGCTGAGGCATGGATTTTTATGGAAGAAAAGGACAGGCCCTTGTGAAGCATCTCAGTTAAGTATTGTAAAATCTGAGGAATATTGGGCACTGCTGTGCTTCTCCCTTGTGATTGATTCCAGGCACAGAATCTTTTCCATTTGTCAACATAAGATTTTCTAGTACAAGGCCTTCTTGCCTCCAAGATGATATCCATCACAGGTTTGCTGAGGGATGCTAAGGGTGAATTTAGGTGATTAGCCACGCTGCAAGATTCAAAGTTTGGAGCTGAGTGTGCAGAATTTGGTTGTTCTGCTGAGACGGTAAGTAAGGTGTCTGAGGCAGGTGCCACGGTGGAAGGTGTGACACATTGCGCAGGAGTGAGTACCAGTATTGGCGAGGCCAGTCTGGAGCAATCAAAATCATTTTTGGTTTGTCCTGTTTGACTTTTAATAGAACTTTGTTGAGTAGAGGCAGAGGGGGAAAAGCATGGACTGATAGGTTTTTCCAGCTGAATGATAGAGCATCCACTTTCCAGGCTTTTTTGTGATGAGTTCTTGTGCAGAATTTGTCCAACTGATAGTTCTGGGGTGAGGCAAAAAGATCTATGCCTGGACTCCCCCATTTGCGTGTCAACATGTTGAAAATCTGTGGTTCCAGTTTCCATTCGTGTGGGTCCATGAGATTTCTGCTTAGTTCGTCTGCCAGAGTATTCAGCTTTCCTGGCAGGAATTGAGCTTGTAGTTGAATTTGATAGGTCAAGGTCGTGTTCCACAATGCCATGGCTAATCTGCAAAGGGGGTAGGAGTGTGTACCCCCCTGCTTGTTGATGTACCACATAACTGTGGTGTTGTCTGTCTTTATCAGTAATTGTCCTGTATGAAGGTAGTCCTTGAAGGCTGTCAGTGCATTCTGTACAGCTAGCATCTCTTTTTGATTGATAGGAAGGTGCATTTGATTTGGGTTCCATTTGCCCTGAACGCACTTCCCTGCCAGATGAGCCCCCCAAGCATAGTCTGATGCGTCTGTAGTTAGGGTTTGGGTGGCAGGGGATGGAGTGAATGGCAGTCCCTTGTTTTGGTGGCAGGCCTCTGCCCACCATAGGAACTCAAGCTGCAGGCAAGGTATGATAGGAATCATTGTTTCCAGGCTGTGACAATGTTGACTCCATAAACTTTTTAAGTACCACTGAAGTTTCCACATATGCAATCTTGCATATGGAATTAGAAGAATGCAGGAGGCCATGAACCCCAAGGCTTGCAGAATTTGTCTTGCAGATAGCAGGGTTTTTGTGGCCACCTGTTTGAAGTAAGTTACCAAATGAATTTGCTTTTCTGGCATAAGGTAAGCCATCTGGGCAGTTGTATTCAAGCTTGCACCCAGGAATGTAATTTTTTGAGAGGGTACCAGTTGTGATTTCTTTTTGTTTATGGTGTACCCTAGACAAGTTAGAACCCTTTTAACAAATGCCAGATGTTTTAGAAGAATGTCCCTGTTTTCTGCCTGAATTAGACAGTCGCCCAGGAATGGGTATATTTGAATATTTCTTTCTGTGCAAAATGCAATTACTGGAGCCAGGCACTTTGTGAAGACCCTGGGCGCAGTAGATAAGCCAAAGGGCAGTGCAGAGAACTGGTAATGCAAGTAGCCTGCTTTGAAGCGGAGTTATCTTCTGCAAGATTCCCTGATTGGGATATGCAGGTAAGCCTCTTTTAAGTGTAGAGTTACCAACCAGGCATCTTTGTCTAGCATAGGAAGTAACTATTGAAGAGTCAGCATCTTGAATTTTGGAATGTGCAGAAATGTGTTTAGAGTAGATAAGTCCAGAATTGGACGCCATGATGTCTTTTCTGGGTTCCAGGAAAAGTCTTGAATAGAAACCTTGTCCCTTTTCCTCTTCTGGTACTGGTTGAATAGCCACCATGTTCATGAGGGACAGTACTTGTTTCTGGGCCTCTGCCCACTGATTTGGGGGCAGGTCTGGCCATCTGTTTGGGATTAGCAACATGTGGAAATGAAATCTGTATCCCTGGGATACTATATTTAAAACCCATTTGTCCTGGGTTATAAGTTGCCAGTTTCTTTCACGAAGAGCCAGTTTTCCCCCCAAAGGGGCGGCTAAAAAGTAAGTGCTTGGTAAGTGTAAAGGGAAGTCATTGAGACTGCTTACCATAGGGAGGTGCCTTGTTGTTTCCAGATTTGGAGGAGGAGGCACCTCATTGCTTTGTTCTAAAAGTCCCTTGTGACTGAAACCTGGAGCCTTTGGAATGTCTGGGTTTGACTTGAGTGACTCTCGAAGGAACTGGAAAGGACCAGTTCTTAGTAGGCCAGTGCCTACTAAATCTTGGAGGTTGAACTTGTAAGAAATCTTTCACAGTTTGCACAGATTTAGCTTTATCTTCCATCTTTTTTAAAACTTCTTCAGCCTTATTACTAAAGAGACGGTCCTGTTGTAAAGCAGAATCCAACAATTTTGCTTTAACATGATCAGGCAGAGTTTGCTCTTTGAGCCAAGCATGCCTTCTTAGCACAGACCCAGTTACAGCAGCCCTGCAAGAGGCCTCCAAAGAATCAAAACCACATTGCAAAGTATGCTTTCCAACTTGTTCGGCTGAATGCAATAAATCCTGTAAATCTTTATTTTCCACAGAGTCAGAAATTAGCATCATTTTCTGTTTAAGCAGTCCCATGAAATGCTGTTGATATTTAAGCATATGAAATTGACAGTTTAAAGCCCTGATTACCAAGGTTGCAGAAGTGTAAACCTTCTTACCCCATCTATCCAGTGCCCAGGAATCTCTATCAGAAGGGGTAGGATTTTTAGCAGTAGAGGCCTTAATGCCCTTGGGACCCTAATAAATGGTTTCAGGATCTGCAGTAGGATTTTTGAAAAGGAATTTCTGGGAGTCAGGAACCCTGTAATATCTGTCTGGCTTACTAGGAGCCGGAGGCAGTGAATCAGGAGCCATACTAGATTCTGAGAAAAAAACATCAACAATGTCTAGAGCAGGAGGTATAGCCAAAGGCCTATTCTGAGGGAGAAGAAGAAAATCTTTTAAGTCTCTTTTTAGATAGAGAGAAATCCTGACTTTCCCAGTGGAAATGTTCCCTTAAGATATGTAAAGTTTACCCAAAAGAAAAATCCTCAGGGGGAGAAGCAGAAGGAATGGAATCTTCTGCATCAGAGTCCTCATAGGTAGGTATAGACAAATCCTGTTCATTAGAACAGTCAGAAGAAATATAATCCTGTTCAGAAGATTCATAATCAATGTCTTGCTTAGGCCTCTTAGAAGGGGGGGGGGGGGTTGGCTACCCCTGATCAGAGTAATTAAATCTTCAGCCATTTTGATCATTTGTTTTTTAGGCATGGGGCCAGCACATGTGGCCCAAGTGTCGGTGTTTTAGACACAGATTTAGATTTTGACCTTAGTTTTGAAGATGGCGTCGGTCTAATATACAAATCTGTAGTCATGAAAGCACCCTCAGAAGCCGGTGCCTGCACAATGGCTCCTGACCCATCTAAGGTAGAGACATCCGCGGGTTCCATAATTGAAGCATCTCGCGGCATACCGGACTCCGAATGGGTCTCAGTAGAGGCCTGCGAATTAAAAGTAGTGGGTATCAGGGGCTGCGAAACCGCCTCACTGAGTACTTACGAGCTGGTGACTGGCTTAGGAGAAGCGTGGTCGTCACTTTTGAACCTCGACGGCCTGTCTCTGTCTTTTTCTTTACGTTTTTTAGTATTTCGGTAGTCGGATTGTTAACTGACGACATTTCTGGATAATTAAAGCGTGAGCCAAAATATTTAGAAGCAAAAATATACTGACGTTTAATAGTGCATTGATTAAATTTAGCACAAAACCGACAGCAATGTACGTTGTGGTCAGGGCCTAGGCAAGGAATACAGTACAAATGAAAATCCTTATGAGGTATTTGCTTCCCACAGATAATGCAATTATTAACTTTTACTGACATCGGTAAGGAGCAAGAAAAAGTTTCCCCAAAGGGGTACTTAGCTTTTTACTTGAAGACTGCGGTTCTGAAACTCGAAAATGAAAATTTCAGGAGTCGGCCGACCGGCACTTGCGAACTGCTTCTGCTTTGGGCACGTGTGGCAAGAAGGACTGATGTAATGGCGTCGGCTGCATGTTTTATACCCCTGACGTCATGGAAGAAGGGACAGCAACCAACACAGGACCCAAAACTCTGTTAATCAGGCCGACTGAGGGCAACCTGCCAGCAGATTACCCAAATGTAATGACTGCTACAGTGAAACACGAAAACATCCAATGTTCTCTCAAGAAAATACAAGATAGTTTATGAAAAATATGAAATTCTTCCTTAGAATGTGGTCTAGTATCTCCAGAGTTCTCAGTATTAACAGAGTCTACATAAACAATACTGCATACTTGTATTAAACTCCATATTTATAATTTAGCAGCTTAAGTATAGTACTTATTTCATTTGCAAGTAATATTGTATTCCCCCACACCCTCCCTGCACCACTCTAAGACAATACTACTGTATTTCAAACAGTTAAGAAGTTTCCAGTACAAAGCAAATACATCAAATGTCCTTAAACTTAAAATACGTCCTTCAGCAGTTAAGTTCTACACTTAAAAATGTTGTCTTAACTTCTGACTCTCTCAGCACAAATCTGAACAAATCACTTTGCCAGGATAAACTGTAGTTCATTTTAAAACTAGAACTTGAACTAGCTATCTGGAATCTGGCTGACTAGTTAAGTTTCAAGTTTCCTTTTGCTGGTATTCTTGAGTTACTATTTCTATAAGCAATCTGAGAATTATTATTATTAAGTTCCACCTGAAAATATCATAATCTATAACTAACCTAGATAATCTAATCATTGTTCTTTTTCCAAATTCTTTTTTTTTGCCAAAATGAGTGTTGCTGTCATAGTGGAGGAAACTATTAGAATAGGTTGGCTTCCTATAAATAGACGATTCAAACCTGTTTTCTTGCTTATTCTTTTAAAGATATATATCTAAATAATTATTATCCATATTGATAGTTTAAGTAAATAACAAAAAGGAAGTGGTGGTATTAATATATTCTATAACTTGTGGTATTTTCTCAACGTCATCCTCCCCTAAAATAAAAAATGTCATCTAGATATACAGTACATTTCATGTATTCAGAATCAATGATGCATTTCTTCTCCCACAGCCATAGAACAATATTAGCAAACCATTGCAACCCCTCTCGCTTGCTCAAGTTGTTCTTCAATACCATCTCCATAAATGCTGATAAACATAAATGGTACTTTGTACAAAATGAGTATGTAGTGCCAAAGCTTCAGTAAACTAGACCATCCTCTCATCATGGGGAATGACCAAAAACAAGTCCTTAACATCTATACTAAGAAGAATGATACCACCATTATATTCTCATCTAGCTAAACTTTTCAACAAGTGCTAAGTATCAGTTAATATATGCATTTTGTCAACAAAAAAGTCCTTTAAATGCACACCAGTGTCTAGGGGTTCAGTTTTAGATCCCCTGGCTGCAATGACTGGTCTCCAGGTGGGATCAAATAAGGATTTATGAATTTGTGGTATTCCAAACAATGAATAAATTAAAGGTCTTTTTACCTTTAAATAATTAATCTTTTCTGGATCAAAGTAGAACTTCCAAAAAAGTCCATCCAATAACAAATCCAGCCTGTAATTGGCTATATTAACTTAATTCAAAGAAACAAATGTAAAATAAAATCACTATCGTATAAATAATTAAACAACTTTGATGTACAAGTCAGGTAATCCATAACAACCTCTTCCCCTTTGTCAGGCTTCATTATTCTCAATTCCTTGTTCATTAATTCCAGCATCACTTTTGCTCCTCTTTACTTAAATTGGAATTCTTCTTTTAGAGTCACTGACATACAAGGCTGTAAAATCCGCCTCACAACGTTTTTCAAATAAAACAATTGCAGGTAGTGAGGGGAGTTCTATCTACTTGTTCTATGCAATGCAGGCGGCTCACTGAAGAAGACTTCTTATCTAACAATAAACTTGGGTTCAATTTCCTGATAAACAATTTTAAATCAAAAATATTGTCCACTAAGTTGACTTTAAAATTTGGAATAAAGTTAAAACCTCTTGAAAATAGTGAGCCAAGCTGTTCTCCAAGAATGTTGTCATATGAATGATCGCTTACCATTAATAATAGGTCTCCCCCCTTCCAATGTTCATTGGATTGATGTCAGTAACCAGTCTGGTGGTTCTGTTCGGCGCCCTCTGAATGCTGTGTGTAGACTGACACTTTTTCACCTTAGTCTCACCGATTTCCTCGGAAGTGGGGATGAATCTCTCCAAAAATCATGACTATCGATGTCATGAAAAGCACCACTGTCATCATCAAAGTGTATATCATGGGCAACAACCGATCATAAAAAACTACTGCAGGTTTAGAGTTGTTTTTGAGGTATTTTGGTAGGGGATATGACTGTTTATGCTCATAATCCTGACAATCCCTATACAACTTTTTTTGTTTCCATCTCCTTATAGTACCTACGTGATGGTTAGCCTTTTGAAAAATTCTTCGACAGTTGTCTTCAAACAATGGAAATAATAAATCCTCAGTTATCGATTATTGCAGTGATGAAATTTCTATCTAAGTTGTTAATGATACACTAGTTATCTTTAAGTTTATTTACAAAACCACCAACCTAGCAATAGGAAATTTTTCTGAAGATCTTTCACTGCAAGGCTGCTTTGATTGTAACACAACAGGGGTGGTTTATGTGGCAAACTGTCTGTCTTGCCCTGCTTTTTATATTGGGAAGATGGAGAAAAGGCTTAAGAAGAGAATTTATCAACACATTTACACCACAAAAAAGAAAGACGCCACAAATGCATTGAGTAGACCTGCAAATGAATGCCAGAATTTTAATAACTGTGTTTTTTGTGTTTTAGAGAAGGTAGCAATTAATGTCAGGGGAGGAAATTGGCCTTCATACTTAAAATGCAGAGAAACATATTGGCAAATTTTATTAAAAGCATCACAATATCCAGGAATAAATGATAAAATTTCTATAACAAGTTTATTAGCTTTGAAAGCAGACTCAATATGAAAAGTGTTTTTATGCTTTTTATGCTAATTTCATAATACAAGTTTAATAATGTTATATTAATATTGTTCTTGTATTTTTCAAGTGTCTGTCAAATTACTATTAATTAATTGATTTTTTTAATCTGATTGGATGAGCATATGTATTTACTTGTGAACCCTACTGTGTCTTCTGAATCTGATGAAGTTCCATACGACGATTACAGGAATGAAAACTCTTAATTACTTATTTTGTGTTTGTGTCACAGGTATTCTTCACTCGGGACTAGTCTTTTTGTGTTGTGCTTATTGAGTTTTAGTTAGGTTTTGTGGTGTCTTACTCTTGTTTAAACTAATTAGGTCACATGACAGTCATTAAAAACACTTTTTCCTAGCTTTAAAACTGTGATTTTTTTTCAGAAAAAAGTACAAATTCTGTTGTAAAAAGGAATCTTTTTTTTTCTTAATGAAGGGAACTTATCTGACCAGAAATAGAACATATTAGCAAACCACTGATCCTTTGAAGCATGCAACAGGAGGAATCTTTGGTGACAAGACTAACGTTCTGGGTGCACAGAAGGTACCCTGCAGCTTTAGAGGCTATCCGTCTGTTACATTCTAACTCATCTAGCTATGGCTACTGCAGAAGTGATCAATATAATGAACAACACAGGCTCTAACCTTCGCTTTAATACTGGTAACCTCATTTTTAGAAAATGCCTGTATGAACAGCTTGGTTTTGGGGAACTGCTTCGATCTCAGGGGATACACTTCATTTTTTTTAAAAATGTACATTGTTCTGTGCATTTACTGTAAGTTGAAAGGAGGGTGAGAGTTTCTGAAAATCTATTCATTAGTTTGAGTGTTTTCTTTGAAGCAAAAAAGTCCTGAAAAATGTGACATAACTTCAAATGTTGATCAGAAGCAACTGGATTATGAAATCAACCTGTCAAACACTAGTGTATGCATGCAAGCTGAACTTAGAAATATGCATTCAAAAAACAAATTTCTATCAAAATAGCTACTCTGTTGATATGGAATGGAAATAGCCTTATATATATATATATATATATATATATATTATATTATATATAGACGTAAAAAAAACAATGAGTACTGAATTAAACTAAGAAAAGGGGGAAATAGCAATGTTGCAAGAGACACATCTGGATAGAAATGAGCGAGTGAATTTTAAAAAAAGGAAGGATTCCAATGTGGACATTCAGCAGAATAACGGAGACAAAGAAAAAGTGGACTAACAATGCTGATTGCTAGATCTCTAACAGTGATACAAGAGAATATTACGGTGATATACATTTCTATTCCATCTAGAACTGCTACTCTGTAGCTTGAGAGAAATAATAAGTTTTCAGTACAATTTATTTATGGGTGGAATATATATATATATATATATATATATATATATATATATATATATATATATATATATATATAAAATAAAAAACAAAAACAAAAAGTAAGTGGTAGAGGTAAGCTGTGCTTCCAAAAACCAGTCCAGTATCATAAAAAGCACTAGAAGCAACAGGCCACGGCTTATTGTATGTCGTTGGTTTTACTTCAATAAGCCGTGGCCTGTTGCTTCTAGTGCTTTTTATGATACTGGACTGGTTTTTGGAAGCAGAGCTTATCTCTACCACTTATTTTTTGTTTTTGTTTATTATATTTTGCTGTAAGTGGTATTTGGACATGGATGAAGGCAATTTGCCAGTGGTTGAGTTTGAGCAGGTTCCAGCATTTGAAGGAGAAATTTTATGTGATGTGAGGCATATGCAGAAATTTGTTGAAGTTAAAGAGAACCCCTTACTGTGTCAAGAATTCACTGACAATACAATCTTGCCTGAGACTAATACTGAGTATGATTCAGTGGCATTAAAGAAAGAACTTTTCAAATTAGAAAATGATCTACGTAAATTCAAGCATTTGCAGTCACAAAGACTTTACTTTGAAACTTGTCTGCATTTGAACATTATCCCTCGTGGGTAAAGAGTACTCAGCATGCCTACTTACGGCACTGTGTATCAAGATCTGCTGTTAAAGTGGCAATGTATTAACATAGAAACTAGCCGCAAGTACATGCAGTTATTAATTGAATATTTTAAGCCTGAAGAGGCTAAGCTGTCTGAAAGTATATATAAGATACAAGGGGAACTGTACGGAAGGTTTCCGAATTCTATAATAGACATTAAACTTGACAGTCTCATTGAGACTGTTAGCATTTATGAGCGGCAGTTGTTTGGTTACAAGAAGAAGAAGATCCTGAGGGATAAGGAAGATTTTGCCAATGGGCAGGTCTTTGCTTGGCCCAGGGAGCGTACTGGTCATAGTACAATTAATAGAACTTTTCAGTATCCAAATCCCACTTCCAGTTCAGTAGTGAAGGATAGAGAGGTGACTGTATCTAGTGGTGATGCTAGTGAATCAACGTCAAGAGAGGTGGAGTGCACAGGTTTGACATCTGACCTGGACACCACATCCTTTTGAGGTTTGGAGAGAGATATTGTGAGGGCTGGGGCCTCCACACGAGTGCAAGATGGTTCACATGCTTCTCCTGGTTCATCCAACCTTATGGCACATCCCGACAGAGGGTTTGTAGTTCTATGAATTCCAGTGGAGCACGTAGTAAACACAGTGATTTGGCAATACCATCCTTTAATACAAGGCTGTCCCAGTGCTTGCCACACACCATCTTGACTGCACCTTATCCCATTCGTCAGGCTCTTTTTCACAACCACTTGCACAGCAGTGGTCGCTTGAAATGGAAGGCATCGTAGGAGGAGGAGCAGCAGCCTTTGACAATCAAGAAAATGTGGTAACAAAGGGGCAAACGTTTGCAAAGGGTATTAAATGAGACTGAAAACAAACTGTTGAACAAAGGTATGCCATTATGGACAATATTTTAGAATTAAAAGCTTTTACATGTAATGTAATGCTAAAGATGCAATTTGGTGATATTGGTTATTATTTATCCAGGGCTAATGTTTTCAAGAAACCCAGTGGGTATGTTCCCACTAACAATGCAGTGTTAGTTGCCTTTGAGAAGGTGTGTATCAAAGAAATATATAGTTTGTATGATTGTAATACTCATGGTAAATATTTCAACAACTTGAGTAGAGAAGAAAGGGCAGCTCTAGAATGTCTGCGGAATGACATGACTATCTCCAGCAGACCGTCAGACAAAGGTGGGTCGCTGGTTGTGATGGATTCTTCTTTTCATAGGGAATCTATGTTTACTATGTTAGATGATACTAAGTTTTATTCTAAAGTGGAGTTTCAGCAGGTACAGAGATGGAATGAGCTTAAACACAATGCTTTGTTTGAATGTTTATCATGTCGTATTATTGATGTTGATTTATTTAATTATTTTATTGTTAAAGATCCAGTAATATCAATAATACAGGGTCTCCCCAAAATCCACAAGAACCCTTTAAAACCACCAATGAGACCTACTGTGACAGGGAGGGGTTGGTCCACCAAGACCTCATCCATTTATGTTGAAAGGCATTTAAAGCCTGTACTGAGAAGGAACCACATTATTCTGTTAGATACAGAACATTTTTTGAAGCACTTATACTCATTTGTCAGCACGTATGAGAGTGTGGATAGGTTAATGCTTATCACCATGGATGTACAGTCCCTATTCACTATTATCCCGAATCAAGTGGGAGTTGAATATTTCAGGAATTATCTACTGAAAGATGGTTTATATAATAGAAAATTTGTTGATTTCTTGTCTCTTTTGATGGAGCTCATTTTAGAGAATAACCTGTTCATATTTGAGGGCACATTGTATAGACAGTTGGATGGCGTAGCCATGGGCACTTCTTGTGCTAATGGCTACGCCAACATAGTCATGGCTGTCTGGGAAAAGCAATACTTAATGTGTGAGTTTGGTAAATGTTTGAAATTCTATAGGAAGTTCGTAGACGACCGCTTCCTCCTGTGGGAGGGGGATGGGTCCATGTTTGAACCCTTCTTTGCACATGTGAATGGATGTACTAGTTTTTTGAATTTTACCATGAAGAGTTCATTTTGTTCGGTTAACTTCCTGGATGTCAAGGTAACACAGAGGAGAGATGGACAGTTTGAGACCGAGATTTATAGGAAGGACTGCTTTAGAAGCAGTTACTTACATAGAACCAGCATGCACCCTCAACATATTTTTAAGAACATTGCCACGGATCAAGGTCTGAGAACGTCAAGGCTGACAGCAAACCAAGTTAAATTTGAAGATGAATCGGCTGAGTTAAGAACAAAATTTTTGCAGAGGGGCTATGCTGATATGGAGCTTCAGGGAACCCTGAGAGAAGTTATGGAATGTTGGAACACTGAGGGGAGGCCGTATTTCTCTGATGGTGAATAGCCACCACGAGTAGCAGGGAATAGCAGGGGACATACAAGGATGTCTGTTACATACTCTAGCAATACTAAGGCACTGCAAGATATTTTTCGTAGGAATTGGAACATCCTATGTACTAATGATGCCATCAAAGAGTACGTAGGTGAGTTGCCAAAGTACACTTTCAAAAATAAGAAGAACTTGAAAATAATTTTGTGTGGACCCAGGTTATCACAGGGAACTGCACAGGCTTGTGACATAGATAAAAGTGGCACCCTACCCTGCAATAGTTGCAATATTTGCACATACATAGATGTGAGTGGGGAGTTTAAACATCCAGATAAGAATAGAGTTTTTAAGTTTAGGCCTTTGGTTAATTGTAATATTAACAACATTGTATACTTGGCTCATTGTTTGATCTGTATGTCATTCTATGTCGTAATGACAACCAGAAGGCTTAGGGATCGAATGCGAGATCAATTGTATGATATAGGCAGAGAGGTAGAGACCAATGCTTTAGCGAGGCATGTCAAGGCTCATGGGGACACACATAGATTGTCTTTATGGTGGTTGATAAGGTGATGGACAACTGTAGAGGGGGAGACATGAAATTGAAAGTTGAGACCAAAGAACTTGAATGGATTGTGAGACTTAAGGCCAGTACAGGGAAGGGTCTCAATGATAAAATCAACATTAAGCCTATTCTTATAGGGAGGGATCTGCTCAAGTGATTGTATTTGGGTATTAGTGTAGTTTATTCACCTATATACGTTTATGTAGAGATATTTTAGTAGTATTATTAGTAGTATTTTATATGTTTATGGATATGTATGTAGATTTTATATGTTTTGTTTATGTATTCTATATGGCATGATTTTATGTTTCAGCCTGTGAAGATGAACTATGTAAAAAGTATATGAATGTATCTTTAAGATGCATGATTGTTTATGTGACTTTAAATGAAGGTGGAGTCTCTGCACCTCCTTAATTGGTATGGAATGGTATAAAAGAGGGCTTTTTGTTCTATTTTATTGTCTGATGAAGTGGCTAGGTCCACGAAAGCGCTCACCGTTTGTTTGTTGTGGAAATAAATAGTTGGTTTTACTTCAATAAGCCGTGGCCTGTTGCTTCTAGTGCTTTTTATGATACTGGACTTATTTTTGGAAGCACAGCTTACCTCTACCACTTATTTTTTGTTTTTGTTTATTTTATATATATATATATATATATATATATATATATATATATATATATATATATATATATATATATATATTTTTCAGTATTGCAAACCAGTTACAGTTTTCGCCCATAAATAAATTGTAATTAAAACTTATTATTTCTCTCAAGCTACAGAATAGCAGTTCTAGATGGAATAGAAATGTATATCACCGTAATATTCTCTTGTATCACTGTTAAGAGTTCTAGCAATCAGCATTATTAGTCCACTTTTTCTTTGTCTCTGATATTCTGCTGAATGTCCACAATGGAATCATTCCTTTTTTTAAAATTCACTAGCTCATTTCAATCCAGATGTGTCTCTTGCAACATTGCTATTTCCCCCTTTTCATAGTATAATTCAGTACTCATTGTTTTTTTGTATATATATATATATATATATATATATATATATATATATATATATATATATATATAATGTTATTTCCATTCCATGATAATATCGACAGAGTAGCTATTATGATAGAAAGCTGTTTTTTGAATGCATATTTCTAAGTTCAGCTTGCATGCACATATTAGTATTTGACAGGTTGATCTCATAATGCAGTCGCTTCTGATCAACATTTTAAGTTATGTCACATTTGTCAGGACTTTTTTGCTTCAAAGAAAACATTCAAACCAATGAATAGATTTTCAGAAACTCTCACCCTCTTTTCAACTTACAGTAAATGCAGAGAACAATGTACATTTTAAAAAAAAAATAAGTGTATCCCCTCAGATCGAAGCAGTTCTCCAAAATCGAGCTGTTCATACAGGCATTTTCTAAGAGTAAGGTTACCAGTATTAAAGCGAATGTTAGAGTCTGTGTTGTTCATTATATTGATCACTTCTGCAGTAGCCATAGGTAAATGAATTAGGATGTAACAGATGGACAGCCTCTAAAGCTTCAGGGTACAGTCTTGTCACCAAAGATTCCTCCTGTTGCATGCTTCAAATGATCAGTGGTTTGCTAATATGTTCTATTTCTGGTCAGATAAGTTCCCTTCATGAAGAAAAAAAAAAATGCCTTTTTACAACAGAATTTGTACTTTTTTCTAAAAAAAATCACAGTTTTAAAGTAGGAAAAAGTGCTTTTAATGACTATCATGTGACATAATTAGTTTAAACAAGAGTAAGACACCACAAAACTTAACTAAAACTCAATAAGCACAGCACAAAAAGACTAGCCCCGAGTAAAGAATACCTGTGACACAAACACAAAATAAGTAAATAAGAGTTTTCATTCCTGTAATCGTCGTATGGAACTTCATCAGATTCAGAAGACTCAGTAGGGTTCACAAGTAAATACATATGCTCATCCAATCAGATTAAAAAAATCAATTAATTAATACTTAATAGTAATATGACAGACAATTGAAAAATACAAGAACAGTATTAATATAAAATTATTAAACTTGTATTATAAAATTAGCATAAAAAGCATAAAAACACATTTCATGTTGTGTCTGCTTTCAAAGCTAATAAACTTGTTATAGAAATTCTATCATTTATTCCTGGATATTGTGATGCTTTTAATAAAATTTGCTGATATGTTTCTCTGTATTCTAAGTATGAAGGCCAATTTCCTCCCCTGACATTAATTGCTACCTTCTCTAAAACACAGAAAACAAATTTATTAAAATTCTGGCATTCATTTGCAGTCTACTCAATGCATTTGTGGTGTCTTTCTTTTTTGTGGTGTAAATGTGTTGATATATTCTCTTCTTAAGCCTTTTCTCCGTCTTCCCAATATAAAAAGCAGGGCAAGACAGACAGGTTGCCACATAAACCACCCCTGTCATGTTACAATCAAAGCAGCCTTGCAGTGAAAGATCTTAGGAAGAATTTCCTATTGCTAGGTTGGTGGCTTTGTAAATAAACTTAAAGACAACTAGTGTATCATTAACAACTTAAAGATAGAAATGTCATTGCTGCAATGCCCGATTACTGAGGATTTATTATTTCCATCGTTTGAAGACAACTGTCAAAGAAGTTTTCAAAAGTTGACCATCATGTAGGTATTATAAGGAGATGGGAACAAAAAAAGTTGTATAGGGATTGTCAGGATTATGAGCATAAACAGTCGTATTCCCTGCCAAAATACCCCAAAAACAGCTCTAAACCTGCAGTGGTTTCTTATGATCGGTTGTCGCCCATGATATACACTTTGATGATGACAGTGGTGCTTTTCATGACATCGATAGTCATGATTTTTGGAGAGATTCATCCCCACTTCCAAGGAAATCGGTGAGACTAAGGTGAAAAAGTGTCAGTCTACACACAGCATTCATAGGGTACCGAACAGAACCACCAGACTGGTTACTGACATCAATCCAATGAACATTGGAGGGAGGGGCTATTATTAATGGTAAGCGATCATTCATATGACAACATTCTTGGAGAACAAATTGAAAATGAAAAATCAGTCACCTCTACGAATGAACGCTCACAAGCCAAATAAAAATAAAGTAAAAACTAAAAAAGAAAGACTGGCTTGGAGCGAAGCAAACAGTAGACTTCTGTATAATATCCAATTTCCAAAGACAGCACTTCGATGCAGTAGTGAACAGATAACTCTTCGATGCAATAGTAAATAAATACTTCTTTATTGGTATTGAACAATTTCAGACAAGCGCTTTCGCTATAACTAGCTTCCTCAGGTCTATATGAAATAACACAATGACTGCTATATATATACAGATCTCACTATCAATTAATTATCTCATTTTGCATTTAAAAGGGAAATACTTAAAAATATATATCATGTGTATCAAACATGTTTATTCAAATAAATTCTACACAGCATGTATATATATATATATATATGCAAAATTAAAACAATGCATTTGTACAGAGTAAATAGCACATTAATAAATATTACATTAATAAATATCTATGCATGTACTTATATTTGTGTATGTGTATATTGATATAGTACATTCCTCGTAGTGTCTAATAATTCATATATGTAAGTCAGCAATAATATATAACAATAGTATACAATATATAATACGTAGCACATGATACTTGAAAATCCCTCCTGTCTAATTCCATATATTAACAAGTATATATATATATATATAAGAAATATATATGATATATAATAAGAAATAATATATAGAAGATGCGTGCCTAAAAAATATAATAATATAATAAACATATAAATTTAATATAGATACGATAGCTTATGTTAAAATCAATTTCATATACAAATAAAACCATTAAAATATTAATATATATATTATATAATATAATGTGAGAGGAGGAGATATCAACAACCATACTGAGGATAGAGAGAATGATTGGATCATACGCTTAAGGGCAGATTATGGGTCAGGTCTGAATGAAAGAGTATCTATATAACCAAGACTAAGAAAGAGAAGGAAAATTAAATAAGGTGTTTTGTACAACACGATATGTATTTAGGTATAAGCAAACATGTAGATAGTCATTTGATGGAATTCTTTACATATATATATTTTTCATTATAGTTCTTAGCATGCTTTAGACATACTGCTATCAGCATTCACACAAAATGCACTTTAAAATAGAGTCACATGCAACATGTTTTATATATATTAATATTTTAATGGTTTTATTTGTATATGAAATTGATTTTAACATAAGCTATCGTATCTATATTAAATTTATATGTTTATTATATTATTATATTTTTTAGGCACGCATCTTCTATATATTATTTCTTATTATATATCATATATATTTCTTATATATATATATATATATATATATATACTTGTTAATATATGGAATTAGACAGGAGGGATTTTCAAGTATCATGTGCTACGTATTATATATTGTATACTATTGTTATATATTATTGCTGACTTACATATATGAATTATTAGACACTACGAGGAATGTACTATATCAATATACACATACACAAATATAAGTACATGCATAGATATTTATTAATGTAATATTTATTAATGTGCTATTTACTCTGTACAAATGCATTGTTTTAATTTTGCATATATATATATATACATGCTGTGTAGAATTTATTTGAATAAACATGTTTGATACACATGATACATTTTTAAGTATTTCCCTTTTAAATGCAAAATGAGATAATTAATTGATAGTGAGATCTGTATATATATAGCAGTCATTGTGTTATTTCATATAGACCTGAGGAAGCTAGTTATAGCGAAAGCGCTTGTCTGAAATTGTTCAATACCAATAAAGAAGTATTTATTTACTATTGCATCGAAGAGTTATCTGTTCACTACTGCATCGAAGTGCTGTCTTTGGAAATTGGATATTATACAGAAGTCTACTGTTTGCTTCGCTCCAAGCCAGTCTTTCTTTTTTAGTTTTTACTTTATTTTTATTTGGCTTGTGAGCGTTCATTCGTAGAGGTGACTGATTTTTCATTTTCAATTTGACTGTTAGTTTTATAGTCACCTCACGGAGCAAGCAACATTTCAATATTGAACAGTCATTTGAGACATCAACTCCTGAACATTTATTTGAGTTATTCATTGTTTTTTGGTGCTTTTTGGTGGCAATTCCTATAATGGCAAGCATAGAACTTGATTACGTTCCTCGTGTTGAACAACAAAGGAACGGACTATTACACCAGAGGAACGGATTACTACACGATCGCTTTAAGCAATATCTGAGCTGCACAGCTATTTCGGCTTGGCGCCTTGAAGCATTGACGCCGAGAGATGACATCAACTTGAGGGAAACAAATATGGAGCGTCTTTACCAACTCTTGGACAGCATGGAACGCAGTTTTTGCAAATTGAAAAGATTGCAGGTACAACGTATGCACTTGCGATACTGTCTGGATGCCAACATTATACCACGAGGGCTACGCATCTTTAACATGCCCAGCCAAGGGCGTGACTATCCAGAACTTCTATCGGCGTGGCAGAAATTAAATATTGAATCTAGTCGCAAATATTTGGAGCTACTAATTAACTTTTTTATACCAGAGGAAGAAGTGCTAATACAGGACATAAATAGTAAACATTCAACTATATTTGAAGAGTTCCCTGAAGGTATTGTTTCTTCACTTTTTGAAAATATATTAGACAGTGTATCAGCTTTAGAGAGAAAGCTGATACAGCAGAAGAAGCACAAAATTAGCAGGGATTTGAACGACTTTAAATTAGGTCATGTGTTCACTTGGCCTAGGTATAATCACAATAATAATCGTAGTGATGATGTTAGTGTTACAGTATGTAACTATGATAATGCTGTTAATGTTGAAAGCATGTCTGCAAATGCAAATATGAATGTGTCTGGTGTTATAGCACGTAGTAACAGCAATATAAATACTAAGCGTTTTACATCAGATAACGTGGGCACATCAGGGCCTAATAGGAGCATGAATCCAAATCATGCCAATAAAACAACAGGCATGAGTGGTATAAAAAACAATAATGGTAATGCTAAGGCATGTGATCACGATTCAATCAATATAAATGTCTCTAATACTCATGGCATTACTCATGTCGATAACAGTTGTCAATGTGATAAGTTAGACACACCTGATGTAGATAAGAGGAAGAGTGTGAATTGTATAAATAGTAGTAACAGTGAGCTGAGAGTTATAACAGATGAAAACTGTGTCAATGAATCAATGAATTTGGACAGAGACAATATAGACACACAAGTCACTGTTGTGCAGGAAGTTCACCCTAGAGATAATAATAAAGATGTGGATAGAGAGACCAAGTCGAACCAGATGAATGACTCTAATGATGTAATACACATTATGCATCCTAGTATGCAGGAAGAAATTAATTTATATCCCATAGTAAATGTGGTTAAAAACAAACCAATCGCTGATAATGTCGACAACAGTGCAGTGGTTAGACGGAAAGTTCAAGGTGGTCAGATAATGACATACCATGATACAGACTTGAATGTTTCTTTTCCTCTCCCTGTGAGGATGGAGAAAGGTCCCAGGCGTACGCGATCTATGAGTCGCGGACGTCAGAAAAGGAAATATTCCGAGGAGTTCCCACAAAATCAAACGTTGAAGAAAATGTGGAAAAAATGAATAAATCAGTGTATAATTTATCTAATAGAGTATTAACTGACAATGACATCAACCTACTAAGTAAAGGAATGAATTTCATACCCAGAAGTAGCAGTACGATCACAGAAATAGTAACAGATCTTAAAATGTTTTGTAGAAATGTCATGTTGAAGTTAATCTTTAAGGATGATGCTCCTGCACCACACACAGATAGAAAGTTCACTTTTAAGAAACTTAGTGACTTTATTCCTGTCAATCACCCAGTTATAGAGACATACCAGCGCTTGACTGAAGAAGAACTACATAAATATTATAATGAAAAAGGTAGTAAGCATCATTTCATTGATAATCTTACCCACAGTGAAAGACTAAGTCTCAAGAACTTGCAGAGTGATAATACCATTGTAGTCAGGCCTGCAGATAAAGGAGGACGGGTGGTAGTCATGGATATTGACCACTACCATACAGCAATGAAACAGATGCTGGATGATAGCTTCTATGAAATTATCTTACCATCTACCATAGAAAATATAAGTAGGTCAATTAGGAATATTTTGCAGGACTTATACCAGAGTAAGTTAATAGACGAAGATTTATATGGGTACTTGTTCATTAAAGATCCTCTCATACCCATCATGCACGGACTTCCGAAAATCCACAAAGATTTAAAAGATCCTCCCATGAGACCTATAGTCTCAGGACGAGGATGGATAACAGAGCATTTGTCTGTGTATATTGAAAAGAATCTCAGACCAATACTAAATGATAATAGATACGTCCTTAGAGATTCTAAGCAATTTTTACTTGACTTGTATGGTTGTATCGGTGAACAAATTGAAATAGAGTCATGCATATTTGTCACTCTTGACATCCAGTCATTGTTTACAGTCATACCGAATGTAGTAGGCATGACTTTCGTTTCTGAGTATTTAAAAGAGCATAGCAACTATGATTCAGTCAAAATAGATTTAATCCTACATTTTCTGGAACTAGTACTTGATAATAACATTTTCATGTTTGATGACATTACATATAAGCAGGTGGATGGTGTTGCAATGGGCACACCATGCGCCAATAGTTACGCAAACATGTTTTTGGCCCGATGGGAGGAGAATATCCTGTACAAGACAGAGTTATATGAAAAACATGTAATATTTTTCAGACGTTTTGTAGATGATGTATTTATTTTATGGAAAGGGACAGTGGAGCAGTTAGAGTTGTTTTTAGAAACTATAAATACTTTGACTGATTTCCTTAGATTTACCATGAACTACTCTATGAATAGGATAGAGTTCCTGGACTTGTATATTGAGAGACTACCTAATGGTTTGGTGAACACTGGCATATTCAGAAAGAATTGCTATTGCAATTCTCTATTAATGAGATCTAGTATGCACCCCTCATTTGTCTTCAAAAATATTGTAAGAGGACAGGGGATAAGGGCATCTAGACTTAACCCCACTAATGAAGGTTTTGGTAATGAACTCCATAGTTTAAGGGATAGATTATTAGAGAGAGGCTATGATAGACAAGAAATAGATAGCAATCTACAAGATGTACCTAAGTTAAGATGTACTACTGCCACACCATATTTTGGACCACAGGCATATGGAAGTGAACAGGATAGGAGGACACACAATACCACCAATGTGAAATTCATGACCTCGTATACATCGGATTGGTATATAGTCAGGAATATTGTAAGCAGATTTTGGACTGTTTTTCAAATAGATGAGGATATCAAGAATATTGTAGGTGATGCACCAAAATTCCAGTACAGGAACAAAAAGAACCTTAAGAGGATGCTATGCTATACCAATGTGAGTAGTAATAGCAGGAATTTAGGTAATACTATACCGTGTGGTAAATGTAATTTCTGCACGTACATAGATACTAATTCAACTTTTATACATCCGGATACAGGGAAGCACTTTAAGACAACAACCATAGCTGATTGTATGACCTGTAATATAGTGTATCTTGCGGTATGCCAAGTATGTACCAGCTTTTATGTAGGCAAAACTAACCGCAAATTCAGGGATCGTATCAGAGAACATATTTATAACATAAGGAAAGGGTCCCCCAATAATGCCCTAGCCAAACATGTGATTGAGAATGATCCATCACATAATTTTCTCTTTAGAGTATTGGAAGTTATACCCATCAATGTGAGAGGAGCATTTTCTGGCTTGTTAAACTTGATTTCTGTATTAGTAGCTGTATTTAGAGCACAACCAAAAGCTGTTTGCTGAATTTCCTGTTTGCACTTAATTTTAAATCGTTTTTTTCTTAAAACTTGCATATTTTCTGTCCTTGACCTAGCACTCTTGTGTGGGGTCATTTACTGCACTGTTATAACTTGATATTACTTGTGAACCTCTGCTATCTCTGTAAAAAACTAAAAAGAAAAAAAAATTTTGGTTTTTACCCACTATTCTGAGAGTTAAAAATGTTCAGTTAAAGGCTTGTTGTTCCTGAACAGTTTGAAAGTTTCTGTGAGGCCATTTTGCTTGGGCTGAAGGAGGGTCTCTCTGTTCGTCAGTGGCAGTGACTAACATTGAGCAGCTTCCCTGCCCCGTAGAGGTGGTTACTGACTTGAAACTGTAGTTTTATTGGCCACTAGGGGTCATTTCCATAACTCCTTCATCTTCCTCTCTTAAAACCTAGTTGCCTCGTGGTTTGAGCGTCTTTTCAGGCTTGTTGGCTGTTGGTGAAGCACCCTCCAAGAGGAAAAACGCTGAGAGAAGAAGGAGCCACTTTTGAGATTTTAAGTATTTTTCTCTGTTTATTTGCTAAGTTTTTCTGCATAGCTGCCTAGCTTGAGCATTTTCTGGCTTGTTAAACTTGATTTCTGTATTAGTAGCTGTATTTAGAGCACAACCAAAAGCTGTTTGCTGAATTTCCTGTTTGCACTTAATTTTAAATCATTTTTTTCTTAAAACTTGCATATTTTCTGTCCTTGACCTAGCACTCTTGTGTGGGGTCATTTACTGCACTATTATAACTTGATATTACTTGTGAACCTCTGCTATCTCTGTAAAAAACAAACAAAAAAAAAATCTTGCTTTTTTCCCACTTTTCTGAGAGTTAAAAAAGTTCAGTTACAGGCTTGCTGTTCCTGAACTGTTTGAAAGTTTCTGTGAGGCCATTTTTGCTTGGGCTGAAGGAGGGTCTCTCTGTTCATCAGTGGCAGTGACTAACATTGAGCAGCTTCCCTGCCCCCCGTAGAGGTGGTTACTGACTTGAAACTGTAGTTTTATTTTCCCTTTTGGGTCTATTTTTGCTTCTTTCCAGCCCCTGCCATCAAGCACGCTTTAACGTGCTTTAGCGCGGAGTTGCCACTAGAGCAGCCTCGGGCAGCGCCGGTTAAACAAGGTTAAACTCTTTCTGGCTCCAGAAAGTCTGTTCTTCAATTTTTCCCTTAGAACTGCTCTGTTAGGAACCTAAACAGTTTACACCTACACTAAAAAGTGCAGCACTTGTTCCAAATAGCTTTTTCTTCTCAAAAAGCTCAGCACTTGTCTTATAAGCATATCCCTTGTCTTATAAGCATTCTCTTTGCAGGTCAAGCACTCCTATATTATACAAATCTCTCACTAGCAAAACCCCCAGGAGTGCCCACTTCCCTGCTAAGCCCACTACTTTTCTGTCTCATACCAACTCATAATTCTTTCTAGCATGTCGAAGGGTCAGATGCTGGCGTCCTCCTGCCCATTTGGTGAATCTGGGAATTCTGAGACAATGTTACAATTGCCTCATGTACACGGACAACCATCTCCTCCTCCCATGTAACACTAACACTTGTGAGAGATGCAGCTATTTAGCCAGACTGGAGGCTGAGCTCTCTCAACTCAGGACTGGCAAGACCAGGCAGGAGGAGAAGGCAACTACACACACCACAATACCAGTCTCACATAACTCAACCACACCACTGAATCAAACACATAAACACACTAAGACATACTCGAGGCTCTGAGTAAAATTTACCTAAACAGCAGAGGCCTCCAAAGCAGACACCCAAGCAACTGCAAACTCAATACACCACACAAACAACACATAAACAACAAAATCAGTGTGCAAAGCAGTCACTGCCCTTAAGGCCAAATACAACACCAAACATACTTGTCATAGGTGACTCCATAGTCAGACACACTGGCGTCCCGCTCACCAGACTGAGTAAGGAGAAGGTCACAGTAAGCTGCCTGTCGGGCGCTAGAATCCGCCACATAACACAAGCACTCAGGTCTCTCAACAGCAGGTACAAGTGCGACTCAGTCATTGTCCACGCTGGTGTCAACGACCTGAGACGTACCTCCTTGGACTACATGAAAAGAGACATTGAGGAGCTCTCTGATTATGTAGCCCAGGCAGGTATGACCCTGACCTTGAGCAGTATCCTACCTTCACCTAGAATGATGCCACAATACAGTGATAAGATGATCAGCTTTAATAATTGGCTTAAATTCTGGTGTCTTTCAAAGGGGATCAATGTCTGTCTGCCTGGGATGACATGCTGGACAAGCCACGCTGCTTAAGGGACGGCTTGCACCTGTCACCCTAGGCTTCCGGATATTGGCAAAGGCTCTTGCCACCCCATAGTGCCTTTTTAGGCAAGGCTCAAATTCTAAACCTACCACCCTAGAACACAAAAAGTAAAAACTAAGGGTAATGCTGCTCAATGCCAGAAGTCTCAATCTCAAGATGCACGCACTCGAGGCCCTTCTCAGTATGGAGAACATCGATGTCTGTGCTGTGACAGAAACCTGGTTCAAGGCTCCTGAGAGCACCCCAACACTAGCAGGTTTCACCTCATATCATGCGTTCCGCCCCAAAATCCGGACAACACCAAGAAAGGAGGGGGTGACCATATTCATAAAGGACACCCACACCTCAAGGTTGGTGGCAACGCACGATGCATCGGAGACCATCCAGGTGCAATTAACCATAGGCAAGACTGCTCTGCAATTTGTAGCATGTTACAGGCCACCCTCTCAAACTCAGGAACCTCACATGGCCTTCCTGAAAACAATGGAGGGATAAATGTATCTCCAAACACCATCATACTAGGTGACTTCAACTACCCTAATATAGACTGGGAACACTACTCAAGCCCAAACACTCTAGCCCAAAGGTTCCTGGAGTTCATAAACTCAAATGCCATGGAACAACTAGTCACCATCCCACAAGAGGAGAAAACATACTTGATCTCATCATCACGAACATGGGATCACAATGTTCAACACCGGAAGTATACCCCTCACTGGTGAGATCAGATCATAAACTAATCTCGCTGGAGGTCCTCATCCCGCCCACCTGAAACAAAAAGACCACAGTGAAAAACTTCTCAAAAGCCGACTTCACACTTCTAAAAACTAGTGTGGTCTCCTTTAAGGCCCCTGAGCCAGTGGTAAACATTACTCAAACCGCTGAATCACTTACAAATGCCTTCTACCAGCACCTACAGGACTGCATGGATCAGGCAATCCCAAACAAAACTAAGACTCTTTGTACCAAAGGCAAGCGTCCAGTCTGGTGGACCCCAGCCATAAACAAGCTCTACAACAAAAGGAGGAAGCTACTACAAGATAGAGCAAAATCCTTGAAAGGTAAGACACCCTTGATCATTATAAGTAAAAACTAAGAGCTCTCATAAAATCATCCAAGGCAAATTTTGAGAGAAAAATCGCCAAGGATTCAAAAGACAATCATAAGGCCTTCTTTAGCTATGTTAGAAACCTAGGAGGAAACTCCCAGATATGCTCAGAATTAGTTCAAAATGATGTGAAGATTACTGAACCTACACACATTGCCAACATACTGGCTGACAGGTTCAGTGCAAACTTACCCCCAAAGGAGAGATATCTATACCAGAGGATTGTAGCCCCAAACATCTCCAACGCCCAGGTGAGAACTGCTCTCTCCAAAGCAAAAAACACAGCATCCATGGGACCAGATGGTGTCCCCGGCTGTGTGCTCCATGAACTCAATGAGGAATTAAACCCGCAGTTAGGACAGCTGTTTAATCTTAGCCTCACCTCAGGATACCCAAGGAGTGGCGCATGGCGACTGTGGTCCCACTTCACAAGGGCGGTGCCTCCACCGACCCTGGAAATTACCGTTCCATTAGCTTGACAAGCCTTATCTGCAAAGCCATGGAGAGGATCATAATGGAACTCATAAATAAAGACATAGGGAACTTGCAGACTTTGGATCCAACCCAGTTTGGCTTTGTCAAAGGCAGATCATGCCTTTTAAACTTGGTTGACTTTTGAGACAGTCACCAAGGCCATTGATGAGGAAAGGCAGTCCATACAGCCTACCTTGACCTGGCAAAGGCCTTCACAATACCCCACTCAGGTATCATCAAAAACTCATCAGCTTGAATGTAAACCCATACATCACAAGATGGGTTGCAAACTGGCTAAGTGACAGAACCCACAGGGTCAGAGTTGCTGGAGCCATGTCAGACTCAAAGCCTGTCACAAGTGGTGTCCCACAGGGCTCAGTCCTGGGTCCACTCTTGTTCGGCATCTACTTTTCTGAAGTACAAGCAAACACAGGAGGGTTATGGCTGACAAAGTTTGCAGATGACTGCAAACTGGGCCATAGTCAAAACACATCTGACACAGATATCCTTCAGAAGGGCCTCACAGAAACGGATAACTGGTGCCAGAGCCATGGCCTAAAGTTAAATGCCAAGAAATGCATAGTCATACCCTTCGGAAAAACAAGGTTACCCCTAGCTACCATATAGGTGGCAATCCACTGAGCACAGAAGAAGTCATCAGGGATCTGGGGACCCAGGTTGACAGTAGCCTTGTTTGACACTCATGTTGCTAAAGTAGTTAGGAAAACCTTCTACATTGCCCACCTGATCATGAAGGAATTCACATCTAGATCAAGGGAGGTCATCGCCCCCCTGTACTCATCACTCATTAGACCTATGATTGAGTACAATGCCCCATTCGGAATGTATCTGACCAGACACCTGCAGCAGCTGGAAAGGCCCCAAAAGTTCCTCACCAAAAGGATAAAGGGTCTCAAAAATATGTCTTATGCTGCCCGACTGAAAGAACTCCAGCTCTATTCAGTCTCATACCGCTTGCTCAGAGGTGACCTGTGCCTGACATATAAGGCCATGTCAAACCCTGATTTGATGAATATGCTTCACCTCAAAAATCTAGATCCCTCAGAACCACAAGGGAGACTTAAACCTTGACACGGTTATTAATAGAACATGCTGGAGGGACAGATTCATCACCCAGAGACTCCTATGCTGTGGAACAAAATCCCGGTACATGTGAGGCAGAGCACCTCGCTGGCCTTGTTCAAGAGGAATCTTGACCAATGGATGGGGATAGATATACCCCAGGGATTACTTCAGTGTCACTGCTTGACAGAGGCACAGCAAAATAATAGGCATAGTTTTATTCAAACTAAAGGGGTGGCGAAAGCCAAATAACTATGGGCTAGGCTTATAAATGCCCTTGGGCAGATAGCCTAGTATGAACCTATGAACCTATACTGAGGATAGAGAGAATGACTGGATCATACGCTTAAGGGCAGATTATGGGTCAGGTCTGAATGAAAGAGTATCTATAAAACCAAGACTAAGAAAGAGAAGGAAAATTAAATAAGGTGTTTTGTACAACACGATATGTATTTAGGTATAAGCAAACATGTAGATAGTCATTTGATGGAATTCTTTACATATATATATTTTTCATTATAGTTCTTAGCATGCTTTAGACATACTGCTATCAGCATTCACACAAAATGCACTTTAAAATAGAGTCACATGCAACATGTTTTATATATATTAATATTTTAATGGTTTTATTTGTATATGAAATTGATTTTAACATAAGTTATCGTATCTATATTAAATTTATATGTTTATTATATTATTATATTTTTTAGGCATGCATCTTCTATATATTATTTCTTATTATATATCATATATATTTATTATATATATATATATATATATATATATTTGTTAATATATGGAATTAGACAGGAGGGATTTTCAAGTATCATGTGCTACGTATTATATATTGTATACTATTGTTATATATTATTGCTGACTTACATATATGAATTATTAGACACTACGAGGAATGTACTATATCAATATACACATACACAAATATAAGTACATGCATAGATATTTATTAATGTAATATTTATTAATGTGCTATTTACTCTGTACAAATGCATTGTTTTAATTTTGCATATATATATACATGCTGTGTAGAATTTATTTGAATAAACATGTTTGATACACATGATATATATTTTTAAGTATTTCCCTTTTAAATGCAAAATGAGATAATTAATTGATAGTGAGATCTGTATATATATAGCAGTCATTGTGTTATTTCATATAGACCTGAGGAAGCTAGTTATAGCGAAAGCGCTTGTCTGAAATTGTTCAATACCAATAAAGAAGTATTTATTTACTATTGCATCGAAGAGTTATCTGTTCACTACTGCATCGAAGTGCTGTCTTTGGAAATTGGATATTATACAGAAGTCTACTGTTTACTTCGCTCCAAGCCAGTCTTTCTTTTTTAGTTTTTACTTTATTCTTGGAGAACAGCTTGGCTCACTATTTTCAAGAGGGTTTAACTTTATTCCAAATTTTAAAGTCAACTTAGTGGACAATATTTTTGATTTAAAATTGTTTATCAGGAAATTGAACCTGAGTTAACTGTTAGATAAGAAGCCTTCTTCCAGTGAGCCGCCTGCATTGCATAGAACAAGTAGTTAGAACCCCCACCCTACCTGCAATTGTTTTATTTGAAAAACTTTGTGAGTCTGATTTTTGACCCTTGTATGTCAGTGACTCTAAGACGGAGAATTCCAATTTAAGTAAAGAGGAGCAAAAGTGATGATGGAATTAATGAACAAGGAATTGAGAATAATGAAGCCTGATAAAGGGGAAGGGGTTGTTATGGATTACCTGACTTGTACATCAAAGATGTTTAATTATTTATATGATAGTGATTTTTTTTACATTCGCTTCTCTGAAAGAAGTTAATATAGCCAATTACAGGCTGGATTTGTTATTGGATGGAATTTGCGTTCTATTTTATTGTCTGATGAAGTGGCTTGGTCCACAAAAGCGCTTACCATTTGTTTGTTGTGGAAATAAATCGTTGGTTTTACTTCAATAAGCTGTGGCCTGTTGCTTCTAGTACCTTTTATGATTTATATATATATATATATATATATATATATATATATATATATATATATATATATAAATATATATATATATATATATATATATATATGGGAGGACTTAGATGGGACCATATAATAAAAGAGAATATTTGGCATGGACTATATGGATTCAGTAGACGAAACCAGGATAGAATATACCTATTATTCCCTAACATACAATGGCTAGGCCACGCTACATAGAAATTAAACTTCACAGAAATGTGTATTTAATTGAAAGCTTTGGCACACATCCAATAATTATTTCAGATCATGCACCAATAACGGCTAAGACAAAGATACAGAATAATGAAGTAAAAATGAGCCATTGAGCCAGATTCCAAATCTCAGTGCAAGGACATTTTGAGTGTAAGGAATGGTATTAATAGCTTCACTGCACCTCCTCCCTTAGATAAAGATAGATACTACACCAATGTTTTTTTACAAACACCTGTATAACTACACTGATGCAGTTGTACCGGATAGGAACAAAACAAGCTCTTTATGGAAGAGAAAATCTTCCTGGTGGAAAATTGCCATTAACAGGCTTTACAATAAGAGGAATAAATTGCTGTCCAATGTTAAGAGGGAGCATGCCCTAAACTGGAAACACAATCTCCTCAGCTTAAACTAGCAAATAAGACTTCTAGTGAAGTCCTCCAAACCAAACTACAACTCCAAATTAGCGTCCTCAACTAAGGACAATCTAAGGCATTCTTTAGTTACATCCGTAGTCTAAAAGGTAAGACCCAGATTTGCGCCAAACTGGTAGTTAATGATACAACATACACTGAGCCTGTGGACATAGCAAACCTGTTAGCCAACTGGTTCTGTGAAAACTTCAATCCCCTATCTCCACCATACATACCCCCCGACATTCCTTCCACCTGTCCTCCACCTTTTATCTCTAGAGAGCAGGTCGTAAATGCCCTCTCTAAGTCCAAAAACACAGCATCTATGTGACATGATAACCTCCCAGGCTGCGTCCTACATGAGCTCCAACAAGAATTATCAACACTACTGGGTAGCCTTTTCAATCATAGTCTAAGCACTGGCTTTGCTCCAGCTGAATGGAAAACAGCCACCATTATCCCCTTGCACAAGGGTGGCGCTTCCACTGACCCCAGGAACTACAGACTATTAGCCTGACTAGCCTTATCTGAAAGGCCATGAAGCAAAGCAAAGATATAGGTAATCTCCAAAGATGTGATCCTACTCAGGTTGGATTTGTCAAAGGGAGAGCATGCCTGTTAAACCTGGTGGACTTCTTCGAAACAGTCACCAGAGTCCTGGATGTGGGGATAACTGTGCATATAGCCTACCTGGACTTGGCCAAGGCTTTGACACTATTCCCCACTCAGGCATTATTGATAAACTCACCCAGCTAGGTATCAACCCTTATATAGTTAGGTGGGTCGCTAAATGGCTCATCGATAGAACCTATACAGTCAAAATAGGGGAATACACTTCCAACAGCAGACCCATAAACAGTGGTGTTCCACAGGGATCAGTCTTGGAACCTCTACTGTTCAGAATCTATTTCTCCACAGTACAAGCAAAAACTAAAGGTCTGTGGCTGACAAAGTTTGCTGATGACTGAAAACTGGGAGAGGTCATAGAACTCCCAAACAATGTTAAAATCTTACAAGAGGGTCTTACACAAACAAATGATTGGTGTGAAAGTCACAGCCTTAAACTCAATGCAAAAAAATGTATTATCATCCCTTTCGGTAAGAGCACTGTTCCTGCTAACTACCACATCAATAGAAACACCCTATGCACGCACTCAGTGGTGAGAGACCTTGGCACACAGGCTGACAGCAACCTTACCTTTGATCACCACGTCTCCACAGTAGTAAGAAGGGCATTCTATATTGCTCATCTCATAAGTAACGGCATTGCTGCAGAAGAAAAAAAAGTTATAACCTCCTTGCACTCTTCCATCATCAGGTCAATAAAGAAAAGTTGTGTGCAATCTTACCATAACCATAGATGTCCTTCTCTTCCATGTTGCAGTATTCTACATGTGGGCTTATTACTCCTCTTGCTTTGCATACATCCGGCCAGTATGCAAAAGTTTTCAGTACCTCTGTGGTGCGTTGGACATCTGACGTGGCTGTTAGAACGTGGGCCATACAAGTGACGTCTGCACGCACCAGCTCTCAGAACTGAAAGCCACAGTCAGAGCCAGTCCTAGGAAGGGCAATGCCAGTCCTGAGCTATCCAGAAAGGGAAGTGCAATGTAACAGGAGGGGAAGGAGGGTGGAAAGGAATACTGCAACATGGAAGAGAAGGACATCTATGGTTATGATATGACTTTACACAACTTTTCTATGACCTTCTATTCCAGTGTTGCAGTATTCTACATGTGGGTGAGTTCCAAAGCTCACTGAAAGTGGAGAGGAGGTCTAGAGGCTGTTTCCAGGAATCCGTGAAGGACAGCCCTGGCAAACCCCACTGTGGCTCTAGAAATATGATCAAGCTTGTAATGCTTGGTGAAACCATGTAATGATGAACAAGAGGCTGTTTCCGGGATGGAAGAGGTGTCTATGCCTTTGTAGAAGCCTCCTGAGGAGGCCACAGTCCTGGTGGAGTGTGCCTTGACAGTGCCTTGCAAAGATTTTCCATTGTATTGGTAGCAGAAGGTGATGGCTTTTAAAATCCATACCAAGATAGTCTGTTTGGTTACTGCTTTTCCCAAGGCTCTGGGATGAAAGGAGAGAAAAAGTTGGTCTGTCTGTCTGATAAACCTGGTTTTATGCAGGTAAAACCTGAGTTGTCTATGAACATCCAGGGAGTGAAGTACTCTCTCACTGCCCCCTTGTTGGTTAGGAAAAAAGGTAGGTAGATGGATGGCCTGATTCAGGGACAGGTCATTCACCACATTGGACATGAAGGAAGGGTTAGTTCTAAGAGTAATCCTGTCATTGTGGAAAACTAGGAAGGGTGGGATGGCCATAAGAGCTTGTAGCTCTGACACCCTTCTGGCTGATGTTAAGGCCACGAGTAGTAGAGTTTTCCATGTACAATGTTTTAGAGAGGCTTTGTCTGCTGGCTTGAAAGGAGGAAGAGTAAGCTTTTGCAAAACATTGTTAAGGTCCCATGGTGGAGGGCATGGTTTTCTGGAAGGTCTGAGGTGAAGTACCGCTTTGCGGAAAGCTTAGCAGGGAGTCTGGATGCTAAAGGGGTGTCCAGAGGAAGGCATGCTGAAATTGCAGCAAGTGAGCATTAATGGAAGAATAAGCTAAGCTTGAGTGCAGTAGTTTACACAGGTAAGACAACACTAAAGAAGTCTCTGTGGCAAGCGGGTCCAACTGTCTATAGTAACACCATATAGTGAACCTTTTCTATTTAGAAAGGTAGGATTTTCTGGTATTTGGTTTCCTGGCCTCCTGCAGGACATTTAGCACGTCCTTGTCATAAAGGTGCCTGAAAGGGATCAGAATCCTATCAGCCACAGAGTGAGGTGAAGTAGCTGCTACTGTGGGTGTATCTGGGATCCCTTGTGCTGTGTGTGAAGGTCTACTCTGAGAGGTAACTTGTGGTGACTGCCCTAGGACAACTGCAGAAGTAGGGGGAACCAGTGCTGTCTTGACCAGTAGGGAGTCACCACAAGATTTCTGATTTGTCCTTCTAAATTTTCAGCAGGACCTTCTTAATTAGTGGGAAGGTGGGGTACGCATAAGTTCCCCTTCCATGAAATTGACAAGGCCTCTGTTGTCAGTGCCTGTGGGTCTGGTATCCTGGTGCAAAAACCAGGAAGTTGCCTGTCGATGGAAGAGGCAAACAGGTCTATTTGAGGAATACCCCACCGGTGGACCAAATCCAGGAAGACATCCCTGTGAAGCATCCATTCGTGGTTGTTTGTGATGGTTCTGCTGAGATAATCTGCCTGGGAGTTGAGAAGAGAGGGGATGTAGACCACCTGCAGAGTCACTCCCTGTGAGGTGGCCAGTTCCCATACTAGAAGAGCTAGTCTGCAAAGGAGGTACGACTTGGTCCACCCCTGTTTGTTGAGGTACCACAGAACCGTGGTGTTATCTGTGAAAATCTTCAGGGAACCCTGTTGGAGACCGGGTTTGAAGGCTCAAAGAGCCAGAAGAATTGCCGTCATCTCTCTAAGACTGATGTGTTCTCGTTTGTGTGGCTGTGGCCACAGGCTCTGCACTTTTTGATGGCCCAGAGTTGCTTCCCAGCCCAAATCTGTATGCATGACCTGTGTGGGCATGGCTGGTTGGAGAGGAAGGCCTGGGTTGTGGGTCACTTGTGCCAGCCACCACTGGATTTCTAGTTTGAGGCAGGGCAGGAGGGAAATCTTGTATTCCAGAGGGTGGGAGTGTTGTGTCCAGGCTGACAGGAGATACCACTGAAGTTTTCTCATATGTAGTCTTGCCAGTGGTAGCATAGGGATAGTGGCTGTCATGTAGTCCAAGAGCCTGAGGTACTGCCTGGCTGTCAATTCGGTGTCTTGCAGGACCTGAAGCAAATGTTCTGTCAGGGTTTCCACCTTTTTGGGGGGAAGAAAGGCTTTCATGAGGTCTGTGTAAATTCTGCACCCAAGGAGATAATGTCTTGAGTGGGCTCCAGATGGGATTTGGGTGAATTTATCTGGAATCCAAGAGATTGTAAGAGGGACACAACAAAGATGGCCTGCATCTGTCACGCCTGGGCTTCTGGATACTGGCCAAGGCTCTTGTCACCCCTATAGTGCCTTTTTTAGGCAGTGTTTCGAAGACCAAATTACCACCATAGCAGCTACAAACAAATGCAATTTGAGGATCATGCTGCTCAACGCTAGAAGTCTAAATCTCAAAATGCACTCACTCAAAGTACTCCTTAAAATGGAGAACATCGACATTTGTGCTGTAACAGAGACCTGGTTCAAGGCAGCAGAAAGCACCACAGCATTACCAGGCTGCAACTAATTCCACACCTTTCGGCCACAGAACTTGGACCAAAGCTCCAAAGGTGGTGGTGTTTCCATTTTCATAAATGATGCGCACATCTCCAGACTGGTAGCACAACATAACGCATCTGAGATACTTCAGGTGCAGCTAACACTGGGTGAGACAGTGATTCAGGTCACAGCCTGCTATAGGTCCCCAACCATGTTCCAAGATTCACACTCCACATTCCTAAGCACCCTGGAGAATATTAGGGTCCAACCTAACACTCTCATACTGGGCGACTTCAACTACCTCTCCATTAACTGAGAAAACTACTTATGTACCAATACACTTGCCCAATGCTTTCTGGAATTCATTAATTCCAATGCCCTGGACCAGCTCGTTCTTACCCCCACTAGAGGTAGCAACATCCTTGATCTGGTCAATACTAACATGGGCAACCGTTTCTCTACACCAATAGTCAACTCCTACCAGCTAATCACCTTGTAAATCCACATCCCTCCTACCCCCCCCCCCCCAACAAAAGTAACCACCATGAAAAACTTCTCCAAATCTAACTTTGAGCTCATAAAAACAGAGGTGGCTAACTTCACAGCACCCATGCAAATGGAGAATAGCTGCATGACTGCCAAATCATACACCATTGCACTGTACGAACATGTACACATATGCATGGATCTCGCCATACCCAATAGAACTAAGACGCTCCCTCAAAAAAAAGGAAGCCAATCTGGTGGTCCCCTGCCATAAACAAACCCTGCAACAGAAGGAGGAAACTGATGAAGAATAAGGTGAAGTCCTGAGACTGGAAAAACTCCCTTATCAGCCTCAACAAAAGGTTGAGATCCCTCATAAAATCCTCTAAATCTAGCTATGAAAACAAAATTGTAGCAGATAGTAAAGACAACCACAAGGCCTTCTATAGTTATGTAAAGAATCTCCATGGCAATACCCAGATTTGCTCTGAGCTACTGCACAAGGGTACCTCCTAATCCGAGCCAAAAGATATTGCAAATATACTGGTCGACAGATTCAGTGTTAACTTTACCCCCCTAAAGGACCAATCACAATACCAGTAGATTGCCAGGCACCCAGTATTACTGCTGCACAGGTTAAAACAGCGCTGTCCAAGGCCAAGAATACAGCTTCTATGGGACCTGACAGTATCCCTGGCTGTGTTCTACATGAACTATAGAGTGAACTGGCACCTCACCTGCATGCCCTGTTCAATCACAGCCTCACCTCAGGCTTTGTCCCTACCGAATGGCACACTGCTACAGTCATCCCTCTCCACAAAGGAGGAGCGACTACAGACCCTGGGAACTATCGCCCCATTAGCTTGATGAGTCTGATATGCAAAGCTATGAAATGCATCATCATCATGGACCTAATAAACAAAGATATAGGGAATCTCCAAAATCTGGATCCTACACAGTTTGGTTTTGTGAAGGGTAGATAATGCCTGCTCAACTTAGTTGACTTCTTTGAGTCAGTCACCAGAGCTGTGGATGAAGGTAAGGTGGTTCATACAGCCTACCTTGATCTGGCCAAGGCCTTTGATACCATTCCCCACTCAGAAATCATTGAAAAACTTACTAAGCTAGGCATCAACCCGTATATCACTAGGTGGGTTGCAAACTGGCTCACAGATAGAACCCACAGTGTGAAAGCAGCTGACTCCAAGTCAGATTGCCAACCAGTCACGAGTGGAGTCCCACAGTGTTCGGTCCTGGGTCCTCTCCTGTTTGGTATCTACTTCTCTGAAGTCCAGGCCAACATGAAGGGACTCTGGCTAACAAAGTTTGCAGATTATTACAAGTTGGAACTCCCCAAGTGATGTTGACATCCTACAGAAAGGCCTCAATGAGACCAACGACTGGTGTCAGAACCATGGCCTTAAGCTCAATGCCAAAATATGTGTCTTCATCCCCTTTGGAAAAAACCCGGTTCCCTTGAATTACCACATTGATGGTAGTCCACAGAACACAGGTTGACAGCAAACTCTCTTTTGACCACCACGTTGCCACTGTGGTCAGAAAGTCCTTCTATGTGGCACATCTCATTACTAAGGGTTTTGCATCCAGGAAGAAAGAGGTCATTGTCTCCCTCTACTCTTCCCTCACTAGGCCAATCATCGAGTACAATGCCCCATTTGTCATGTACCTCATTAAACACCTGCAACAACTGGAGAGGCTGCAAAAGTACCTCACAAAGAGGATCCTAGGCCTTCAATACTTCTCCTTTATGGACAGACTCAAAAAACTCCAACTATTCTGTCTCATATCGCCTACTTAGAGGCAATCTCTGCTTGACTTACAAAGTCATGTCTGACCCAGCTCTGTTAGAAATGCCACATCTAAAGAAATCCCAATCCCTCCACACCACACGCTCCAGAGACCTCAACCTCATTACCACAATCAACAGAATATGCTGTAGGGACAGGTTCATAACCCAGTGACTGCCCATGCTATGTTATAGACTTCCCATACATGTCAAGCAGAGCACCTCACTGGCTCTCTTCAAGAGAAATCTTGATGAGTGGATGGGAAACAGAAAATTTGCCCCGGGGGATCACTCCAGTGGCTCTACTCGACAGAGGCATGATGCCAGAGTAATCCTATGGGTTAGGCTTGTAAAGGCTCCAGGGTCATTAGCCTAGTACACACCTATGAACCTATGAGGGTCTCTTTGTTGCCTGCCTGAATCAGCAGGTCGTCCAGGTAAGGGAATATGTGTTTTCCCTTTGTCCTGCAGTAAGCAATCACTGGAGCCAAGCATCTGGTGAAAACCCTGGTTGCAGTAGAAAGCCCAAAGGGCAAGGCAGGGAACTGAAAGTGAGAATGGCCCACCAAGAACCTCAGGTATTTCCTGTAAGTTGGTCTTAGGGGGATGTGAAGGTAAGCATCCTTTATATCTAGGATAGCCATGAACCCTTGTGGGAGGAGTAGGGGGAAAAGGATAGGAAGAGTCAACATCCTGAAGGTTGGGACCTGTAGGAATAGCTTGAGATGGGATAGGTCTAAAATAGGCCTCCAAGGTCCATCCTTTCTGGGGACCAGAAATATTCTGGAGTAAAAACCTCTTCCTTTCCCTACTGTAGGCACTGGTTCATGGTGCCCTGAGCCAGCAAAGCCTGCAACACAGGTTGCAGAAGGTGCAGTTGTTGTGATGGAGGTTGTAGAATGCCTTTTCTTTTGGGTGGGTTCTGCCAGGACATGAAGTAACCTTTTTGAAGAACTGTCAGGACTCATTTGTCTGATGTGATGTGAGACCACACAGGGAGGCAGTGAGAGATGGGCTGACAAAGGCAGAGAGGGAGGGGGGTAGAGGAGGCAAGGTTGGCAGGTAGTCAGATGCTACCTGCCCTATCTTGAAAGGGTGGCCTCTGGCTAGTGGTGGAGACACTCTAGCTGGAGGGGGTTGTTTCCTTATAGGCTTTCTATGCCTAGTGGAAGTAGCAGGATGGGAATGCTTCCTTATGAACTGAGTTCTTGTTGGGTAGTTTCTTTGAAACTTTGGTACTGGGGAAACCAGCAGGTGTTTTAGGTCCTGCATTTCTTTCCCTTTCCATTGAAGTGACTTAAAGAGGTCAGCCACTTTAGCTCCAAACAATGTTGTATGGTCCAGGGGGGCATCAATAAGCTTTGACCTAAAGTCCTGGGGAAGTAGTTGCAAGTATAACCATGAATATCTCCTTAAAGCAGAAGCTGATGCTGCAGACTTAGCTGAGGATTCTACAGCATCATAACTGCACTTGACTGAGTGACCAGTAACCTGGGATGTAAGGGCCAGAAGGGAAGTCAGTGAAGCTTTGGCAGCACAATCTGGAATATCTGCCAATTCCTTGGTGGTTTTATCCACGAGTGATAAAGTGCACTTAACCATGTGAGTTTGGTAATTTGTGGCTCTGAAAGACAAGGTAGCAGAGGTGTAAATTTTCTCACCTAGACGTTCCATAGTTTTGCTGTCTTTGTCAGCAGGGAGTATGGTAGACATGGGTAAGAGCTTAGAAGCCTTGTCTGTAGAGATATATATAGTGGCTGGATCTGCAGGAGGGCACTTAAGGAGGTGCTTGGCAGTCTCAGGTACTTTATAGTCTTCTCCAGCCTGCAAGGGGCAGGGGTTTGAGATTAAGAAGTTATGTACTCACCATAACGTTCCATCTGAGTAGGTATCTTCATTTGTCTGCAACCTTTGGGATACGGATCCGATCTCGGATCCGAGCCGACAACTTTTACCACAGCATAGATCCAAGCTCCTAGCTCCTCCCTTTACCCATAATCCCCTGCCAACCCTAACTGACCTCAGATCAAGTTTGCCCGATATAAGCATTGTTATTGTGCCCCGGAAGGGGCTTATCCAAGACAGATCCTATAGGTCAGGGGGAAGGAGGGGGGGGTGGTTGCAGACAAATGAAGATACCTACTCAGATGGAACGTTATGGTGAGTACATAACTTCTTAATCTGAAGTAGGAACTTTATTTGTCAGCAACCTTTGGGACAGAGTCCCCAGCTACCTGAATCCTGGGTGGCCTTTATGGAAGAATATTCCGGAGCACTGCAGAGCCAAAGGACGCCCTACCTCTGGAGACAACATCCAGTTTGTAATGGCTGATAAAGGTATGAGATGAGGCCCAAGTGGCTGCGGAACAAATATCATCTAAGGGAACCCTAGATTTAAAAGCCGCCAAAGTAGCGACGGCCCTAGTAGAATGAGCTTGGACTCCCTGAGGTGCAGGCCTTCCCAAACTCTGATAAGCTAAGAGGATACAACTAGCTATCCACCGTGATAGTGTAACTTTAGAAATTGACTTGCCTAAACTTGTTTTGGCAAAGGAGACAAACAACTGGTCAGATTGCCTATGACCAGCAGTTCGATGAATATAAAAACGTAATTGTCTGTGCACATCGAAGGAATGCAGTTTGTACTCTCCTTTGTTCTGGTAATGGGGAAAGAACACGGGAAGATTAATAGATTGATTAATATTAGCTTCCGAAGACACCTTAGGCAGAAAGGACGGATTGATCCTGAGGTAAACTCTATCTGGATGGAAGGATAAATACGGCGGTTTAACACATAGAGCCTGAAGTTCAGAGACCCTTTTAGCTGAAGTAATGGCCACTAAGAAGGCTGTCTTCCAAGAGAGATATTTAAAATCAACCGTGGCCGCCGGCTCGAAAGGGGGGCTAGTCAAGGCTTGGAGAACCAAAGACAAATCCCATGGGGGTACTACCTAACTGACCGGAGGTCTGAGAAGGAAAGTACCCTTGAGGAAAGCTTTACAAAGCTTGGAAGTAATTAGAGGGCCCGATTCATGCCCTACATGATAATGCAAAATCGCTGCCAGTTGTACCTTGACTGTAGAGCAGCTCGCCCCTTGCTGAAAAAGGGTAGTTAAGAAATCCAAAACCGACGTGAGAGGCGCCGTGAAAGGATCCAAGTGATGGTGCTCCGCCCAGATGGAGAAACATTTCCACTTGCTTCAGTAGACTCTTCTGGTGGAAGGTTTATGTGCTGCTACTAGGATGGCTTTGACTGGTGAGGAGATTCCGGGAGTCCTAATCAGGAGTGGAACTGGAGCAACCAAGCAGTCAGCTTGAGGTTGACCAGGTTGGGGGCCGGGTGACCCAGAGGGTGGGTAATGAGATCCGGGAGTGGATCCAGAATCCATGGTGGATGAATTAGGTGAGACCACAGGTACGGGAACCATGTTTGATGAGGCCAGAATGGGGCAATGAGGATCATTTTGCTCCCCAGCCGACTGGCTTTCTGTAGGAGTTTCAGCATCATGGGCAAAGGAGGGTAAGTATAAAGGAGACCGGGAGGCCAAGCATGTACTAGAGAGTCTCTCGGGGATTCCCCCTGAGGAGGGATTAGAGCGAAGTAACTGTTGCATTTGGTATTTGAAGGAGAGGCAAAAAGATCGCAACAGGGTTGCCCCCATTGGGCAAATATTTGTTTCGCTACTAGAGGATTGAGAGACCATTCGTACGGAGTCAGAATCGAACGACTGAGCCTGTCTGTTAGGATGTTGGACCGTCCCGGAATGTGCGTTGCAATAAGAAAGCGGTTGGTGGAAATCACCCATTCCCACACTCTCATGGCCTCGCGACAAAGAGGATAAGACCTGGCTCCCCCCTGTTTGTTGATGTACCAGACAACTGACATGTTGTCCGTTTGTACTGCAATCGTCCCAATCGGGAGAAGGCTGTGAAGTGCCTGCAACGTCAAAAGCACCACCCTCATCTCTAGGACATTGATATGTAAAGAGGTCTCTGTGTCGTTCCACGTGCCTTGGACCGTTCTGCTTGAATAGTGCCCCCCCCCCCACCCCAGGCGAGAGGCGTCCGTGGTCACTGTGGCGATGGGGGAAGGCATCGAAAATGGTCGTCCCCTGTGGAGACTCGGGGACCGGAGCCACCACATGAGCGACCCACTGCAAGCCCTGCTTAGGGGAATAGGATGGGACAGGGGGTTGCGAGACAGGGACCATTGTACTTGGAGGGTCAACTGCAGGACCCTCATATTTAGGCGGGCTAGGGGCAGTAGAGGAATAGCTGCCGCCATGGATCCTAGAGCCCTCAGGATCAATTCTGCAGGTGGAGCAGGAAGTAAGAGAATGGCCTGGACATGCAACCTCAGGTTCTGAAGCCGATCGGGAGTCAGGAAGGCAAGCATTATCCTGGAATCCAATCTCGCCCCTATGAAATCTATTACCTGTGTAGGGACTAGAGAGGATTTGGTCATGTTGATAGTCAACCCTAGACGTGGAGCAAGGTTGAGGAAATAATCCCTGCCTGAACAGAGCAGATGCCTTGTTGGGGCGATGAGGAGCCAGTCGTCCAGGTACGGAAAGACCTGAATTCCCTGAAGCCTCAGGTGGGCCGCTATGACTGCCAAGACTTTGGTGAACACCCTGGGAGCTGAGGTGAGACCGAAGGGAAGGGCCCTGAACTGAAAGTGACTGGCTCCCAGCCGGAAGTGGAGGAACCTCCTGGAGCATCTGTCCACTAGGATGTGGTAGTACGCATCCTTGAGGTCTATCGAGCACATCCAATCATTCTCCCGTAATAGGGGGAGAATAGATTGTAAGGTGACCATTCGGAACTTTTCTTTGGGTACTGCCCGGTTCAGGGGAGAGAGAGATCGAGAATGGATCTCAAGTCCCCCGTCTTTTTTGGCACCAGAAAGAACCTGGAGTAAAACCCCGATCCCAACTGATCTGGGGGGACGGGTTGGATGGCTCTTTTTTGCAGAAGCTGCTGAATTTCTGTAGAAGCTGCCTCCCTTTAATTGGGTGGTACGTCGGGGAGGCTTTTGGTTTTGGGGGTTACAATAAAAGGAATTTGGTAACCTCTGGATATGATGCGAAGCACCCAGCGATCTGTTGTTATGGACTCCCACATTGCTAGGTGCTTTGAAAGACGCCCCCTGACTGCCTCCAGAGCGGAGCAGCCGGGCAACCCCTCAGGGGTTCTGCGTGGGCCTCTCAGAGAAGGGTTCTCTGGACCCAAAGTTTCTGGGACCCCCTCTGCCTCTTGGGCGGCGTCCTCCCTGTCCTCCTCTGCCACGAGAGGACTGGTTGTCCGGAGCAGACTGGGACTGATGCGATTTTCGGAACCACATCTTCTTCTGACCCTTTTGGTTCTTAGAAAAGGACCTCTGGGGAGCAGAGAAGCGGACTCCGACGGCAGACAACGTCTTCCCGTCTTTCTCGCTCTGGACTAAAGTGTTGCGAACGGTTTTGCCAAAAAGTGCAGAACCATCAAAGGGGGCATTTGTGAATGACGCCTTAAAGGGTTCCGAGAAGTCACAGTGTCGGAGCCAGGCCTGACGCCTGATTACCAGGCCGGCTCTGCCAGCTCCAGCAGCTCCTTCAGTGGCGTGTGATAAGAGCTGCATAGAGGTGTTGGAAACTGAATGTAGAGTAGACATTCGGGAGGAGTACAGTTGCTTGTCTCCTTCCGACATGGACTCTGGGGGGGATGCAGCGTATTCTTTTATTAGATCCCGCTGCATCCGGATGATGTGTGCCATATAGTTTAGCGCTCTCATGGAGAAGGTTGCTGAACTAAAGACCCGCTTCCCAAGGCGGTCCATCGCTCGAGAGTCCTTACTCGGTGGGTGGACCGCAGAGCTCTCCTGACCCAGCTCTCTCTTGGTGGCCGCCGCCACCAACATGGCATCCACGTGGGGACCTCTGCTCCAGTGGGTTCTTTCAGCAGGGGGACTCAGGATCCTATCCGGGCGCTTGGGGACTGGCTCTACAGTGTCCGGCTCCTTCCAAGCCCTGGTGGAAATAAGGTCCACCAGGGGGTTGGGGGGAGGGGACACCCAAGAGGTAGATGGCCCTGCTTCGAACGCCTCTAGGAATACGAACTCATCGGAGGAAGCCTTGGGGGCAGACCACCCTCTGCTAATCCTGAGCATTTCCATGATGTCTCCAAAGGAGACATCCTCGGGGGGTGACCTTGAGGGGCCTTCCCCTTCATCTAAGTCCGTATCTTCGGTAAGGGACTCAGGGGAGTCCATGTGCCTCCTCTTACACTTGGCTTTGTGAGGGACCTCCTCGGGGGGGCTGTCCGAGGAAGACTCACCAGCAATATCACGTTCCATAGGAACACCCAGAGACGCTGAAGCAGGCTGTCCCGAAGGCCGGGTGATGGGAGCCCGGACCAGCTGAGAGGGAGTGCAAGGAGGAGCCGAAGCCAGGACCGGAGGTCCGGATGCACTCAACAGTGCTCTCTCCACCACCATGAAAGCCGAGGGGGAGCCATTCTCGATAGGCTCCGAGAGTCGGCTCCCACTCGGATCCGAAGCGGGGACCGGATCTGGGGCCGAGACCCTCGGATCCGAAGGACCCGTGTGCTCCGACCGGGACAGAGCCGAAGTCACACAAAGTCCCTTGGATCCGAAGCTCAGCCCACGGCTCCGAGAGGTCGGATCCGACAAACTCGAGGGACCAGTCGGAGCCGAAGTAACTAGTACTGTCGGCTCCAACACACCCCCGGATCCGACGCGGCTCGGCTCCGAACCCGGGAAGTGGGACGGAGAAGGAGCAACTGGAGCAAAAAATGGGGTCGAGCTCCCCCCCAGAGGGGGGTGGAGGCAAGAGCACTCCCATCTGCAGCTGGGCCTGGATGAACCTCCTCATCATCCGGTCCATGTCTGCATCTGACATACTAAAGGTGGACCTCGACGAGGCCACCGAGGCAGACCTAGAGTGACGCCTCAATGGCCTCGACGGGGACCGGGTCGCCTCCTCCCCAGGTCCCGGTGAAAAACAAGGGGACCGGAGCCGAGGAGGAGGCGATCCAGAAACCCTGGATGGAGAAGCCCGCTTGGCGGGCGGGGCCGAGGAAGAGTCCTCGGCCCGTCGCTTATGGTGCTTCTCCTTCCTTTTGGTTTTTCCGGCCTCCCTCTTCTCCGGAGCCAAAACGGGAGGTTGAGTCCTGACCGGAGGGAGGGAGGCAGGGGTGGCTACCACCAAGGGCTGAGTAGTGGCCACCGAAGAACCGAAGGCCGGAGCCAAGTCCGGGGGCAAAAGGCCCGCCAGGATCAGCTTCGACCTCCGGTCCTTAAGTGCTCTGGGGTTGAACGCTGCACAAATCGTGCATCCCGAAGAGAGGTGTTCAACCCCAAGGCACCTAACGCACCGGGTGTAGCCATCCGCCGGTGAAAGCTTATGGCCACACTCGGTGCATTTTGAAAAGATGGCTTTAGGGGCCTCCGACATGTTGAACAGAAAAACACACTCAATAGGCCCCTACACACACCACAAACACACACTACGAACCAGCGAGGGTAGGGAGGAAAAAATTTTTACAAAAAAGATATACAAGAGGGAACCTAAACAATCTTACACAATCACACAAGAGAAGGTACAAAAAAGGTCAAGTTTTTCTCTCACAAATACCCTGAACTACCAGGAGCTCGAAATCCAGCTTGTAGGCTTGAAGCGCGGCAAACTAGATCTGAGGTCAGTTACGGTTGGCAGGGGATTATGGGTAAAGGGAGGAGCTAGGAGCTCGGATCTATGCTGTGGTAAAAGTTGCCGGCTTGGATCCGAGATTGGATCCGTATCCCAAAGGTTGCTGACAAATGAAGTTCCTACTTCAGATTCTAGATTTAAGGATGCTGTGGAGAAGGCATCCAGTAAGGCAGGCAAGATTGGAGGAATGGCAGACGTGCTTGGGGAATCCATCTGAATGAGGTCATAATATCTTTTTTGGACCTCATTCATTTCAGGGAATTCTCACTTGAAATAGTCCTTCATCTTAGACATGGTTTTTGAAAAGGTTAGATCCTCACTGGGGAGTCAGGATCGACAGATTCCTCCTCTGGGGATCATTACCCCAAGGGAGAAGAAATTTGGGATGAATAAGATAGTGATTCATCCAAGGAAGAATCAGATAGCTCTTCTTCTTCCCTAATAGTAGGGTCTGAGGGGAGAGGCCTAGGGCTCAACAGTGGAGGAGGGAAGCTAGCACTCCCTGCAGAAGAAGGCCGTAGGGCCATAAAAGCATTGAGTAAATTTTAACTGAAAGCCTGCCAGTCAGGCATGCTTTCAGAAGGGGCAGAGAGGTGCTTTCTCTTTTATTTCTTCTTAAGGGGTTTAGCTGGTGTCTGAAGGGGAGAAGGCCTAGATTCTGTAAACTGTAAAGACCAGAGGCATCCGACGGGCCCATGGAAATCGCTGGTTCCCCCCCTTGGTGTCAGAGATCGACGTAGATAAAGCCTCTAAGGACGTGCCGCCCGTCCGGGATTGTGCGTCTTCCGTGGAGCTACCAGCTATAGCCGAAATGGCAGTAACCGGTTCCGCTACCAGGCCAACATCGGCCACAGGCTGAGGTTCGGGAAGAAGAGGTGCAGCGGTAGTGTTAGGCCATATGGTCTTGGCCTTCTTTTTTGGCGGTTCCAAAGGTATGTCGGATGAAGCCTCCATGCCTAACGTAATCTGTTTTAAACTCTGATTTTCTAGGTACAAGTTAAGCACATGCAAGCGACTACGCAGGGATTTGGGCACAAACACCTGACAGAGCAGGCCTTGTGGTCATGCGATCACCCCAAGCAGAAAAGACACTGTTCATGTGCGTCCTTATGAGGAATCTGCTGGGCGCACTTACACTGGCCTTTTCTGGATGACATGAACAGGCAATAAAAAAGTTAATAGGACTGAAAGGATCCCCAACGGGGTACTTAACTGATTTCTCAAATTCAACGACAGTGAGAGCCGGAACACCTGGTGTATGACTGGCGACTGAGAAGTTCTGAAGGCTGGTGCGTGCAGACATTACTTTGATGGCCCATGTTCCAACAGCCACGTCAGACGTCCGATGCACCACAGAGGGACTGAAAACTTTTGCATACCGGCCGTTGTACGAGAAGCAAGAGGAGTAAACCCACATGTAGAATACTGCAACACTGGAATAGAAGGACATCTGAGTACAATGCCCCTTTTGGTATGTACCTTTCCAGGCACCTGCAGCAACTGGAGGGATCGCAAAAGTTCCTCACAAGGGCAATTCAATGTATTCAGCATCTGTCCAATGTGGATCGGCTGAAATCTCTGTCACTTTACCCTGTTTCATACAGACTACTCAGAGACAATCTCTGCCTTGCATATAAGGCAATTTCTGACTCTGCTTTACTGGAAATGCTGCATATCCGTAAGTCCAATGGCTCTTGGGTTAATCACTCTAAAGGCCTTAACCTGGTATGTGACATTAATAGAACCTGCTGGAGGGACAGGTTTGTTTCCCAAAGATTACCACACCTGTGGAACAGACTCCCAATTCATGTCAAGCAGCGCATCTCTTTGGCCCTCTTCAAGTGCAATCTGGATGATTGGGTGGGTAACAGTAAATTCACCCCAGGGGTTCCACCTGTGTCTTTCTTGGACAGGGCAGGGGTAATAGGTGCTGATAGTGGAAACAACAGCAGAACTTGGCTAAGCTTGTAAGGGCCCCCAGGGCCATAAGTCTAGGAACTTCCTATGATCCTATATGTAAGGCCTAACTACAAAGCAGGCATACACTGGAGTAAGTCACTAACATTAAGGCTGTTGAAATTAGGACCATTATGCCTTCCCTACTTATCTGTTAAAAGCAGAGGAATTTAAGAAGTGGATTAAATTATTCAAGAATTATTAAGGAAGTTTCTTCAGAAGGGATACCTAGTGCTGGGATAAAATGAAAATGGAGTTTAAAAGCATAGTGGAAGCAAGGGAGAAAGAGATATTGGGAAAAGTTACTGCAATTATTTGGAGGGACTGACAAAGGTTAAAGTATTATTAACTTAGGGGAGTCTCACAGAACAAGTACAGTAGCGAATGCAGAGTGCTATACAGAAAAGTTAGGCAGTATTTGGATAATATGCATGAGTTTAGAAAGGTTGTTGTTCAACAACTGTTTTAATAGCTCAGGAGCAAAAAAAACTTTCAGCATGGCTGCTTAGGCAACAGAGTAAAAAAGATTCTCACCACACACAGGCAGCCTATAAACAAGTAAAACAACGAAGGAATCTATAGAAATATTAGAGATATTCTGGAAATTTTAGGAAAGCCTGTATAAAGCATACAAATGTGGAAAAAATGAAAAGGCACAAATAGAAACATATATGAAAGACTTAATTGTTCTAAGGTTAGAAAAAATGCGGCTCAATAATTAATAGCTAAGATAGGAAGAGATGAAATACAGAAGTTATGTACTCACCATAAAGTTCCATCTGTGTTGTCCATTTTCATTCTTCCTCACCTATGAATCTTGGATCTGATCCTCAGATCTGACTCGGCCTCATCTTCCAGACTTTGGATCCAAGTCTCGAGGTTCTCCCTCTTCCCATAATGCTCCACACTAACCCTAACTCCTCAGGCTGAGTATGCTACCTACTGCCTATTGATTTTTAGAGACAGGACAAATAATAAGGGGTTGAGAATCAAAATGGGATCAGGAAAGTTCTTATATCATGCAATATTCTTCTAGGAATGACAAGATCGGGGGATGGTTGGGAGGGGAGGTGAGAAATAATGAAAATAGACAACATAGATGGAACATTATGGTGACTACATACATTTTTTATCCGATGTTGTCCTTTTCATTCTTCCTCATCTGTGGGTCAGAGTCCCCAACAATATAACTTTTGGGTGGCCCTAAAGGATATGCAGGAGCACTGTCGAACCAAAGGAAGCTCTGTTTCTGGAGACAGTACCTCAACTTGCAAAGTGTCACAAAGATACGAGTCTTTAATCAAGTGACTCTAGCCCAGATAACGTCAATAGGAGCTCTGGTATAAAGTAGATGCAATAGTTACAAATGTGGTAGATTGACACTAGGATGGCATGGCAATTCTAAACCATTTTATGGATAAATTAGTAGAATTTTGATAGAAACTTATTCGTCCAGGATAATATGTAAGAGTGCTTAACCTAAGTGTTTTGAAGGGAAAGGAAATAAACCGCCAGTCAGACTTTGTGTGTGTTTAGTCCCCTGAGCCATAAACATAGCTGCATATAAACAACAAGCAGATAAGAGATGTGTTAGCCGTAATAAGGGCAATTGTGAATAATAATTGGTAATTGTATGCTTGATTAATATTGGATCCTGTGGTTAGTTTGGTTATAAAGGAGGGACTGGTCTCTAGGGTCACCCTATGTAATGGAAAGGGATGTACAGATGCTCAGTAAATTTTTGCCAGTGTAATAGCTACCAAGACGAATGTTTTAGCTGAAAGAAAATTTAATGTCATAGTAGTTTAGAAAGGTCAGTGTCTGATTATAAACCTTTAGGCGTAATGTTTTCAATTTGCTTATAAAAGCTTGTTAGTAGAAAGCTTCTAGGAGGCCAAATAATGTCATATACAAGGGCAAGGTTGAGCCATAGTACTCTCACCGGAAAGGGGAAAATAATAGTTATGTACTTACCATAACTTGGTATCTGTGATATCTGTAGTCATCATTCATCACGTATGGGTCTAGGATCAGTCATCGGATCCGAGCCGGCACACTTAGACAACAGCTTAGCTCAAGCTCCTCCCAACCCATAATGCTCTGCTGCCCTTTAACCCCTCAGATTGAGTTTGCCCTAGAGAAAGAAGACAGACAGAAGAGACCTGCCACCACATAAGGTCCACCAAAGTCATACTAGTCCCTCAGGAAGGGGGATGGAGGGTGGGACCGTGATGAATGGTGACTATGGATAGCACAGATACCAAGTTATAGTAAGTACATAACTATTAATCTGATTTTATCATAGTCACCATTCATTACGTATGGGTCAGAGTCCCCAGCTACCCAAAATTCTCGGGTGGCCTCATGGAAGGACATGCTGAAGAACAGTGGAGCCAAAGGAAGCCCTTCCCCTAGAAACTAGATCAAGTTTGTAATGGGCGATGAAGGTATGAGGAGAGGACCAAGTTGCCACTGCACAAATGCATCCAAGGACTGATGAGCTACAAAGGCAGCTGAAGTAGCCACTGACATGGTAGAATGAGCCTTAACTGGACGAGGCAAAGGAGAACCACATGAGGAGTATATGTAAGAAATGCACTGAGAAATCCAATGGGAGATAGTTTTCAAAACAGCTTGGCCCTTCCTGTTGACTGAAAATGAGACAAACAATTGGTCTAATAGGCGAAAAGACTTAGTTCTGTGCAAACAGAAATGAAGCTGTCGATGAACATCTGAAGTATTCAAAATGTACTCCCCCTTGTAAGTGTAATTAGGAAAGAACACTGGAAGTGGGATAGACTGACTGAGGTTCGCTTCAGTGGCCACTTTTGGCATAAAGGAAGGATTGGGTCTTAAGGCCACTCTATCTTTATGGCATATCAAATAAGGAGGTTTAATGGCAAGGGCCTACAGTTCTAATACTCTTTTTGCTGAAGTTATCGCCAACAAAAGTGCAGTCTTCCAAGAAAGAAATCTGAGGTCACATGATGCAGCAGGTTCAAAAGGGGGCCTAGTTAGGGATTGCAGCACTAGAGCAAGATCCCACGGTGGAGAAGGGTCTTTGACTGGAGGACGCAATAAAAAAGACACCCTTCAAGAAGGCCTTGCAGAGGCGAGAAGAGAACGTAGGGTCATCAGTATAGTGAAAATTAGACATAGTTGCTATTTGGACTTTAATAATCAAAAAACTAGCACCCTCCGAAAAAGGCCAGGAAAAGAAGGATAGAGAATCGCTTCCACTTACTTCTCTAGACTCTCTTGGTAGAATATTTTTGAGAAGCAAGGATAATGTCCTTTACAGGAGAGGCAAGCCTGGACTTAGCAAGAATCACTGGAAGTGGAGAAACCAAGCTGTCAAATGGAGGGTCTGCAAATTTGGAAGCGGAAGGAGCGACAGATGAGAGATCAGATCCGGAACCAGATTGAGCACCAAAGTGGGGTGTTCTTCAGATGAGACTGTAGAAGAGGGAACCACACCTGCCAAGGCCAGAAGGGGCAATGTGGATTAACTGCGTCCTGAGGCATCTTGCTTTCTGAAGAATCCTCAAATCAAAGGTAATGGAGGAAAAGCATAAAGGAGACCTGGAGGCCAATCGTGAGTCAGAGAATCCATGGGGGACTCACCCTCTGGAGGATCAGGGCGAAGTAGCTGCTGCATTTGTGGTTGAGGAAGGAAGCAAACAGATCACAGCTCGGTTTGCCACACCGGCAGAAGATTTGCTTCACTACTAGACGATTCAGAGACCACTCGTGAGGGGTCAGAATAGCCCTGCTCAGTTTGTCCACCAGCATGTTGGATGCTCCGGGGATGTGTATTACAAGTAGAAAATTCCCCGAGGGCATCTCCCACTCCCAAATCCTCATGGCCTCGCGACAAAGCAGATAAGAACATGTGCCCCCTTGCTTGTTTATGTACCACACAACAGCCATGCTGTTTGTGTGTACTGCTATTGTTCCCATAGGAAGGCAGTCCTGAAAAGCTTGAAACGAAATGAGGACTGCTCTCATCTCCAGAACATTTATGTGCAGTTTGGTCTCTGAAAGGGACCACGTCCCTTGGACAGTCTTACCATGGAAGTGCCCCCCCACCCTAGGGGGGAAGCATCCGTGGTAACCGTGGCTGTTGGAACTGGGGGAGAAAAAGACCTGCCTGCTGGAAGATCTGGAGACTGCATCCACCACAACAGATGACTTTTGCATACTGGAGTGAGCCAGATGGGGACTGACAGAGGATGAGAGAGAGCAGACTACTGAACCGCCAGGGTCCACTGCAGAACTCTAAAGTAATACCTGGCCACTGGAACCAGATAAATGGCTGCTGCCATAGAACCTAGAGCCCTTAGAATGAGTGATGCTGGAAGATGAGTTTGCTCCAGAAGAGATTGTACATGAGACCAGATAAGAAGCATGCATCAGAAGGAAGAGCTGCAGTCTCCGAAGTGGCATCCAACTGACTGCCTATGAACTCCAGCTGTTGAGATGGGGTCAAAGAGGATTTGGCAAGATTCACTGAAATCCCCAACCGTTAGAAGAGACGAAGCAGAAAGTGTGTGGTCTTCACCAGTTGATGCTGAGTGGCAGCTGTGAGGAGCCAATCGTCGAGATAGGGAAACATCTGGAATCCCTGCAGCCTGAGATGAGCTGAACACCCCGGGGGGGGGGGGGGCTGTAGTGAGCCCAAAGGGCAGGGGTCTGAACTGGAAGTGACTGGCTCCTAGGCAAAAATGAAGAAATCTCCTGGACTGCCTGTCTATTTTGATATAATAGTACGCATCCTGGAGATCGACAGAGCACATCCAGTCAATCTTGTGCAAAAGGGCACTATGGACTGTACAGTGACCATCTGAAACTTCAACTTCTTGACTGATAGATTTAACTAACTGAGATCTAGAATTGGACACAGGTCCCGTTTTCTTGGGTACCAAAAAGAAGCGGAAGTAAGTTCCAGATCCTCTCTGTCCTGTGGGGACCTTTTGCATGGCTCTTTTTCGAATGAGGTTGGTCACCTCTAGATGGGCTAACTCTCTCTGACCGGGTTGCATGTCTGGGAGAGTTCCACTTCTTGGCAGGGGGTCAGAAAAGGGAATATAGTAGCCCCTGGACATAATTCTTAGCATCCATTGATCGGTTGTGATGTTTGTCTAGGCTAAAGAGTGCAAAGATAACCGGTTCCCAACCACCTCCATGGAGCCTCCTGAAAAGAAGATTACAACTTACAGAAACAAAATTTCTTGTTCCCCCACTGGGTCTTGGAAAAGGACTTTGGGGGATAGAAAATTTGATCCCAACAGCCAACAGTGTCTTACCTTCTTGCTCATTACGGGTCAAAGTTTCCTTAATGGTTGGTACAAAAAGGGATGAACTATTAAAGGGGGCGTTCGTGAATGACACCTTAAAGGCCTCTGCAAACCCGAATAAGTGAAGCTAAGCATGATGCCTGATGGCAAAGCTTGTGCCTGCAGGCCATTAGGTACCCTCTACCGAGTTAGAGATTAACTTCATGGACGAATTAGCTATGGACGTGAGAGTGGCCAACTTGGGAGAAATGGCCTTAAAGTCCTCCACAGGCATGGACTCCGAGAGAGAAGTGGTACGCTCCTTTATCAAATCCTTCTGAAGACGGGTGAAATGCATCAGATAGTTTAAGGCTCACAGGCTAAGAGCAACTGATGCAAACACATGCTTCCCGAATCTGTCGATCGCTCTCGACTCTCGGTTGGGAGGCTGGATAGATAAACTCTGTTCCACCAGTTTTTTCTTGGTGGCGGCAGCTACCACAATCGCATTACCAGTACTGCCTTGGACCAAAAGATCTTATCAGCAGGGGGACTCAATAACCTGTCTGCTCTCTCTGGTACTGGCTCAACTGTATTGGGCTCCTTCCAAGCCCTGCCGGCAATAAGGTTGATCAAAGGGTCAGCAAGGGGGGGACACCCAAGAGGTAGTTGGACCCGTACTGAATGCCTCCAGAGACATGGCTTCCTCTGAGGATGGGGGCTGGGCAGACCAACCACCCCTGGCCTTAAGTATATCCGGAATGTCTCCAAAAGAGACATCATCGGGGGGTGACCTTGGCGACCTGTCCCCTTCATCGATGTCTGTGTCCTCTGTGAGTGACTCCCTAGGGGAGTCAAGATGTCTCCTCTTACATGTCCTCTTCTGAGGAACTTGTTCCATAGGAGGCTCAAGCGAAGACTTTGAAGAGGATGGGACCCCAATAGGGGTAACTTCTTCCTGGAGGCCAGGTTGGATGGGCTGACCAGGAGCAGGATAAGAGGGTCTGCTCAAATTCTGAGGCGGGGACAGAGTCTGGTGAGCAGGGGAGGGTACTCTGGTAGTAGAGAGGGATCTTTTCACCACCCGGAACACGGAGGGGCTGGACGACGTCCCCCCTCTCCCTCCCCGGTGGACAACACCACCAAGGAGGAAGGAGCAGTCTCCGCCAGGACCTCCAATGCTTTGGAGAAGGCCGGACCAGAGCTATCAAGTGCAGAAGCACAGAGAGGCAAAGAACAGTCGGAGAGGCCCAGACCCGAACCTGAACTCACCCCCATGGACTCTGGGGTGACAACCCGACAGATGTCCCCACCTGCCCCGAGGGGATGAGAGCAGAACTAGCCATTGATTTTGATGGAGTAGGGAACGGGGAAATCCCCCATCACCTCCATGCCTTGCACAGGCTTTCCTAAACACAATCCCTGGGAGGTCAGACAAGGAAAAGTTAACCGGGGAGTGGGAGAGGGTCCCAAGCCCTGTGGGATGGGAAAGTTAAAAGCCCCAACTCTATTTGAGCCTTCAAAAAGGACCACATCATCCTGTCCATATCAGAGGGGAGGATTCTCCAGGAGGATCGAGAGGAAATAGAGGATCTTGCTGGAGACCTGTGTTGGGACCCCAAAGTCCTTCGATGGTCGGGGAACAGCTCCTGGGCGGAGGGGTAAACAAAGAATCCCCTCTTGAAGGATCCGAGGGAAAGTCCTCAATGACAATAGGACCCGATACAGGACTCGGATCCGGACATATTGGATTCAAGGAAACAGATGGACCCGAAGGAAGGGCTCTCAAGTCCCTCGGATCAGACAGAATCTGCTCCGGCTCGGATCCAAAGGGCTTGATCTAGAGGTTTGGGATCTGGGAGTCGACTCTGATACCCTCAGATCTGAACACCTGGGACCGGAGGCCTTGGATCCGGGCATCAACTCTCTAGAGGGCTTCAGATCCAGGATCCACGGATCCAACCCCGCTAAGGTTGGAGTTGGATCCGGGGACCTAGGATCTGACAGCCTAGGTTTCTTGCTAGAGACCTCCACAGAAGAGAAGGAAGAAGGAGCTTTTCTCTTATGCTCAGAGAAGGTCTGGTTGGTTGAGGACTCCTTGCCCAATGGACCCATCTGAGCCATTCCTTTGAGTAAAACTTTGTTTAGACGGTCGACCAGGGCCCTGAGGTTGAAAGCGTCACAAATGCTGCATTCAACCTCCAGGTGGCTGGCGTCGAGGCAACAGAGGCACTCCTCATGCAAGTCAAGACAGGCATCTTCCGACCGAACGAGGGGCACCTCTTTAATCCTCAAGGCTTGTCTGACATGAAGAAATACTACCAAAGCCAAAGGGAAAAAACAAAGAGGAGTCGGAATCTCAGGCAAGAGATCTAAAACCATTAAGGTCCGTCCGGAAATAAAACCAATAAACTAACAATAACAAAGGAAACCAAGCAGATCTGGAAAGGTTACTACACTATAGCACTACCCAAAACAAAAAGGGTGCCAAAAAAAACAAAACGCCCTAAGGGAGGGGAAAAAGACACAACCGAAACTTAAATGAGCACTACTACAACTAAAAACTTAACAAAACAAGGAAAGGGTAAGAAAAAAATCACAAAGAAAGAACCTACTCACTGAAAATATGCAAATCCCGAGGAGCTGAGATATCTGTATCTGACAGTTAAAGCGGCAAACGAGAACTGAGGGGTTAGAGGGCAGCAGGGTATTATGAGAGGGGAGGAGGTTGAGCTAAGCTGTTGTCTAAGTGTGCCAGCTTGGATCCAATGTCAGATCCTAGACCCATACGTGGATGAATGGCAACTAGGATAACATCAGGTCAATGAAGTTAGATAAAAAGTATGAAGAAAAAGATAAATTTACCTCCACTGAATGAGATACGAGGTCCATAACAGCTCCAGAATCCCTGGAGGATGTTTCAGAAGAAACCTAAAAGTTAGAGAGAGAGAAAAACAGAAAGCCATACCTGAGGATGTTAAAGGGGCAATAAGAAAACAGAGCTCTATGACAGATGGGGAATAGGTATACCGGGTGCCAACCTGGAAGCCTAGTCATGTTAGAAGAAACCGATCTAGAGACTGGGGTATGTAATTGGATTATCTCTCACTTGCTATCCACTCCTATCACAGCTGGGCAGCATTCTTGGATACTGTCGCACATATAGAAGGGAGAGAAAGTACAGCTGTGTAAACTTGCCATAAATGTAGATGTTCGAGTGTATTCACTGATGCAGTCATTGCATTTGGGTAATCTGCTGGCAGGTTGCCCTCAGTCGGCCTGAATTCCAAAGTCTTGGGTCCTGCGTCATTTGCTGTCTCCTCTTCCATGACGTCAGGTCTTCAGGGGTATAAAACAAGCAGCCAACACCATTTTCTTTAGTTTTTCTTGCCCCAAATGTCAGGTGCCCCCACAAAGGTAGCAAAAATATATATATAAAAACTACATATACATACATCAATACAAACTTTACCTTCATCTACAAGTAAATACACCACATAGGTTGTAGAAGATAGAGAAGGAAAGATAAACTCCAGAATGAAAGGGGGATGGCGGGTGGGTAACCTGGACTGCAACAGTGAATACACTCGAACATCTACATTTATGGTAAGTGTACACAACTGTACTATATTCTTCATGTTTCACTGTTGCAGTCATTACATTTTGGTAGAATCCCAAAGCTATGGATGGGAGGCTGGAGCTAAACAACATGGCTATAAGTCCTTGCAGAATTGCAGAGGCAAAGCCTGCCCTGGACTTAAGAGTAGAGGCAAATGATAATGCTTTGTAAAGGTGTGAACAGAACTCCAAGTAGCAGCCTCTAGAATGTCTTTGCTTGGTACTCTTCTGAGAAAGGCTGCTGAAGTAGCTGCAGCACTGGTGGAATGAGACCTAATGCCCTTGGGCACAGGTTTGCCATGGTGTAAGTAGCAGAAACAAATGCAGTGGCTTATCCACTTTGAAATAGTCTGCTTTGAAATAGAATTTCCTTCTGATCCTGCAGCATATGTCACTAGTAATTTCTCAGTTTTTCTTAGCTTTAGTCCTGCTCAAGTAGAATCTTAGCTGTCTGTGTACGTCCAAGGAATGCAGAATTCTCTCCCTCATGTTCTGCAGATTTGGAAAAAGGTTAGCAGATGAATAGTTTGGTTAAGAGCCACACTGGAAACCACCTTAGGCATAAATGAAGGATTGGTCCTCAGAGACACCCTGTCTGGGTAAAATATGATAAAAGGCTCCACATCCATGAGGGCCTGTAGCTCTGAGACTCTTCTTGCTGAAGTAATTGCTAATAGTAGAGCTGTTTTCCATGATAAGAACTTTATAACAGCAGTAGCACCTGGTTCAAATGGAGGCAGGGTGAGCTTTTCCAACACATAATTGAGGTCCCATGCAGGTATTGGTGATCTTCTAGGAAGCCTTACATTTTTGGCACCTGTAAGATACAGCTTTAGTAAAGGATGAGAAAAGATTGGTGGCTCTGTATTGTAATGAGCCGAAATGGCAGAGGCATGGATTTTAATTGATGAAAAAGATAGGCCTTTGTCAAGCATCTAAGTCAAGTATTGTAATATCTGAGGAATATTTCGTTTTACTGTATCGGTTCCTTGTGCTTGATTCCAAGCATAGAATCTCTTCCATTTAACAGCATAAGATTCTCTAGTACTAGGCCTTCTGGCTTCCAAAATGACATCCATCACAGCTTTACTGAGAGGTGTTGTTTGTATAACTACATGTTCAGCCATGCTGCCAGGTTCAGTGTGTGGAGTTGATTGTGCAGGATCTGATTGTTTTGCTGGGACAGTAGTTGAGGTCTTTGAGGTAAGGTCCAAGCTGGGTATTGAGACAAGTTCCTTAGGATTGGGTATCAGTATTGGTGGGGCCAGTCCGGGGCAATTAGTATCATCTTTGGTTTCTCTTGTCTGACTTTTAGTAGGACCCTGGGAAGAAGAGGCAGAGGAGGAAAGGCGTAAACTGATAGGTTTTTCCAACTGAAGGATAGGGCGTCCACTTTTCATGCTTGTCTGTGATAAGTCCTTGTGCAGAATCTTTTCAATAGATAATTTTGAGGAGAGGCAAATAGATCTATGTCCGGGCTCCCCCATTTCTTTGTTATCATGCTGAAGACATGTGGATCGAGTTTTCACTCGTGAGGGTCCATAAGGTTTCTGCTTAAATTGTCTGCCAGAGTATTTTGTTTTCCTGGCAGGAATTCAGCTTGAAGATGTATTTGGTAAGTCAAAGCTGTGTCCCACAGTGCCATGGCTAGTCTGCAAAGGGGGTATGAGTGCATGCCCCCCTGCTTGTTTATATACCACATAACCGTGGTGTTGTCCGTCTTTATCAGTAGTTGTCCTGGATGAAGTGAATCCTTGAAGGCTGTTAGGGCATTTTGAACAGCTAGCATCTCTTTTTGGTTGATATGTAGATGCATTTGTTTTGGGGTCCATACGCCCTGAATGCATTTTCCCACCATGTGAGACCCCATGCATAATCTGATGCGTCTTTTAAGGTTTGGCTGTCAGGGGCTAGAGTGAAGGCCCGTCCCATGTATTGGTGACATACCTTTGCCCACCACAGAAACTCCTGTTGTAGGCAGAGAATGAGAGGAATCATTTTTTCCAGACTGTGACAATGTTGACTCCATAAACCTTTTAGGTACCATTGAAGTTTCCTCATATGCAGTCTTGCATATGGAATCAGTAGGATGCAGGATGCCATGACGCCCAAAGCCTGCAGAGTTTGTCTTGCAGATAACTGAGTCTTTGTTGCCATCAGTTTGAAGTAAGTAGTCAGTTGCCTTTGTTTCTCTGGCGTGAGGTAAGCCATCTGGGCAGTTGCATTCAAGGTTGCACCAGGAATGTTATCTTTTGAGAGGGTACTAGTTGTGATTTCTTTTCGTTTATTGTGTACCCTAGGCATGTTAGAAGCCTTTTCACAAATGCCAGGTGTTGAAGAAGAATGTCCTTTTTCTCTGCTTGAATGAGACAGTCGTCCAAGTAAGGATATATTTGTATACTTCTTTGTCTGCAAAAAGCAATTACTGGTGCCAGGCACTTTGTAAAGACCCTGGGCGCAGTAGATAAGCCAAAGGGCAGTGCAGAGAATTGGTAATGCATTAAGCCAGCCTTGAATCTGAGGTATCTTCTGCATGATTCCCTTATTGGGACATGCAGGTATGCCTCTTTTAGGTCTAATGTCACCAGCCAAGCATTCTTGCCCAGCATGGGCAGCAGCTGTTGCAAAGTCAGCATTTTGAATTTTGGAATGTCCAGGTATGTGTTCAAACTTGATAAATCCAGTATCTCTGCCAGGCCTTGTCCTTTCTGGGTACCAAGAACAGTCTTGAGTAAAGACCTTGTCCTTTTTCCTGTTCTGGTACTGGCTGAATGGCCCCCATATCCATGAGGGACGTAACCTGTTTCTGTGCCTCTGCCCATTGATTTTTTGGCAGATCTGGCCAACCGTTTGCCATTGGCAGAGTATGGAAATGGAATCTGTATCCCTGTGATACTATGTTTAGTACCCACTTGTCCTGGGTTATTGACTGCCAATTTTGAGCAAAGAGTGCTAATTTTCCCCCTAAAGGTGCTGCCAAAAGGTAAGTGCTTGGTGAAGGCAGGGGGAAGTCATTGGGACTGTTTTCTGTAGGTTTGCGCTTTATCTCCTCCAGATTTGGAGGTAAAAGCACCCCATTGCTTTGACCTGTAAGAATCTTGTGACTGGTATCTGGAACCCTTTGGGCTTCTGGATTTGTCCCTTTGAGCTCTGTCTGACACAGGAAAGGACCAATTTTTTGTAGGCCAGTGTCTACTGAATCTTGGCGGCTGCACTTGTAAGAAGTCTTTTACAGTTTGCATAGACTTAGCTTTGTCTTCCATTTTCTTCAAAACCTCTTCTGCCTTAATACCAAACAAGGTATCATGCTGTAAAGGTGCATCCAGTAATTTAGCTTTAACATGATCAGGCAAATGTTGCTCTTTTAGCCAGGCATGGCCCTGCAGGAGGCCTCTAAGGAATCAAAACCACATTGCAAAGTATGCTTTCCAACTTGCTCAGCTGCATGCAATAATTCCTGCAATTCTTTATTTTTTGCACATTCAGAAATCAACATCATTTTCTGTTTCAGCAATCCCATAACATGTTGTTGATACTTGAGCATATGAAACTGGCAGTTTAAAGCCCTAATAGCCAAGGTTGCAGATGTATAAACCTTCTTTCCCCATCTATCCAATGCCCTTGAATCTCTGTCAGAGGGGGTAGGATTTTTTGCTGTTGAGGCCTTAACTCCCTTTGGACCCTGTGAAATAGTTTCAGGATCAGCAGCAGGGATTCTAAATAAAACTTTGTGTGAGTGAGGGACCCTGTAATATCTGTCAGGCTTGCTGAGAGCTGGAGGTAAGGAGTCCGGGGTCAAGCTTGACTCCGGAAACACATCATCCACATTATCTAAAACAGGGGGTATGGCTAAAGGCCTGTGCTGAGGGAGAAGAAGGAAATCCCTGAGCCTCTTTTTTGATTCTGAGAAAACTTGACTCTCCCAGTGAAAATGCTCCCTCAAAGTATGCAAGGTTTCTCCAAATAAATAATCCTCAGGAGGTGATGCGGATGGGACAGACTCCTCTGCATCAGAATCCTCATACGGAGGTATAGATAAATCCTCATCAGAAGAGGAATCAGAAGAAATAGAAACCTGATCTGAAGATTCATAATCAATGTCTTGCCTAGGCCTCTTATCAGGAGGGGGATGGGAACCCCTGTCTTCAGCTATTTTGATCATCTGTTTTTTAGGCATAGTGGCCTGTGCACGTGGCTCATGCGTCATTTTTTTAGCTTTAGAAGTTGCTTTTGTCTTTGGTTTTGCAGCTGTCGTCAGTTTGATATAAAAATGTTGAGGCCTGAATATACCATCAGAAGCCGGTGCCTGCTCAGCGGCTACGTACCCATCTGAGGGAGATACATCCGTGGGTCCAATACTTTGAGTATCTCGCGGCGTGCCGGATTCCACATGGGTCTTGGTAGGGGCCTGCGACTCGAAAGTATCGGGTATCAGGGGCTGCGAAAGGGCTTCACTGAGTACTGGCGAACCGCTGACTGGCTTAGGAGAAGCTTTGTCGTCGGTTTTGGACCTTGACTGTCTGTCTCTATCCTCTTCTTTGCGTTTTTTATGAACTCCAGTAGTCGGATTGCTAACCGACGACATTTCAGGATAATTAAATCTTGAACCAAAATATTTAGAAGGAAAAATATACCGACACTTAATAGTGCGTTGGTTAAATCTAGCACAAAACCGACAGCAAGGCATGTTATGATCTGGGCCTAGGCAAGGAATACAGTACAAATTAAAATCCTTATGAGGTATTTGCTTCCCACAAGTAATGCAATTATTAACTTTTACTGACATTGGTAAGGAGCAAGAAAAAGTTTCCCCAACGAGGTACTTAGCTTAAGTTTAAAGACTTGTGTTCTGAAACTCGAATGCGAAAATTTCAGGAGTCGGCTGACCGGCACTTGCGAACTGCTTCTGCTTCGGGCACTGCGCAGCAAGAAAGACTCAATAAAATGGCATCGGCTGCATGTTTTATACCCCTGACGACCTGGAAGAGGACACAGCAACTGACGCAGGACCCAAGACTTTGTTATTCAGGCCGACTGAGGGCAACCTGCCAGCAGATTACCCAAATGTAATGACTGCAACAGTGAAACATGAAGAACATGGGTAATGTGCAGATAGAAGCAAACAGGGCCCCAGAAGGTCTAGAAATGTGGTATGTTGGGAGTTGCTTAGATACACTGAAGAGGTTATAAATGAAGTAGTATTTAGAACCCTGGTGCTGTGTACCTTTTTTACCTCTGAGGGAACACCTATAGTAGAAAAGTCCTCACCTGCCTTTGAGGGAAGCTTTCTCGCAAGAACCCTGCCATCTCTGAGTCTCATGAAAATGTACTTGATTCCAGCAGTAGTCAGGGCCTTACCCTCCTGTTTGTTAACTACAGGTGAGCACATCTTAACCAATGCCCTGAGCAAAGGAGAGCAATGAAGAGGGATATTAAACAATGACGCCTAAAGGAGTTAGTTGAAGAAGATAGTGTCATGCAGGCATATCTAGGAGTGGTGTAGTCGGGGCTGGTTGGTTATGACAAAAGGGAAATTTGGTTCCGGAGACAGCTAGGGTCATACTCTGTTTGTTGGCTGTGATTGAGCGCATACTTTACTGATGCTTTGAATTAATAGAACCCATAACTGGGGGCATTAGACAAATACGTTTCAAAGAGTGATTTGAAGTAACATAGTGTCATACAGGCATGTTTGAAAAAGGATTTGGGTGAGCTGAATGAGACGACAGCTTCTTGATTCTGTCCCTTAGGACAGAATCTACAGTATGCTAGGGAAGAATAAAGGGCATCTTGCGAGAACTCGTGTTATCTAGAGTAGTCCATTGTTCCGGCTTATTTTTAGGAAAATGGAAGAGGGACATTGAACTAAAGCTTCTGCTTTGTGAACACTGTCACTACTGCCACTTCAAATGGACGACCTGTGTTCAGTAGGAAATCTAGGGAAGGGAATGCCACAGCATGAAGTCCGGAAAATCTTCATCTCCTCCACGAGAGATCCTGTGGAGGAGTCGGGACACCCACACCCAGTGAATGTACTCCTGGCGGGAAAATTCCCCTCAGAAAACAACCATTCCAGAGGAATTGGGCAGGATTAAAAGACTGGCAAAGGTGGAAGAAGGGGGAGACCCTGCCACTAAAAGGAAATAAGGGGAATCAACTATCGAAAGAAGATCTGTCTAACTTTCTACTGAACCATAGCCTCTGGTAAAAAGGACAGGCTTTGTTACTGAAACTCAGAGTTAGAAAAGGAAACAGCCATTGTAGTGAAGGATTCTGTGTGGACGGAACAGAGACAGGAATAACCGAGCCTAATGAAAATGAAAGTCTTATATCTTCAGGTTCCGCATGAATCCTGAATCAGACCAACCCAAATCAAAGGTATGATAGAATGGTATGGTACAAGTAAAAGGATAGGGTTGTACTTTATCATAAACTATTTTTTTTGTTAGGAAGTGGCTAGAATAGCAAGTGTTATTCTTAAGGACATGAGGACTAAAACTGAATATGTCTTTATTTGGTAATTTAAAAGCTCAGCCCAGTATGTGCCAAGAAATGGCATATTTAATGAGTGAATGTTTAAAAAGGGTAAAGACAATTACATCGGATCCGATGGAAGCTTCAGATCAGAAGAAAGGCACAGTGACTCAAAAGCTCTGGATCCAAAAAAAAAAAACTGCCTGGTTCTCTTTATTTATATGGTATCCATCAGATCTCAGTCTTAGGATCCAAGCAAGAAGACAGGTGAAATTGACAGGACTGAAAGGGGGGGTGTCTGTGATCTAAAGGAGTTCTCAACTATCTCGGAACCCAGGATGCTATCAAAAAAACTTGTGCATCTTAGCAAACTCCCATTTGTCGAATCTGAATGGTTGGTATGCGATAAAAGACAGCAACTCTTCCCGGTTAACTGGCATCCTTCGGATCCCAGTCTCAGGATCTGAAGGAGAAGAATGGTAGGACCACTGAGATGAGGAAAACCCATGACCGTTTCCAGACAACTCCGAAACCAGAAAACCGTCCAAACCTTTGTCCCTCTGAGAAAACATCAGTTAGTTGGAACCGAGGCCTGGGATCCAACAAAAAAAATCAGTCCTTACATTTTGTAAATAAAACCAAAGGACAAAAGCCAAATCATTCTAAATGTTTCTGATGACCTAATATCTGTACAGATCCTAGATTTAATATCTAAAGAATAAGGAAAGAGGAAGAAGAATGGTTACATTGGTAAGATTCGAGGGGGGGGGGATACAGTGGATCCAATAAATAAACAGCAGATGAGAGGGCACATTATAGGGACCGACCTGACAGATCCAAGGAGAATTTAGGATCTGAAGGAGGCCCTAGGATCTCCAGATTGGAGGCATGTGTCTGAGGTCCTTTTAGTTGCTGAGCTGTTTCGTTTAGCATTATTTTTTATTTTTATTTTTTTCTTTATACGGGGGTGTGACAGTAAGAAACAAGCTCATTAATAGTAGCCCAAGATAGAAGAAGAAGAGATTCTCTGAAAATGTAATCCTCTCTTCCGAGTTAAATCTGAACAAAAAAACAAAAGCAAAGGTGAAGGAAAGGCTCAACAGCACCCCTCAGCACCTACATATATATATATATATATATATATATATATATATATATATATATATATATATATATATATATATATATATATATATATATATATATGTATGTATATATATATATATATATATATATATATATATGGATTTCATACATCTGGTCGAATTACACTTGGTCAAAAATGATTCCAGGCATTTCACTTTACTGAAAGCTCACTTGACTGAAAGGTCACTTGGTTGAAGTTCATTTGGTCGAAAATGGAATATAGCCCCTGCCCCACTGCAGTGCAACACTGGAGTAAGAATATTAAATAAGGGGGGTGTGTGGGGTCCACAGCCCCCCACAATGGGGGGTGTGAGTGGCATAGCCCCAGACATAATTTTAATGTATTCACTATTATAAGAAGGTATATCCATTAGAAATGCATTGATATATATATATATATATATATATATATATATATATATCTTTAGTAAAAACTATTGGCATAATGTGGGGGGCTGTGCCCCCCCCCTTTATTTAATATTTTCACTCCAGGGTTGCACTGCAGTGAGGCAGGGGCTATATTCCATTTTCGACCAAGTGAGCTTTCAGTGAAGTGAAATGCACATTTTCGACTAAGTGTAATTTGACCAAATGTGTGGAATCCATATATATATATTTATATATATATATATATATATATATGTGTGTGTATATATATATATATATATATATATATATATATATATATGTGTGTGTGTGTGTGTGTATACACACACACACAGCAGCCAAATACAAGCGAGACATCCTAAGAACTGGACAGCTCTCGCACCATACTTCTCAACTATACAAGTCCTCGCAGAATGTCCAGACCTTGTCTCATACTTTTGGTCCATCTTCCATAAAACCATGACTTTCTGGCAAAAACATTTACAAGTCATTAATGATTGAAGTCAGAAAACAACAGACATTTGAGTTTCAGACCTCAGATCATTCAGAAAATTCATGCCAACACAAGACCCATTATTTCATCAACTCTAAGTTGGTAAAAGCAATATTTAAAATTTGTCGCTATTCATGGGCTTTGTTTTTATGGCTTAGTCCAGATTTCTTGTTTTAAGAGGTTGAGAGGGGTCTTAATTGTAGTTGGAAGATTGAAGCCCCAATAACTCTTTAGATATAAAACTTTATTGTTATCATTCCCAGAGGTCCTTTGTTATGACTGGTAGTGTGCGGAGGTTGAATCTGCAACAGACACAGTAATTTACTGTAAAAATTCTGAAAGTCACTCTTCTTTACTGACAGAAAGGGTAAAAGGAACCAGAAAGGTTCTGCCTATCTAAGATGAAGGCAGGCTAAGAAATGACAACTGGACTGCCACAGATGCACCAGAGACATCTCTTACAAAATCAGAAAGTGGATAGACCAGCCAGAAGTGCGTTACCATGAACTGTTTGAATTTGATGAAGTCGAAGTGAAAGCCGATCAACATATTCCAACTTTAAATCACACAGAACCTAGCAGTTGATAGGGAAGGACGGTAAAAGTAAAAGTACATACCCCTTTCAACAGTAAAAGAAGTACCACAGGAAACCCACCAAAAAATTTAGATAACACTAGCAAGACAGAGAAACAGAAAATTAATGGCCCCAGCTCTAACTTTTCTACTGAAGGAGGAAAGAAGACACAGAAAAGTGAGGAGGTGGAAGACTAATAGATCATTTTATGTGAACAAACCTTCCAATAGCTCAAGACTTGAAAATCCTCCGTCTTACCAAGATGGCGGCAAACGAAATCTGAGGAGTTAGGGTTACTGTGGAGTATTATGGGAAGAGGAAGGAGCTCGAGATTGTGATCTAAAGTCTGGAAGATGCGGTCTAGTCGGATCCGAGGATCGGATCAGAGACCCATAGGTAAGGAAGAATGAAAAGGACATCAAATCAATGATGTATAATCAAATAGGGAAGTTCCCAGGAGCAGACAGTATTCCCATGAAAGTTTGGAAAGTGGGAGGGAAGAAAGTAGAAAGCTTTGCTTAACAATATTTTGAAAAAGAGATATCAGCATCTCAGAAGAAAGCAGTTCTGTATTTCCCAAAAAGGATAAGGGCACTTTAAACCTACACAAAGTCATTTCAATTTTATACCATGACTATAAATGTGTTTATGTCTGTACTAGCTAAAAGAGTGGCAAAAGTTTCGCCAAAATAGACAGATATGAATCAGTGTGGTTTTGTGGAAGCAAACATCTGACAACATTAACAGAACAATAAAAGTCATTCACCACAAAACGCTGTTTGTTAAAGGCAAGACCTCCCAGTTGCAATAATACTTGAATAATCCACTCTTTATAAGAAACGTCAAGTCGCTATTCAGCTCATCCAAACTTATTCTTTATTTCATAAAATAACACCAGACAGTAAGCGCTTTCACCTTTCGGCTTCCTCAGACTATACAAGAACCACATTTCAATTCCATTTTAAATGTTCCTCCAAAGACTACAATTGGTGGAAAGCTTAATTGGTTTTTAAAGTGCTCACTTCAAAATATTTCATTACATGCATATAACTTCAATTCTCTATACACAATTCATCTAAAATCTGCATGCAATATAATTAATACAGTGAAATACATTCACTAACATTTCTAAAACTTATATAAAACATGGAAATAGTGAGAAAATCTAAAACATGTAAACATGTAGATGTTTAAACTAAAATCTATAAAACATTTCAATACATTCACCTATCGGAACCTACATGGGATATATAACTAAACTAAAGGTGCCTCCTAAAAATAATTTATCAGGGTCTATATATTCTCCTACCTCTTAGGAAGGGTTTAATTTGAACCTTATCGTTCAACCCTGGTGGTTCATCTGCCCTGCACCTCACTATCCATCTACTCTCACATTCCAGGGTCCTGTTTATTATATCTCCTCCTCTGCATCCCTCCTGTAACTGCTGTATGATGCAGAAATTAAAAACATGACTAGTACCTTCTGCTTTATAATGCTTTGCTAGGGCATTGAACTCAGACCCTATTCTAATGTGGTAATTATGCTCCCTTATTCGATCTTTAAGGGCTCTATTCGTCTTCCCTATGTAAAATGCTTGGCAGGCCAAACATTTTGCTAGGTATACCACATTCTTACTACCACAATCCGTGTCTGTATGGAAATAAAATTTATATTTAGTAATGGGATGTACAAACACTAAATCTTCATTAATATGCATACAGTGGTTACATTTACCACAGGGAACTGTATTCTTATCTATGTCATGTAATTTCCTCAAATACCTAGGCCTACACAACAGCCTTTTGAGATTAGGTTTATTTTTAAAAATTATTTTAGGTTCAGGCCCTACTATGTTGGATATTTCACTATCGGACCGTAAAATGTCCCAATGTTTATTCATCATATCCATTACTACACCTGTATCCTTGGTAAAAAACAAACAGGGTCTAATTTCCATTTGTTCAACCATTTTGTGGTCTGTAGTATTATGGGTTTGTTCAGAAAAGTATGGCTTTGCCTTAGTGGCTCTTAAATCATGTACCTCCACTATAACTTTCTCTATTGTTTCGACATCATAGCCTCTTGAAATAAACCTACTTTTCAATTCTTCCACCTCTTTCTTATAACAATCTTCTACTGGGTTGAGCCTAGACGCTCTCATGAACTGTCCTTTCAGTATATTATGGAATATATGCCTGGGATGCATACTATTCCTATGGAGTAGTGTGTTCCTATAACATAGCTTTCTATGAACAGAAGTATTCAACAGTCCACTACTCAGCCTAGTCACTTCAACATCCAAATATGAGATTCTATTCTCCGAATAATTCAGAGTGAATTTCAAAAAGTTAGTGGAGGTATCCATGTAGGCCACAAAATTTTTGAGAGTATCTATGTCCCCTAGCCAAACAAAAAAGAGGTCATCAACGAACCTCCGGTACAAGCCCACATACTTCCTAAATAAGTCAGAGGTATGCAAGAATCTATCTTCCCATGCTGCCATTACTAGGTTGGCGTAGCTATTGGCACAAGAGGTGCCCATAGCTACGCCATCCTTTTGCAAGTACACATCCTCCCCGAAGAGAAAAACATTGTTAGTTAAAATGGTTTCTAAATATAAGGTAAGCAACTCAATATTGTTACTCAGTAAATCTGAGTGTGCCCTCAGATATTCCTGTATATATGTAATACCTACATCATTGGGTATTACAGTGAATAAGCTTACAACGTCCAATGTGACCAAATAGTACATCTTATCTTCACCTAACTGACTACTATATGTGTATAGGTCCAATATAAATTGTTTACTGTCCTTTAATATATAGGTGTTCATATCAACCAAAGGTCTAAGCTGAGATTCAGTGTAAATTGAGAGGGGCTCAGTAACCCACCCCTGCCCAGCAACAATTGGTCGCATCGGAGGCTCTATTAAGGATTTGTGTATCTTTGGCAGCCCCTGGATTATAGGCAAAACCGGGTTATTGACCTTAAAGTACCCATACAGTTCATCAGTAATATCAGATGATAACACAAGGTCATCTAGCATATAATAAACCTCAAAGACCTTCTCTTTCACTGCCCTCATATCTATCTTCTGATAGAATTTTTCATCACTTAGCATTCTATTCATCTTTTCATTATAATCAACCAAGTCCATAAGTACTATAGGGCCCCCTTTGTCGGCCGGTCTAATTACCAGACTGTCATCTTTTTTCAGGTCATTCAAGGCTCTTCTTTGATTGTAATTTAAGTTTTGTCTCTGTTTCTTAGACCTATTACTCTGGAAATAATTATACACACCATTTTCCATAACCTTTCCAAAAACATCAACTACTGGATGTAGCTGTGGAACATAAGTACTATTTGAACGGAATCTTGGAGCATCTACACTACTATTGTTCAACCCAAATTCCAATTTTAATTGGATATTCCTAGTAAACATTTTTGTTCCAATAATCACATCAACCATATCATCCCTGCAGGAGGGAATAAAATTAAGGCCCTTATTCAATACCTGTGTCTCATAGTCATTTAGAATCCTACTCGACAAATTCACTATCAGTGAGTTGTTCTCTCCCACATTTTCTTCAAAGTGGGGCCATTGTAGTCTTCTATTGACCCCTTTCGTTTGCGTCTCCCCCTGCTGGCAGAACGTCTCCTTCCCTGAAACTGATCCTGGGCTATAGGGAAAGGGACATTCATCCTCTGTGGGTTGTTAATACTACTTAAAGATGTCACTTTTGGTCTAACTACTGCTTCTCCACTTCTTAACCCATGGTGGCTATTAGATGGTGTATCTATTAACTCCCTTGGTTCCTGCTGTTCTAGGCAGGCATTACTTTCATTAACATTCCTTCTAATGTCTATGTTAGGGTCATTCATCTCCCCTGGGGGTATCAATACAGCTCTATTAGTGTCCCTCCCATTACTATTCACTGTTGTTACTTTATTAGCATCAGCGTTCTCATTCGAACCTGTTACATTAACTTCTACTAAATTCTGACGAGGTGCTGCAGTCACTGTCGACGCATAACTGCGTCGATTGTTATACATATTCAAATTTTCATTATTGTTGTTAAAGTGTTCTCTAGGCCAAGTGAAAACATTATTATTACTAAAATCTCTCACATCTCTAGTAATTTTAACTTTCTTCTGTTCAATAAGCCGTTTTTCAAACAGTGATACATCATCTAACACTCTCTCAAGTTTAACATTTACATCCATATTAACATACTTCTTTTTAAAACTATCGTAATATTGGTTCACCATGGATCTTAAACTGTCCTCCTCTGGTGTATGAAAGTCAATTAGAAGTTTCATGTAACTGAAACTAAGCTCAATATTGAGCTGCTGCCATTTAAAAAGTAACTCAGGGAATCTATTCCCTGTCGTGGGCATTTTTAAAATGCGTAGCCCACGGGGTACAATCTTTTTGGCTAAACAAGCCTCAAAATACTGACGTTGTACCTGAAGTTTCTTTAATCTTAAAAAGGCAGTCTCTAGTTCTTGTAAGTCCTTGGTGATATTCAAATTACTTCCATCACTACCTTCGTCGTTGTTCACTGCAACAATCGGTTCAAAATCCAAAAGCAGATTGTCCCTGCTGGTCAGGCAAGCTTGAAAGCGCTCAGCACCCTTGCTGGCTCTTTCCGACATCAACGGAACATACGCAAGTTCAATATTGAGGTTCTCTGTGTCAGCCATCCTCCGTAACAGCTGTGCTTTATAAATATAAAAAGAATAGAGCAGCACAACACAGCACAGCACGAAAACGGAGTTTACAAACAGCGTGAATAAAAAGTTATCTGTAAAAGTCATTCACCACAAAACGCTGTTTGTTAAAGGCAAGACCTCCCAGTTGCAATAATACTTGAATAATCCACTCTTTATAAGAAACGTCAAGTCGCTATTCAGCTCATCCAAACTTATTCTTTATTTCATAAAATAACACCAGACAGTAAGCGCTTTCACCTTTCGGCTTCCTCAGACTATACAAGAACCACATTTCAATTCCATTTTAAATGTTCCTCCAAAGACTACAATTGGTGGAAAGCTTAATTGGTTTTTAAAGTGCTCACTTCAAAATATTTCATTACATGCATATAACTTCAATTCTCTATACACAATTCATCTAAAATCTGCATGCAATATAATTAATACAGTGAAATACATTCACTAACATTTCTAAAACTTATATAAAACATGGAAATAGTGAGAAAATCTAAAAACATGTAAACATGTAGATGTTTAAACTAAAAATCTATAAAACATTTCAATACATTCACCTATCGGAATATGGATAATAATGGATATGATGAATAAACATTGGGACATTTTACGGTCCGATAGTGAAATATCCAACATAGTAGGGCCTGAACCTAAAATAATTTTTAAAAATAAACCTAATCTCAAAAGGCTGTTGTGTAGGCCTAGGTATTTGAGGAAATTACATGACATAGATAAGAATACAGTTCCCTGTGGTAAATGTAACCACTGTATGCATATTAATGAAGATTTAGTGTTTGTACATCCCATTACTAAATATAAATTTTATTTCCATACAGACACGGATTGTGGTAGTAAGAATGTGGTATACCTAGCAAAATGTTTGGCCTGCCAAGCATTTTACATAGGGAAGACAAATAGAGCCCTTAAAGATCGAATAAGGGAGCATAATTACCACATTAGAATAGGGTCTGAGTTCAATGCCCTAGCAAAGCATTATAAAGCAGAAGGTACTAGTCATGTTTTTAATTTCTGCATCATACAGCAGTTACAGGAGGGATGCAGAGGAGGAGATATAATAAACAGGACCCTGGAATGTGAGAGTAGATGGATAGTGAGGTGCAGGGCAGATGAACCACCAGGGTTGAACGATAAGGTTCAAATTAAACCCTTCCTAAGAGGTAGGAGAATATATAGACCCTGATAAATTATTTTTAGGAGGCACCTTTAGTTTAGTTATATATCCCATGTAGGTTCCGATAGGTGAATGTATTGAAATGTTTTATAGATTTTTAGTTTAAACATCTACATGTTTACATGTTTTTAGATTTTCTCACTATTTCCATGTTTTATATAAGTTTTAGAAATGTTAGTGAATGTATTTCACTGTATTAATTATATTGCATGCAGATTTTAGATGAATTGTGTATAGAGAATTGAAGTTATATGCATGTAATGAAATATTTTGAAGTGAGCACTTTAAAAACCAATTAAGCTTTCCACCAATTGTAGTCTTTGGAGGAACATTTAAAATGGAATTGAAATGTGGTTCTTGTATAGTCTGAGGAAGCCGAAAGGTGAAAGCGCTTACTGTCTGGTGTTATTTTATGAAATAAAGAATAAGTTTGGATGAGCTGAATAGCGACTTGACGTTTCTTATAAAGAGTGGATTATTCAAGTATTATTGCAACTGGGAGGTCTTGCCTTTAACAAACAGCGTTTTGTGGTGAATGACTTTTACAGATAACTTTTTATTCACGCTGTTTGTAAACTCCGTTTTCGTGCTGTGCTGTGTTGTGCTGCTCTATTAACAGAACAATGATGATACAAAGGAAGTAGAATACAAGAAAACACCACTATTGTTGGTGGGTCTTGATACAGAAAAAGTATTTCATAGAGTCTGTTAGAATTTATGAACAAGACAATGGTAGTATTTCCACTCCCTGATAAAATAATATGGTTAATTAGGAGGTAATATAAAGGGTTGGAGGCAAGAATTAAGGTGGAAGAGTTCCTCTCTAATAAAAAGAAGTTATGTACTTACCATAACATTCCATCTGTGTTGTCTATCTTAATTTATCCTTGACAGATTTGTTTGGTTCCGATATTGGAACCGACCCGACAGCTACTACAGCTTGCGCCAGCTAAAAACTCTCGAGCTTTAGCTCTACCCACAATCCCTCTCTCTCAATTACCTCAGATCAAGTCTGCAGAAAAGCATTTATAAAAAGATTATATAATATATATAAGGTCAGGAAGTTCTTCTACGTGGCACACCTCATCATAAAAGGGTTCTCATCCAGGAAAAAAGAGGTCATTATTCTCCGCTACTCGTCACTCATTAGACCCATTATAGAGTACAGCGCCCCTTTTGGAGTGTACCTCACAAGACATCTGCAGCAGCTGGAAAGGCCACAGAAGTACCTCACAAAGAGGATTACTGTCCTCAAACAAATGCCCTACACTGACTGCCTCAAAAAACTCCAGCTTTACTCCGTAGCATATCGCCTACTCCGAGGTGATCTCTGTCTAACATATAAAGCTATGTCAAACCCAGAGCTGTTGGATATGCTACACCTAAAGAAATCCCAATCCCTCTGAGCTACATGCTCTAGGGACCTAAACCTTGTCACCACAATAAACAGGACACGCTGGAGGGATAGATTCCTGTCCCAGAGTCTTCCTATACTCTGGAACAAGCTACCCATCTATGTCAAGCAAAGTTCTTCATTAGCACTCTTCAAGAAAAATCTTGATGAGTGGATGGGAAATAGGAAATACACCCCGGGGATCACTTCTGTGTCTCTGCTCGACAGTGGCACAGGAAAATAACTTTCTTGGGTGGCGTAAGCCATGGAACCTTGCTGGCTAGGCTTACGTAGGCCCTTGGGCGTAAGCCATGGAACCTTGATGGCTAAGCTTACATAGGCCCTTGGGCCGATAGCCTAGTACCTACCTATGAACCTCTATATATATATATATATATATATATATATATATATATATATATATATATATATACATACATATATATATATATATATATATATATATATATGAAATATAGAAAGGAAGCCAGAAGGAAGCCATATCTACTGTGCACTTCAAGATGTATGAACTGCACCACCAAAAAATCTTAATAGACAGCACAGATGGAACGTTATAGTAAGTACATAACTTCTTTATCTGATGTCAATTTTCTTTTATCCTTGACAGATGGGACAGAGTCCCTAGCTACTTAAAATCCTGAGTGGACTCACGAAAGGATATTCCTGAGCAGCATCGAGCCACAGAGTCCCCAGCTACCGAAAATCTTGGGTGGACTCAGGGAAAGATATTCCTGAGCACCATCGTGCCAAATGTTGATCTTCCCCTAGAGACCAAGTCCAATTTGTAATCCGTAATAAAGATATAGGGAGAAGCCCAAGTAGCTGCTGCACATACATCATCCTTTGAAGCTCTGATTTGGAAAACTGCTAAAGTGGCTATAGATCCTGTAGAATGAGCTTTCACAGGCTTAGGTAAGGTTAATTCATTCTTATCATAAATAAATGAGATACAATCTTTCAACCATTTGCCAGATTTACCTTCCTGACTGCCTTACCCAACTCTGCACTGGAAAGGAAACAAACAGTTGACTTGATTTTGTAAAGTCTTTTGGTCTGTGAAGATAGAACCACAATTGTCTATGAACATCAAGTAAATGTAGGGCGTATTCCCCTTTGTTGGAATAATTTGGGAAGAAAACCGGGGAATTAATGGTCTGAGTGTTGTTAGCCTCTGATATTACTTTGAGTAGGAATGAGGGGTTTGTTCAAAGGTAGGTACTAGGCTATTGGCCCTAGGGCCTATATAAGCCTAGCCAAAAAGATACCCTGGCTTTCGCCACCCAAGAAAATAATTTTCCTGTGCCCCTGTCGAGCAGAGCCACAGAAGTGATCCCCGGGGTGAATTTCCTATTTCCCATCCAATCATCAAGATTTTGCTTGAAGAGTGCTGAGGAGGAGCTCTGTTTGACATAGATAGGTAGTCTATTCCAGAGTATGGGAAGTCTCTGGGACAGCAATCTATCCCTCTAGCATGTTCTGTTTATTGTGGTGACAAGGTTTAGGTCCCTAGAGGGTGTAGCTCGGAGGGATTGGCATTTCTTTAAATGGAACATGTCCAACAGCTCTGGGTTTGACATAGCTTTGTATGTTAGGCAGAGATCACCTCTGAGTAGGCGATATGCGACAGAGTAAAGCTGGAGTTTTGAAGACGGTCTGTGTAGGACATCTGTTTGAGGCCAGTAATCCTCTTTGTGAGGTATTTCTGTGGCCTTTCCAGTTGTTATACATGTCTTGTGAGGTACATACCAAAAGGGGCGCTGTACTCTATAATGGGTCTAATGAGTGATGAGTAGAGGGGAACAATGACCTCTTTTTTTCTGGATGAGACACCTTTTGTGATGAGGTGTGCCATGTAGAAGGATTTTCTGACCACTGTGGTGATGTGATTATCAAAGAAGAGACTACTGTCCACATGTGTCCCAAGGTCTCTTATCACACTTTCAGTGTTAAGTAGACTACCGCCTATGTGGTAGTTCATGGGTACAGAGTTTTTACCAAAGGAGATGACAGTGCACTTTTTAGCATTGAGCTTGAGGCCATGGCTTTGACACCAGGCATCTGTCTCAGTGAGGCCCTTTTGTAGGATGTCCACATCGGAGTTTCGATTATGGCTCCTAGTTTGCAGTCATCTGCAAACTTAGTTAACCAAAGACCTTCTGTGTTAGCCTGTACTTCAGAGAAGTAGATATCAAACAGGAGAGGACCCAGGACTGAGTGGTACTCCACTTGTCACTGGTCTGAAGTCTGATTTGGAATCTGCTACTTTCACAGTGTGGGTTCTGTCAGTAAGCCAGTTGGCAACCCATCTTGTGACATAGGGATTTATACCTAGTTTAGTGAGTTTATCTATAGTTCCAGAGTTGGGAATGGTGTTGAACGCCTTGGCGAGATCTAGATTGGCTGTGTGAACCACCTTATCCACATCTATGGCTTTGGTGACTGCTTCAAAGGAGTCTATCAGGTTTAGGAGACATGATCTGCCTTTTACAAACCTGAACTGTGTGGTGTCCAGAGTTTGGAGATCTCCAATGTCTTTGTTTATGAGTTCCATGATGATACGTTCCATGGCCTTGCAGACCAGGCTCGTCAGGCTAATGGGGCGGTAGTTCCTGGGGTCTGTCGTGGCTTCCCCTTTGTGGAGTGGGCTAACCGTTGAGGTGTGCCATTCAATGGGCACAAAGCCTGAGGTGAGGCTATGACTGAACATGGTACTTAGGTGGGGTGCCAGTTCATTCTGTAGTTCGTGTAGAAGGCAGCCTGGGATGTTGTTAGGTCCCATGGATGCTGTGTTCTTGGCTCTGAAGAGTGAGGTTTTTACCTGTGCAGCCATGATTACAGGAACTTTGCATTCTTCTGGTATAGAGATGGGCCCTTTAGGGGGTGAGAGGGGGGTAAAGTTAGCACTGAACTTATCTGTCAGGATGTTGGCAATATCAGTTGGTTCTGTATATTTAGTGCCATTGTGCTGTAACTCAGAGCAGATCTGAGTGTTGCCATTGAGATTCTTGACATAGCTATAGAATGCTTTGTGGTTGTCTTTAGAATCAGTGGTGATTTTGTTTTCATAACTAGCTTTGGTGGATTTTATGAGGGATCTCAGCTTCTTACTGAGGCTGACCAATCATGGGATTTTACTCTTTTTTTACAACAGTTTCTTTCTTCTGCTGTAGAGTTTGTTTATGGCAGAAGACCACCAGATTGGCTTCCTTTTTTGGAGGATAGCATCTTGGTCTGTTAGGGATAGCATGATCCATGCACTCGTGTAAGTGCTTATAAAGTGCATTTGTGTAGGATTCAGCAGTCGTATCTCTATTGTCCATCTGTATGGGTGTCGTGAAGTTTGCCACTTCTGTCTTAAGAAGCGTGAAGTTGGCTTTGGAGAATTTTTTTTACGGTTTCCCTAATGGAGGCTGGGGGCAGGATGTGGATGTCTAGGGTGATTAGCTTGTGGTTGGATCTGACTGAGGAACTGACCTCTGGTGAGGAACACCGGTCGCCCATGTTGGTGATGACCAGGTCTAGGATATAGCTGCCCCTGTTGGGGGTGTGGATAAGTTGATCCAAGGCGATGAAATTTATGAATTCCAGAAAACGTTGAGCAAAAGAGTTGTTACATGAGTAGTTTTCCCAGTTAAGAGTGGGGTAGTTGAAATCACCCATTATTAGGGTGTTGGGTTGTACCCTAATATTTTCCAGTGTATCAAGAAAAGAGGAGTGGGAATCCTGGGGCATGGTGGGGAGTCTGTAGCAAGCTACAATCTGGACTGCGGTCTTGCCCAGAGTTAGTTGAACTTGGATAATCTCGGATGCATTATGCTGAGCAACTAGCTTGGATGTGTGGATATCCTTAATGAATATGGACATGCCTCCTCCTTTAGTGCTTCTGTGCAGGTTAGGTGGCCGAAAGGTGTGGTATGAATTATAGCTTGGTAATGCAGGGGTACTCTCTGGAGCTTTGAACCAGGTCTCTGTCACTGCACAGATGTCGATGTTCTCCATTTTAAGGAGTGCCTCGAGTGAGTGCATTTTGAGGTTTAGATTTCTAGCACTGAGTAGCATGACCTTCAGATTTTGCTTGCTTGTACCTGTTACGGTGGTGAATTTGTCATTTGAACCTTGCCTAAAAAAGGCACTATGGGGTGGCAAGAGCCTTTCCCAGTATCCGGAATCCCAAGGGTGAAAGGTGCAGGCCATCTCTGGCAAAGCATCGTGGTCTGTCGATCATGTCATCCCAGGCAGACAGATACTGGATTCGCTTAGAATGACACCAGAATCTTAGCCAATTGTTGAAGTCAATCATTTTGTCCTTGTACTGTGGTATAATTCTGGGTGATGGCAGGATGCTACTCAGGGCTAAGGTCATACCTGCCTGGGCTACAAGATCGGAGTGCTCCTCCATGTCTCTTTTCATGTAGTCTAGGGAAATACGTCTCAGGTCATTCACACCAACATGGACAATGATAGAGTTATATTTGTACTTGTTGTGGAGTGACCTGAGTGCGTGCTCTATGCGGATCCTGGCACCCGACAGGCAGCTGACAGTAACTTTCTCCTTGTTTAGCCTGGTGAGTGGAACATCAGTGTGCCTGACTATAGCGTCACCTATGACTACAATGTTGGGTACGTTATGCCTTATGGGCTGTAGTTTGTGGCCTATGTGTCATTTGGGTTGTGTTGGGGGGTGGAAGTTGCTTGCATTTCTGCTTTGGAGGGCTCGGTTGTTTGAGCAGATTTTTATTGAGAGCCTCCGCAAATGTAGGCATGTGTTTTCTGCTTCTATGTGTGTGTTTTGCTGGTGTAGGTTTTGAGGGACTATGTGATGAGTGTGGTGTGGTGCAAGTGTTTACCTTCTCCTCTTGACTGTCTAGTCCAGTCTTCGATGAAGAGAGCTTTGCTTCCAGTTTGGCTATATAAGTGCATCTCTCACAGGTTGTAGTGTTGGGTGGCAGTGGGCTATCTCTTCCAACCACTTTCTAATAGCAACACACATTCGGGGAGTTCCAGTGTAAGGAGACTCTACCCTTATGGAAAATCAGACGAGGGGGTTCACATGACAATGCCTGAATCTCTGAAATCTTTCTGGAGGAGGTGATAACTACCAGAAAAAGTGTCTTCCAAGATAAAAACATTAGGTCACATTCTGCAGAGGGCTCAAACAGAGAAAGCATCATGGGCTATAATACTAAGTTCAGATCCCAAGAAGGAGTGGGATCTTTAAAAGGGGGTTTTACCAACAGTGTACCTGTTAGATATGATTTACAAGTCTACGAGAGGCTAAGGAATGTTCTTCTATCCATCGTAAAAATTAGAAATTGCAGCCAATTGTAATCTGATGGTGGAAGGGGAAGCTAAAGCACTGAAAACAGAGGCTAAAAAATTTAAGATATGCTTTATAGAAGAGAAAAACAGACTTATTTGCTTTTCATGGGCCCATATGGTGAATCTCTTCCATTTACTAGAGTACAGTTTATAAGTGGAAGGTTTATGAGCCAACAAAAGGATGTGGCATACCGGAGAGGAAATATTAGGACACCTGGCAACTAATGGAAGTGGATATCAGCTTGAGGTTCAGAATGTCTGGGTGAACAACACCATCTAGATGTGTCAAAAGTTCTAGAACTGCATCCAGAATCCAAGGCTGTCGGGTCAGATAAGGCCCAAAGGAAGTGGAACAAAATCTGTCGCGGCCAAAAGGGTGCAATGAGGATTACCGTGCTTTTCAATCTTAGTGCTTTCTGTAGAAATTTCGGGAGTAGAGCGTCCCTGGGTGACTTCCCTGGAGGGGGAATCAGTGCTAAGAATTTGCTGCACTTGTTGTTTAGGGGAGAAGCAAACAGGTTGCTGTAAGGTCGACCTCACTTTCTGAAGATCATCTTCGCCACATTTGGATTGAGACCCCACTCGTGAGGCTGAAGGATGCATCTGCTCAACTTGTCTGCAATCACACTGGAACTCCCCGAATGTGTGTTACTATTAGAAAGTGGTTGGAAGAGATAGCCAACTGCCACACTCTGAGGGCTTCTCGACAAAGGGGCTAAGACTTGGTTCCTCCCAGTTTGCTGATGTACCAAGCCACTAACATATTGTCTGTTTGAATTGCAATAGTCCCCTAAGAAGAGCTGTCTGAAAGGCCTGCAACACAAGAAGCACCGCTCTGAGCTCCAGGACACTGATGTGCAAGTTGGCCACGAATGGGGACCAAGTGCCTTGGACTGTCTTGCCCAGATAATACCCCCCACCATCTGGGAGGCATCCGTGGTCACAATGGCTGTGGGCTCTGGAAGAACAAAGGGACGACCATTGAGAACTTGTTCGGAATGCATCCACCAAAGAAGATCCATAATGCAACAATTGGTGATCAGGATTTGGTCTGACAGGGGTTGGTGAAGGTTAAACTACTGGAAAGCTAGTAGCCATTGCAGAATTCTCATATGAAACCTGGATAAAAGGTATTAGAGTCACTGATGCTGCCATCTACCCTGGAGCCTGCAAAACTAGTCAGGCAGGAACCCTCTTTCTGTGAAGTATCTTTTGAACCTGTACTGTTATTCTCTGACGTCTTTCTGGAGGAAGGAATGCAATAGTTGTTTAAGTATTTATTACAGCCCCTATGAATTCCAAATTTTACATTGGCTTTAAATGTGATTTTTTTGAGATTTATCGTAATCCCAAGATGGGCAAAGATATAGACAGTGTAATCTCTGGCTACTATTAACTGATGCCTGGTCGAAGCAGTAATGAGCCAATCGTCCAAGTACAAAAACACCTGGGATCCTTGTAGTCTCAAGTGAGCTACTACTACAGCCATGCATTTGTTGAACACCCTGAGGGCTGTGGTGAGACCAAAGGGCAGTACTCTGAAGGGTTTATATTACAAGACCGAATGTTTAGGTGATCGAACACCTAAACATCGATCTTCTAATGTTGAAAGTAAAAGACGGCGAATGGCCGAGGTGTGTGTGTGTGTGTGTGTGTGTGTGTGTGTGTGTGTGTGTGTGTGTGTGTGTGTGCGGGGCCACTTAATTTACATGTAAAGTAATTTTTTTTGTGTTGTGGCCAAGGGACGTGTTTCCCTGGGACATTCGACATTGTGCGGTTCGATATTAGAAGATCGATGTTTAGGTGTTCGATCACCTAAACAGTCAGTCTTCTAACATAGACCCTACTCTGAATTGGTAATGACTGGCTCTCAGATGGAAGCAGAGGAACCTCCTGGAGTGTTTTTCTTTTTTTATGTGGTAATACGCATCCTGGAGATCTATCGAGCACATCCAGTCATCTTTCTTCAGAAAGGGAAGGAATGATTGCACCATGACCATCTGGAACTTTGTTTGCCGAACTGTATTGTTCAGCACACCGAGATCCAAAATCAGTCTCCAGTCCCCTGTCTTTTTTGGCACTAAAGAATCTTGATTAGGTTCCAGGTCCTTTCTGATCTGGCAGGACTTCTTGGATGACTCTTTTGTCCAGCAGTTTTTGAATTTCTTGCACTGCTGAATCCCTCTGATTGGGTGGAATATCGTGAATTTTCTTGTGTACAGGGGTAGGATTAGAAAAGGGAAGGATATGGCCTCTGGACACAAACTGCTGCCCCCAAGAATCTGTTGTTATATTTAGCCGGGTGCTTAGGTGCAAGGACAAGTGTCCCCTGAATGTCTCCCGAGGAAGACAATCAGGTCTCCCTTCAGAAGTGCTGAATGGGTTTCCCTGGAAAGGAATCCCTGAAGCCCTGTTTTTTCGGACCTCTTTTGCAACAAGGGTGGTGTCTCCTGTTTTGGTTCCCCCCTCTGCCCCTGGTGGAACTCCCTCCCCATGTCTCTTGGAAAGGCCCTTCGGATTTTTTGAACCACATTTTTCCACCACAACTCTGGTTCCCAGAAAATTACCTTTGAGGGGTAGAGAAACTTAACACCCACAGCAGAAAGGGTCTTACCATCCTTCTTATACCTGGATAAAGTCTCTTTCACTTTAGGGCCAAAGAAGAATGTTCCATCAAAAGGAGCATTGATGAAAGAAAATTTGAATGGTTCCACAAAGTCACATAAGCGTATCCAGGCGTGCCTCCTTATGGCTATGCCTGTAACCACTGCTCTGGAAGTCCCTTCAGCTGTATGTGCAATCAGCCTCATGGACAAATTAGAGACAGACTCCAAGGTGGCTAGCTGGGAAGCCACTTTGACTCCCTCAGCTACAGCTCCTGCCAGGGTGTCTGACAATTCCTTAAGAAGATCCCATTGGAGTATGGTGAAATGTGCTAAAAAGTTCAAGGACCTTATAGCAAAGGTCGATGAAGCATAGACCCATTTCCCAAATCTGTCCACAGCCTGAGACTCCCTGTTGGACAGATGGACAGAGGAACCATCCTCAGCAAGTTTCTTTTTAGTGGCGGATGCTATGACCATGGCATCTACTGTTAATCTCTTGGCCCAGAACTGCTTATCCTCGGGGCCTGATAGTATCTTATCAGGCCTTTTAGGGATGGGCTCGATGGTGTCTGGAGCTTTCCATGCCTGCTGTGAAATTAACTGAATGAGGTCATCAGCAGGTGGGGGTCACCCAAGAAGTAGATGGGCAGGTGCTGAAAGCCTGCAGATAAACAGATTCCTCAGAGGAAAGGTTTTGGGATTTCTAGCCACCCCTTGGTTTTAAAATTTCAAAAATGTCTCCAAATGAGACATCCTCAGGAGGAGACCATGCGGACCCTTTCCACTTATCAAAATCTGTGTCCTTAGTAATTGATTCCTGGAGGGAATCCAAATGCTTCCTCTTGCATTTCTTTTGTCTGAGGGACCTCCTCAAAGGGATAATCTCAGCAGGTATCAGAAGATAACAGAACCTGGGTCTGTGAAATCTGAGACTTTTGCACCCACTGTCCCAGTGAAGAGGTAGGAGGAATAACCGCGCTAGAGGGGTGTACCTGTTCTGAGGGGGAAGGTGCTGGCTGTGTCACTGTAAGTGAGAGGGCCCTCTTTATACCCTCGAAGGCCAGCCCCCCCCCAAGAGGGAAGGGAGCCTAGAACCAAGATAGACTGCCTCGAGAAAGGGGTCACTCCCCACTCAGAAGAAATGACCATTGAGACAAAAGCCAGGGCCAAACTAACTCAAGATGAAGCTCCAACAAGCAGAGATGTCGCCAAAAAACCTGGAGTCGAGACCTGCTCCCTGGAACCAACAAGGTAGCTACAGCTCCTGGAGGTCTCCAGTTCCGAAACTACTAAATAGCTCAGGGTAATTACCAGTTCCAAAGCAATAAATAACTCCGAAGCCGGTACAGTCAGTGCCGGGAGATCTTGAACAGATGACTTTAAGACCTCGGAGGAGTTCTTAGAGGGGGCAAGGGAAGTTTCGGTACCAAGACTCAAGGGGGTCAGAACTGAAAGGGGGCTTGAAAATCGTCTAGCCCATAGAATTTTATTCACTAGCTTCTCCATGTTGAGTTCGGAAAGACTTTTGGTGGAGCAGACCAAAAAAGTAGAAGGAGCATTAGGCCTCTGCAGGAAAACTTCTGGAAACTCCCAAGCAAAGGGTCAACAGAAGGTGAGTAGGTAGTTCTAGGTAATATGTCCTTGGTCTTGGCAGGTGAAGCAGTAGTGAATTCCTGTGCCGAGGCCTTTGATGTTGAAGGTCTTGAAATATCAGTTGGTGCTGGAGTAGATGTCAGCATGGTTGTGTCAGTAGCAGAGGCCTCTGGTTCTGTTGATCCTTTCAAAATTGAGGGTTTCAATTTTTTGATTTTGTAACTGATGGGGAGGTCGGAACAGAGAGACTTCTTTTCTTGCCTTTGTCCACTGAAGAAGAGGATGAAGGCGATGAAAAAAGAAGTTATGTACTCACCATAACGTTCCATCTGAGTAGGTAACTTCATTTGTCTGCGCCGGCAGCTTTACCTAGCTAAAAGATCCGAGCTCCTAGCTCCTCCCCTACCCATAATCCCCTGCTACACATCTCCCATCCTCAGATCGAGTTTGCCTATAAAGACTCCACAAGACCCTCGAAAGAGGCCAGTAACCTACTGCCTAACAGAATGAGCAATCCTATCCCATGGTTAAGAAGCACGAAACTGGTTAGAGGGAATGGAGGGGGGGGGGTCAGTTGCAGACAAATGAAGTTACCTACTCAGATGGAACATTATGGTGAGTACATAACTTCTTTATCTGAAGTGGTTAATTTCATTTGGTCTGCAACCTGTGGGACAGAGTCCCCAGTTACCTAGAAACCTTGGGCGGCCCTCAGGGAAGAATATTCCGGAGCACAGTGGAGCCAAAGGAAGCCCTACTCCTGGAAATCATATCCAATTTATTATGGGAAATGAATGTATGAGAGGAGGACCAAGTAGCTGCTGAACATATGTCATCTATAGGGACTCTAGACCAGAATGCTGCAGAGGTAGCTATGGATCAGGTTGAATGAGCATGGATTCCCAAAGGTACCGGTTTGTTTGAAGCTAAATAGGCCTGAATGATGCATTGTGAAATCCAGTTGGATAATGTCACTTTGGTAATAGGATTACCTTAAGAAGACTTGGCAAAGGACACAAACAATTGATCACATTTGCGGTTTGTTGCTGTCCTGTGCAAATAAAAATGCAGTTGTCTATGCACATCCAATTTGTGTAATGTGTATTCCCCTTTGTTCTGGAAATTGGGGAAAAACACTGGCAGATTAATAGACTGATTAATATTTGACTCAGAGGCTACTTTAGGGAGGAAGGAAGGATTAGTCCTGAGAGAAACTTTGTCCTTATGAAATATTAGGTAAGGGGGTTTCCTACAGAGGGCTTGAAGCTCAGACACTCTCCTGGCTGAAGTTATTGCAATCAGGAAGGCTGTTTTCCAAGATAAAAATTTCAACTGAGCAGAAGCAACCGGTTCGAAAGGAGGGCTCGTCAAAGCCTGTAGGACCAATGTTAAGTCCCATGGTGGGACCGCAGACTTAACTGGTGGTTTTAACAGAAAGGCGCCTTTTAAAAAAGTTTTGCAAATCCTGGTGGAAGCCAGTGATCCTGCATCATCCCCAATGTGAAAATGAGAGAAGGCTGCCAACTGTACTTTAACCGTCGATGCACTGGCTCCCTGATGAAAGATATGGGACAGAAAATCAAGAATCGTCGGAATAGGGACAGTAAAGGGGTCTATGCCCCTGTCTTTGGCCCAGATGGAAAAATGTTTCCATTTACTACTGTAGATTTTTCTGGTAGAAGGTTTGTGTGCTGCTACCAGAACAGCTTTCACTGGTGACGAGATACCGGGAGTCCTTGCTATTAGCGGAACTGGATCAACCAAGCCATGAGCTTGAGGTCGCCCAGGTTTGGGAGTTGTAATCCCGCAGGATGAGAAATTAGATCTGGAATAGGATCTAAGATCCAAGGAGGAACTACACTGTGAGACTGCAGGTAAGGGAACCAGATCTGGCAAGGCCAGAATGGGGCTATGAGGATTATCTTGCTCCCCAACCGATGGGCTTACTGCAGGAACTTCGTCATGAGCGGAAGCAGGGGATAAGCATAAAGGAGACCAGGGGGCCAAGCATGAACCAGAGTGTCTCTGGGGCTCTCACCTATTGGGGGAATTAGAGCGAAAAATTCGCTGCACTTTGTGTTTGACGGAGAAGCAAAAAGATCGCAGCAAGGTAGACCCCATTTGAGGAAGATTTGTTTTGCTACTAACAGGTTTAGAGACCACTCGTACGGTGTGAGGATCAAGCGACTTAGCTTGTCCGCTAGGATGTTGGTCCGGCCCGGAATGTGCGTTGCTACCAGAAAGCAGTTGGTGGAGATCGCCCATTCCCAAACTCTCATAGCCTCTCGGCAAAGGGGATAAGATCTGGTTCCTCCCTGTTTGTTGATGTACCAGATTACAGCCATGTTGTCTGACTGAATTGCAATAGTTCCCGGAGGAATAAGGTCTTGTAGGGCTTGCAACGCCAGAAGCACCGTCCTCATCTCCAGAACACTGATATGCAGAACGGTCTCTGAGGGAGTCCACGTGCCTTGGACAGTTCTGCCCATAGCATGCCCCCCCCATCCGAGGCGAGAAGCGTCCATGGTCAACGTGGCTTGGGGCTGAGGCATGACAAACGGTCTCCCTTCTCACAGCCCGGGGGTTGAAAGCCGCACAAACCTGGCAGCTGGTGGATAAATGGGCCACCCCCAGGCAAATAACGCACTGAGTGTGGCCATCGGCTGGGGACAGCTTATGACCACACTCAGTGCATTTAGAAAAAATGGCTTTAGGCCCTTCAGCCATCACACCACACACTCACGCACTAGGGGGAGGGTTGAAAACAAATTTGAAGTAAAATTACCACAAAAAAATTACGCTAAATATACTAGTTGATAGAGGGGGCTAAACAATACACTCACACCAAAGAAAATTTAGAAAAAACGATTTTAAAAGGTTTTATATAAAACTGGAAATCTCTCACCCACGCCTAAGAGCTCATCTCTAGAAGCTGCTATAATCCGTGGCAAACTAGATCTGAGGGTGGGTGATGTGTAGCAGGGGATTATGGGTAGGGGAGGAGCTAGGAGCTTGGATCTTTTAGCTAGGTAAAGCTGCCGGCTCGGATCCGAGGACGGATCCAATACCCACAGGTTGCAGACCAAATGAAGTTAACCACTTCAGACTGTCTGTTTCTGCTTTGTCTCCACAAGATAAGGCTGCGCTAAAGGCTAAGAGAAGGAAACCTTTTAAAATTAGCTTATTTCGCCTTTCCACAAGGGTTCAGTGTCTAAAGGCATAACAAATACTGTAGTCTTCTTGTAAATGGAGGGGGCCTAGACAATATACACAAAGAGAGTGAAAATCTGACAAGGGTATTTTATGGCTAAACTTCTGGCATTTTTTTAAACCCAGAGGGGTCCTTACCCTTCTCACCCATGTCCAGAAAAGTAGAAGAGGCTAGAAAATAGCCACTTACACTCAAACTCATACTACAGATAAAGAAATAGATGATTTAAATACAGATATACATCTTTTTTTTTTTTTTAAAGGAGAGAATAGAAGGAAAAGACTATCAGCAATGATAGCCAGAGAAGTACACAAGCATGTGGGGAAAGGGATAAGAAACTACAAGAGAGAGGGGAGGGGAACTATCAATGATGATAATGTGAAATACACAAAAGGGTAAGGGAAAGAGGCATCAACAATGATACTTTCAAGATTACACTAAGTGTAAGGGAAAACACTAAGGAGGATAGAAGAAACTGTTAGAAAAAGACAAAAATATTTTAACTAAACCCACTAAAGCTCAAGAGCTATAGCAAAACACGACCATTTCAGAAAGTGACAAACAAGATCTGAGGTAATTGAGAGAGAGGGATTGTGGGTACAGGTGTAGCTCGACAGTTTTTGCTAGCACAAGCTGTAGTAACGACCGAGTCAGTTCAGATATCGGAACCGAACTCATCTGTTAAGGATAAAATGAAGATTGACAACATCAGATGCTATGTCTGAAGAGTGGAACCAGATGGGGGGATCCTCCTTCCCCTTTGTTATTGGCTTTAAATTTAGAGTCATTGGCAAAGAAAATACAGGATTCACAGTTCAAGGATACAATTGGTATGGTAATCAAGAAAAGTTAGCTTTATTCATAAATTATGTTATTTGCACTTAATAAATCCTTTAAAATATATTTTGGTGTTGTGGAAGACAGTTTCAAGTCTTTCCAAGATATAAAATGAAAATAAGACAAAGGCTATAGAGGTAACCTATGTACTCACACATGAATTACTCAACAATACCCATATTTATGAGGATATAAGATGAAGTATTTATTCATTAGCATTTGTTTACAAATCTTACAAGTTGTCATACAATACGATACAATACATGGCAAAAGAGCAAATGTTACCACAAATGGAAAAAAAAAAAACAGGTGAGATGGATCCTGGAAATCACTATATTCCATATTTCAGTTTTCTGTAGCAATGATAAGCTACTGGGGTGTTCGAATGAAAGCCCAGGCACATATATTACATGTGAAGACCAAAAGGGAACTATTCATAGACGATTGACATACAGAGCTGCAGCAGCATTTAGCCAGGAGAAAAGTGGCAGCAGCATAGCTTGGAATCTAACAGAAGGGTTCTAAGTTTCTAAGGTTTGCTCTGAAGTATTTTGCATTTATTATTTTTCTTAGGTCTTGTTGGAAAGTATTCTCACATTTGGTTGCATATGAGAAAGACACTGCTTCACCATGTTTACTATTTGGTCTACAGACTTCAGCAAGATGTGCTATCTGCTATCCTATATAAATCTAGCTTACAGTTAACCACTCATAATTGTAAACCACCTATAGACTCCAATGCAGAAATTCTTATCTCCAAACTTCTTCTTAACAATTCCAAATCCATCTATATTATCTGTATATATCTACCTCCTGGTAATAACACAGTGACCTTGGAAAATATACTTTGCTGGCTTTCCCAAAACCTGCCTCAAGAAACCATTATCCTAGGCAACACAAATATTGACTGGACCTGCTTCTGCAGCAGCCTCCCCACAAACCATATAAACCTATATGGGTATTCCCAAACCATTACCTCCACTACCAGGATCAATAAATCTAACAAGAAATCTAGCTTATTAGACTGGATTCTCATTAACCATCATCCTCAAATTTATGACTCAGGAACCCTCCCTGATGATTTAAGTGACCACTCTCTTACCTATATCAGCAGACATAAAACCAACTTTCCCTCCCAAACATCTGTGAAAAACAGCAGTCTAAAAAGTACTTTAACCCTGAACTGTTCCAGTTGGAACTAAGAGCATGCGACTGGTCACCCTTACAAAACCTTCCTTTAGATGAAGCTGTTAGTTACTTTAACTCCAACTTCCTTGCCATCCTCAACCACCATGCCCCAACCAGGCTAATTAGAACTAAAACCAAACATGTTCCATGGCTCTCTAAAGAAACCAAACATAAAATAAATCTAAGAAACAAACACTGGGCAAAATGGAGGAAAACAAAAAACCCTATAGACCAACAAATATTTAGACAACTAAGAAATGAAACTAAGAAAGCTATAATATCTGACAAAAAAACCTACTACCTGCAATCCCAACAAGCTAGTCAAAACAAGCCACAGAAATTCTGGTCTAGTATCAACCATCTACTCCATCCAGGGCAATCCACTACCCCAAACCCTCAAAATACTGAACACAAACAACCAATACATATAGCTAATGCTTTTAATAGCTTTTTTACTGATGCTATACAAACACTAGCTAGTCAACTTTCACTCTACCTTCCGATGAATCATCCTCACCCCCTATTTTTCATTTTCAAGCCGTCCCAACATCATATATTCTATCCCTTCTACAGAAACTGAAACCATGCTCACCCTCAGCTGACCAACTACCTGCTGAATTCCTACAACAATCCGCCAAAGCTATTACCTATCCCATTTCTATCCTGATCAATAGAACTATTACTGAAAGTTATATCCCCAGTTTATGGAAAATTTCCCATATTATCCCCCCTCCACAAAGAAGGACAATCCAATTACCGCCCCAATTACCGCCCCATTGCCCTCCTCTCACCTCTGGCAAAGATCATGGAAAAATGCATTCACAGACAATTACTCAACCATCTAGCACAAAATAACTTACTAGCCAACTGTCAACATGGTTTCAGACCATCGCATAGCACTACTACTGCCCTCCTTTCCTTCACAGATTGTATCAACAAAAACCGCAATCTAAACAAACTCTCTTCAGCACTATTTATTGAACTGTCTAAAGCTTTTGACATGGTAAATCACCAAATTCTCATCAAAATACTGAAATCCCTGGAGGGAGGATTCATCCTCCATAAAGTGGTTCCAGTCCTACCTCGATAAAAGACAACAGGCCGTACTTTGGAACAAGTCTCTCTCTACTCACCTGCCCATCAACCTGGGTGTCCCTCAAGGGCCTATCCTTGGACCCCTACTTTTTTCCATAGTCATTAATGACCTTCACCTTGCCATCCCCCAAACTACATGCATACAATATGCAGATGACTCTACACTGATATGCTCAGCCCCCTCCTCTTCTGAACTTCTCTCTCTTACCCAACAAGTATTTAACACAGTTGAACAATGGTTCATACATAGATGCCTTCTCCTAAACCCCAAAAAGACTAAACTCCTCCTTTTCTCTCCCACTAAGAAGTCCCCCCCATTGGATTTCTCAGTTAACTCTACCAATAAAACTATTATATCCCCTGAACCAACCACCAAACTATTAGGTGTCACCATTGACAATAATCTGAACTTTGATACCCATATTAACAATACTATAAAAACTGTCAACAAAAAGATAGGCTCTCTCTATAGGATAAAATCCTTCCTCCTACCTTCAGCTAGAACCACAATAGCACACACTCATCTAATCTCTTCTCTTCTTTATGCCTCACCTATTTTTACTAACCTATCTAAAAATAATCTTAGCAAATTGGAAATGTCTTACAATAACATTTCCAGATTTGCAACAGGCAACCCATTCAGAACCCATCACTGCATTAATTTAAAGCAGCTGGGATGGCTTGAACTACAAAATCTGATTAAATTCCATCAACTAACTATAGCCCACAACACTTTTTACAAACCTTCCAAAACTCCTATTCTTTCCACACTAATCACTCCCTATAAAAATCTGGAATCCTTAAGGTCTTCTCAGAAACTTCTAGTACATACCACTAAGCCGAACAACAAGGCTGGTGACTCCCTTTTTTCTAATATTGTTGGAAAAGCCTGGAATCTCCTCCCAAATGAACTCTCCACACTTCCCTTTCTATCCTGTTTCAAAAACAAATTGAAAGTGTTCCTCAAAACTCACTAGCTATGCCCCTGTTCAAAACCTGACTAGTCTATATGTCTCTAAATACTTTGCTTTTCCTACCCCATCTACTCATTAACAGCTACTCCGTCCTATTTAATCTATTATACTATCTATCTATAGAATACCTTGATTGTATTAGCATCCTCTGCTATGCCTGTATTCTGCACTGTAAATTTTACTGTAATAACCTCTAATAGCTACTGTTAATAGGATTTATTTGTCTCATGTTTCCTAGTTGTTATTGTGTTAATTCCATTGTCCTATCTTGGAGCTTATCTCCCCGGGCCTCTACTGAAAATGGACATATATCCAGTTAGACTAGCCCGGTCAACAAATGTAAAATAAAAATAAAATAATAAATAAAAATGTGTGTACTCGGACCAGAGAGATCTAGATGGTGAGTACCATAGCATTACTGCTTTCAGTGATGAACATTTGCTTGGGTGAGGAAGTATACACTGGGCCAGTTTAAGCTGACTGAATTTTTGAAAGTTAGGTATTCCAACCAGTTTAGTTAGTTGAGTGCTGGGCAATGATGGGATTTATTTGGAAGATGGATTGCAAATTGTACTATTTTATTCTAACGTCATTCTAATTTTGTTAAAAGGGAGGAGTTGACATTTGTTAGTAGAGGAGATGTATACGAGACAGACCTGGCAATAGATACGAGAGGTCAATGGCCTTTCTAGATTGCAAGATGAGTAATGATCCCAAATCCTAAATGGGGAAAATGTTGGTTGTAATAGGAAAGGTCACTAGCAGACATAATAAATAATGAAATGTTCCATGAAGTTGATACAAACACTTGATGAGGGCAAAGTCCTCCATTCCCAAAAATATCAGGTTCAGCAGATGTTTTTTTTGAAACGCACAATTATAAACATTTAGTCTTCTCTGTCTCCTTAACTGAGGTGGTGGTGCTGCGGTAGCGTTGTCGCCTCACAGTAAGACGTTGTCATGTTCGATTCTCAGCTAAGGCGTCTTTTGTGTGGAGACATGCGTGAATGGGCGTACCTTCGTTGAAGGTTGTGCGTCAGGGCCGGCAACTCGGTACGTAAAAATCTACTGCCAATCATTAGCGGACCGGAGTTCCGCTGTGGCGACCCCTAACCGGGAAAAGCCGAAAGACAGAGTCTTCTCTGTCTCCTTATAGATTATCTCAGAAGGAGTTAAATGATCTAAAATCCTAAAACTGCAGGCTGACAAAAGTAAATTTTTCACCCACAGTGAGGAACAAGGGGTTACCTGTTTTACAGACCAATTGCAATATGCAGGGATATGTCAAAAGCCTAAAAGCAAAAATCCCAGAAGACATGTAGCTACATCCAAGCACTAGCTTTCCACTGAAGGGTTGGGAAACTAAGACTTGTCAGGATAGAAAGATAGGTGGAAGAAAAGAATCAAGAGAGTAATTCAAGGAAACGTGAGCCAGATAGAACAATACTACGTAAAAAGGACCCATTGCTCATGTTGGACTAAGCAATACATATCAGTTATTAGCGTCTTTATACTTCAGCTCTTTCCTAGGAACATTCTGACAGTCAGTTATTATATCTTATTCTTAGTAAACTAGGTGCTCCCAGGTGACCTGTTTCTTTTTTTGAGCCAAGAAAGACCCAGTCCTATTTGACCTCTTATATCTTCACAACACCAGTGGTTCTACCAACACCCAAACTAGAGACCTAAATCTATAAAACATAAACATGACTTGCTGGAGGGATAGGTTCCTAAAAGTAATATTCTGGCTGCCTTTAAGGCTAGTCTTTATTTTTAAAAACACCTTTACTGAATTATCATTTATGACATAGGCAAACATATTTTATATAAAAGTAATCAAACCATATTAACAAATTCAAATTTACAAACATTATACAACACATATATATTGTTCTATACAATATAATCAAGCCAACATTACATTTTATTTATTTATTTTATTTTATTTTACATTTGTTAACCGGGCTAGTCTAACTGGATATATGTCCATTTTCAGTAGAGGCCCGGGGAGAAAAGCTCCTCACATAAATCAATTACAATGAGACATATAATAAAAGTACAGTAAGGATATACCTTTTGTAATAAGAGTCACAATAACAAATAACAACAACAACAACAAATAGCTAAGGCATGCTAATAAAAAGTATACTAGGTCATTTGATGCGTCACAAATAAAAAAGCTAAGGATTAGCAAATTTTTTGATAAACTGTTGGTAAAAAGAATTAATACAGGACATATGAAGAGGTAAAGAAGAAATGCAAGGGAGGAGAAGAGTGAGATACAAAGGTCTAGTAAGGAGAGGAGAAGGAGATGGAAAAGAGGAGAGGGTAGAGAAAAGGTGAAGTGGGACAGAGCATGAGAGGAGAGCAAGAGGGTGAAGAGAAGAATGTGTATTTCTGGTTAATAAAAGCAGAGAAAAGTTATGGTAGAGAAGGGGAATGAAGAAGCTTAGTCAGGAGTCCTACAGGAGCAAAGCCAGTGATTTTGGAAGTGCAGTTTGATTTTTTGTTTGAAGAGTGGTAAGGAGGGGATTAGAGTGATATCAGAGGGTAGCTGAATCCATGTCCTACCTACAGTATTGGTGAATAGAGAGTCACCAGCTAAGTTATAGGATTTTACAGATTTGGTCATGAGTTTAGCAGAAGATCGAAGGGAGGTAAGATTATTATAGGGGATTAAAAGTTGAGAAAGTATAGGGGTATTGTCAGGTTGGTAAAGTATCTTGTGGGCAATGGTAAGTTGTGAGATCCTAATGCAGTTTTGTAGCTCAAGCCAGCCTAGGAGTTTTAGGTTATGACAGTGATGTGTTCTAAAAGGGTTACTGGTAGCAAAATGGGCAATACTATTGTAGCAAGTTGCTAGTTTATTTAGGTTAGTCTTTTTAAGGTTAGTGAAAATAGGTGAGGCGTAAAAGAGAGTAGATATCAGATGGGAGTGGGCGATAGTTGCTCTAGAAGCAGGTGTAAGAAATGGTTTAATGCGGTATAATGATCCTATTTTTTTGTTAACAGTTTTGATGATGTTATTGATATGTTGATCAAAAGTGAGATTGTTGTCAATGGTTATTCCTAGCAGTTTAGTTGTTGTGTCAGGGGAGATGACAGTGGTGTCATTAGATAGGATGTTGAAGTTTAATGGGGAGGCTCGAGTGGTAGGAGTAGTTTGTTTTTTTTAGCATTGAGGAGGAGGTACCGTCTAGTAAACCAATTTTCTACAGTGTTGAAAGTAGTTTGAGTTAGAGACAGTAGTTCTGAAGAGGTAGATGCTGAACAGATAATAGTGGAGTCGTCAGCATATTGGATGCAGGTAGCTTGAGGGATTACAGTGTTGAGATCGTTTATGTAAAGGGAGAAGAGAAGAGGGCCTAGAATGGAGCCCTGTGGGACTCCAATAGAGACAGGCAATAAGGAAGAAATGTGATTGTCCCAACGAACGGCTTGATGTCTGTTGCTAAGATAGGAAGTAAACCATTTTAAAGCCAGGTTATCAAATGAGAGGGATTCAAGGATGTTAATAAGGGAAGAATGGTTCACCATGTCAAAAGCTTTGGAGAGGTCAATGAATAGAGCAGAGGTGAAAAGATTGAGTTACGATAGTTGTTGATGGTATCAACAAAGGAAAGGAGGGCAGTGGAGGTGCTATGGTGGGGTCTAAAGCCATGTTGACAATTGGCTATTATGTTGTGTAAAGAGAAATACTGTACAAGTTGCTGATGGATACATTTTTCCATAATCTTAGCTAGAGGTGACAGTAGAGCAATAGGTCTAAAGTTAGTGTAGTCTAATGAGTTACCTCCTTTGTGAAGGGGGATGATATGAGAGACTTTCCATATATCTGGTATGGTTCCCTCTTGGATAGTCCTATTAATGAGAATAAATATAGGGTATGCAATCTGTTTGGCAGCCTTTTGAAGAAACAGAGAGGGGAGTTTGTCAGCAGAGGGGGTGCATGGTTTCAGTTTGAGAATAAGTTTGTAGATGAAAGAGGTAGAGATAGGATGAAGAGTGAAGTTATGGGTGGAATCAACAGGATTATTTGGAGGGTAAAAGTTGTTGGTGTTCAGTTGTCTAGCAAGAGATTGGATGGTTTCTATGAAAAAGAGTTGAAAGTGTTAGCAGTTTGGTTAGGGGTATTTGGGTCTGCATTTATGGGGAGGGTTTTAGCTGTACCAGGTTTAAGGGGTTTGTTGATTGATGTCCAGAATTGTTTGGGTTTATTTAAATGGGTTTCTTGCAGTTCACAGTAGTATTTTTGTTTGTCAGAGATTATAGCTTTTTGTAAGATTTCTAAGTTGGCAAAATGGAGAAAATCAGAACTGATTCTATTGTATTTCCATTTGGCCCAAGCTTTATTTTAGTGTGAATTCATTTCTTTGTTTCCTTTGAGAGCCATGGGGCTATATTAGACTTCATTCTGATAGAACGTTCAGGGGCATGTCTATCCAAAATGGAAAGGAAGGTTGAATTAAAAATGATACTGCTTCATTAAGAGGAAGTGATTTCAAGAGGTTCCAGTTGCACGCTTTGAGATCATTTTGAAATAAGTCACTTTTAAAATGTTTGGTTGAACGTATTATTCTAGTGTTAGGGAGGTTTTGATAGTCAGTCTTTTCTCTAGATATATAGGTTAGACAGTGGTCACTGAGGTCATCAGGCAAAGTTCCTACTTTGTATGAGACTTTGACTTTGTTTATAAGTATCCAATCTAAGATACTCTGTTTCTTACTGGGTTTATTAAGTCTCGTTGTAGTGGTAATGGATTGAGTAAAACCATATAAGTTTATATGATAGGAGGGATTATCCTTATTAACAGTATTCCAGTCTATATTGAGGTCTCCCAGAATTATAGTTTATTGGGGGTAGTTAGTGGAAACCCAGCTAAGGAAGTCTTCTAATATGGGTATATTGTTGCCTGGAGGTATGTACATGCAGATTATGTAAAGAGCTTCGTGGGCATTTAATTGAAGTTTAGTGATGATGGCTTCAGCTTTAACATCCTGGGTTGGACAGGCTGGAAGGGTGGAGATGCTAAGATGGTTCTTAAATAGAATTGCCACTCCACCACCTTTACGTTTAGAATGATCAAACCTATATATGTTGTAGCCTTGGGGTATAATCTCAGTGTCTTTGGTGGCAGGCTTTAGCCAAGTTTCTGAGAGGCACAAAATATCAAAGTGGTGAAAGTCTAACAGGGCATGTAAGTAGGGGACTTTGTTATTAATACTTCGTATATTTAGATGTCCTATGAGTAGGGTGTTATTGAAGTTAGGCTTAGGTACTTGAGGGGAGACATGTGAAGGGCCAGGGTTGGGGTGAATATCGCCGTCTAGTAAGGTAGGAGTAGTAAGTCTGGATGTGATGTTGATTTTAGGAAGGGTTAGTTGTTTCATTTTTTTATTAGAGGGTAAGGTATAGGTGAGGTGAGAGTTCCTATGGAATTTGGGAAGGTGATAGCTAGGGGTGGAGGTAGAGTTTAGGAATGTTGTAAGAGAGGTATAGAAGATAGATGTATGTTTATTTATATAGTCTGGTTGGTTATTAAGTGAGTGTTCAAGAAAGTAAGAAGGTATGAAGTATAAAGGGAGGTAGAGAGTAATGCTAAGAATATTAACATGGTGGGTAAGTATGGATTCATTGTAGAAATAGTAGATGTAAGGGAGGCTATGAAGTATGTGTGTAAGAAAGGGTAAGGAGAGGTGATGTTATAGGTTATAAGGAAAAGCAGAGCATGGATTAGTAGGAGGATATGTAGGGGTGGGAGAGGAGAATAGCAAGTATAGGTATAGGCATATGTGTAGAGAGTGGATGTTTATGGGAATAAAGGTAATAGAGGAATAGGAGAGATGCCAGTAGTAGGAGAGGAGGTTGGTGTAGTAGTAGAGGAGGGAGGGAGGGGGGGAGTCTGTGTGGAGGGGAGGGATAAAGTGTTTAGAGGAAAGATCGGGATAGGTTGTGAGAGAGGGGTGTGGTTAGGGAAGTATAAGGGTAGGACCCTGGGGTGGGTGGGAATTGGGGTAGGGAGGGCGGAGTGAGCCAAGAGGGGAACGGAGGCGGGATACAGAGTCCAGAGAGGAAGGAAAAGTAACAGAGAAAGCTAGCAGATAGAAGGGTAGAGTTAGGCAGTGTAAGGAGGAAAGGGTCACAGAGCACTACAAAGATGGAAAGGGATAGGAGTGAGAATAGGAAGAATATGGAAGGCAATACACCAGTACTGTAAGTTTAGTTGTGGTCTGTGAGATACCTATTGGGCAACAAGTAGAGATCCAGAGAGGAGTGACAGGGTTCTGGAGCAGAGAGAACAGACACTACTGGGAGGGGGAGTACAGGCTGAGTAAAATACTAGGGTAAGGGAGAGGAAGAGTAAAGCAGAGTTAAGGGGGGGGGCTGCTGCTGGCAGGCTTAGCTGGGAGCAAACAAAAACTGCACCGGGTAAAATAGGTCAAAACTACAATCAAATTAAGTAGACATACTCTCTTAGAATCTTGAGGAGGTGGGTTTGAAGAAGAGTGCAAGGGTCCAGAGCTTTTTAGGGTAGTAGGTAGTAAGTACCCTCGTAGAGTAGAGTAGATTTCACACTCGGGCAAATAGACACTGGGTGAAGCAGGAGAATTAGCTGGTACAGGAGAAAATGAGGGAGAGAATACAAAAGTGTTAAAAATACATAAAAATGCAGTAATTAACAAATAAAGCTGTAGCCAAATACACAAGAACAGAATTCAAATCAACTGCTCCAACATATAACACTTTACAAACAGTATAAGCCAGGAATGAAAATAAACATTTAGACAAAAAACACAATGCATAGATACCCAGTTAAGAATTACAACAGTTACACATAGATGGTTCACATAACCAGTGATTAGTAAGTGAAGAGAGTGAAAGATATATAATGAGATAAGAACAGAGGATAAGGGCAGCAAGTAGAAAGACAGTGGTATTTAACACAACAACAAATAGGTGGGGGGGAGGGAAAAATTCTGCCGAGAACAGAGAGAGCTGTGGTCTCTTTTTTTTTTTTTTAATGCTGTTAAAACACAGAATGCAAGCAAAACACAAGATAAACAAGACAAACTACAGTATTCAAAATATAAAGGCAATACAGCTCTTTTTTTCTTTTAAATATGCTGTTAAAACAGAATGCAATCAAAACACAAGATAAAGAAAACAAACTACAGTATTCAAAATATAGAAAGGCAATACAGAAATACATATGCATTTCCACAGTAGAAATATTGCAGCAGTTTGGTTCAAAAAGACGCAAAGCATACCAATTAAGTAAAGCACATATACTCCATCTAAAGGCACAGGGAGAGCATGGGGCATGCCCGTAGATCCATAGTGTAAGATAAGGAAGTGTGCCAAGTGTAGGGAGGCCCAGTAGCAAGTAAGACCCGAGCCCAGCCTGCACGTGTAAGGCCACTATTAATACCTTCACTCGGTTCCCAGAGTGCACTAAAACACTACTCAAAATTAAAAGTAAAAGGACTAGGCCTTAGACAAGGTATGGTCCCCAGAAGTATCTGTATGGGGTCCTGGAGGCACTGAGTAGCCTCGTATTAAAACGCTAAACAAGGCGCTATATGTTTCCCGCTAATATCAGTGAAAAATAGCCTTGACTAAAATAAATAAATATTTAAGTTACACATGATGCACATTTATAATTGCAGGCTAAAATATCTGTACATGAGCTTATTTACATGATGTTTAAATATTTCTTACATGAACATAGCATTTTTACACACAAAAAAAAAACAGTGAAATGAAAGTGGCTAATTACTGAACATAAAAATAAAATACAATAATAGTTAATGTATTTAGAGCATGATGGCTGCAGTGAAAAGGTCAACATGAGGTGTTTTTGTGGTTAGTAATAATTTACAGAAAGACAAGTAGTAATGTAGCTTAAAAATGATAAGAGAGATAAGAAAGGAGCAGACATTGTAGAAATGAGCAGGAGGGTAAACATACAGAGGAGGAACTGTAGTTAGTGGTGGGTTGTGAGAGAAAGAGTATGAATTTAGAAAATTAGTGTAGTATGAGGAAAAATGATAACATACAAAAGATTTGGGGGGGGGACGGCAAATGGCTGTAAGAGTTTCTTCCCCATAACATTTCCAACATTTGTTATCTACCAGTAGAAAAATTCTTTGGAGTCTGCTTGAGGTACAAAAGTCCTATGTAAACACTTCCAGTAAAAATCTTGCATTTTCTTTTTGCTGAATATTTGGGATACGTCCTCCCATTATTTCTTTGTGAACTGTTTATCTAATCTCTCTCTTCCCAATCTTTTCTGACCTCCTCTGATTGATTCCTTTAATCATTATGCAGTATTTATATGCCCTACTAATTATCCCCTTTTTAACTGCAGCTTCTGGGCTAGATTCAAATAAAAAATCTGGGCTAGATTCAAATAAAAATTCAACCAGTGTAGGTCTTTCATTTGGGATTCCCTATCCCTTTTTCTCTGCCTATACTCTTGACATCAGTCCCTGATAGGTAAGGCAATCTCTTGCCTGCAGCCAAGTGTCTTCTTCACTTCTTCCCATTCTACTGCCTTTTCCTCACTAATTATTTATTCTCAGTACCTTGGTTCCTTTGCCAGCTTCCTCCTGTTAAATTCCAGTCCCGCTTGCCTGTTCACTGTACCACTAATTGCTGACAATCTTATTGGCAGAATCTCATTTCTCCATTCTCATGTTGGGTTAGTTCTTAGTATACTTTCTGCTAGTTCATGAATATAATACTCTGTATGACTGTTGTTATTCTCCTTAAAGATCTGAGTCCAAAATCCCACTCCTACCTTATTTCTTGAATTACCCCTCTGCTTTATCATCCGTTTCCACTTTGAATTGTAGCTTTCTGTTTGTGTTATGTATAACAGCATTAGCTGTGTAGCTCTAAAATATCACTTCAAATCATCTAATCCTAATCCTCCTTGTTCTATTGGCAGGATCAACCTATCCCACTTGATTCTTGCCCCCTTCCTCTCACAGATGCAATCCCTCAACATTTTCTTAATTACTGTCTATAACTTATCCTCTGGTTGATAAAACATATCCCTGACCTGTGTATAAAACTAAAGGGTCTAAAAAATGTTACTGCTTGTCTCTTGCCATCCATATCCATATGCAAGAGTTTCCAGTTTCTCAGTTTTTTATCATATTTGGTTTAGTCTCTTCACAAATATGCATAACTGCCATAACAGAATTATTTTTAACCTATACTTCTAAATACTTTATTTTATCATATCCTCATAAATATGGGTAATGCTGAACCAATTCATGTTGGGTACATAGTTTACAACTATGGTCTTTGTTTTATCTTTATTAATTTAATAGACCGTAAAACCTGGAACTGTCTCAAAATGTTCCACAACACTCAGATGACCTTTTCTGATTCTATCAGGTACAAAATAATATCATCTGTAAATAAGGTCAACTTTGCTTGAATACCATAAGAATTATATTCTTGAATTTCTGAGTCCCTTATTTTCTTTATCAATTGTTCAAAATATAATGTAAATAGTAAAGGGGAAAGAGGGTACCCCTGCCTGGTTCCTCTGCTCAGACAAAACTTAGCACAGAAGAACCTTTCCACTTTGACTTTTGCCTCCAATCCCTCATACATCATCCCACTTAACATTATTGTATCAAGGAATGCAAATGCATCCACTGCCATACTCATAAAATACCAGCTTACTCTGCTGAATGATTTCTCTGAATCTACACCCACCAACAGTAGCAGTATTTTCTTACATTCTGCTTTCCTCTAGATCGTCATTGTTGTATTAATGTTGTCAAATGTTTGCCTCCATTCCACAAAACAACACTGACCTATATTTATCAAATTTGGCAGCACCTTTACCATTCTTGTGGCCATTATACACATAAGCACTTTGTAATCATGGTTCAAAATTTAACTGGGCTTTTATGAAGCTGGATCTGATGGGTCTTTACTGTCTTTAGGTAGTACAGCCACCACAGCTTTTTTTCCAGGATGTTGGTGCTTCCCCTCCTTTTAAAATATCTTAAAACTTTCCAGCTCTTTAAAACTTTCTTCCCTCCTAGCTTCCAAACTTACAACAGAATATCATCTATTCCTAGAGACTTTCCTGCAGATTGCTTAGACATCACCATTTTTATCTCATCTCCTCCCATCTTAACTGTTAAGCCTCAACTACCTCTAACTTTGGTATATTTAAAACTTCCATAAATAATTTCATTTGTGTTTTGCTTGAGTTCCCTACTTTTCTACTTTATACAAATTTTCATAAAATTTCTGAAATATCTCTAATACCAATACAGGATCTCTGGTTATTTCTTTTATTATATGTGCCCTAAGTTTGGCAACAACCCCTTCTACCTTCTGTTGCTAAAGTCATTGTGTCAAAGGTTTTTGTGCTCTGGAGTTGTTATAAAAAACAGTTGCTTAACAGCAAACTTTCTAAACTCATGCATATTATCCTGGTACTAACTTATTTTCTCTTTAGCACTCTGCGACTGCACTACTTGTTTTGTCAGATTCCTATTATTCTGTAATAGTTTAACTTTTGCCAGCCCTCTAAATAATTCTTGTCACTTCTTCACCAGATCTCTTTTTCTTTTATTTCTACCCTCTTTTTAAACTCTACTTTCATTTTATTCCACTCACTAGTGACAACTTCTGGAGTACTTTCTATCTTCCCTAATAACTCAAAATAATTTCCACTCTCCTTAAATTCCTTTCTTTTTAACTGGTAGGTGGGGAAGCACCAATGTCTCATCTTCATTACCCTGGTTTTTACATTATAATTTTTGATGCAGGATCTGAATTAGTCACTGTATTTGTGTTCTCAATTAAATGCACATGTTCCAGTGAAATCTACCCCATTGTACCTTGTGGAAATAATATGTAAATTCTCTCTGAGTTCCTACTACTGAAATCACATCTTCCATACCAAATATTTTCATAAGTTTCTTCAGAAATCTACCCACATTTGTTATATTTTCCCTTCTAGACACCCTACATACATCCTTGTTGTTGCAAATCAAATTCAAGTCCCAACCTATAAGTAATATTCCCCTGCCTAAAACTGATTTCTTCCATTTTTTTAAGGTACATAATAGCAATTTTAGGTGGAATATAAATACATGGCACACCTCATCACAAAAGGTTTCGCATCCAGGAAAAAAGAGGTCATTGTTCCCCTCTACTCGTCACTCATTAGACCCATTATAGAGTACAACACCCCTTTTGATATGTACCTCACAAAACATCTACAACTGTAAAGGCCGCAGAAATACCTCACAAAGAGGATTACCGGCCTCAAACAGATGCCCCATGCAGACCGTCTCAAAAAACTCCAGCTTTCCTCCGTCACATATCGCCTACTCAGAGGCGATCTCTGCCTAACATACAAAGCTATGTCAAACCCAGAGCTGTTGGACATGCTCCACTTAAAGAAATCCCAGTCCCTCCGAGCTACACACTCTAGGGACCTAAACCTTGTCACTACAATAAACAGAACATGCTGGAGGGATAGAGTCCTGTCCCGGAGACTTCCCATTCTCTGGAACAAGCTACCTATCTATATCAAACAAAATTCCTCATTAGCACTCTTCAAGAAAAATCTTGATGATTGGATGGGAAATGGGAAATTCACCCCAGGGATCACCTCTATGGCTCTGCTTGACAGGATCACAGGAAAATAATTTTCTTGGGTGGCAAAAGCCAGGGTACCTTTTTGGTTAGGCTTATATAGGCCCTAGGGCCAATAGCCTAGTACCTACCTATGAACCTATGAACATGCCAGCATAATCCTCATCCCTTGTCAGTAGCCCCTTACTACCAGAAAATTTGTCATTTTTATCTTTTTTTTTCTCTTCTATCAGTATTGGTACTCCTCTAGCAATTAATATAAGTACTTTTCTTTTCCTTTACCCAGTGATATTCTACTGAATATCCATCCTGAATTTCTTTACCAAACTCACATGCTCAGTTCTTTCCAAATGTGTCTCCTGTAGCACTACTATTTGCACTCTGCATTTCATAACATAATTATTCTTTCCTTTTAGTTTATACCTGTGAGATCATTCACATTCCAAGATTTATTGTCATTTCTTTATTTATTTATCATTTGTTAACCGGGTTAGTCCAACTGAGCCAGGGGCTCATTTTCAGTCGAGACCCGAGGAGAAAAGCTCCAGATAAAAGTAACAATATAAGAGAAGTAACACAAAAATATTACAAAGAATATCACACAAAATAACTATAATTGCAATGTTAGTTTTAAGCAGTTACACTGAAGAATTTGAATCACTTTTTTATACAGTTTTCTTCAAAACTGCAGAAAAATCAGGCACATAACATCAGAAAGGTTTAAAGTGGCAAAAAACTTTTATAGATAACAGCTGGAAAACACCTTGTTTATCACTATTTACAGGAAACAGGGAGTAGGGTAAAGGAAGTAAAAGAAGTTTTAGAGAGACAAGTAGAAAAATGAAAGTCCTTAGACTGAGTTAGAATAAATTAGGAAGAGAGCAGTGTAATATCAGGTAGAAGTTTGAGATGGACAGAACCAGGTGTTTAGTAGGTAGTTTTTAAACTCTTGTTTAAATTGGGCTTTATGACGGATGCATCTTACGTTAAGGGGAAGGGTATTCCAGGAATGAGTGACAGAGAACTTATAGAGGGATTTGCCTATATTTTTAGCAGGTTTGTATATGTGTAGATGATGTCTGTCAGATGTGCGAAGCTGACGTGTGGGGTTATAGGGTGATACAATGTTAGAGATGGAGGGACAGGAGGTGGGGTTTTAGAGTATAGAGTGTGTAATGTGTAGTTGTGGAAGAAGTAGTTGTTTTTGAAATTCAGGCCATAATAAAGACTTAACAGCGAGACAGTGGTGGGATTTATACGGTAGATTGGCGGAGAACCTAGCTATTTTGTGGTAGGATTGTTCTAATTTGGAGATGAGAGATGATTGAAGAGTTGTAAGGACTGGGGCTGCATAAAGAAGACAGTGTAAGATAAGAGATGTAGCAAGAGAGGGTTTACTGGAGGGAGAGAGTAGTTTATTGGGTTTTTTTTATGCACTGGTTGATGTGAATGTCAAATCTTAGTTCGAAATCAATAGTTACACCTAGTAGTTTAGTAAAGGGTTCCGGTGTGATGATGGTGTTGTTTAGAGAGATAATTGAGAAGGAGAGTTTAAGGTGTGCCATTGTTTTAGGCAGGAAGAGTAAGAGTTTAGTTTTTTTGGATTTAGCATTAGTTTGTTTTCTGCGAGCCAAGTTTTGACTGAGTTGAAGGTGTCTTGGGTATGGGCAAGGAGTTATGGAAAGTTGTGGATGGTAGTGATAAGGGTTGAATCATTGGCATATTATAAGAGAGTAGAGTGCTTGGTAACAGCGTTTAATCTGTTTGTAAAGATACGGAACAGTAGGAAAGGGGAGGTGACATATTATCAGCGAATGGACTGATGTCTGTTAGATAAGTAACTAGAGAGCCAATTTATAGTTGTGGTAGAGACATGGAGATCAGAAAGTTTAGACATCATTTTGGTGTGAGAGACTGTATCGAAGGCATTGGAGAGGTCACGGAATAGGCAGGAAACTAGGTGGTTATTATCACGGCCTTCTGCTACAGTTTGGGTGAATGAGAGTAGTGCAGTGTGCTGTGGTGGGGTCTAAATCCATGTTGGGTGGGAGTAAGAAGATTATTGTCCAGCAAGTGTTTAAGTAGTTGGGTATGGACACATTTCTCAAGAATTTTGGATAGTGGGAAGAGTATTGCAATGGGACTGTAGTTGGATAGGTCAGTGGAGTTACCACCTTTGTGGAGAGGGATTGTGAAGAAGGCTTTCCAAATGTCTGGGACAAGGGCTTCTGTAATAGAGTGATTAATAAGGACAGACACTGGGTATGCAATGGATTTGGCAGCGATCTTAAGGAAGTGGTGGGGGTAATTTATCGACAGAGGGAGAGCATGGTTTGAGTTTACTTAGTAGTGATGTGATGAAAGCAGTGGGGACTGGTTGGAAGGAAAATGAAATGGCGGAAGAGGGTTTGGGGGATATGGGAAAATCAGAGGCAGTGGGACTTGGTTGAGTTAGCTTTTGAATTGTTTCCATGAAGTGTTGATTTAAAAGTGCAGCAGTCTCAGTGGCAGTATTGAGAGGGAAGGGGTTGGGGGTCGGAGGTTTACTAGGATAGAGAATTTTGTTAACTGATGACCAAACGTTTTTGGGGTTTTTGTCTGGGCTGCCTTCTTGGAGTTAAAGTCTTTTTGTCTTTTATGACTAGTTTTTTACACAAGCTTCTGAGTTCTTTGTACTGTTGTAGTAGGGGAGGAGTTCTATTTTTGATCCCAGTTTTCTAAGCAGCATCTCTCTGATGCATAATAGAGCGAGTTTGCTTAGTGAGCCAGGGGGCACAATTAGATTTTACTCTAATTTTTCTGGCTGGGGTATGGAGTTCAGAACATCTAGGAATATTTTGTTGAAAGTGGTTACAGCATCATTAAGAGGGAGGTTATGAAGGAATGCCCAGTTGAGGTTGGACAGTATAGAGTTGAATTTATTGGGGTCAAATTGAGTTAGATTGCAACTGTACCTGTAGTGGTGTTCTTTGGGCATAATATGGAAAACGCTACCATTATAATAAGAAGTCATTATTCTCATCTATTATATATGACAGCTTTTTAAATATCTATTTTCACCTTTTTGATACATGCAAACACTAATATCTGGCACGCTTATCCTTTATACACTTACTTCTTATCATCAGCATTGGAACCCATGTCATATTTACAAGACATTTTGCTTTAATAAAAACCCTCAAACAAAAAACAAACATCCCCAGAATCTCTTATACAAACACACAATACTATGTACATCTTCAAATGATAAAGTTTAACCCTCTTAATAGGAACAATTATCCCAAACAGACAGCCACAAAAACAGGCTGTAATTAACCTAAAGTTGAGGTCATCAATGCTAAGACACAAGCTATTGCCTGTGCTTCTTACACTAATTAGTGTCTGTTCTTCTTTCCTCAATATATCCCTCCCAGATGTGAAAATCAACTTGCATGCTTTCAAAAAACATTAACTTTTAGCTTTGAAAAAAACTAGGGTTCTGGGTTTTTATTGCCCTTTTGTCAGCATGTCTCCATGGAAATGCAAGAGAAAAAAATATGCAGTTTTCACCTGCAGGCTTTTAAAGACAAGCAGAAACATTTACTGCTAAAGAAAATGTTTTCATTATATTCAGTTCTCTCTTATTTAAGTGTTTCCACTTAAAACTTACTAGATTAAGTCAAGGGTCTTAATCCAGACATTCACCTATGCAAAAATAGGAGAAAAATATATCACCTCTTTTTATATTATGATCTGTGTACTTTTGCACCCCATCCCGCACCTCAACAACCCAAGATTACAGCCTATTAACTTAAATATGCTTTTCACTAGCCTTTTGTTTCTGCACTGCAATGCCTATATTTCTTAATACTAAAAAATGAAAGAAAATTAAAAAAAGGCATCTGTTTACTTTAGTGTCTTTATCACATACAAAAATTAAAAATGCTTTATTGTAAAACAAGCAGTTTATATTGTGAAAAGTTTCATAGAAATACTGTTAAGAAGAGGGACTGTTTTACTTACAGTTATCATTTTCCTTCCTCTCCCCCCCCACCAGTGTCCTTCCAAACATTCATGACGTGAAGCAAGGCAAATGCCGTTCAGCCCCCACAAGTTAAAGTCAGCAAAAATCCACTTTCTCGTATGCAGACATATTTCACAAATGCAACTGATACTTTGCAGTCTCACTTATTCACTAATTTCCTTGTCGCTTCCTATTCATCACCATCTCCCAACTCCAGACTCCAATTCAATTCCAAGGTAGTCCAAATTATTCTAGCAAACTCCTGTGCTTTTCTCTGTCTCTAAAGCACTTTCCTTTAGAACAATGGAAAAGGTTTCACTGGCAAAGTCTCTCAGTGTATTTTATCATCAGTAGAACAAGAAACAGAGTCCCCTTCTGTTAGATCCTTCACGTTTACAAACTTTTGTAATTCCTCTTCAGCCAGTTCTGCATCAAAACATGACTTTCATTCTCCAGGAAAAATATTCTGAATATGTAAATTCTCTTCAAGTTCCTAGTACTGAATTCATATGTTCCATACTAAATATTATTAATTCTGTTTCTGAAGACAGCTCAAATCTCACACCTGCCTCTCGACACTCCCTGATTGCTGGAATAAATTTGTTTCTCTTCTGCTTGGAGGACAGTGAATAATCATATTCCACACTCTACTGTGTGCAACTTTTATTAATTTCCCTTTGGCTTATACTCTGTCCTCTAATTCTACCATTTTTAAACATATCTTCTTGGGGTCTATTTACTCAAAGTTACACAATCACGAATACCCATTCATCGACACATAATTGTCGAACGTCCTCTTCACCAAACATCCACAGCATTGATTTCTTTCCAAGGGAAAGAAATCAGTAGTCTAACAACCCACGACACAATATAACAAACACTATTAAATGGGGGGCTTGGCCCCCCGACACCCCCCCTAACTAAATATACCAACTCTGAGAGCGCACTACAGTGGGGAAGAGGGCAGATTTAAAATAATGGCCAACCAATTTATTTCCCTTGGAAAGAAATCGATAATGTGGCCTTTTGCTAAAAGGAGATTCAACACTTAGGTGTCGATTAAAAGGTACTTGTGATTTTGTACCTTTGAATATTTAATATAGACCCTCTTCTTGTACAATCTCATAATCAGCCAGCCTTTTCTTCATTTCAACCTTCAATTTTTGCAGTTTTATCATAGGTTCATAGGTGTGTACAAGGCTAATGGCCCTAGAGCCTATATAAGCCTAGCCCAAGAAGATTCCCTGGCATCAAGAGCTATTACTCTTGGTCACACACTTACCTCCTCTAACTACAGCCTACCTGCTAACCTCCTATGAACATCCAATAAGTCCACAATTTCATTACCCCTCTAACCATACTGCAACACCAACACTAGCTATTTCCCAAAACCACATAAACATTACATCCAGACCCAGCTACCTACTAGCTAAAGACTGGCCCACATCAGGTATAACAATCTAAAAGCTAAGAAATCTCTGTACCAATATTGTAAGCTTCTAAATCCTATAAGTAGAATACAAGTCCACTCCTTACTAGATGGGGACATTCATCCAAACCCTGGCCCAAGAAATACTCCTAACACTGAACTCCATAACCCTAAACTCTCTAGTACACAAACCCCTACCAGACCTTCAAACTCACTCTTTATAGCGCATCTCAATATACGTAGCATTAACAATAAAGTTGCCAACCTCCATGCTCTCCTAGATGTACACTCATTTGACATCCTATGGCTAACAGAAACATGGTTAAAACCTGCAACTAAAGACAATTAAGTCATCCCACCTGGTTACAATATCCTGAGACTAGACCGCATAGCCAAGAAGGGAGGGGGTAGCAATCCTATACAAAGCAGGGTTACAAGTTACTTCTTCAGACCTTAAACCACCTCTAGACAATAATGCCGAAATCCTTATTTCTAAAATTCAGCTCTATACTTGTAAATCCATATATATCACCTGTATCTACCTTCTTCCTGGTAATAACCTCAACACCTTCAAAGATATCCTTAGCTGGCTTTCTATAAATTTCCCACAAGAAACTATAGTCCTCGGTAACTTTAATATCGAATGGAAGTGCTGTAGTACTGAACAACCTACTGCCCCATATGGCTTTTCTCAGACAATTACCTCTTCAACCAGGATTAACAAACCCAATAATAAGGAAAGCACCTTAGACTGGATTCTCACAAATAATCCTCAGCAAACATATAAAGTAGGGACCCTCCCGGATAATTTAAGTGACCACTCAGTGACCTATATAATCAGGCATAAGATCAATATTACCTACCCAAGTACATACAGGACAATACGGACCAAAAAACATTTTAACCCTGATCTTTTCCAAAGTGAACTTAAGGCATGTAATTGGTCACCAGTAAAATACCTCCCACTTGAGGAAGCCATAAAATTCCAAAGTCTTAGCCATCCTAGAACACCACACATCAACACGCTCTATCAGAAATAAGACTAAACCTGCCCCATGGCTCTCAAAAGAAACCAGGCAAAAAATCCTTCTCAGAAACAAATCCTGGGCTAAATGGCATACTACTAAAAATCCAACAGACCAACAAAAATTTTGACAGCTGAGAAATAATACAAAAAAAAAACTATTCTCTTAGATAAAATAAACTTCCTACTTCCAACTCCAGCAAACTCACCAAAATAAACCACAAAAGTTTTGGGCAAGCATTAACAGACTTCTACATCCAGAGCAATCCATTACACCAACCCCACAAGGCACTAACCTTGAGAATCCCAAACAAACTGCCAATGCCTTCAATACCTTTTTCACAGACGCCATTCAATCTCTTGCCAATCAGCTATCCCCTGATAGCTCAGCTCTGCCAACCTCCAATATTAGCTCACTCTCTTCATTTCAGTTGCAACCAGTTCCAACTTCCCTCATTTGCACCCTTCTCCAAAAACTAAAACCAACCACCCCCTCAGCTGACCAATTACCTGCAGAATACCTGCAAAAAGCAGCTAAAGCCATAGCCTATCCCATTTCTATACTGATTACCAGAACCACAAATGATGGTACCATCTCAGCTATCTGAAAAATCTCTCACATTATCCCCCTACATAAAGCTGGTAACTCAAAGGAATTTTCAAACTATCGCCCCATAGCCTTACTTTCTCCTTTGGAAACATTAATGGAAAAGTGCATCCATAGGCAACTACTAGACCACCTAATCCAAAACAACTTACTTGCTAAATGTCAACATGGATTTAGATCATTCCACAGTACCACCACTGCCCTCTTATCCTTTACTGACAACATTAACAAAAACCGTAACATCAACATTCTTTCCTCTGCACTCTTTATCAATCTTTCTAAAGCTTTCAATATGGTTAACCACCAGCTACTTATAAATATACTCAAATCCGTTTCACTAGATGCACTGGCTATAAAATGGTTCCAATCACACTTAGACAATAGACAGCAGGCTGCGCTATGGGATAATAATCTATCTACCCACCTCCATACTACCCTTGGTGTCCCTCAAGGCTCCATATTAGGCCCGCTCCTATTCTCCACTTTTATTAATGACCTACACTCAGCAATTCCTCAAGCTACCTGTATACAATATGCAGATGATTCCACAATAATATGCTCAGCCACTTCACCATCTGAACTACAGTCCCTAACCCAAAAGGCATTTAATATAATTGAAAAATGGCTTCTACAGCGCTGCCCCCTCTTAAACCCCCCCAAAAAACAAAACTCTTGCTCTTCACTCCTACCCGGAAGTCCACCCCAGTAGATTTCACAGTCGTATCTAATAATGGCATTCTCATATCTCCTGACCCAACCACCAAACTCCTAGGAATAAAGATAGGCAGCAACCTTAACTGTGATACTCATATTAACAACACAATAAAAACAGTCAATAGAAAACTGGGCTCCCTCTACAGGATCAAACCCTTCCTTACACCATTAGCTAGAACCACTACAGCCCACACTCATCTAATCTCTACACTCCTCTATGCTTCACCTATATATACTAATCTGTTAAAAAACAACCTCAACAAACTGGCAATCTCCTACAATAATATTGCTAGATTTGCCACTGGCACTCCATTTAGAACTCACCACTGTCTTAATCTAAAACAGATAGGATGGCTAGAGCTACAAAATCAGCTTCAATTTCACCAGCTTACCATTGCCCATAAGACACTTTACCAACCTACTAATACTCCAATACTTTCTAGCCTCATTACCCTTTATAAAAAAACTTACGTTCATCAAATAAACTATTTGTTTGCACAACTAAATCCAACAACATGGCAGGAGACTCTTTGTTCTCTAACACTGTTGAGAAAAACTGGAACCTACTTCCCAGTGAACTTCTTCAATATCACTTTTCAAATACAAACTGAAACTATACCTTAGAATACATTGGTTATGCCCCTGTACTAATCTTGACTAACTCACTATTTTTTTATTACTGGATACTGCTCACCTATTACTCTTCTGTACTAACTCCAGTTTCTCCTTAATAACCAAAGAGACCATGATCTTGTACTTTAAGCTAATGTATATAGAAATTTCTAGTGTTTGTGTTAAGATTGTTAAATAGTAAGGTATTTTACTAATATCATCTGTTACAATATTGTACTGTACCAACATTTTGTAATTGTGTGCTTTTGGAGCTTAACTCCCCGGGCTTCTACTGAAAATGGACATGTATCCAGTTAGACTAGCCGGGTCAACAAATGTAAAATAAATAAATAAATCATGCTGCCCAAAGTTAATTCCCAGTGACCCTGTCAGGCAAGGCCACTGAAGTGATCCCCCGGGTGAACTTCCTATTGCCCATCCACTCATCCAGATTTCTCTTAAAGAGGGCCAGTGAAGTGCTCTGCTTGACGTGAATGGGAAGTTTGTTCCAGAGTATGGGAAGTCTCTGGGTTAGGAACCTGTCCCTCTAGCATGTTCTGTTTGATGTGGTAATGAGGTTTAGGTCCCTGGAGTGTGTGGCATGGAGGGATTGGGATTTCTTTAGGTGAAGCATATCTAGCGGCTCTGGGTCAGACATGGCTTTGTAGGTTAAGCAGAGATCGCCTCTAAGTAGGTGATAAGAGACAGAGTATAGCTGGAGATTTTTTAGTCTGTCCATACAGAGCATGTGTCTAAGGCCCAAGATCCTCTTAGTGAGGTAATTTTGTGGCATTTCCAGTTGTTGTAGGTGTCTAGTGAGGTACATACCAAATGGGGCATTGTATTCTATAATAGGTCTAATAAGGGACGAGTAGAGAGGGATTATGACCTCTTTCTTCCTGGATGAGAAACCTTCTGTAAACCAAAGTAGAGGTTGCTGTCAACCTGTGTCCCCAGGTCTGTTATCACACCTTCGGGGTTTAGTGGACTACCACCTATGTGGTAGTTCATGGGCACCAAATTTTTCCCAAAGGGATTGACAATGCACTTTTTGGCATTGAGCTTAAGGCCATGGTTCTGGCACCAGTCATTGGTGTCAGTGAGGCCTTTTTGTAGAATGTCTACATCAGTTGGAGAATCAGTAATGGCTACCAATTTGCAATCATCTGTGAATTTGGTCAGCCAGAATCCCTTTGTGTTGGCTTGAACTTCAGAGAAGTAGATGCCAAATAGGAGAGGACCTAGGACCGATCCCTGTGGGACACTACTTGTAACTGGTCGGTAGTCAGATTTGGAGTCCGCTACTTTCACGGTGTGGGTTCTATCAGTGAGCCAGGTGGCAATCCATCTTATGACATAGGCGTTTATACCTAGTTTAGTGAGTTTATCTATGATTCCTGAGTGAGGGATGGTGTCAAAGGCCTTGGCAAGATCTAAGTAGGCTGTGTGAACTACCTTGCCATTATCCACAGCTCTGGTAACAGACTTGAAGAAGTCTATCAGGTTGAACAGGCATGATCTACCTTTCACAAACTCAAACTGTGTGGGGTCCAAAGTTTAGAGATTCCCTATGTCCTTATTTATAAGGTCCATGATGATGCACTCCATAGCCTTACATATCAGACTCGTCAGACTAATGGGGCAGTAATTCCCAGGGTCTGTAGTCGCTGTCCCTTTGTGGAGTGGGATGACCGTAGCAGTGCACCATTCAGTAGGAACAAAGCCTGAAATGAGGCTGTGATTGAACAGGGTACACAGGTGTGGTGCCAGTTCACTTTTCTAATTCAGTAGAACACAGCCAGGGATATTATCAGGTCCCATGGAAGCTGTATTCCTGGCTTTGGACAGTGCATGTTTTACCTGTGTAGCTGTGATAATGGGGACTTGGCATTCCTCAGGTATTGTGATAGGCCCTTTAGGGGGCGAAGGGGGGTAAAGTTCGCACTGAACCTGTCAGCCAATGCGTTGGCAATATCAGTTGGTTCTGTATATGTATTGCCATTGTGCTGTAACTCAGAGCAGATGTGAGTATTGCCATGTAGATTCTTGACATAACTGTAGAATGCCTTGTGGCTGTCTTTAGACTCTACAGCAATTTTGTTTTCATATCTTGCTTTAGAGGATTTGATGATGGATCTCAGTTTTTTGCTGATGCTAACAAGGGAGTTTTTCCAGTCTTGGGAATTCACCCTTTTCTGCAACAGTTTTTTCCATCTGTGTAGAGTTTGTTTATGGTGGGGGACCACCAGATTGGCTTCCTTTTTTTGGAGGAGAATGTCTTGGTTCTGTTTTGTATGGCCTGTTCCATGCACTTGTGTATGTGTTCATAGAGTGCATTGGTGTATGATTCAGCAGTCATGCACCTATTTTCCATTTGCATGGGTGTCATGGTTAGCCACCTCTGTTTTTAGAAGCCCAAAATTGGCTTTGGAGAAGTTGTTTACGGTGGTTTCCTTTAAGGGGTGTGAGGGTGGGATGTGGATATTCACGGTGATTAGCTTGTGGTCAGATCTGACCAGGGAGGAGTTGATTGCTGGTGTAGAGCAACGGTCGTCCATGTTAGTAATGATGAAGTCAAGGATGTTTCTACCCCTGGTTGGGGTAAGAATAAATTGGTCCAGGGTATTGGAATTAATGAATTCCAGAAAACACTGAGCAAGTGTATTGGTACATGAGTAATTTTCCCAGTTAACGTTGGAGTAGTTAAAGACTCCCAGTATAAGGGCATTGGGTTGTACCCAAATATTTTCCAGTGTGTTTAGGAATGTGGAGTGGGAGTCTTAGGACATGGTGGGGGATCTATAGCAGGCTACAACCTGGATTTCAGTTTTACCCAGTGTTAGTTGTACCTGAAGTATCTCTGATGCGTTATGCTGGGATAAAAGTCTGGTGGTCTGCATACATTTTATGAATATGGAGACACCACCACCTTTAGTGCTCCGGTCCAGGTTTAGGGGCCGAAAGGTGTGGTATGAATTATAGCCTGGTAGTGCTGGGGTGCTCTCCGGAGCCTTGAACCAGGTCTCGGTCACTGCACAATGTCGATGCTCTCCATTTTAAGGAGTGCCTCGAGCGACTGCATTTTGAGATTTAGATTTCTAGTGTTGAGTAGCATAACCCTCAGATTTCATTTGCTTGTAGCTGTTATGGTGGTAATTCTGTCTTCAGGACATTGCCTAAAAAAGGCACTATAGGTGTGGCAAGAGCCTTGGCCAGTATCCAGAATCCCTGGGGTGACAGGTGCAGGCCATCTCTGTCGAAGCATCGAGGTCTGTCGATCATGTCATCCCAGGCAGACAGATACTGGATCCCCTTAGAATAAATCATTTTCTGCTTGTACTGTGGTATCATTCTGGGTGACGGTAGGATGCTGCTCAGAGCTAAGGTCAAACCTGTCTGGGCTACAAGATCCGAGAGCTCCTCTATGTCTCTTTTTATGTAGTCCAGGGAGGTATGTCTCAGGTCATTCACACCAACATGGACAATGACAGAGTCATATTTGTACCTGTTGTGGAGTGACCTAAGTGCGTGTGTTATGTGGTGGATCCTGGCACCCGACGGGCATCTGACCGTAACTTTCTCCTTATTCAACCTAGTGAGTGGGACATCAGTGAGCCTTACTATTGAGTCACCTATGACTAGTGTATTGGGTAAGATGTTTTGCCTTATGGGCTCTGGTTGAGTGTCACACTGTTTATGTGAGCTGTGTGTTTCATGGTTTGTGCTGGGATGTGGTGGCTTGCGTTTCTACTTTGGAGGTCTCTGTTTTTTGGGCAGATTTTTATTGACAGCCTCAGTGAAAGTAGGTGTGTATTTTGTGTTACTATGTGAGGGTTGTGGTGGTGTAAGTTCTGGAGGACTATGTGTTGAATGTGGTGTGGTGCAGGTGTTAACCTTCTCCTCTTGACTGGGCTAATCCAGTCTTGGCTGGAGAGTGCTTGGCTTCCAATCTGGTTATATATGTGCATCTCTCACAAGTCATAGTGTTGGGAGGTAAGAGAAGAGGGTTGTCTGTGTACATGAGGCAGTTGCTACATGAACTCAGGATACTCAAGTTCACCAGGTTGACAGGAGAAAGCACAGGGAACTGACCTTTAGACATGCCTGGATATGAGCTCAATATATTAAGTACTGAAGCCTTTTACAGGAAAAATGTCACTCAAAGTGTCTGAGTCTGTACAGAGCACTGCCAAACACTTAAGGGGAAACTAATACGTAGACCCTGAAAACTTAAGGATGAAGTATTTAGGCAGATATTCTAAAGTTAGGAAGAAATCAAGCAGTACTTACTGAAAATAAAGAATTAGCTTGTCAAGAATGATGAAAAGAGGGGAGTCGCATGAATGGTTACTGCCTGGCTACTGCTAATGCTGGTTTCAGCACAGCTTCACTCTGTTGGGATACAATACTCCTTTGCTTCTTCTCTCACCAGAAGCAAAATGTTAGCACCAATCCCAAGAAGAGAAGCAGGCAACAGCCTGTTTGGTGATCCACAGTCTTGTTCCAGATGTTGCAAAGTTCTGCAGGCTTGTAGCCTTTTTCTGGTAGATGCCTTGAACAGCAACCAGACCAATCAGGTACGTTAAGCACAGACACTCACTCTCCAACCAGAAAGAATCAGGAATCAATGCACTCTGCTCCTACTCTCACCAGGATCAGAATATAAGCACAGATTCCAAGCTGTCACCTATAAAGCTGTTATTATGATCAGCAGTCTCCAGGAAATAATGCAACTGCACTCCTTCTCTCACCAGTTCATCTGAGTATCTGGTTAAAGCTTCTTCCATTTTTTTTATCAGGGTTTTTTTATTTGAGTTGATATATTCATACTGTGTTTTGCTTATTTTACTCATCTCTGAGCACATTTAACTTATTTTTTTCCTCTACATTACTGGAAGCCATGTATTGCATCACAATTGGAGTTTGCACTGCTTTTTGCTGAACAGCTACAGAATTCTTCCCAGTCAGTGTTTTCTCTTCACCTTTTCTAGTTGATTTTCTTTCAGGCTCTCTTAGTTTCTTCGTTGCTGGCATCCAAGCAGTGTGCTCGCTAGTCAGTAACTGAACTTACTAAAAGTGACAGAGTTCCTGGCCCTTGCAGTCCAGTTTCTTTTTTCACATAAAAACAGCTAAATGTAAGCTGTTAATCAGTGTGCAGGCATCTTGAAAAGTCACCTTTAAGGTTACTCTTGATGACTGCATGGGTATATACACACTTCCACCGTTGTTATAATGTATGGCCCAATTTGGAAGGTAGACATTATTAAGTACTTGAAAAAGGCAACTATAACATTTGAGTGGCATCTTATGGTCCCCCATGGTCACGTGCCTAGTACTGTTGTTCCCATAATAACAAGACAGTATGGTTTGTTCTTGTGAATGATCTCCAATAATATGACATGTTACATTTTTAAACATTAAACAAAACTCTACACTCGATTGGTAGGTATTTATTCAACACTTTTAAAATACATTTTATAAATAACAGCCCACACACCAACATTCATTAACATTTTTGTTTCTTATAAGAAATGTTGTAAGCATAATAAAACTGTTTTATTAGCATGAATTATAATCTGCTTTCTCCTTTATAGTCTGACAAATAATGACAGCTTAATTATTTGTACAAAACATTTTCACAATCATTTCAAATTATGATTAACTGTCATTACTTTACATACTGCATCATTTAGGTGAAATATGGCATAAATCATTTGATATAAAAAGCCAGTAAGCAGACAACAGATATAAAAAGTGGCATAAGTATATATTTCGGAAAGTTTTGTGCAATTTTGTTTGTTTGTGCTAGTGGAGAGAAAAACAATTAAAGATTAATCTGACAGCTTCCTCTTTTTCACCTTTACACTTCACGGAATCTCCTGATTTAATTTCAGTCAATAAAGAATGCAATATTTTTTCACACATAATTGGCTTGGAAAGAAGGCTAACTAGCTAGCTGCAGCCTTTCCTAAGGAATGGTACTCCTCCTGTAGTTAAGCACTATAGTGTCAATGCCAGAAATTTTATTTTAAACTCTGAGTATTATGAATCACATTCCTTCAATTACAGCTGCACTCCAAAATATTCACATTCCAAATCTGAGGTGCTACCACACTGGAATAATGCAGCCTTCAAACTTGTCTTATGACACCACACTACTAAAGGATGAAAATAAAGAATCAGAAGGCGTTTCTGATCATAAGAGGTGTTTTCAGCAAACTTACACCCAACCAAGATTTATAAAGAATCTATATATGCATTGCAGATAAACTAATTGGATTTGCCTTGCCTTTACTTAACCTGTATTTTTTACCAAGCACAGAATTCAAAGAAATATGTTCACTGTTCTCCTCCTGACCATGGGGAATTCTGTGTGGAGTCTTAATAACATTTTACATGCGCCTGCATGAAGGGTACACCACTTTTATCCTAAATCACAAGATGCACTGTAGGTAAACTTGTACCATGCCCTATGTGAGATCTGTTTCTATGCTTTGTGCCTACTGAATCCCACTACAGTATCCTAAGTTCATAGGTGTATACTAGGCGAAAAACCACTGGGGCCTTTACAAGCCTAGTTTATGTGCCTTAAACGTTATTTTAAGGGTATATATAAGCTTGGGCAAGATTTACAGGCTGCCTCTGACCATTAGAGACATATGTGGCAGACCACGGGTGTACTTCTCATTTCCCATCCACTGGTCCAGGTTTCTCTTGAATAAGGTTAGGGAAATGTTCTGATTCCATAGAATGGAAGCCTGTTCCAGAGAAAGGAAATTCTCTGAGACAGATATCTGTCCCTCCAACATCTCCTAATCATGTCGCAAGCAAAGATTAAATCCCTAGAATAGCTCTGATGCTATTCATTTTGCAGATATGCAAAAGGTCCATCAGAGTGAATTCTTATGATGCCTTTTGCCAAGCATATATCGCCCCTCAACAGTCTGTAGGATGCATAGTACAGAGATAGGGCTTTGAAGTGATCATCATAGTACATGCTGTTTATGCTCTGTATACTTTTTGTGAGGAACCTCTGTGGAAGTTCCACTTGTTGCACATGCCTGTTCAGGTACATACCAAAGAGGGCATTGTACTCAATGTTGGATCCAATGAAGACCTAAACCAATGGAACAATTACTTCCTTGGACCTAGATACCATTCCCTAGCTTATAAGTTTAGGGACACAAAATTATTTCCCTACTACCTTAGACACATGTTGCTCAGAAGATAGGTTACTATCTACATGCATACCCAAATCCATGAGTACCTGTTCTACTTTTAGGGGTGGGCTACTGATGAGATAATTTCCTAGGGTGGCTGGCCTCCCAAACATTACTACTATACATTTCTTGGCAATGAGTTTTAAGCAGTAGCTTTGACAACAGTCATTTGTCTGTGTTAGCCCTTCCTGTAGAATATCAGTGTCTTTGGGGGATCCTATGACTGCTCCTAATTTGCAATCCTCTGCAAACTTGGTCAACCACAGACCCTTGACATTAACCTTGACTTCTGAGAAGTAGACGCCAAAAGGGAGGGGATGAAGCACAGAGCACTGAGGGACTTCACTTGCGACCAGCCTCTCTGTGGAGATGATCTCCTCTATCCTAACGTCCTGGGTCCTATCAAAGAGCTAGCTGGCTATCAAGCACATATATCCATGACTTTCTTTACAATGCCTGAGTGGGGTGTTGCATCAAGTGCCTTAGCCAGGTCAAGGTAGGCAGTATGCACTGTTTTGCCCTCATCCACTGCGTTAGTGACCTTCTCAAAGAAGTCCATCAGTTTGAGTAGGCATGATCGGACCTTAACTAAGAAAATACTAGGCTTGATCCAGTATTTTAAGGTTTTCTATGTCGTTATTAATCATTTCCATAATAATTCTTTTCATGCCTTTGGATAGCAGACTGATCAAACTTATGGGTATGCAGTTCCTGGAGTCTACTGATGACCCACCCTTGTGCAGAGGGATGGCCACTCCAATTCACCCATTCTTGTGGCACAAAGCCTGTCTGGAGGCTATGGATAAACAGTGGCTGCTGTGGTCTCAATATGTCATGTTTCAAGCTATTTGGAAGGCATCCTGGGATGTTATCAAGGCCACTGATGCAGTGTTCATAGCCTTAGAGCATGCATCTAGGACCTGCTCCCTAGTGATTTGTGGGGGGGTTGATTTATGATTTTTCCTGGGGGGTGGCTGCGGCAGAAATAAGGGTAAAATTGGAGCTGAATTTTTCAGCCAGCAGAGTTGCTGTCTTCTAGATCTGTGTAGATGCCCCCATTTACAATTAGCTCTGCACACTGCTGTGTGCTGCCTCTGAGCTTTTGGACACAGCTAAACAAAGCCTTGTGGTTGTCCTTTGCCTCGGAGGTTATCTTTACCTCAGATCTGGCTTTAGTAGACTCAATCTGCCCAGCTGACAGTGTTTTTATCATGCTTGACATAGCATGTCCTAATCTTGACTATGATTTTTTTTCTTTTGTTGTACAAACTGTTTATGTTTGGATTCCATGGGCTGATTTGTTTTTTGAGATAGTTCTGGGCTTGTTTCTGGTGGGCACAACGTCTTTAAGCATTTGACATAATTGTACAGGGCATCTGTGAACAATTCTGCAGAGGCAGCTGTGTTCTCAGGGCTTGGGTGGGCTAGAAATTTTGACAGGTTATCACTTGTTAGTAAGAGGTGTGATTTAAAATAGTTCCTAAATGTGACAGGGTTAGCCGGAGCCACATAATTGTTTTTTTATTATGGAGGAGAAAATCTTGGGGTTTGACCTTACCAGAGAGGACACTACACTGGGGGGAGGGGGGGTTACAGCATTCTCCAATGTTTGTGAGTACCAGATCAAGTATGTTTGCACCCTTAGTGGGTGTATGGACTATCTGGTCCAAGGTGTTTGTGTTGACAAAGTACACAAACCTCTCGGCCTGTAAGTTGGGGCTCATGTAAGTATCCCAGTTTATACTGCGGAGTTGAAGTCACCCATGAATACTGTATTGGATTGAATTGGGAATGCCTTTAGTAAATCCAAGTACAAGTTATGGGTTTCAAGAGTCAGACGGAGACCTATAGATGCAAGAATACGCTATGTGATGTTGCCTATTGAAATCTGAACGTGGAGAAGTTCAAGCACATCATCCTGTTTGACTAGTCTTCAGATGAGTTTTTAGTCACTGCCTGTGCAATAGTTTGCATGAATGAGTGTACAGCAGTGTAACCCTGCACTGCTGGGGTGCTCTCTGTGGCTTTAAAACCTGTGTTAGTAACCACACAGATGTCTACATTCTTCATAGGATGAGGAAAGCCTGGAGCAAGTAGTGCTGCCTGTTTAGACTCCTGGCATTCAGCAGTAACACATTTAGATTCCCTTTATTTGATTTCACTATGTCAGAAGGTTTCTCAATTTGGCACTGCCTAAAAAGGCACTATGGGGGAGAACAATGTTTTAGCCAATATTCTAAAGCATAATGGGGACGGATGCAGACCATCTTTGGCAAAGAAATGTGGTCTGTTGCCCATATCTTCCCATGCAGATTAATACTGTACCCCCATGGAATGACACCAGAAACCAAGCCATTTATTGAAGTCAATCATCTTTTATTCATATTGTGAAATCATCTTTGTTGAAGGTGGAATGCTGCTCAATATCAGACACATACCAGTCTGAGACACAGTCTGAGAGCTCCATAATATCTCTCTTTATATACTCTAGGGAGATACATCCCAAGTCATACTGGTACTTGTGGTTTAATGATGTCAATGTTTGGGTGATCTGATACATCCAACCCCCTGATAGACAACTTACTGTGATTTTCTCCTTATTCAGTCTGGTGAGTGGGACATCTGTATGTCTCACAATGGAGTCTACTATGATTAAAATACTGGGAAGTGGGTTGGCTTGCATTATGGATTTTGTAATTGATGCTCTAAAGCTGTATGTATGGCTGTATGTGTTGTTTTGCTAGAGTGCTTTTGGAGTTGCTGAGGATACTTTTTGGCAGACAAATGTCTAGGTGGACTTTGGGGTTTAGGAATATTGTTTTTAAGGACAACAGAACATGTTGGTCTATGTGTTTGGTCAGTACTAGGTTTGGTGGGTGTAATGTTTATGTTACCAACAACTTGATAGTTATTTGAGTGCTTTTCTGTGAGAGTCTTGCCTCTAGTCACACTGTGTAATTACACCTCTCACATACTGTACCTGATCTCTAAAGATTAGCTGGTTGTCAGTGAACAAGAAACAATTCCTACATTGTCTCAGGATGCCCATATTTACCAAGCTGCTGATTGAGAAAATGAGAAATTGACCATTCATGGTGTCAGGCCTTTTTTAGATAAACTACAAAGGTGTGGTACAGCAGGCTAACTTGTGAGGGCAGAAACTACAACTAGACTATTTATGAATAAAGGTGTGCAGTATGGAAATAAGTTGCTCTTTGCATAACTGCGTACTGGGTAATGTTACAGGGGAAGTTTTATAGGGAAAATAAGTTTTCTAAGGGCCTACATCTGCACATGGCTCTGCTAAACACTACCGTGTGATGAGGCAGAATTAACAGATGCAAACCATCTAAAAAGCCCTCCAGCCAATGAAATGTTCTCACTTCAAGCCTCCCTGTATGTTTCCTAACTCAGACAGAACAGACTACCTTTCTACTGCCACTAATATTGCAGTTCCAGTCTTCTTTAACGTAAAAACACATTTTAATTAGCCAAAAGTTGAAAGGTACCAGAAACAAATGAAACAACCAGTTACAACAAGTAATTACATGGTAATTCTAAGACAGACAAGACACAAATGCGGAAAACACACACATTAAGACAATTTCAAAGCACACTAGCAGCAGCTAGACCAAGGGAAACAAAATATACTTTACAGTGATGAAATGCAAAAAAATACATTAAAATAATTTGAAAACCAAGCAGCAGTCTTCAGAAATAGCTTAGGAAAGTGCAATATTTCAATTTAAAGTACAAGCCAAACACTCTGATAACACAGATGTGGACATCAAGTGTCTGAGTTCTGAAAATGAGCCGAGAACTGAGCAAAAATGACAAATTTACGGACTCAAAATTTCTTTAAGTAACTAAACCAACTAAAAAAGCCATCTGCCTGATGAAACAATCTCACTGTAAGCCTCCTTTTGTGTTTCCCAACTCATACAGACCAGGCTACCTTTCTACTGCCACTAGAATTGCAATCCTAGTTTTCTTAACGTAAAAGCACACTACTTAGCCAAAAGTGAAAAGTTACCAACCAGCTACAACACGTAAAAAGAAGTTGTGTCTTACCATAATGTTCCATCTGTGTTGTCGATCTTCACTTATCGTTGACTGTTCTTGGAACCGACTCAGCCGTTATTTCAGCTCGCACCTTTCAAAATGTACAGTTGTGTACCTACCATAAATGTAGATCTTCGAGTGTATTCACTGTTGCTGTCATTACACTAGGGTTATCCTGCTGGCAGGCTACCCGCAGTAGGCCCGAGTTCCAAAGTCTAGGTCTGGCGTCGGTTGCTGTCACGTCTTCCCTGACATCAGTGCGCCAGAGGTATAAAAGATGCAACCGACGCCATTTTCTTCAGTTTTTCTTGCCCCAGATGTCAGGTGCCCCCAAATAGGAAGGCTGGAAAAAAAATATGTCAAAAAACATGCATGTTCCAAAATAACATTTCCTTCATCTACAAGCAAATAAATCACATAGGTTGTAGAGTGTTGAGAAGTACAGAAAGGACCCAGCAATGAAAAAGGGGGATGGTGGGTGGGTAACCTAAACTGCAACAGTGAATACACTCAAACATCTACATTTATGGTAGGTACACAACTGTACTACGCTCATCGTGTTTCACTGTTGCAGTCATTACACTTGGGTTGAATCCCAAAGCTGAGGTTGGGTGGCTGGGCCTAAATAGGATTAGGAGAGGCTACCAGGCCCTGCAGAACTGCAGTGGCAAAGCCTGCTCTGGATTTAGAGTAGAGAGGTAAGTGGTAGTGCTTAGTGAAAGTATGCACTGAACTCCAGGTTGCAGCTTCTAAAATGTCTTTGGTTAGTACTCCTCTGAGAAAGGCTGCTGAAGTGGCTGCTGCTCTGGTAGAATGTGGCCTTATGCCCTTAGGCACTGATTTGCCATGTTGTGCATAGCAGAAGCAAATGCAGTGTCCTATCCATTTTGAAATGGTCTGCTTCGAGATAGGCTTTCCTTGTGATCCTGCAGCATAAGCTACAAACAGTTGCTCAGTTTTTCTGAAAGCTTTTGTTTTGTCCAAGTAGAAGAGTAGCTGTGTGTGTATATCCAAAGTGTGCAGAAGTCTCTCCCCTTTATTCTGGGGATTTGGATAGAAAGTTGGCAAATGAATGGTTTGGTTAAGAGCCACACTGGAAACCACATTTGGCATAAATGTTGGGTTTGTCCTTAGAGAAACCCTGTCCTGATGAAAAATGATAAAAGGATCCACTGCCATTAATGCCTGTAACTCTGAGACTCTTCTTGCTGAAGTTATTGCTAGGAGCAGGGCAGTTTTCCATGATAAGAATTTTAGATCAGCTGTGTTGGCTGGCTCAAAAGGAGGCAGTGTGAGTTTTTCTAATACAAAATTGAGGTCCCAAGTAGGTATTGGTGTTCTCCTTGGGGGTCTTATGTTTCTTACCCCTCTGAGGTACTGTCTTAGCAGTGGATGTGAAAACATAGGAGGTTCCGTATTGTAATGAGCTGAAATGGCAGAGGCATGGATTTTAATAAATGAAAAGGATACGCCTTTGTCCAGCATCTCAGTTAGGTATTGTAAAATCTGAGGTATATTTGGAATAAGTGGTTCAGGTCCTTGTGCCTGGTTCCAAGCACAGAATCTCTTCCATTTTTCTGCATAAGATTTCCTAGTGCTGGGCCTCCTGGCTTCTGAGATGACATCCATAACAGCTTTAGAGAGAGGTGTGGTCTGAGTGGCTATATTATCTGCCATGCAGCCAGATTTAAGGTTCTGAGTTGACCGTGTAGAATCTGATTGTTTTGTTGAGTCAGTAGATGAGTAATCTGAGGTAAAGGCCAGGCTGGGCCACGAGACAAGCTCTTTAGGATTGGGTACCAGTGCTGGCATGGCCAGTCTGGGGCAATCAGGATCATTTTTGGCTTCTCTTGTCTGACTTTTAGGAGTACCTTGGGAAGAAGAGGCAGTGGAGGGAAGGCATAAACTGTCAGGGTTTCCCAGCTGAATGAAAGAGCATATACGTTCCATGCTTGCGGGTGATAAGTTCTTGTGCAGAATTTCTGTAGTTGGCAGTTGTGAGGGGAGGCAAAAAGATCTATGTTCGGGCGTCCTCATTTCCTTGTTATCATGTTGAAGACCTGTGGATTTAGTTTCCATTCGTGTGGATCCATGAGATTTCTGCTTAGTTCGTCTGCCAGTGTATTTTTCTTTCCTGGCAGGAATTGTGCCTGCAGATGTACTTAATAGGTCAGTGCTGTGCTCCACAGAGTCATGGCTTGCCTGCAGAGGGGGTAGGAATGTGTGCCCCCTTGCTTGTTTATGTACCACATAACTGTGGTGGTGTCCGTCTTTAGCGATAGTTGTCCTGGATGTAGTAAATCCTTGAAGGCTGTCAGGGCATTCTGTAATGCTAGCATCTCTTTTTGATTGATGTGAAGATGCATTTGTTCCTTGGGCCACGTTCCCTGAATACATTTTCCTGCCATGTGTGCCCCCCAGGCATAATCCAATGCATCCGTTGTTATTGTCTGCCTGGCTGTGGGTAAGGTGAAGGGCTGTCCCTTGTTGTGGTGACAGGGCATGGACCACCATCGAAACTCCTGTTGTAGACAGGGAATTATAGTCACTATTGTTTCCAGGCTGTGGCAATGTTGAGTCCAAACACTTTTTAGATACCATTGTAGTTTCCTCATATGCAGTCTTGCATACGGAATTAGTAGAGTGCAGGAAGCCATGACGCCCAGGGCCTGCAGAATTTTTCTTGCAGGGAGCTGGGTCTTTGTTGCCATCATTTGAAAGTAATGAGTCAGTTTCCTTTGTTTGTCTAGCATGAGATAAGCCATCTGGGTAGTTGTATTCAAGCTTGCACCCACGAATATTATCTCTTGAGAGAGCACTAGTTTTGATTTCTTTTCGTGTACTGTGTACCCTAGGCAAATTAATAATCTTTTTACAAACGCCAGATGCTTTAGTAGAATGATCTTGCTTCTCTGCTTGAATAAGGCAGTCGTCCAAGTAGGGATATATCTGAATTCCTCTTTGTTTGCAAAATGCGATTACTGGTGCCAGGCATTTTGTGAAAACCCTGGGCGCAGTAGATAAGCCAAAGGGCAGTGCAGAGAATTGGTAATGCAGTGAGCCAGCTATGAATCTGAGGTATCTTCTGCAAGATTGTCTGATTGGGACATGCAAGTATGCCTCCTTGAGGTCCAAAGTAACTAGCCAAGGTTTCTTGCCCAGCATGGGTAGACGTTGCTACAGTGTTAACATCTTGAATTTTGGAACATCCAGGAAAGTATTTAGGATTGACAAGTCCAGTATTGGTCTCCAGGCTTTGTCTTTTCTGGGAACCAGGAAGAGTCTTGAGTAAAATCTTTGTCCCTGTTCTTGCTGTGGTACTCTTTGAATAGCTCCCATGTCCACGAGAGCAGCAATTTCCTTTTGTGCCTCTGCCCATTGGTTTTGGGGCAGGTCCAGCATACCTTTTGATCTTGGAAGGGTGTGAAAGTGGAACCTGTAGCCCTGAGAAACTATATTCAGTACCCATTTGTCCTGGGTAATTATGTGCCAATTTTGTGAGAAAAGTGCTAGCTTTCCCCCTAGGGGTGCTGCCAAAAGGTAAGTGCTTGGTCTTTTTAGAGGAAAGTCATTGAGACTGTTTCCTATAAGGTTGTGATTTGTCTTCTCCTCCTTTGGGGGCAGAAGCACCCCATTGTTTAGGTCTGTAGGAGCCTTGGGGCTGAGATCTGCCTCTTGGGCATCTGTATCTGTCTCTTTGTGGCCTGTCTGACACCTGAAAGGACCAATTTTTTGAAGGCCATTTTCTACTAAACCTAGGTGGTTGAACCTGTAAGAAATCCTTTACTGTCTGCATAGATTTTGCCTTATCCTCCATTTTCTTTAACACTTCTTCTGCCTTACCACCAAACAAAGTATCATGCTGTAATGGAGCATCTAATAATTTTACTTTAACATGTTCAGGTAAACTTTGTTCTTTTAACCAAGCATGCCTTCGAATAACAGAGCCTGTAACTGCGGCTGTGCAAGAAGCCTCTAATGAATCAAAACCACATTGGAGAGTATGTTTTCCCATTTGTTCAGCTGCATGCAATAATTCCTGCATTTCCTTATTGTCAGGATTCTCTGAATTTGTAAGCATTTTCTGTTTTAACAAAAACATGAGGTACTGTTGATACTTAAGCATGTGAAACTGGCAGTTTAAAGCCCTTACAGCTAAAGTAGCAGAGGTGAAAACTTTTTTCCTCCAGCTATCCAGAGCTCTAGAATCCCTATCTGAGGGAACAGGGTTTTTAGCAGTGGAAGCCTTAACCCCTTTGGGACCCTGAGAAACTGTTTCAGGGTCAGCAGCAGGGTTCTTATAAAGAATTTTATGAGAGTCAGGGACCCTGTAATACCTGTCTGGCTTGACTGGTGCAGGGGGTAAAGAATTTGGAGACAGACTGGATTCAGAGAAAACATCATCAACTATATCAAGCACAGGGGGGATAGCCAAGGGCCTGTGTTGAGGCAGTAAAAGAAAATCTCTGAGCCTTTTCTTGGATTCTGAATAATCCTGGCTCTCCCAGTGGAAATGTTCCCTCATGTTCCCCAAAGAGTAATCCTCAGGTGGAGAGGCTGAAGGTATAGATTCTTCAGCATCAGAGTCCTCATAGGGAGGAAGAGAACAGCCCTGATCTGAAGAGGAATCAGAGGAAATAGAAACCTGGTCAGAGGAATCATAGTCAGTGTCTTACCTAGGCCTTTTATCAGGAGGGGGATGGGAACCCCTGATCAAAGTAATTAAGTCTTCGGCCATTTTAAGCATCTGTTTCTTTGGCATGGTTGACTGTCCAGAAGAATGCTGTACTTGTTTCTTTGTCTTTAATCGTGTCTTTGACTGTACTTTAGCTGCTGCAGAGGATTTAATAGTAAGCTGTGAAGGTCTGAAAACACCCTCAGAAGCCGATGCCTGCTCAGCGGCTCCGGACCCATCTGAGGGAGTATTTTCTGTAGGCCCAATACCTTGAGTATCCAGAGGCCTAGTTGTCTCCACGTGGGAGTCTGATACGGCCTGTGGCTCTGAGGTAGCGGGTGTCAGGGGCTGTGAAAGTGCCTCACTGAGAACCGGCGACTGGCCAAGAAGAGGCTTCGTCGTCGGTTTTGGACCTTGGATGCCTGTCCTTTTCCTTGTCTTTGCGTTTTTTATGCATTCCGGTCGTCGGTTGTTCTGACGGCATTATATAGTTAAACCTTCGGCCAAAGTAATATAATGCAAAATCAAACCGATGTTTAATAGTGCGTTTGTTGAATCTAGCACAAAACCGACAACTAGTAACATCGTGGTCAGGGCCTAGGCAAGGAATACAGTACGAATCAAAGTCCTTATGAGGTATTTGCTTCCCACAAGAAATACAATTGTTAACTTTTACTGACATCGGTCTGGAGCAAGAAAAAGTTTCCCCAATGGGGTACTTAGCTTTATTGAAGACTTCGGTTCTGAAACTCTATTTCGAAAATCTCAGGAGTCGGCCGACGGGCACTTGCGAACTGCTTCTGCTTCGGGCACCTTGCGGCAAGAAAGACTGAAGAAAATGGCGTCGGTTGCATCTTTTATACCCCTGGCGCACTGACGTCAGGGAAGAAGCGACAGCAACCGACGCCGGACCTAGACTTTGGAACTTGGGCCGACTGCAGGTAGCCTGCCAGCAGGATAACCCAAGTGTAATGACTGCAACAGTGAAACACGATGAACATCCTCTTAAACTCAGCTTTACCCATAATGCTCCTCTCAGGATTTCCTCAGATTGAGTTTGCATAAAACAGTGACAGACAGGAAATAACAGTTTAGAGACAATATCTGTATTTTTAAGAGGAAATCCAATTTATTGGGATAGATCCGTTCCGTTCCACCTAGAAACCCAAGAAGGAGGTGGAAAGGAGGGTGGGAATGTCAAAGATAAGTGAAGATCAACAACACAGATGGAACATTATGGTAAGACATAACTTCTTTATCTGATGTTGTCAATCTTCACTGTGGGACAGAGTTCCCAGCTATCTAAATCTTGGGAGGTATCACGAAAGAATATTCCTGAGCACCACTGAGCCAATTGATGCTCGTCCCCTAGAGACCAGATCCAGCTTATAATGAGTAATAAACAAATGTGGGGATGCCCAAGTAGTCGCTGCACAGATATTGTCTATAGAAGCTGTGGAATGAAAAACTGCAGAAGAGGCTATAGCTCTTGTAGAATGCACCTTAACAGGACCTGGTAGTTGCACCTTCCTTTTACTATAAATGAAAGTTATACAGTCCTTAAGCCATTTTGCTAGAGTTACCTTACAGACTGGTTTGCCCAAGGTAGTTGCAGAAAAGGAAACGAATAACTGGTTAGATTTTCTGAACTATTTTGTTCTGTGGAGGTAAAAACGTAATTGTCTAAGAATGTCCAGCAAATGTAGACAGTACTCACCTCTGTTTGGAAAACTGGGAAAAAAATACAGGAAGTTATATAGTCTGGTTGATATTTGCCTCAGACATTTTTTGGTAGAAAGGATAGATTAGTTCGCAAGGATACCCTATTTTTATGGAAGATCAGGTAAGGAGACTTGCAAGACAAGGCTTGTAGTTCTGAAATTCTCCTAGCAGAAGTAATAGCAATCAAAAATAACATTTTCCAAGATGAATAGTTCAAATCGCAATTTGCAGCTGGCTCGAATGGGGAATATATTGTGGACTGTAGCACCAGATTCAAGTCCCAAGATATGTAAGGATCCTTGTATGGAGATCTTAGCATCAAGGTTCCTTTCAGAAAAGCTTTACACAATTTGGTGGACTTTAGAGCTGTATCATTTAAACCATTATGAAAGTTAGAAATAACAGCTAGAAGTACTCGTACCATAGAGGATGAGGCCCCTGTATCAAAAAGCGATACTAAGAATTGTAAGACCTTATCAACTGGTACAGAGTATGGCTCAGTATTATTCTCTGTAGCATACTTTGAAAATTTTTGCCACTTACTTTTCCATAATCTTCTAGTCGAAGGTTTGTGGGAGGCTAGAACAATTCACTGAACTGTGGTAGTGAGATTACTATGCCTGGCAATCGCTGGAACTGGAGAACCCATTCAGTGAGCTTGAGATTTTGAAGATTCAGATAAACAAGCCCCTCTGGATGAGACAAGAGGTCTGGACCTGGGTCCAGGATTCAAGGTTTCTGAATTAGTTGAGGCCAAAGAAAGGGGAACCATATCTGTTGAGGTCAGAATGGAGCAATGAGAATTATCCTGTTCTTCAACCTGCTGGCTTTCTTCAGAAACTGGGGAATGAGAGGTATCGGGAGGAAGGCATACAGAAACTGGGGGGGGCCAATCGTGCAAGACAGTATCTCTTGGTGACCCCCCCCCCCAGTGGGGGAAGCAGGAAAAAATAGTTGCTGCACTTTTTGTTCAGGGGGGATGTTAAAAGGTCACAGCAAGGCTGGCCCCATCTGCAGAAAATCCCTTCCGTCACTAAAGGATAGAGAGACCACTCATGAGGCATTAGGATGCATCTGCTCAATTTGTCCGCAATCAGGCTGGAGCTCGCCGGAATATGCACTGCAGTTAGAAAGCGATCAGATGAAACTTCCCACTGCCATACCCTGAGCGCTTCTCAACAAAGGGGGTAAATCCCAGTTCCTCCTTGTTTGTTGATATACCATACAACTGACATGTTGTCTGTTTGAATCGCAATCGTTTGCAAGGGGAGGGTGTCTTGGAATGCTGCAACCTCAAAAACATTGCCCTCATCTCTAGAACACTGATTTGCAAATTGGCTTCTAAGTGAGACCAAGTGATTTGGACTGTCCTTCCCAGATAATACCCCCCACCCCATCTGGGATGCGTCCACGGTCACTATGGCTTGGGGTTGAGGAGGGACAAAGGGACAGCCCAACAAAATTTCGTTTGAGTGAAGCCACTAATTCAGGTCTTTCTTGCATAAATTGGTGATCAATACCTGATGGGACATTGGCTGATTCAGCGAAGACCATTGTGATGCCAAGAGCAATTGCAGGATCTGCATGTGATACCTCGCAAGGGTAACTAAAGCGATGGTGGGTGCCATTGATCCTAGAGTTTGTAGCAACAATCGTGCTGCAAATAATCTGGCTGACATGCAATTTTTTTCTTTGAAGTCTCTCTGGGGGTAGAGACACAATACTGGTCTTTGTGGTTAATAACGCTCCTATATATTTTAACTTTTGTGTTGGCTGTAGATGGGATTTTTCACAGTTAACAGTGATTCCCTAGCCAAGAGAAAGTTTGAAGTACATAGTTCCTTGCCCACAACAGTAGATGCCTGGTGGATGCTGTACTGTGACAGTCATCTAAGTATGGAAACATGCAGAATCCTTGTGGTCTGAAGTGAGCTGCTGCCACTGCCATGCATTTGGTGAACAGCCTGGGGGCTGTGGTGAGACCAAAGGGCAGGGCTCTGAAATGATAATGACTGGCTTCCAGCCAGAAGCACAGGAATCTTTTGAAGCACAGGAATCCCTCTGGAGTATTTGCTCATTTTTATGTGATAATACGCACCCTGAAGATCAATAAGTGCACATCCAATCGGCTTTTCCTAAGAATGGAAGAATACACTGAACCGTAACCATCTGGAATTTTGTTTGTTAAACAGACTTGTTCAACACATTAATATCCAAAATCGGTCAACAGTCCATGTTTTCTTTGGCACTAAATAGAATCTTGAGTAAACTCTGGATCCTATTTGGTCTGGTGGGACCTTTTGCATGACTCTTTTGTTGAGCAGTTTTTAAATTTCTAAGACTGCTACATCTCTGAGATTGGGTGGGACGTCTGGGATTCTTTTTGGTTGCCAGGGATTTTTAAGAAGGAGATATTGTAACCTCTGGTTATGATACCCTGTACCCAATTGTCCGTTCTGTTTAGCTACACTGGTAGGTGCAGGGATAATCATTCTATGACTGAAATCAGAGAATGGCAATTGGGCCTCCAATCAGGAGTGCTGGTAGGTGTTACCAGGGAATGAATCCCTGGAAGCCTGATTTTGTGGGCCACCTCTGCCTCATGCATGGCATCTTCCATTATAACTCCCCCCTCTACCCCAGGGGGAGTCATTATCATGCGAATCCTGGAAAGGTCCTTGGGATTTTTTGAACCATAACTTCCCATTCCTCTGGTTCCTGGATTAAGACCATTGAAGAGTGGAAAAGCATACACCCATGGCTGATAGGGTCCTTACATCTTTCTCATAACTGCTGAGGGTCTGTCTGACTTTGGGACCAAAAAGGGATGTTTCATCAAAAGGAGCATTGACAAAAGAAGACTTGAATGTCTCCGCAAACTCACATAAGTGCATCCAGGAGTGTCTCCTCATGGCTATGCCAGAACCCTAGATGTCCCTTAAGCTGCATGCACTATGAGTCTCATGGACAAATTAGATATTGACTCAAGGGTTGCCAGCTGGGAAGCTACTTTATCCTGCACTCCCTCAGCTACGGTTCTTGTTAGAGTATCTGACAGCTCCTTTATCAGATCTCACTGGAGTCTCGTAAAATGTGCCATAAAGTTCAAGGACTTCAGTTCAAAGGTCGATGATGCGCATACTCGCTTCCCGAATCTATCATCTTATACGCTTTGTTAGGATGATGGACAGTAGAACTATCATCAGCAAGTTCCTTTTCGGTGGCTACTGCAACCACCATAGCATCCACTGGTATCCCTTTAGCACAATATTGATGAACCTCCAGAGGGGATAAAATGCGGTCTGGTCTCTTGGGGATTAGCTCAATGGAATCAGGTATCTTCCAAGCCCACTGTGCAATCAATTTAATTAGATTATCAGCGGGTGGAGAGAGCCAAGCAATAAATGCTCGGGCATGGAAAGCCTGCAGGTATACCAATTCCTCTGAAGAAGACTTATGAGATGTCCAGCCACCCCTCTGTTTCAGGATTTCTAATCTGTCTCCAAATGAGACATCTTCCAGGGGTGACACTGGGGAACCTTCCCCTTCATCAAAATCAGTATCTTCTGTGTAAGACTTCAGAGGAGTCCAACCACTTCCTCTTGCACTTCATCTTCATCGGCACCTGCTTGATGGGATGGACTGGAGAGGTGTCTAAAGAGGACATAACCACCATGGCTGAATCCTGAGTTTTCTGTGCCTGCTATCCCAAGGCAGAGGCTGGAGATAGCTCTGCATGAAGGGAAGGGCAGAGAAGCTGGTCCGACAAGAATGGTACCGAATGTGAGCCCACAGTAGACAAGGCCTTCTCCATGGCCTGGAAAGCAGGTAGCCCTGTAGAGGAGTGGAAGCCCAGAACTGAGCTAGACTCCCTCGGAACCAATGTCTCACCCGTACCGTGGAAACCCCCTCCAAGGCTGAAACAGGAGTCAAGCTCATGCATGCCGATGCCATGAGCAGCATGAATGGCTCTGAAAAAAAAAGTAAGTAGGACCACGCTCTGCATAACCGACAGCTAAGCTTCGACCCTGAGAGATCTCCGGATCCAATGGAACTGAAGAGCTCAGGGTAGTTATTGGCACCAGAGATGAAGAGCTGATTGGCATCAATGCAGTCAGAATCTGTAATGTCAGGACTGGGAACTCTGAAAGCTCAACTGGAGTAAAAGAAGGAACAAAGGCAGGTGAATAGATAGGTATTTTTCTAGACCCAGGGATACTGGAAACGGAGGAAGTGGACAATCCCCTCACCACCAGGAGCTGGTCCACCAGCTTCAAAAAGTCAGACTCCTTGCTAGAACAGACAGAAGAGACTGATGGGGATAGAGGTCTCCAAGAAAGGGCTTGGAGGTCGGTCTGTAGATGGGGGAGTATCTTGTTTGGGGCCTGTCTGTAAAGGAAAACTCCTTTGGTTCCAAAGCAGGTGGAACCAAGGGTTGAAGAGGCACAGAAGTAGTTCTGACTGAAACAGTAGTTTGTGCTGAAATAGTTGGTGCAGGGGCAGGCACCAAAAGCACAGAGGGCTGAGGTACTTTCCCATTGGGTTCCGTGGACACTACTGGAACTGGGGAAGACTTAGATATCTTAGTCGGTGGTGCCGACAAGACTGTCGGAACCAACCGGTCCCTCTTCTTAGATCCTTCATGCTTACAGGAAGAGGAAGAAGTAGAAGTGGAGCTAACCTCAGACTAGGATTTGGAAGAAGCAGATATGGCCTTGTCAAAATTAGATTTAATAAGGCCCTTTAATATTAATTTGTTGTTTCTTTCCACAAGGGCCCGGTGACTGAAGCCATGACAAATAGCACAGTCTTCTTGAAGGTGCATCGGGCCCAACCAGTAGACACACAAGTACTGTCTGTCATAGTTTGGCAATTTTTTCTCACACTTCTGGCACCTCTTGAAGCCAGAAGTACCCCTGGACTTGTCCGCCATAACAAGGAGCTCACGCACACACATAGAAAGGAACAAAAGGGTAAGATGAGACAAGTTAAGGCTTTTTTTTAATTTAGTCAGAAAAAAGTACCAACAATGGTACTAAAGGTTTACTGTACAGGTAAATAATAAGAATAGATAGAAAAAGGTACCAACAATGGTACACAAGGTTTACTGTTTAGGTAGAAAGAGAAAGTAGAAACACAGAGGGTCTACCAACAATGGCACTGACAGAATAACACTTCAAGAAAGAGCCTAGAGAGGAGCAGGGCATGCGAAATAGAGATAGAAAGAAAGAAAGAAAAAAGAAGTTATGTACTCACCATAACGTTCCATGTTTGTTGTACATGATCTCAACGTCTTTCTTGTTTGGTGGGTTCGGAGCTGATACTTGGCTCTGACTCGGACGTATCCTAAATCTCAAGAGCTGCCACTGGCTCAAGGCTAGACCCCATCCCAACATGCCTAGCAAGAGTTACCCAGATCTCGTTTGTGATAACCCGTAACACTAGACTATAAACATATATATATATATATATATATATATATATATATAGATATATATATATAGATATATATATATATGTATACTAATCAGTACCAGTAGACAATGTGGGTAGACCCTAAGCCTATCCAATTCACAAGGCAGGAAGGGAATCACAGCACATATAGCCAAAACCAAATAATTCCTCTCAATCCTCCAGGAAGGGGGGAAGTTGGGAGGGATGTAAGAAAGAAGGCGAGATCATGGACAACAAACATAGAATGTTATGGTGAGAATGTAACTTGTCTATATTATGTTGTCCTTATCTCGCCTTCATTCTTGCTTCGTGGGACAGCGTGTCCCCAGCACCTTTTCTCAGGTGGCTCAAGAGAACAAACTCTTCAGAACCATGGAACCAAAGGATACCCTGTTCGGGGAGGCCACATCTACATTGTAATGAGTGATAAATTATGAAGATTAACGAAAAGTAGCTGCCGCACAAATTGAGTCCAAAGGCAGTCTAGCCTGAAATGGAGGTAGATAATGCTCTAGTGGAATGCCCACAAATTCTTCCTGGAAGTTGCTTACCTTGTGAACTACAGACATAGGTGATGGTGTCTGTAAGCTATTTCGATAAGGTTACTTTTGAGAATGAAGTACCCCTTCTGTTTTCTGAAAAAGATATAAACAATTTTTCGGATTTTCTGAAGTCTTTCGTCCGGTGCAAGTGGTGGAGTCTATATTCTGCCTTGTTGCTATGATTTGGGAAGAAAACAGGGAGTTCTATTGATTTAAATTTGACTCAGAGCAAACTTTTGGTAGGAAGGATGGATTAGCTCTGAGAGAAACTTTGTTTTCTGAAAAACTAAATAAGGGGGATGAATGGAGAGAGCTTGTAACTCTGATACCATCCGAGCTGAGGTAATGGCAGTCAAGAAGATTGTTTTCCAAGTCAAGAACTTCAGAGGACAGGTAGCAGCCGGTTCAAAAGGCGGGAGAATCAAGGAAGCTAAGCCTAAGATTAGATCCCAAGGAGGAGGTGGTTCTCATATTGGGGGTCTCAAGAGGAAAGCTTTGCATAATCTGTGGGACATAAAGTTTGAACCCATTTCTCCAACATGATAACTGGAAATAGCAGCTAGCTGAAGTCAAACTGTAGCTGCCACTGGCCCCTTGGTTAAAAGTCTCAGTTAGGAATTCCAGGATTTTCAAAATGTATGCAGTAAAGGGATCAATATGATGGTTGCCCAACAAGAGAACCTGTTCCATTTGTGAGCATAAATCTTTCTAGTTGTAGATTTGCGAGAAGAGATCAAAATGTGTCGTACTGTAGGGGAAAAATCAGGAAGCCTGGTTAAGACGGGAATTGGAGAAACCAAGCTGTCAGCTTGAGGGTCTGAATAGAAGAGTGGAGCGTTCCTGATTGATGCATCAGAAGATCTGGAACTGGGTCCAGGATCCAAGGCTCCTCCTGGAGATGGGGCCAAAGGAAGGGGAACACAATCTGACAAGGCCAGTAAGGTGCAATGAGGATTAGCTTTCAACCCAGCGATTTTGCTTTCTGAACAACTTTGGATATTAGAGGGAATGGGGAAAGGTGTAAAGAAGTCCCGGGGGCCAATCGTGAACAAGAACATCCCTGGGTAACTGTCCCGGTTGGGGGACCAGGGCAAAATAGCAGCTGCATTTGGTATTCATGGACGTGGCAAAAAGGTCACAACAAGGCTGACCCCATTTGCGAAAAATTTGATTCATAATTTCCTGCTTCAGGGATCACTTGTGTGGCATCAGAATTGCCCTCCTTAGCTTGTCCACTATCACGCTGGATTTTCCCAAGATGTGCACTGCAATCAAAAAACGCTGAGATGACACCGCCCACTGCCATACTCTTAGAGCCTCTCGGCACAAAGGGTAAGATCTGGTTCCGCCTTGCTTGTTGATGTACCACATTACGGACATGTTGTCTCTTTGAATTGCAATCATCCCCGTTGGTAGAGAGCCCTGAACTGCTTGCAATGCCAGAAGTACCGCTCTCATCTCCAGGACGCTTGATGTGCAAGTGGTATTCGTGTTGTTGCCAACTTCCTTAACAGTCTGTCCCAGATAATCCCCCCCACCCTATCTGGGAAGCATCCGTGGTCACTGTGGCTACCGGTTGGGGAAGGATGAGCGGCCTTGCCTATTGTTACTTGCATAGACTGAAGCCATCACTATAGATCCTTTTTGCAGGTCTCCGTAATGTGGATCTCGTGTGACATGGGAAGATTATGCATGGACCACTGAGCAAAAAGAAGCCACTGCAATATCCTCATATGGAAGTATGCCAAGGGGAACTAGTGTTATTGCTGCCTCCATTAAGCCTAGCACTTTGAGGACAAATCTTGCTTAAATCATTTTTCTCCTCATCAAAATTGACACCTGATGTCGTATGGTTGACACTCTCTCCTGAGGCAATTTTGCGATCATGTCTTTTATATTTAGATTGGCCCCTATAAATGTAATAAGCTGACACGGCAACAAGGCAGATTTTTTTGTAGTTGATAGTGATATCGAACTCTGAGCAGAGATGAATTGTGGTGTCCCTTGCTATGATTAGTCGATGCTCGGTGGTGGTGGTAATGAGCCAGTCGTCCAGATATGGAAACACCTGAAATCCTAGACGCTTCAGGTGAGCCGTAATTACTGCAATGCGTTTGGTGAATACTCTTGGGGTTGTAGTGAGACCAAAGGGCAGAGCTCTGAACTGATAATGACTGGCTCCCAGCAGGAAGCAGATAGCTCCTGGATTTCCTGTCCATCTTGCTGTGGTAGTACATATCCTGGAGATCGATGGAGTACATCCAATTGCCCTTTCCCAGAAAGGGAAGAATGGACTGCAGTGTCACCATCCAGAACTTTGTTTTTTTGACAGACTTGTTCAGCCTGATGAGATCCAAAATGGGTCTCCAGTTCCCTGTTTTCTTTGGAACTAAAAAGAACCTCGAGTAAGTTCCGGATCAGATTTGGTCTGCAGGACTTCTTGGATGGCTTGTTTTTCTAACAACCTTTGAACTTCTAGGTTTGCTTGATCCCATAGATTGGGTGGCACATCTGGGATGGATTTCTGTTTTCTGGGAAGAGGTGGCATGGAGAAAGGAATACTGTATCCCCTGGATATTACCGACTGTACCCATGGGTCTTTTGTGATATTTTGCCAGGCTTCTGGGTACAGTGACAATCTGCCCACAACTGCCTCCAGAGGTGGAGCGCTGGAAGGGCCTACCAGAGAACATATCTCTGTTGCCCTGGTTCTGAGGGACACCCTCTGCTGAGAGGGCAGCGTCTCCCGTTAGTATTTCCCCCTCTGCCCCTGGAGGAAAATCATCACTTGCATGAGGCAAATCTCCCTGGGATTTCCAGAACCACATTTTTCCACTTTTTTGATCTTTGGGATAAGGTCTAGTAAGGCCTGAGAAACGTACTCCCACAGCAGAGAGAGTTTTGCCATCTTGCTCGCACTTGGTAAGAGTCTCTTCTACCTTGGGCCCGAACAATGATGAGCCATCAAATGGGGCATTGGTAAAGGAGGACTCGAAGGGCTCCGTGAACTCACAAAGGTGCATCCAGGAATGTCTTTGTAAGGCAATTTCTGTGCCTGCTGCCCTGCTCGCTCCATTGGCTGCGTAAAAGATTAGTCGTATGGAGGAGTTGACCATAGAAGACAAGGTCGCAAGCTGGGAAGCAGTCATCTGTAGCCCCCGCAGCTGTAGGACCTTGAAGAGTATCTTCCAGCTCTTTGAGGAGATCCCTCTGGAGACAAGTGAAATGGGACAAATAATTCAGTGACCTAAGGGTAAAAGCCGCTGATGAAAACACACGCTTCCTGCATCTGCCCATCATATGGGAATCTTTGTTTGGCGGATGGGCAGAAGAAGAAGTTTCTACTAATTCCTTCTTTGTGGCTGCTGCAACCACCATAGCATCAACTGGAACCCCCTTAGACAGGAAAAGCTTGTCCTCTGGCGCTGTGATAAACTTATTGGGGCTCCTTGGAACCGGTTCCATAGATTCTGGAGAGCTCCATGCCTTTCAACTGACCACCCCCAGTAGCTGGTCAAAAGGAGAAGACACCCAAGAGGTGGAAGGTCGGAATCCAAAAGCCTCCAGGTACATGGATTCATCTTCAGAAGGGGAAAGGGATTTCCAGCCACCCCTCTGCCTGAGGATTTCCAGAATGTCTGAAAATGAGACATCCTCCAAGGTCCGTGTTTGAAGTGAGAGACTTGGGGGAGTCTATATGCTTCCTCTTACAAGTCCTTTTCCGAGGGACCTCCTCAGAGGTGTACTCTGGGGAGGTTTCAAAAGGGGGGGGTTGACCAAAAGGGCATCCTGAAGCATTGGTTCCTTATGCTTTGGATGGAGGGGTGGTGTGGAGGTAGACACTGGCCTTGAAGGGGATGGAGCAGGTGAAGCAGAGGGTGGAGCGGACTGGGTGGATAGCACACTCCTCATCACCTCAAAGGCACCACGATCCTGGCCTGAGACAGTCTCTGGCTCTGAAGAGCCTGGAGATGTCCCTTGCACAAAGGGCGATGGCTCCGAGGCTGATGTAGGAGCCGAACTCACCTGTGCCAAAGCCCCAAGTGGGAGAGTAGGAACTGACAAGGGTCTGATCCCGCCCCCCCCACCCGGAGCTGACTAGGGAGTCTTGGCCCCCAGATCCCTCAACAGAAGGTGGTATCGAAGAAATCGGAGCAGACGCCAGACCCGAGAGACCAGTGGTTTTCGGGTCCGACGGTTCCACCACAATGAATTCCATGCCCTCCTGCTCTAAACTCAAATGAGTCTAAGGAGGAATTGATGACAAAGTAGGTTGGGACAGTCGGCTCCACATCCATATGGGCAGGGTTCGATAACATTTTTGCCAAGGCCGGAGTCTTAAGTAACCTCTTCACCACCCTCTCCACATCATCATCCAAGAGGCTCCTGGAGGATCGAGAAGGAATGGGTGGATGAACGGTGACTATCTGTCACAGCCTGGAGCAGAGGAGACTGAGGTATAGAGTGTACTGGCTCCCAGCAAGGAGACACTGGAGGAACCAAAGGAGATGGTGTCTTGTCGGACCCGACTGACTTCAGATCCGATGAACTTGTTTGTTTGTCATGAGCCTTCGACAGTTCTGAGCTCGGAGCCGAAGAAGATGCTTTTTGGAGGGCCTATCTGATTTGCTTGCCTGATCCCCTTCCATAGATGCCTTGAAGGGCGCTTTCAGGAACCCTCCCCAGAATCAACTTGTTTTTCTACTCCTGCAGGATCCTAGAGCTAAAACCATGAAAAATGGAACAAGAGTCGTGAAGGTGAACTGCTACCAGGCAGTACACGCAGCTAATATGTCCATCGGTAAATGACATCTTTTGAGTGCAGAAATCTTATTTCTTAAATCCTGAAGGCTTGGATTCTTTAGTTGACTCCTTGGACATGTCTGATAAATCCAGTAACTACCACAATGATTACTAATGACAGTAGTTGAAGAAAAAACAGCTAAAAGAACTAGGTATATATATATATACATATATATATATATATATATATATATATATATATATATATATATACTTTCCCCCCTTTTTAGTTGGTAAACAAGGGACGGAAGGAGAAGAGTCTCTAAGTTAAATGACGACCCCTCCGACCGGGGAGATGCCTCTAACTTAAATGGCAAGCTCCCCTTGAAAAGGGAAAGTAAAAGAAAAGGGGGAAAAGAAGTCCTCTAACTAAAACGGGCTGAAAGGGAGAAGTGAATCCTCTAACTAAAACGGATTCATGGGAGATCAGTAGGCCTTAGAGAAGGAAATGATGGCCTTAACAACAAACAGCAAAAAATAGAGAAAAATAGGAAGATAGACAGGAAGTACCTAAACAGTTACCAACCCCTAACTACAAGGAATACTACAATTAAGAAATAACAAGAAAAAGTACAACTTAGCCTGAGCCAGTCGCAGACAATCCTGAAGCTTCAAGCGGCAAGCGAGATCTGGGTAACTCTCGCTAGGCATGTTGGGATGGGGGTCTAGCCTCGAGCCAGTGGCAGCTCTCTAGCTTTAGGATACAGCCGAGTCAGACCCAAGTATCAGCTCCGAACCCACAAAGCAAGAATGAAGGCGAGATAAGAACAACATAACATCAAAGGTTTTAAAAGAAAAAGCAATTATAGTTTTAAGAAATAACCTCATTCGAGAGCTGAAAGGAAATGAATGCGCCTGGCACTAAAAGCGGCAAATGAGATCTGAGGTAATCCTGAAAGGAGCATTATGTGTAAAGTTTATCTCGAGAGCTTTTGGAAGGCACAAGCTGGAATAACAGCCGAGTCAGTTCCGAGATACGGAACCGAACCCACAGTCAAGGATTAAATAAAGACTGACATCAGATCTCTTTATTTTAAGCCCTCCCTGTGTGTTTCCCAACTTGGACAGATGAGGCTACCTTTCTACTGCCACTAAAATTGCAATTCCAGTCTTCTTAGTGTAAAATCACAAGTTAGTCAAAAGTGAAAAGGTATCAGAAACAAATCAAACAACTAGCTACAACAAATGATCCTTATATAATCCTACCTGCAAGCATCCCTACTCAGAAAGACCAGGCTGCCTTTCTACTGACACTAAAATGGCAGTCTCTGTCTTCTTAATGTAAAAACACGTTAGTTAGCCAAAAGTGAAAAGGTACCAGAAACAAATCAAACTACTACCTACAAGTAATTACAAGGTGATTCAAAGATAGATAAGCTAGCAATGAAGAAACAAACTTTACAACAAATTCAAAGCCCAATAACAGTCTAAGGGGAGGGTCTTCCCAGTTTCATCTTTCAGTGCCCAGTAAGATGAGCAGAGGAGATAAGACAGGAAAAAGCTTAGAGGGTCAGGTATACAGAAGATTAGACTGGGAGGAACTTCCAATGCCAGATATACTGCAGAGGCAAGCAGCTCAAAAGCCTCCAAGGAGTAAGATTGCCCTCACAAGTCAGTCAAGGTAGACCAAATATAAGAACAAATTTCTTTCCTTACTGCTGAATTACAGGTGACATTCTTTCACTTAAACAACTGTCAACAGTTGCAAGAAGACTAGATTAGGCTAGAACTCCCACAACTCCCTCATTTAATCAACTCACCCTCACTCATAAACTTAATAACCACCCCCTTAACATCCCTTCCCTTCAAACCCTTCTCCAACCCTATCACTCTACTAGGCCCCTAAGATCAAGCAACAAAAATCAACTCACTGTTATCAAAACCAAAATCTCAGGAGGAGAAGCCATATTTTCATGTATCATATCTAAACTTTGGAACAATCTTCCACCCTTTATAACTACTCTACCTTCCAGCAGCCTTTTCAACACTGCGCTCAAATTCCACTTAAATTTGCACTGGCTTTGTCCTTGTTCTAATCCAGACTAACACCCCCCCCCCCTTACCCCTCCCACCTAGACTCTTAACCCAACTATACTACTGCCACTACTAACCACAGTCAGAATTAGCTAGTTATCTTTACATACTTTAACATCTTGTCTGACAACGTTGTTACTAATATTATAAACAACAAGAAACTATCTTAACTTGCAACATTTACTGTATATACTGTTGATAATCAATATCTTATTATTGTATTAAAGCCAACAACCTGTAATGTTGCTTACTATTGCTGCAATTTTGTATCTTTATTTATCATGTACATGATGTGGAGCTCTTTTCCACAGGCATTCGCTGAAAAAGGACCTCCATCCAGTCGGAATTTCCCGGTACACAAATGTAAATAAAATAAATAAAAAAAATAAATAAGAAGACAACATTAGTGCACTTCTGTAATTCTTTTATCTTTTCTTTTACTGGCAACAGCAGAACTATCAAAAAATCTTTATTTTGTCATCTAACAGTTCTTCATTCATGTGTTCATTTAACAAGCTTAGAGAACTAGCCTACAGGGACTTATTATCAGATTAAGTCCAAGAGCACTGCCTCATTAATTGACATGCTAAGAGTTCCACAGCAAGCAAACACAGCTTCTTGAAACTGAATATTAAATACAGGAAGCAGCTCATTAAGTGAAGTGGAAAATGATGTATTCCCTTAGGAAATGGAAAAGAGTCAAGCCAGCAGTGCTCCTAGGAAAACTAATATTGCCCCAGACTTAACATATTCACTCACCGTGAGGTATCTCATAGAGGCCTAACTAAAAAAAAAAAGGAAAAAAAAAAGCCTTAAGACCCCCTTGTTAGCTAGACAGACTTGCCCTAGTCATGTACTCAAGAGTCTTATGCACTCTTCCCTGGTGATCTGCATCTAGCCTTTCAAGCCATGAAATATCTGACCCTCCTTAACCATAACCTCCTTAACTCTTTTCAGAGCAAATGGTATCTCAAATAAGTGATTAAAAATTCTAAACCTTTATCAATGTTCACATTGGCATGACAGATTCACACCTCAGTGTATCCCAAACATCTGGAACAAACACTACTACCTTTCAAGCAGATTATCAGCCTTACTATCTTCAAGGTAAACCTAGACAATTGTATGGGTAACCTCACATTCCTCCCCCCTGTCTTATCCTGTGTTGTCCTCCTAAGGTTGAAGGGAAACTTCTGAATATGGTTTACTGTCTAGGTTTATAATGGTCTGTAGACTGCCTAAAATTTAATTTTGAATCTGTGACCCTACTAGCCATTCGCAGCACATTAAAGGTTATCCCAGCTATTCCTAGAACCACAACACCTCTGCAATAGAGGGTAGACATCGGATCCTAAGGGAAGAGGTACATTCAGGGCATTTAAGCTTGCTTGATCCCATGAGATCCATGCCTCACTTCACCTATCAAGCACTGATGTTGTTGACCACCTGCAAATGCTGGAACAACTGGTATGAAGAGCAGAGTTTCCAAGTTTGGAACAGATAGTCACACAGACCTAAAGGAGTCCAGCGGAACCCAAAAAAAGATGTGCATCCAGATAGACTGCAAATGGGGAAATGGGGTCCTCCAACAGAAAGCCCCTTCTCAGAAAATCTAAATTGGACCACCTAATTTCAGTGCCCCATGAGAGGATGCAAAGGGTATGCCCTCCATCCAGGCTTTCTTCACAAAGGCCAAAATGTGGAATGGCTCTGAAATATTAAATGGTCATGCCTAGCAATCAAGTTTAATATAATGTACTTTCACCACATCACATTTTGTGAGACTTATTCAATGCCATCAAAAACAGTTGGAATAAGGACCATAACAAAAAATAAAAAACAGATGCAATAAGGACCATGTCAGAAGTCCATTCCATGTATTCACAACCTTCATTATGAAGAAGTAATATTGCAACTACACATGGTAGGTAATCCACAGTGCATTGCTTATGCCACATCCTTCCCAGTGGATCTTTCCATTGAGGGTGAAATTCTCAAATCTTCTTGGCATGATAACCTCTGCAACCATATTATGTGCCCCCTGTCTCTTCTGATGTACAGTGAAAAAGCTCCAGCTCCTCTAAACTCACCCTTTCCCCTTGTTAGCCCATGTACCCTTTTAATGCTTTACTTTGAACTCCTTCCAGCAGTGTGATATGCCTTACCTAGTATGACCTTCAGAACTACACCCGTTATCAAACTGGGACAACCCATATTAGAAGCCCATAATAATAAATATACACAAATTAAATAAAAAAAGTGGTAACGTATGAATGATTAATTCTGTTTGTTTTTTTCTTTCTTATTCTTAATTTTAAAGTTTTAACAAGGTCAATATATATATGGTATATATGCTTTTAGGAATTTATTATTTATTTTTATGTATTATGACAGATGTGTGGATGCGTATAATTGTATTTTTGTTTTTAGTTTTTACTCTATGATATAACTTAGCACTTTAAGATGTTAATGGGACCATTTGAAATGAACAGATGAATGTATTTAAGCAAGTAATGTATGTACATTTGTTCTGGAAGTCATTTTGATTTGAGCGCCAAACCAAATGGTTATATCTATCTGTAATTAAAAGTCTACATTTTGGAATATCACGGTGTAAAGTGGTTACAGGAGTGAATACTCTAGAGTGGGCATCGTTGAATCCATCCTGCTTTGGTTTATTCGATTGTTTGACTGTACACAACTGTTTATTATCAAACTGGGACTTAGCCAGTACCCAAGAAATAGGAATCATTATTTTCCCACTGAAGATGCAACTCAGCATTCTGTTTGCTGCTGCTACTGCCCACTTTCCCTGCTCCACTCTAGGCGCAGTCAAGATCTCCAGATACCTTTTCAGTTCTACTGCTGTCAGGACAGATCCCTGAAGCACTCTAACAGTCACCTTTCTTATTCATAATATTGTTATTCGCATGTTTTTAGTTGTAGAAAAGGAGAAGGAGTAAAACACAAGCAAGCCATTAATTTTGAGAGGTTTGACCATTGTGTTCTGAATGAACTTTGCAAGGGTGCTCTCCTGCATTTGCGGAGCTAACGAGTCTAAAGGTGCAACTGCTTAATCAGTAAGGGTCTGAACAAAATGTTCTGAGAGATGTCTACAAATAATATTATTAATTACAACATAAAAGTGAATTGACAGGCAGTTCGGTAAAAATAAATGAAGTCAGAAACTGTAGGAAGTGAACAGTTTTACAAGTAGTTGCCTCCCAAGCAGCATTAGTACTTCAATGCATTAAATATAACAATACACAATTTATTTAAGAGTAACCAGTCAAGTTTTTCTTATAATTAAAAGCTAAAGTTTACTAAGAGCATTTGATTTGTTTTTCACACCTGGGAAGTGAACAGATGATACATTTGTTGTGGTGCACTTTCACGATTATTAAACCTAACTTTAGAATAGGTAATGCCTGTAAAGACAGACATTTGTTTTAGGGCAACTGCTCCTGTATAGAGGGTAAACTCCCTTTTTGTAAAATGTAAGTCGTCTTGTGCATTTGCAGTGGGTTAAAGGGTTTGGTGGCTGTAAAATGTATTGAGGTTGTGGTTCTTTTTAAGCAGAAAGTCTGGGAAAATGTGATTTAGGTAAAAAGAGACATGAGAAGGGGTAAGTGCATAGCAGAACAGCCTGCTAAACATTAGTGTGTGTCTGTGAGCTATTAATTGGAAACATATTTAAAAGAACCGTCATGTATAATATGTAAAATCAATAACTTTTATAAGAATGTCTGCTTTGCCAGTATTAACATAGAATGTAAATGCCTTCACATGTACAGACAAAAAGCAAAGTGTATTGAATTATGTTAACAAATACAGGATGAGAACAACAATGCTACAGCAGATGCATTTGGATAAAAATGAGAATGCGAATTTCGAAAAAGAACATATTTCATGATTGATATTCAACAGAAGATCAGGGACAAAGGAAATGGGACTATTAATACTGGCTGCAAGAGGGGTTACAGAGTACAGTTGTGTACACTTACCATAAAAGTAGATGTTCAAGTGTATTCACTGTTGCAGTCATCACATTTGGGTTATCTGCTTGCAGTAGCCCTCAGCCAGCATGATTAACAAAGTCTTGGGTCCTGAGTCGGTTGCTGTCCCTTCTTCCGTGACGTTAGGTCGTCAGAGGTATAAAACATGCAGCTGACGCCATTACATCAGTTTTTCTTGCCCCAGATGTCAGGTGCCCCCCTAATGGGAAGCCATACAATCTATAAATATATAAGGTTATACCTCCAACAAAAAAGCAAATACACCAAAAAGCTTTTGAGCATAGTAAAAAAGAGTAGAGGTATAGCCAAAATATGTAAGGGGGCTGGAGGGAGGGTAACCAGGACTGCAACAGTGAATACACTCGAACATCTACATTTATGGTAAGTGTACACAACTGTACTATGTTCTTCATTTTTCACTGTTGCAGTCATCATATTTGGGTAGATTCTCAAAGCTAAGGATGGGAGGAGGAATTTAGATAGCATTAGGACCAGCTATAAGGCCTTGCAAGACTGCAGTGGCAAAGCCAGCTCTGGATTTAGAGAAAATTGGCAGATGGTAATGCTTGGTGAAAGTATGTACAGAATTCCAGGTAGCAGCTTCTAGGATGTCCCTGGTAGAGACACCTCTGAGAAAGACTGTAGAGGTAGATGCAGCCCTGGTTGAGTGGGGTCTTATCCCCTGTGGGATAGGTTTTCCATGGTGCTTGTAGCAGAAATTAATGCAATGGCCTATCCATTTGGAATTGGTTTGCTTTGAAATAGCCTTCCCCTCTGCCCCTGCAGCAAATGCCATCAGCAGTAGTTCAGATTTCCTTTGAGGTTTAGTCCTGCCCAATTAGAATCTAAATTGTTTGTGCACATCTAATGAGTGCAGTATCCATTCCCCTTTGTTTTGTGGATTAGGAAAGAAGGTTGGCAAATGAATGGACTGATTAAGGGCCACACTTGATACCACCTTGGGCATGAAGGAGGGATTGGTCCTGAGGGGCACCCTGTCCGCATGAAAGATGATGAAAGGCTCCACTGCCATAAGGGCCTGTAATTCAGATACCCTTCTTGTTGAAGTGATTGCTAAAAGGAAAGCTGTTTTCAAAGAAAGGAACTTTAAGTCTGCAGTAGCAGGTGGCTCAAAAGGGGGAATAGTGAGTTTCTACAATACGAAATTAAGGTCCCAGGCTGGAGTTGGGGCTCTCCTGGGTGGTCGTAAGTTTTTGGCCCCTCTGAGGAACTGCTTGAGCAGTGGATGAGAGAAGAGGGGAGGTTCTGTGTTATAGTGAGCTGAAATGGCTGAGGTGTGAATTTTGATGGAGGAGAAGGACAGGCACTTGTGAAGCATCTCAGTTAAGTACTGTAAAATCTGAGGTAAATTGGGCACTGCTGTGCTCATCCCTTGAGATTGGTTCCAGGCACAGAATCTTTTTCATTTTTAAGCATAAGATTTTCTAGTACTAGGCCTTCTTGCTTCTGAAATGATATCCATCACTGGTTTACTGAGGGATGGTGAAGGAGAGATTAGGTAATTAGCCAGGCTGCTAGGTTCAGTGTTTGAAGCTGAGGGTGCAGAATCTGGTTCTCCTGCTGAGACAGTAGGGTAGGAGTATGAGGCAGGTGCCATGGGGCCAACAGTGACACACTGTGCAAGAGGGGGTACCAGTGTTGGCATGGCCAGTCTGGTGCAATCAAAATCGTCCTTGGTTTGTCTTGTTTGATCTTTAGTAGTACTTTGGAGAGCAGAGGCAGAGGAAGAAAGGCATAAACTGAAAGGTTTTTCAAGTTGAAGGACAGAGCATCCACTTTCCAAGTTTGTTTGTGGGAAGTCCTTGTGCAAAATTTGTCCAAATGATAGTTCTGGGGGGAGGCAAACAGGTATATATCTGGGCTCCCCCATTTGCTTGTCAACATGTTGAAAATCCTTGGTTCCAGTTTCCACTCATGTGGGTCCATGAGGTTTCTGCTTAGTTCATCTGCCAGTGTATTTGTATGTGTTCCACAATGCCATGGCTAGTCTGCAGAGGGGGTAAGAATGTGTACCCCCCTGCTTGTTTATGTACCACATAACTGTGGTGTTGTCAGTCTTTACCATTAATTGTCCTGGAAGAATGTGGTCCTTGAAGGCTGTCAGAGCATTCTGTACAGCTAACATTTCTTTTTGATTGATATGCAGGTGCATTTGACTTGGGTTCCATTTGCCCTGAATGCACTTCCCTGTCAGGTGAGCCCCTCATGCATAGTCTGATGTGTTTGTTGTTAGGGTTTGGGTGGCAGGGGGAAGTGTGAATGGTAATCCCTTGTTTTGGTGGCAGGCCTTTGCCCACCAAAGGAACTCTAGGCATAGGCAAGGTATGATAGGAATCATTGCTTCTAGATCCTGAGAATGTTGACACCACAGGCTTTTTAGATACCACTGTAGTTTCCTCATATGCAGTCTTGCAAATGGAATTAGAAGAATGCAGGAGGCCATGAACCCTAAGGCTTGTAGTATTTGCCTTGCAGATAGCAGGGTTTTTGTGGCCACTTGTTTGAAGTAGGTTGTCAAATGAATTTGTTTCTCTGGCATAAGGAAAGCCATCTGGGAAGTTGTATTCAAGCTTGCTCCCAGGAATATAATTTGTTGACAGTATATCAGGTGTGATTTCTTTTCGTTTATGGTGTACCCCAGACAAGTTAGCACCCTTTGTACAAAGGCCAGATGATTCAAAAGTACGTCCTGGCTTTCTGCCTAAATTAGACAATTATCCAGGTATGGGTATATTTGAATATTTCTTTGCCTGTAAAATCCAATGACTGGAGCTAGGCACTTTGTGAATACCCTGGGCGCAGTAGATAAGTCAAAGGGAAGTGCAAAGAACTGACAGTGCATGTAGCCTGCTTTGAAGCATAGGTATCTTCTGCAGGATTCCCTGATTGGAATGTGCAGGTAGGCTTCCTTTAAATCTAGTGTTGCCAACCAGGCGTCTTTGCCTAGCATAGGGAGTAACTGGTGAAGAGTCAGCACCTTGAATTTTGGAATCACCAAAAATGTGTTTAGGGTAGACAGGTCCAGGATAGGACGCCATGAATTGTCTTTTCTGGGTACCAGGAAAAGTCTCGAGTAGAAACCTTGTCCCTTTTCCTCTTCTGGTACCAACTGAATAGCCCCCATGCTTAAGAGAGAAAGTACTTGCTTTTGGGCTTCTGCCCACTGATTTGGGGGTAGATCTGGCCACCCGCTTGCTGTTGGTAACGTGTGGAAGTGAAATCTGTATTCCTGGGACACTATATTTAAAACCCATTTGTCCTGGGTAATGAGTTCCCAGTTCTTTGCATGAAGAGCAATCTTTCCCCTCAAAGGGGCAGTCAGTTGAGAAGTGATTGGCAGTTTTAAAAAGAAGTCATTAAGACAGTTTACCATAAGGGGGAGTTTTACTACCTCCAGATTTGGAAGTGGAGGCCCCCCACTGCTTAGTCCTGTGCGTACCCTGGGACTGAAGCCTGGGAGTTCTGCTGGATCTGGGTTTGGACTGAGAATGTCTGGAAGAGACAGGAAAGAACCAATTCTTGGAAGGCCAATGCCTACTAAACCCTGGAGGTTGTACTTGTAAAAAATCTTTAACAGTTTGCATAGATTTAGCTTTTTCCTCCATCTTTTTAAGAACTTCTTCTGCCTTGTTGCCAAACAGGCGGTCCTGGTTTAAGGGAGCATCCAGTAATTTTGCTTTAACATGATCTAGCAAGGATTGCTCTTTAAGCCAAGCATGCCTTCTAAGTACAGACCCAGTTACAGCAGCCCTACAAGATGCCTCTAGTGAATCAAAACCACATTGCAAAGTATGTTTTCCAACTTGTTCAGCTGAATGCATTAAATCCTGTAAATCCTTATTTTAAGCACAATCAGGAATCAACATAATTTTCTGTTTAAGCAATCCAATAATATGCTGCTGATACTTTACATATGAAACTGGCATTTTAAGGCCCTGATGGCCAAAGTTGCAGAAGAATATACCTTCTTATCCCATCTATCCAGCACCCTGAAGTCTCTATCAGAGGGGGTAGGATGTTTGGCAGTAGTAGCTTTAATGCCCTTGGGTCCGTGTGAAATGGTTTCAGGATCGGCAGTAGGATTTTTAAAAAGGAACTTATGAGAGTCAAGGACCCTGTAATATCTATCAGGTTTTCTGGGAGCAGGAGTTAAAGAGTCAGGGGCCAAGCTAGATTCCGAAAAGGCATCATCAACAATGTCTAGTACAGGAGGTATGGCTAAAGGCCTGTGCTGGGGCAGGAGTAAGAAATCCCTAAGCCTCTTTTTAGAATCAGAAAAATCCTGACTTTCCTAATGAAAATGCTCCCTGAGGGTATGCAAGGTTTCAACAAAAGAAAAATACTCTGGGGGGATGCAGAGGGAATATAGTCCTCAGCATCAGAATCCTCATAGGCAGATAAGGGTAAATCCTGGTTGTTGTTTCTTTCGGCTTTTCCCGGTTAGGGGTCGCCACAGCGGAACTCCGGTCCGCTAATGATTGGCAGTAGATTTTTACGTGCTGATTTGCCAGCCCTGACGCACAACCTTCAATGAAGGTATGCCCATTCACGCATGTCTCCACACAGAAGACGCTCTAGCTGAGAATCGAACAGGACAACGTCTTACTGTGAGGCGACAACGCTACCGCAGCACCACCACCGCAATATAAGGGTAAATCCTGGTCATCAGAGGAAACAGAAAATTCAGAATCCTGGTAAGAAGTATCATAAGCAAACTCAGTCCTAGGTCTCTTAGAGGGGGAAGGTTGGCTTCCCCTGAGTACAGTAATAAGGTCTTCAGTCATTCTTATCATTTGTTTTTTAGGCACAGAGGCCTGGCCATGTGGTCTGGATGTCAGTTTTCTAGGCATGGTTCGAGTTTTAGGCCTTGAAGAAGAAGATGGCGTCAGTTTAATACGCAAGTCAGTAGGCCTGAATACACCCTGAGAGGCCAGTGCCTCCACAGGGGCTCCGGACCCATCCAAGGTAGAGACATTCGCAGGTTCCATAGTTGAAGCATCTCGTGGCATACCGGACTCTGAATGGGTCTCAGTAGAGGCCTGCGAATCTGAAGTAGCAGGTATCAGGGGCTGCGAAAGAGCCTCACTGAGTACTGGTGAACTAGTGACTGGCTTAGGAGAAGCATCGTCTACAGCTTTGGACCTCGGTGGCCTGTCTCTGTCTCTATCTTTGCATTTTTTCGGAATGTCGGTAGTCAGATGGCTTACTGAATGCATATCGGGATAATTGAACTGAGCTCCAAAATATTTAGAAGCATAAATATACCGATGAAGGATAGTTTGTGGTTTAAATAAGGCACAAAACTGACAGCGAGGTACGTCGTGGTCAGGACCTAGGCAAGGAATACACTACGAATGAAAATCTTTATGAGGTATTTGCTTTCCACAAGTAATGCAATTATTTACTTGTACTGACATCGGTTTAGAGCAAGAAAAAGTTTCTCCAATGGGGTACTTAGCTTTTACTTGAAGACTTCGGTTGTGAAATTTGAAAACGAAAATTTCAGGAGTCGGCCGACCGGCACTTGCGAACTGCTTCTGCTTCGGGCACCACACGGCAAGAAAGACTGATGTAATGGCGTCGGCTGCATGTTTTATACCGCTGACAACCAGACGTCATGGAAGAAGGGACAGCAACCGATGCAGGACCCAAGACTTTGTTAAGCAGGCCGGCTGAGGGCTACTGCAAGCAGATAACCCAAATGTGATGACTGCAACAGTGAAACATGAAGAACATCAATGATAAGAAAGGGAACAAAGAAAATAATTGTAGATTTCTGGTTGTAAGGGGTTAATGACATCAGAGAAGGATTATGCTGACCTGTACATATATTCCACTTAACTACTATTATGGAGCTTAAGAGAATTTTGGGAGAAATAAGCTTTCGGCAGAGATTAATATTTCTAGGTGGGGATGAACCAGATTTGCAATGGGGAGAGAGGATTATCAGGGGACTTAGAACAGAACAAATAACAAGAGGATAGACTTCTCAAACATATATGAGAATATTTGGTATGGAAGATGTGAATTCAGTTGCAGGAACTCAGAATTTCCATATTACTCCCAAGGTACAATAACTGGGCCAGACTGGACAGAAATTATATTTCACTGGAGCGTGTATATTTAAAAGAAAGGTCAAACATGCAATAACTATTCCAGATCATGCACAACTAAGATAAAGGTGCAAGCTAATGATGCAAAAAAAAGACACCGAGACTTTCCTACTTACCTGTTAAAAGAAAGACATTTAAGAATTAAGACTTATTAAGTAAAATATAAATGTCTTCAAAAGAGACAGCTACTAAGTGGGAAAAAAACAAAAATGGAGTTGAAGAACACAGCAGAAATAACACTGAAAGAACCAAGGGAAGGAAGTAATAGGAGTTATTTAAAGGTATTTGCAAAGGTTAAAGTACTGCAGAAGAAGTGTAATCTCAAAGAACAAGGCAAGCAGCAACTGTGGAGTGCTAAAGGGAAAAGACAGAGTTTAGAAAGGTTGTGGTTAAGCAACTATTTTTGATAACTTCAGTGCACAAAAACTTTTGGCGCAATGACTTACAGAAAACAAGAGTGGTCAGCAAAGACCCTAAGACAAGAGAAATATCCAGAGATCTTATAGAGGTATTAGAAATATTTCGGAAATTTAGTGAAAATTTGTACAAAGCAGAGGAATGTGGAAACTGAGAAAAGGCACAAATGGAAATGTTTATGGGCTGTTTAATTATGCCAAGGTTAGAGGAAGATTAGGCTCAACAATTAATAGCTAAGGCAGGAATCGATAAGATAAAATCAGTGATGTATAAATGTACTGAACGGGATATTCCTGTGGAAGTCTGGAAGTTGGGACAGAAGAAATGATAAAGATCTGGAAGGTTTTGTTTTACAATATTTTAAACAGAGGGAAAGTGTCCAGCATCTTGGAAGAAAGATGTGGGGCTTTATTATCAAAGATGGCAGAGACCATTTGACCTAACTTCATGAAGACCCATTTCAATTTTAAACCATGATTATAAAGATTGATGCAGTTAAGACTCGTATACATAAAAGAAGTAGGAAGGTTAGAAATCAAAGTGGAAAGGAATGATAATGAAACAGCAGAGTTTGTGAAATAAGGAGAGAGTAGGATTTTGGATGCAGGTCCTTAACGAAAACAGGAGCAGCAGCCATGCAGAACATTCTATTCACAAAGCAGCAAAAAAAAAATTAAGTACTAAGTCAACATGGGAATGGAGAAAGAAGATTTTACTAATAGGTATGACTGCAAGAAGAGGTATAAAAATTGGCAAGAGGGATCTGGGATTTACTGGAGTAAATTAGTAAAGGAACCAAGGTAGTGGCAGCAAATAACTAGGGAAGAAAAGGTAATAAGAGTTGGATGCGGCTAAGCAGAAGTGAAAGACCAACTCTGGTAAAAATTTTAGTCGAATCTAGAACAGAAGCTGTTGTTAAAACAGGAAAAATTAGTAGTACATACAAAACACTGCATGATAACTATAAAAATCAATCTTAACAGTTTAAAAAAAAAGACTGTTAAAAAACTGAAAAAGAACAACTGGAGAACATCTGTGTAGTTTCCATGTACGTAACAAAATTCAGAAGGGTTTAGCATTTTTTTCAAGGACATGCTTGCACAGATATTTTTATTCCCCAAACATACTTCATAGCATTTGCCCACAGGTAGACAACAAATGCTGATGATTTGATGAGAAAGACGGGTAATTGGGAACATGTTTTGGGGGAATATAATGAGTTGGCAGACTTTATGTAGAAACTACTTTGTCAGAAATGGGAGAGCAAATGGCTATAACTAAGGAAATGATTCTTTGGAGCTGGGATACAGGATCTGAATTGCCTAGATATAATAAGGCCTTACTAAGTTGAATGCTACTGGCAGCCAGAAAAGCAATTAGTAAGAAAAAAATGGAAATCACAATCAAAATCTAAACCAACTTTAACTGAAGTACTGAATATTGTAGAGATGATCAAAGAAATAGATAGGGATCTTCAAAAAGGAAAGGAGCAAATTACACATAAATAAGTTGAATATTTGGGAACAATACGCAGAATAATGTTCACAACGAGTGAGGTTAAACGGAAGACAAGAAATGAGCAAGTTATGTAATGTTGGAGTTAATGAAAATTGTAAAAAGAAAACATTTACACTATGTGAAAATAACAACACTAATATTCCAATGGTTTGATTTCTTTTCTATCAATGTATTTATAGCATTTCCACTCTTTAAAAGAGTTTATTGAAGCTTCACATTTTAAAGATATTGTTCTTCTCATCTGTACCCTACTTTTCAAACATTTAGCAAGTCATTTCCTTAACTTTGGAGATATGCCATACCCAAGTCCCTGCAGTTCTACTAACACTGACATATGCAGGACAGCATCCAGTGGCTCTCCTTTTCAAAATGTTCTATAACCAAATCATAAAAGTGCAGCAGGTTTGACTAACTGCTTCATCTATCATTGAACCCATGAAGGTTTCAGACTGCTGCTCTCTATGAAAGCATCAAGCTTTCACCTTAGGTTTATCCCCAAGATCATTCTTATCAATGGAGTCAGGCTTAAATGCCTGCTCCTCCCTGGATTTTTGATCCCCAACTGGGAGTAAAACAATACTTTTCATGTCTTCCATCCATCATGCAATTCTGCACTTGCTAGTGACTGGATGAACACTACCTTCAAGGAGCATCTGCCAATAAAATGAATGAATTCCTGAAAACCCTGGGAGGGAGCACAAGGACACTGAACATCATCCTCCAGTAGGATACTAATTACTTTTTCACTTTATCCATCTACTGTCTGTCAACTACTGTTCACACTCTACCCAACCTCATTTCCAGCCCAGCAGCCTCACCTTGCTTTTCTTCATTGAAGACAAAAGTGAGCTACACATTCTATACCTCTACTTTTTCACTGCCTTCCATAATTTCCTCTCCAGTCTTTGCTCAACGTGACAAAGTATTTCCTGCACTTCTTCCTTTCAGTTATATGTGTAAAAAGCCAATGTTCTGTTTTGTGAACTCTTTCTCCAACTCTCACCTCTTTTTTTTCTTGACTTTCTCAACTCCTTACTGATTTCTGCCTTTGCTGCCCTCACCTCCTTTGTTGTCCTTTTACTTGCATCTTTTAATGTGCCTCCTTCACATCTCTCCCTCTCAACCACAACATGTGCCTCCTTCACATCTCTCCCTCTCAACCACAACATGTATGACTTATCTTTTGCAATAATCAATAGTTTCACATTCCTATTTAGCCATATTGGTCACCTTCTCTTTTTTTCTTCTTTCTCTTCTTCTGCCTCATCCTCAAAGACGTGGCCATAACCCTAACTATTATATTGTTGACCTATTGACATAGATTGTTTTTCTTCAGTTTGCTTCCAGACCCGTAACATTCCATTCAGTCTCACTCCGCAGCACAGAACAATCTACTCTCTTAAAATCCCACACTATCATCTTTTGTATTTTTACCCTTCCCAAAATAAACATAAAAACAGGCATAATTGCTACTGGCTAATGGTGCTACATTTTGATACCTCTGACCCACTTGGTCTTGTTTATGTCTACACTGAGAATTCTATCCATTCTCATACATTCTCACACCAGAAGACTGAATCACTCAAGACAAAAGACCTCAAACAACCCTGGAGCTCAGAACTTCTAAGTCTGCTTCTGCAAGATTCATCTATCAAGTATACAATCCTCTTCCTCATACACTATTCCTTTAACTTCACCTTCATTTTCTTATCTTTCTGCCCTGTCATGTCTGGTGACTGATGAACTCAACTAATTAACCAGCACTTCCCCTTCCACTGTTTTAACTGAATGGGTGTTTACCCTAGGTTATATGTTTATTCTCACATCTTTTTCATGTGGTGGTGTTTCTCCTGTTTTCTGACATCATATTTAATACCCACCTTTATGGACATCAATACTCCAACTCCATCCTTTACTTTTTTCCCTTTCCTGAGCAGCCTTTATTTAATTTTTAACAATAACACAACTTCTGTGATACCAGTAGTGTCCATCCTCCTCCTGCACCTCCTCATTCCTAGCAGGACTTCTTAAACTGCACAGTAATACTAAGCAGACATGTTCAGAGTAACCCATGTTTCTTCCCTCTGTTGTTTCTCATAATGATGGTTGAGTGAGTGTCTACTTTGCTCCTTCTATATTATACCCCTCTCCTCATTCCAACTTAGTGTAAAGTTGAAATCATTGATCTATACCTTTCTGACCACACGCTGAGAACTGCTATCTCTCCTAGGATGAGATGAGGACTACTCCAACCAGAGACCATCTGCCAGGTCTGCTGCCAATTATATTTCCTATCCACTCTTTCCATAGAGTGCTGGCTGGTGTCACAAGTAACAACTTCAGTCCCTTTACCTGATGTCTCAGTCACCTCCATAGTTGTATTTGGTAACACCTCAGCTAACTTTTCTGACAGGTTATTAGTGTCTGTGTATACTATACAGACTCACTTATCATCCATGACTACAACCTTAATCACTTGCTCCCATCTCTAAACCTAAGCCCCTACACTAACTTCAATGTAATCTAGTCTCCCATCTCCTAGCCAAAACTCCTGGTGACTAAGTTCACCGTCATCAAAACTCACTCATCTCTCATCTCTTACTTCCAGATCAACATCAGTATCCTCACTATCTGCAATCTCTCCCTCTCCAGTCCCATCACCCCAGTCCTCAATATAGTCTGAGCAAGTTTCCTCTCTCTCTCTCCCTCTCTAACTGTACTTCATCCCCTTCAGATCCCAGTTTTGTCCCTTCTGTTTACTGTCTCTCCCATGTGCGGAGTGCCTCTCCCTGACGTGTTGGCACAGGATATACAGGGATTAACTCATACACCTTTTGGGCATTCCTCAGGCTAGCTTCAGGCAAAGGATTTGAGAGGAGCCATTAGGTGAGCCCCACTGGCATTCAGTTTTAACCTGTACTTTCAAACTAATGACTAGTACACAAGAAGCAACATGAGTTGACATGACGATCTTTTCATTTCTCATCCCTATCTGACTTTTAAGTAAAATAATTTTCAGTTCCAACATCAAGTGCTCACCTTAATGGGGTCTTATAGCTGGATTTATATTATCTAACACTCAGAAATCAGCATCTTTTTATAGCATGTTCAATGTTTAGGGAGAAATGCATGCTCATAGTGGAATGTCAACTACATACGAGTGTTCATATCCTTTGCCCACCCAGTTAAGCATTAGATCCTTGACATGGCTAGCAAAATTTCCTGCCTTCGCAAACCACTGGATTTATTTTTGTTGCTGAAAGTTTCTGACTTCTGAGAAATGATGGAAGGAGGCTCCTAATGGGACTATTAGGAGGATTCCTTCTGATGTCCAAGAGGTGGGACATAGTTTCAGTACAAGACATTTTGCTGGGAGGATTGGCTAAAACCTAGTCACTCTAGGGAGCAGATCTTCTTTGCTGTAGCTTAGTGGTCCTCCCAGGGGTGAAAATGCATCAGTTAGAAGTTCAGCTTCATTTCAGTCCTCTGTTTTAGTGAAAGATGTAAGGTATGGGAAAACACTCTCAGCTTCTAGCCTGACAGGCTGCATCTTCAATCTGCTCAACCTTGCCTCAGGGAGTGGCTAAATATACTGGCCTGGTGGAGTAGTCATAGTATGAACCTTAACCAGGATCTGCAATGTAGTTGTATGGGTTCTAGTATTTTTTCAACTTTTGTGGGAGCTACAGTCATATGTGTGGGATTTCGCCCAAAGAAAATTTAATCAGCCTGGCGCAGGACTGGATAAAATTAAAATGTTTATTAACCAAATAAACTTAAAATAAAATCAAGTATAAAGTTAAGCGCTTTCATCCCAAAGTGTCAAGGGACTTCATCAGAACAAAGAATAAACTAAAATGTGAGCAATATAAAGATCTCATTACACCTGGTTAATAATATATTGTTAAAATATTGACCAATAGAAAATTTACCTTTAGAGTAACAATTAAATAGGTAATGTTAACCTTATAGATACTTCAACTTTAAAACACAGCTGATGTTAAAATTTTCATTCAGACCTGGATAAGTGTAGGCATTCAACCAAAGCTGCCACTTCAATTCGCACAAATCTAAATGAACTGGTGTAATCCTACCTTGTGAATCCATTAAAATCTGCTGAATAATGACAAATACAAATTTGTGTTGAGGAGATGCACTAACATGTTAGACAATGCGTTAGTTGATTTTCCTTTTTTAATATCAAAAAGATGTTCATATTCTTTCACAAAATCTTCTAGAGGTCTTACCTATGTAGAACACAGGGCATTGCGAACACTTTGCCATGTATACTACATTTTTAGACTGACAGGTGAAATGACCCTTGAACTGTCAGTTCATTTAGATTTGTGCGAATTAAAGCAACTTTAATCAATTGCTTACAGCAACTGATGGCATTTTCCAGACAATCTCAAGTCACATCTCTAGATACTGCTAGAAGCTAAAGACATTGCATGTGTCTGCTCAGCAGTAGAGTGACTTTCAAATCAAACCACAGAAGGAAAGAGCAAACACGGTAAAGGGCAAAAAGACTGTTTAATGAAGTTAGCGATTTCATGTCTCAATGGACACTTCCTCAGACTTTAAATGATACACAGTATAAAAGAACACAATTTATACTCTCATTGAATCAGTGCCAAGCATCTGAACTAATTAATATTCGTGACTTCCTAAAATGGCAATAACCAATCTAAAAGTGATAGTCAAAAAACATTCAGAATCAAGTTTTATACTCCACTACAGTGACTTTGCCAGTGATGCTTCTGGGTTTATGAAGCATATCAAGATTCGAACAGAGGAATACAGTGTGTCAGTGTATTTGCATGTGGAGCTGGACTTTTAGAAGAGAAAGAGGTCAATTATCAGCCATCATTAATGGGCTCTCAACCTTTACAAACAATATGTAATATGTGCATGCTGACTGCAAGTCATAGGTGTTGCTGAAGTTATTTCTTAGAAGTTTGCAAGAACCAAGAAAAAGCATCACTAATGATGTCAACCAGTTGATTTATTCAAACCAATGAAACAGTCAAGTGCTTTTGTCCTTTGGACTTCTTCAGAACATTTCTCCTTTTGAGTTTTGCAAAGTCTGGACTATGCCTTACAGAAAGCACAGAATAACTATCAACCACTTTTTTTGGTAATGAAACTACAAGCTGATCCTCCTAATTTGTTCTTAATTTGTTATAGATAGTGAGATACTTCCCTGTGCATAGAGCCGGCAGTGCTGATATCAGCTAGCATAATTTATACCTCATACTGAAATAAATTTTTTTGCTGCAAAAGCACTTACTCTACAAACAGCCTTCAGTTCAGTTTTGCTACATTTTTATTGCGTTTTGGTTTTAGTAGCTTTCCAACATTCTCCTTGTAGAATTCAAATGTTTACAAATTATACATTTATTTCTCTCTGTTAATCAGTATCCTGATGACCTGACAGGAATGTTTGGCTTAATTTAATGAATCAGATGGGTCACATTGTTAGTGGTTGATTTTTTTATGGTTCTTTCTGTTGTGTTCAACTGAGAGGAGATTGTTCTGAAGAAGTCCAAATTGACTTCTTTCTCTTGTAAAAGTCCAGCTCCACTTGCAAATACACAGACACTCTGTATTCCTCTGTTTGAAACTTGATATGCTTCATAAACCTATATGCATCATTGGCAAAGTCACTCTACAGTGCTGTTTTGTGCGGTTCTTACCAAACTTTACATACAAATATTCTGGATCCCACCATAAATACATGCAGTGATATTCAGCTATATTCTTCAGTAGAAAGCTTTTATTGCTTTACAGACTTAACCAACTCCATTTCTCCATACATATACCAAAGTGCTGCTTGAGTCTGATGTCTAAAGCTTGTTATCGCTATATAATCAGCCATATCTCTGTTCTCACCACAGGAAGGACTACAGTATTCATCTGTCCAAAGCTTACCACACTTCACTTATTCAGTAGTATCTCTTGTCTCACCATAGCCACACAAACATGTTGCTATATTCTACAGTCAAAAGTCTGTCCACTTTACATACATTACCGCAATCACTTTAATTTCCACCGTATGGCATGAACTGACATTCTGTTGTACTCTTTTCCCCACAGCTTAACTTTTACATACTCATCCATATCCTTGGATCATTTTCTTATTCTTCAGCAAAAACAGATGACGTAAAAAAAATGTAAACAAGGAAAGAACATTTACGGCTACTTAAGTCTGCCCAGTTTCCTTCATTACTGTGCCACTGATTCCCACTTCATTACTATGCCCCCTGCAAAAAACAACTTTAAAGTGCAGAGCAGAGACATTCAACATTCAGTGCTCTCCTGTACTTTGACTTTTTTTTCATAATACTGGAGCTCTTATTCAGAAATGAGTTCTACAGTTACATTAAGAATCCAACAAAGATCCTTTCCATCTGTCTCCTGTGTTCCTAGTTGTTGCTGTTGTTTAGACATTTCATCCTTATACTGGAACGCAGTTTCATGTATTTACCTCAATTAATTGCTGAACAGGCATTTCCTCTGAGCCTCCCCAAAACCTGACTTCATGAAAGTCCTACAGAAAACGTATCCATGCACAGTACCACTATAACTACTGCTGCTCCTCCTACTACTATAGTTAATACTACTGCTACAACCACTGCTGTTACCAGTGCTATTACAACTAGGTTCTGCTACAACAACTACTGATGATGCTGACGATACTAACAGCTATAACTACAGCGACCACTAATATTATAACTAAGTTATGCTACAGCAATTATTACTGATAATGATATTACTATTGCAACTACTACTAAAACTACTGCTGTTGTATCGATAACAACTATACTATGCTGCTCTTACAACTATTATAATGTACAGCTGTATAAGTAATCTTACCATAAAAAAGGCAATACAGGAGCCTTAGCTTAATGGGTTATATACTGCCAAGGACATAACAGCCAGCCAGTTTCCAAAGCTTAGGGCACCTTCTCCATGTCAAAATGTCAGGTAGCTAGAGCTGAATTGAGCTGATTAAAAGATAAGTTTGAAAGCCAAGCCATTCAGTGCTTTCCTGTCGAGACATACGGGGGGGGGGGGCTGAGCCCTAAAAGGTCAATGCTAGGAAGAATGAAAAAGAACTAACTACACCTTGGCATAAACAACACCAAAATTAAGGGGAATGGAGTAAGGGAGCAGCTACTGCAACAGTTATCATTTAAACGTCTACTGTTATCGTAAGTTTACTTACACAACTGTACTATGTTCATTATATTGATCACTGCTGAAGAAGTTTTAACTATGTGGATAGATTACCCTAATTTACTACATTTGGGAGGTGGAAGGAGAAGAGTCCAGGAGCCCCTGGAGAATGGTCCTTGCAAAGCCTGATCTAGGCCTAGAGAAGGAATCAAGCTCAGAGTGCTTTGTAAAAGTATTATGAAAGGATCAATTTGTACCTTCTACCACACTTCTAGAATCCAACTCTTTCCAAAAACCCATAGACGAAGCCAAAGCCCTGTTAGACTGGGCCTTGACCCTGCCTGGAATAGTTTTGTCAGGGTGAGTACAACAAAAAGTAATAGCCTTAAACAACTATTTCGAAATACTCAGTTTTTACACAGGTTGTCCCTTCTTCTCACCTTCACAACAAATAAAAAAGAAGTTATGTACTTAACATAACATTCCATGTGAGTTGTTTATCTCGCCTTTATTCTCTCTGATGGGTTCAGAGCCGATCCTCTGCTCTGACATGGCCAATACCAAAGCTCAAGGTTTGCCAGTAGCTGGAGACCAAGCCCCTTATCCCACAATGTACTGCTGGAATTACCTCAGATTGTGTTTGCTGCGAGTAACAGTATATAAATATATATACACTTTTATTTATTTCTACCAAGAAACACTTCCCGAAGGGGAAGAAGAAATACTGAATAACCAGGATGGTACTAGCCTCTAAGTCAACAGTCAGCCAGAAGGGGGAAGGAGGGAGGGACGTGCAAATAAAGGTGAGATAAACAACTCACATGGAACATTATGGTAAGTACACAACTTCTTACTGTGAAGTTGTTAAATCGCGCTGTTTATTCTCACTGATGGGTAGCGTCCCTAGCACCCTCAATCTTGGGTGGCTCATGGAAGTATGTTATTCAGTACCCTGGAACCAAAGGAAGACCTGCCCCTGGAAGCCTTATCTACTCTGTAATGTGTGATAAAGGTATGAGGCTTAGACCAAGTGGCTGCAGTGCAAATATTGTCAAGGGGCAATTTAGCTTGAAAAGCAGAAGACATACAAATGGCTCTGGTAGAATGAGCCTTAGGTTTGTGTGTCAATGGCATGCTCGCATTCTCATAAACAAAGAATATACAATCTGATAACCATTTAGATAAAATTGCTTTAGCCACTGGATTAGCTTTTCTGGCTTCTGAGAAGGATACAAAAAGTTGATTTGATTTTCTAATATCCTTAGTTCTGTCAAGATAAAATCTGTCCTGTCTGTGTACATCAGAGGTTTGTGCAACATGTATTCCAATTTGTTGGAGTGGTTGGGAAAAAAGACTGGCAGCTCAATGACCTGATTGATATTTGATTCAGAACAGACTTTAGGTAAAAAATGAGGGGTTTGTTCTGAGAACTACTCTATCAGCATGGAAAATCATGTAAGGTGGCCTGATAGATAATGCTTGAAGTTCTGACACTCTGCGGGCAGAGGTAATGGCCACTAGAAAAATAGTTTTCCAGGATAAATATTTGACATCACAAGAAGATGTTGGTTCAAAAGGGGGAAGAATAATTTGAGACAGCATAAAGTTTAAATTCCAGGGAGAATAGGGAATTTTGATAGGAGGTCTCATGTGAAGAACACCTTTAAGAAAAGTCTTAGATAATTTATGGCCCATAACATTTGAGCCGCCAAACCCAAGGTGAAAATTTGAGATGGCAGCTAAATGTACTCGAACTGTAGCAGCTGCTGCCCCTTCCTTAAAAATCTTTGTCAAGAATTCTAAAATGGACGATAGCGGGGCTTGGAAAGGGTCAATTTTCTCCGTGTTGGCCCAAATTGAGAACCTTTTCCATCTACTGCCATATAATTTCCTGGTAGATGGCTTGTGAGAAGACAAGAGAATTTGTCTTGTATCTTCTGAAATTGAATGAAGCCTGGCAATTAGGGGAAGTGGATAAGCCAAGCAGTCAGTTTCAAGGACTGCAGTGAAGGATGGAGGTCCCCTGACGGATGCATCAGAAGGTCCGGAACTGGGTCCAGGATCCATGGATCTTCCAACAGATGATGGTGGAGAAACGGGAACCAAATCTGTCGAGGCCAGTAGGGGGCTATGAGGATAGCAGTCCTTCCCAGTGATTTTGCTTTCTGTAAAAATCTGGGTATCAATGGGAAGGGTGGGAATGCATAAAGGACACCTGGGGACCAATCGTGTAAAAGTGCATCTCTTGCGGGATGACCGGGAGGTGGTATTAGGGCAAAGTAGCTTCTGCAATTTGAATTGATGTGGCTGGCAAAGAGGTCGCAGCAAGGCTGGCCCCATTTGCAGAAAATCAACTCTGCAACCTGTTGCTTGAGAGACCACTCGTGAGGGAGCAATATCGCCCTGCTTAGCTTGTCCGCTATCACGTTGGATTTCCCCGGGATGTTCATTACTAACAGAAAACACTGGGACGACACAGTCCATTGCCAGACCCTGAGGGCTTCTCGACAAAGGGGGTAAGACTTGGTTCCACCTTGCTTGTTCAAGTACCAGACTACTGACATGTTGTCCGTCTGAATTGCAATAGTTCCTAGAGGGAGACAGTCCTGAAAGTACTACAATGCCAGAAGTACTGCTCTCAACTCTAGAACATTGATGTGCAGATGTGATTCTTGATCTGTCCATGTGCCTTGGGCAGTCTTTCCCTGAAAATGTCCCCCCCAACCTATCAGGGAAGCGTCCGTGGTCACATTGGCTAATGGGGGGAGAACAAAGGGTCTTCCGATTGTGACATGAAAAGACGTCATCCACCACCGAAGGTCTCTCTTGCAAGAATCCGTGATGAGAATCATGTGGTGCATCGGCAGTTTCTGGTAAGACCACTGAGCAAAGAGGAGCCATTGAAGAATTCGCATATGCATCCTTGCGAGTGGTATAGCCAGGATTGCTGCCACTATCAAACCTAGCACCTTCAAGACATCTGCTGCTGTAGCTTTGTTCTTTGACACCAGTGAGCTGGCATGTTGGCGGAGAAGTGAGACTCTTTCGATAGGAAGACGTAGAGTGGTAGTTGAGGTATCTACCTCTGCTCCTATAAAAACAGTATCCTTTTGCAATAGTGATAAGGCAGACTTTTTGAAGTTGATTGTAATGCTTAATTGATGGTCAGAGTGTATTGTGTTGCCTGAGTCAATTGATGCCTGTTGGTAGCGGTAAGGAGCCAATCGTCTAGGTATGGAAAGACCTGGAAACCTAGACATCTCAGGTGAGCCGTGACCACTGCCATGCATTTGGTGAACACTCTGGGGGCTGTAGTGAGACCAAAGAGCAGGGCTCGAAACTGGTAATGACTGGCTCCCAGCCGGAAACACAGGTGATCTCTGGAGCGTCTGTTCATCTTTATGTGATAGTACGCATCTTTGAGATCTATGGAGCACATCCAATCGCCTTTCCCTAGGAAGGGAAGAATGGACTGAAGCGTGACCATTCGGAACTTCTCTTTCTTTACGAACTGGTTGAATCTGCTGAGGTCCAAGATAGGTCTCCAGTCCCCTGTTTTCTTTAGTACCAAAAAGAATCTTGAGTAAGTTCCGAATCCAACTTGGTCTGCTGGGACTGGTTGGATGACTCTTTTTTCTAGCAATCTGTGGACCTCTATGATTGCTTGTTTCCTGAGACTGGGTGGAACATCTGGGATTCTCTTTACAGGAATGGGAGGGGTAGAGAACGGTATGAAATATACTCTGGAAATAATGCTTTGTATCCATGTATCTGATGTTATATTCAGCCAGGCTTCTGGGTACAAAGACAAGCGACCCCCGACTGCCTCCAGAGCCGAACAGCCGGGACCCCTTTCAGGGGCGCTGGTAGGGTTGACCGGAGAACTGACCCCTGTCACCCTGTTGCCGCTGGGGCGGCGTCTTCCATTATAACCCCTCCTCTGCCTCTAGAGGGGGTGTCTCCACATGTGTCCTGAAAGGCTCCCTGTGCTTTTCGGAACCACCCCCCCAGGTCCCTTGGGGTAGGGCCGAGTAGGGGTAGAAAAACGGACTCCAACGGCAAATAAGGTCTTGCCTTCCTGCTCACCCCTGGTTAAAGTTTCCTTGACTTTATGCCCAAACAGTGATGAGCCATCGAATGGGATGTTGATAAAGGAAGACTTAAAGGGTTCCGCAAAGGAACAGAGACACATCCAGGCTTGTCTTCGAAGAGCAATGCCCGAACTAGTGGCTCTACTCGAACCATCAGCTGCATAGGATATGAGACGCATGGATGAGTTTACCACTGAGTTTAGGGTAGTGAGCTGGGCGTTGACTTTGTCGGCCACCCCTGCAGCTACCGTACCCTGGAGAGTATCTCCTATCTCTTTCAGGAGATTTCTTTGTAGTCTCGTAAATGGGTTAAGTAGTTCAGTGATCGCAGAGAAAAAGTCGTTAAACTAAACATGTGTTTCCCATATCTATCCATGACCCTAGAATCTCTGTTAGCAGGATGGATAGATGTGCATGTCTCAGACACTTCCTTTTTGGTGGCTGCAGCTACCACCATGGCATCAACAGGCACTCCCTTGGTCAAAGATGGCTTGTCCACTGGGGCAGACATGAATTTATTTGGCTTGCGAGGGACAGGTTCCATGGACTCCGCTGACTCCCATGCCTTATGAGAGATCAGTTCCAAGACCCAAAAGCCTTCAAGAGCACGGACTCGTCCTCAGTAGGGGTCTTGGACTGCCAATCGCCCATCTGACTAAGGATCTCTAGTATCTCTGCAAAGGAGATATCCTCAGAGGGGGATCGATGGGACCCTTCTGACTCATCCAAGTCAGTGTCAGATGTCAAAGACTCCTGTGGGGAGTCTAAGTGCCTCCTCTTGCACAGTGTCTTCCTGGGCACCTCCTCAGTGGGGGGATCTGGGGAGGTCTCAGAAGAGCAGGGGACGCCCTTTGGGGGTACTTGAGGCTCAGGGTCTCTACGCTTAGGGGACCGGTAGATGAAGAAGCAGACACAGGAGCTTGAGGGGAGAGGGAAGGCCGAACCGATGCTGATGTTGTCTTTGGAGACAAAACTCTCCTCATAGCATTGAAGGCACCATGGCTCAGACGAAAAGGAGTAGACGGACCCAAAAGTACCGTCCGATCCTTCCGCACCGAAACCATGGGCTCTGAGCCCAAGGTAGGAGCTGAGCTCATCCGAGCCGAAGCCCCGAGAGGAAGAGTCGGCACCGACAAATCGGTCCGACTATCCTCCCCAGAACCGATGGGAGAGCTTCAGCTCCTAGAGTCCGTGGTCGACGCAGAGGACATCCAAGTAGATGGAGCCGATAACACCGGTGCGGGTATTGGTTCCAAGGGTTCGACAATCATCGGTTCGGTTTTCTTTGGCTCCAAGAGTCCAGTACGGCTCAGAGGAGGAGTAGACAAATTCGGTTCCATGGTCTTCGGCACCGACGAGCTGGTCGGGGCCGACAACAATTTGGCAAGTCCTGGTGCCTGTAAAAGCTTCTGCACTAGCCGATCCATGTCCAAATCTGAAAGGCTGACTGAGGACTTAGATGAATGCACTGAAGGTGCTGACTGGAGCAGAGGAGAAGAGGGAACCTCACAGACTGGCTCCAATACTGAGAGCTGGCTCCAAATCAAAGGTACACTTGGTTCCGAGGTCTGTGGAACCGATGACCCTCCTTCTGAAGTTTTTGCCTTTTTTGCCACTTTGGGGTCTGATGATTTTGTGGATTTGGAGGACGTGCTAGTACCTTCATGGCTACTCAACACCTCAGAAAAGGAATGTTGCAGTAATCCCCTGTCTATTAGCTTCCTCCTTCTCTCCAAGAGGACTCTTGAAGAAAAAGAATGGCAAATGCTGCAAGTGTCTTGGAGGTGTTTAGCCCCCAGACAGTAGACACATTGAATGTGTCTGTCAGTGACAGACATTTTCTGCCCACAACCTGGGCATTTCTTGAATCCCGATTTAGGATGGGACTTTTCCTTGTCATCTGACATAGTAAAGGTAAAACAAACCAGTATACTGCAAAAAACTAATATAGTAAAAGTCCTTACTTTCCTTGTAAAGACCCACAATCAACTAAACTCAACCCGGGCACTATCTATAACAATTAACTATATTTTACAAATACAGGGCTAAAGAGGCCCACAGAGAAAAAAACCCTGACTATTAGAAAAGAGATTAATAACTCTAAATAGGGCTAAAAGGCCCACACAAAACAACTAAGCCAACAAGGCACTCACTAACTATCCGAAACTATAGATTCTATTATTAAAATTTTAAACACTAACACACAACTATCTATATGAAAATATCTAAGACAAAAAGAAAGTTTTTTTTTTATCAAAACTTGCTGTTTTTTTTTTTTCACAAATGGTCCGAGCTAGCTGGATCACCGAGATCTCTCTTGCTGAGGCAAACGAGATCTGAGGTAATTCCAGCAGTGCATTGTGGGATAAGGGGCTTGGTCTCGAGCTATTGGCAAACCTTGAGCTTTGCTATCGGCCGTGTCGGAGCCTAGGATCGGCTCCGAACCCATCAGTGAGAATAAACAGCGAGATTTAACAACTTCACATCAATTGTTATGAAGATTCAAAAGATTTAGTTCTGCCAAGACAGAACCTGAGTTGTCTGAGGAAATCCAAGGTATGGATTACCCTTTATCCCTCACTTTTGAGTTCAGGAAAGAAAATGGGGAGATGGACAGTTTGGCTTAAAGTAAATTTGGATACCACTTTAGGCATAAGAGAAGGATTACTTCTCACAGAAACTCAGTTCCTGTAGGAAATGAGATAGAGTTGGCTCACCATAAGAGCTTGCAACACAGACACCCTTCTGGCAAAGGTCAAAGCAATCAGTTAAACTGCTTTCAGTAATTAAGAACCTCAAGGTAACTAGGTTAGCTGGTTCAGATGGAGCAAGTGTTAGCTTCTATAACACAAAATTAAAATACCAAGGAGAAGCCCCCGTTTTTCCTGGAAGACTCTTATGCAAAGCCCCTTCCAAGAACATTTCAACAACAGACTGCACTGAAAGAGGAAGATTCATGGGCAAACATGCTGAAATGGATGATAAACAAACCTTGATAGAGAAATAAGAAAGACCATGGGATAGTAACTCACACAAATGTTGTAGAACCAGAGAACAACCAGCCCTGAATGGATGTTGGCTATGTTGTTGGCACCAGCTAGAAAACTTTTTCCATTTGCTAACATATTTTCTAGTAGCAGGCTTTCTTGACTCCATTAGTACCTGCTGGATATCCTCAGTAAACTGGTGCCTAAAAGGAATTAAGATCCTATCATTCAGGCAGTCAACTGAAACTGATTGATGGGGTGTATCAAACAACCCTATCCTTGCGAGCGCAGATCCAGTCTGTGAGGAAGTTTGTGGAAATTGCCCTGGTTATTTCCAAAAGAAAAGAGAACCATGGTTGACTGGTCCAGAATGGAGTCACTAATATGATCATGGGGTATTCCTTCTGAATCTTCAGAAATACCCTTGATAGTAGTGGAATGGGTGGAAACTCATACAAGAACACTCATGTCAAAGGAAAAGAAATGGCTTCTCTCTTCCAGATGATTTTTGTATGAAGACCTGGAGCAGAATCTTTCCAGATGACTATTCAGAAAGGAGGCAAAGAGGTCTAGTTGAGGAAATCCCCAAAGATGAAGCAAATCTGGGAAGACTCCCTGATCTAGTTTCCATTTGTGAGGGTCTACCACAGTCCTGTTCTGCTTGTCAGTCACAAAATTTTGCTCTAACAGACTGTAGGATGTCTACACAGTGAGACTGTGCTGTGAAGCTATATCCCAAATCAACATTGCTACTCTGCAAAGCAAAGGGATTGTGACCTGGTCCCCCCTTGCTTCTTGATGTACCACATGAATACAATATCATCTGTAAAATCTTGAAGAGGTACTGGGGACCAATGATGATTCAGAGAGCTGAGTGACTTGATCTTCTCATTGAAATTTATGTGCTTCTGTCTTGTCCTTGGTGACTCACACCCCCCCCCTGCACTTTTATCCCTCCTGAAACTGCTCCCCAGGCAAAGTCTGAGGTGTCTGTGGTGACTGACTGCTTTGAAGCAGGGAGGGAGAAGGGGAAACCTGGATTTAAGGATATCTGTTGCCTCCACCAAAAAATGTCTCTTCTGACAAACCCCAGCAGTGGGATTTGAAAAGATAAAGGTTTTTGATGCTGGGACCAAAGAGATTTCGGATACCACTGCATCTTATTCATCTGGAGTCTTGCTACGACTATTAGGAGAACCATACATGCCATGAGACATAAAATCCTGTGATATTCCCGTGGAGTGACTAAAGTCTAAGTGGAAAACCTTAGAAAGAGATCTAAATAAACGTATTTTTTTTTCCTGTGTAAAAAAAAGCCCTTTGAATTGAGGTGTCTAGTTGACATCTCAGGAACAAAATCCTGTGTGAGGGAGTCAAGAAAAACTTTTCCATGTTCTCTTGGAATCCCAGCTTGTGTAAGAGATCTCTCACATAAGACAGGGAGATTCCTGACACTTTGAAAAAGACTCTTCAAAGATAAGCAAGTTGTCTAAAAACAGAAAAACATGGATGCCGTGTAGCCTGCCTGCAATGAGCTATAACTTGAACTAGACACTTCCTGAACACTCTTGATGCAGTGGATATTCCAAACAGTCAGATAGAGAACTGATACTGTGATCCAGGCAACAAAACCTTGTAAAACTTCTAAAGTCTAGAAGAACAGGGATGTGGTGATAAGCATTTTAAGTCTAGTTTTACAAGGAAACTTGAAAGAAGAAAAGGAGCTAACAGGTTGTGAAGTGACACAATTTTGAATCTGGGCACTATCACAGACAGGCTTAGGAAATAATGATCCAGAAATGGTCTCCAAGCATTGTCTTTCTTTGATTAGGAACATCAATGAATTAAAAATCTTTCCCCATTTGGGAAGGGCCAAATGCTTCTATCAATCCAAGGAACAGCATGTGATGAAAAACAGGTGAAAACAAGAGTTTGATCTGGAAGATTAAGAATGACACCTTGGAAAGGAATGACCCCATAGAAAGGAGGAATTTCTTCCCACTGCCATCTGTAACCCTGAGGAAAGATTTTTAGAATACATTAGTATGAAATAATCTGTTACCAAAGAAAAAAGTGAAGATTCAGACTTTCTGGAAGAAAAAAAGGGGGCCAGGGTGGGAGGAGGTCACAAGTATATTGAACAGTAGTCATCCAGACTTGTTGGACTGTCTTTGGTTTGGGAGGTTTGAGACTTCTTTTTATGGAACCCCTTGCCATTTCTTCTTAAACGTCTTGTTTAGCTGATTTTCTTTAGTCTGGTTATTCTGTTTTTTTCTTTTTTGCCAAAAATTGGATGAGGAAATCGACAATTTGGAAAAGTACATCTGAAAAACCTTAGAGATTCCCTAGATTGGTCTGCCCCTTTCATCACACGTTTTGATCACTTCTGCAGCAGTGGGGCCAAACACTAAATCTCTACCCAAGAAAGAATTTAAAATCTAATTTTTGACATCATCTGGAGGTTCTGAGAATGCAGCCATGCAAACTTCGTCAAAACAGCACCAGTGGCCATAGCCATGGAAGAAGTATCAACAGAGTCATGCAGACACTGTAAACAATGAGCAGTGACCTGTGCAACAGACGAAACTAATTTAAAGCAGATTCTTTTCTAACAAGAAGAAACTACAGTTAAAAAAATCCTCATACTTTCATTAGTCAGAAAAAATCTTAACATATGAGCCAGACAATTCAAAATTCTGAAAATCAAAGTTGCAGAAGCATATACTTTTCCCCCATACTTATCAATAATTTTCCCATCCTTATCAGGAGTAGGATTGAAATTAACAGTGTTTAGCAGCAGTGGAATCAACTAATGTTACAGATGTTGGGTCAGGTTTGGGAATAGTGTGTAAAAATTTAAAAGACTTAGGAACTTCATACATCCCTGCGGGGCTTCCAGGGAAAACAAAAACCCAATTTTTTTTTTTTTTTTTTTTTTATTTTTTGTTTTTTTTTTTTTTTTTTTTTTTTTTTTTTTTTTTTTTTTTTTTTTTTTTTTTTTTTTTTTTTTTTTTTTTTTTATTGTTTTTTTTTTTTTTTTTTTTTTTTTTTTTTTTTTTTTTTTTTTTTTTTTTTTTTTTTTTTTTTTTTTTTAATTTTTTTTTTTTTTTTTTTTTTTTTTTTTTTTTTTTTTTTTTTTTTTTCCTTTCTCTTTTTTTTTTTTTTTTTTTTTTTTTTTTTTTTTTTTTTTTTTTTTTTTTTTTTTTTTTTTTTTTTCTTCTTTTCTTTTTTTTTTTTTTTTTTTTTTTTTTTTTTTTTTTTTTTTTTTTTTTTTTTTTTTTTTTTTTTTTTTTTTTTTTTTTTTTTTTTTTTTTTTTTTTTTTTTTTTTTTTTTTTTTTTTTTTTTTTTTTTTTTTTTTTTTTTTTTTTTTTTTTTTTTTTTTTTTTTTTTTTTTTTTTTTTTTTTTTTTTTTTTTTTTTTTTTTTTTTTTTTTTTTTTTTTTTTTTTTTTTTTTTTTTTTTTTTTTTTTTTTTTTTTTTTTTTTTTTTTTTTTTTTTTTTTTTTTTTTTTTTTTTTTTTTTTTTTTTTTTTTTTTTTTTTTTTTTTTTTTTTTTTTTTTTTTTTTTTTTTTTTTTTTTTTTTTTTTTTTTTTTTTTTTTTTTTTTTTTTTTTTTTTTTTTTTTTTTTTTTTTTTTTTTTTTTTTTTTTTTTTTTTTTTTTTTTTTTTTTTTTTTTTTTTTTTTTTTTTTTTTTTTTTTTTTTTTTTTTTTTTTTTTTTTTTTTTTTTTTTTTTTTTTTTTTTTTTTTTTTTTTTTTTTTTTTTTTTTTTTTTTTTTTTTTTTCCCCCCCCCCCCCCCCCCCCCCCCCCCCCCCCCCCCCCCCCCCCCCCCCCCCCCCCCCCCCCCCCCCCCCCCCCCCCCCCCCCCCCCCCCCCCCCCCCCCCCCCCCCCCCCCCCCCCCCCCCCCCCCCCCCCCCCCCCCCCCCCCCCCCCCCCCCCCCCCCCCCCCCCCCCCCCCCCCCCCCCCCCCCCCCCCCCCCCCCCCCCCCCCCCCCCCCCCCCCCCCCCCCCCCCCCCCCCCCCCCCCCCCCCCCCCCCCCCCCCCCCCCCCCCCCCCCCCCCCCCCCCCCCCCCCCCCCCCCCCCCCCCCCCCCCCCCCCCCCCCCCCCCCCCCCCCCCCCCCCCCCCCCCCCCCCCCCCCCCCCCCCCCCCCCCCCCCCCCCCCCCCCCCCCCCCCCCCCCCCCCCCCCCCCCCCCCCCCCCCCCCCCCCCCCCCCCCCCCCCCCCCCCCCCCCCCCCCCCCCCCCCCCCCCCCCCCCCCCCCCCCCCCCCCCCCCCCCCCCCCCCCCCCCCCCCCCCCCCCCCCCCCCCCCCCCCCCCCCCCCCCCCCCCCCCCCCCCCCCCCCCCCCCCCCCCCCCCCCCCCCCCCCCAAAGTAAATTGCCTTTTTTCCAACTTTGGGGTTTTTTTGGCCTGCCCCAATTTTCAAAAATTTTTAATTTTTTTCCTTTTTTCCCCCCTTTTTTTCCTTGTTTTTCTTTTTTTTTCCCACATTCCAAGAAAAAATTTAATTAAAAACCCCCCCTGTTTAAAAGCCCCCCCAAGTTTTTTTTCATTTTTTTTTTTTAAAAACGGCAGTGCAGAGAATTGGTAATGCATTGAGCCAGCCTTGAATCTGAGGTATCTTCTGCCTATTTGTCTGATTGGGACATGCAGATATGCCTCTTTTAAGTCTAGAGTCACCAGCCAAGCGTTCTTGCCCAGCATGGATAGAAGCTGCTGCAAAGTCATCATCTTGAATTTTGGTATATCCAGGAATGTATTCAGAATAGATAGGTCCAGTATTGGTCTCCAGGTCTTGTCCTTTCTGGGTACCAAGAACAGTCGAGTAAAATCCTTGCCCCTGCTCTTGCTCTGGTACTTGTTGAATGGCCCCCATGTCCATGAGGGATGGAGACTTGTTTTTGTGCCTCTGCCCATTGATTTTTTGGCAGATCTGGCCAGCCATTTGCCTTTGGCAGGGTATGGAAATGGAACTTGTACCCTTGAGACACGATATTAAGAACCCACTTGTCCTGGGTTATAATGTGCCAATTTTAAGAAAAAAGTGCTAATTTTCCCCCTAAGGGTGCTGCCAGGAGATAATTGCTTGGTGCAGGCAGGGGGAAGTCATTGGGACTGTTTCCTGTATGATTGTGATTTGTCTTCTACAACTTTGGAGATAGAAGCACCCCATTGCTTTGACCTGTAGGAACCTTGCGCCTTGGTTCTGCCTCTAGGGCGTCTGGATCTGCCCCTTTGAGGTCTGTCTGACACAGGAAAGGACCAATTCTTTGTAGGCCAGTGTCTACTAAACCTAGATGGCTGTACTTGTAAAAAATCTTTGACAGTTTGCATAGAATTAGCTTTGTCCTCCATTTTCTTTAACACCTCCTCTGCCTTAACACCAAACAAAGTATCATGCTGTAAAGGTGCATCTAATAATTTAACTTTGACATGATCAGGCAGATTTTGTTCCTTTAACCAAGCATGCCTCCTAATTACAGAACCCGTAACTACGGCCCTGCAGGACGGCTCCAAAGAATCAAAACCACATTGCAAAGTATGCTTTCCAACTTGTTTGGCTGCATGCAATAAATCCTGCATTTCCTTGTTTTCTGCACATTCAGAGTTTAATAACATTTTCTGTTTAAGCAATGTCATGACATGTTGCTGATATTTGAGCATATGAAACTGACAGTTTAAGGCCCTTATAGCCAAGGTTGCAGATGTGTAAACCTTTTTTCCCCATCTATCCAGTGCCCTAGAATCTATGTCAAAGGGTGTAGGGTTTTTTGCAGCAGAAGCCTTAACTCCTTTGGGACCCTGTGAAATAGTTTCTGGGACTGCAGCAGGGTTTTTAAAAAGGAATTTATGAGAGTGAGGAACCCTTTAATATCTGTCAGGCTTAACAGGAGCTGAAGGTAAGGAGTCAGGGGTAAGACTAGACTCCGAAAACATATAATCTACAATATCTAACACAGGTGGGATGGCTAGTGGCCTGTGTTGAAGTAGTAAAAGGAAATCCCTGAGCCTCTTTTTAGATTCTGAAAAATCTTGGCTCTCCCAGTGGAAATGCTCCCTCATGGTATGCAAGGTTTCCCCAAAAGAATAGTCCTCTGGAGGAGAAGCTGAGGGTATAGATTCTTCAGCATCAGAGTCCTCATAGGGGAGAAGACAGTATTCCTGATCTGAAGAGGAATCAGAAGAAATAGAAACCTGATCTGAAGATTCATAGTCAGTCTCTTGCCTAGGCCTCTTATCAGGAGGGGGATGGGAACCCCTGATCAAGGTAATTAAGTCTTCGGCCATTTTGAGCATCTGTTTTTTGGGCATAGAGGCCTGTCCACGTGGCTCTTGAGTTTGTTTCTTTGCTTTAGAAGGTGCTTTAGTCTTTGCCTTTGAAGCTGAGGTTGGCTTAATGTAAACATGTTTAGGCCTGAATACACCCTCAGAAGCCGGTGTCTGCTCAGCGGCTCCGGACCCATCTGAAGGCATAGTATCCGAGGCTCCAATACCTTGAGTTTCCAGCAGCATGGCCGACTCCACGTGGGAGTCGGTAACGGGCTGTGACTCTAAAGTAGCGGGCATCAGGGGCTGCAAAAGCACCTCACAGTGAACTGGCGACTGGCTTGGGAGAAGCTTCATCGTCGGTTTTGGGCCTCGGTTGTCTATCTCTCTCCTTTTCTTTGCATTTTTTGTGAACTCCGGTAGTCAGATGGCTACCCAATGACATTTCTGGATAATTAAACCGGCGTCCAAAATAGTTTAAAGCAAAATCATACCGACGCTTAAGAGTGCGTTGGTTAAATCTAGCACAAAACCTACAACCAGCAACGTTGTGATCAGGGCCTAGGCAAGGAATACAGTAAGAATGAAAGTCTTTATGAGGTATTTGCTTTCCACAAGAAATACAATTATTAACTTTTTCTGACATCAGTCTGGAGCAAGAAAAAAGTTTCCCCAATGGGGTACTTAGCTTTATTGAAGACTTCGGATCTGAAACTCGAACACGAAAATCTCAGGAGTCGGCCAACCGGCACTTGCGAACTGCTTCTGCTTCGGACACCGCGCGGCAAGAAAGACTAAAGAAAATGGCGTCGGCCGCATCTTTTATACCCCTGACGACCTGATGTCAGGGAATGGGCGACAGCAGCCGACGCAGGACCCAGGACTTTGGAATTCAGGCCAACTGAGGGCAACCTGCCAGCAGGATTACCCAAATGTTATGACTGCAACAGTGAAACACGAAGAACATCCAGGACTTCAACAGTGAATACACTCGAACATCTACATTTGTGGTAAGTGTACACAACTGTACTATGTTCCTCGTGTTTCACTGCTGCAGTCATCACCTGTGGGAAGATTCTCAAAGCTGAGGAGAGGGGTGGAAGGTTAGGTTAGAGTTTTAGGCATGGGTCAGCAGGCCCTCCAGAACTGCAGAGGCAAACCCTGCCCTAGACTTAGAAAAAAGAGGTAGGTGGTAATGCTTTGTAAAGGAATGAACAGAGGTCCAGGTGGCAGCTTCCAAGATGTCCCTGGTGGGGACTCCTCTGAGGAAGTTTGTGGAAGTGGAGGCTGCCCTACTGGAATAGGTACGGATAGACAGGGGGGGGTTCCCATGTAGTCTGTAGCAGAAATGGATACAGTGTAATATCCATTTGGAAATGGTTTGTTTGGAAATGGGCTTCCCCTCTGCCCCAGGGGCAAAGCTGACAAGTAGTTGGTCTGTTTTTCTGAATGGTTTACTACGGTCCAGATAGTATCTGAGTTGTCTGTGCACGTCTAGCGAGTGTAGAATTGTTTCCCCCTTGTTTTGAGGGTTGGAAAGAAGGTGAATAGGTGTATGGCCTGGTTGAGGGTCTCATCAGATACCACCTTGGGCATAAAGGAAGGGTTAGTCCTCAGGGAGACCCTGTCTGCATGGAAAATGATGAAGGGCTCAACAGCCATGACAGCCTGATGTTTTGATACCCTTCTGGCTGAGGTGATAGTTAGTAGGATGGCAGTCTTCCAGGAGAGGTGTTTCAATCCTGTAGAAGCAGCAGGTTCAAAAGGACGTAAGGTTAGTTTGTCTAGAACATAATTCAGGTCCCAGGGTGGTGTGGGAGGCCTTCTGGGAGGTCTGCTATTAGAAGCCCCTCTGAGGAATTGCTTAATCAAAGGATGGGAGAAGAGGGGTGGGTCTGAATCATAATGAGAAGAAATGACTGAGGCATGGATTTTATTAGAGGAGAAAGAGAGGCCACTATTGAGCAACTCGGCTAGGTAATCCAAGATAAGAGGGATGGAAGGATGGGAGGTACTGGCCCCTTTGGACTGGTTCCAGGAGGAGAATGTTTTCCATTTCCCTGCATATGATTTTCTGGTGCTGGGCCTTCTCGCCTCTGTGATGATGTCTAGGACCCGTTTGCTTAACAGTGACTCCTTGTTAGCTTTTAAGGTATAAACCATACTGAAAGACTGACAGTCTATAAGCCTGGGTGCAGTATCTTCCCCCTCACCTGGGTCAAGAGGTCTAAGATCAGGGGAAGCTGGTTGGGGGGCTGTAAGGTCAGGCGCAGTAAGGGGTACCAATGCTGTCTGGGCCAGTCTGGAGCAATGAGGATGGCCTTTGGTTTCTCCTCCCTTATTTTGATTAGTACCTTGGGAATAAGGGGCAGAGGAGAGAATGCATACACAAACAGGGAGTCCGAGGGGAAGGTCAAGGCATCCACCTTCCACGCAAGAAGGTGATACTCCCTGGTACAGAACTTTTGCAGCTGGTGGTTGAGATACAAGGCAAAGAGATCCACTTCCAGAGTCCCCCACTCCTGAGTGATTTGCAGAAAGATTTCCCTGTGGAGCTGCCATTCGTGGGGGTCCAGTAAGTTTCTGCTTAGGTGGTCTACCAGGGTGCTGTTGACACTTGGTAGATATTGGGCAATTAGGTGGAGACCCATGAAGGTGGCTGTAAGCCAGAGGCTCATGTCTAACCTGCACAGTGGGTAAGATTGGGTCCCCCCGTGTTTGTTGGTATACCACATTGCTGTGGTGTTGTCTGTTTTTATAAGGAGAACCCCTGGCCTGAGTTGGGGTTTGAAAGATGTCAGAGCCTTTTGTACTGCCATCATTTCTTTCTGACTGATGTGCAAGTGAAGTTGCTGGGCATCCTAAAGACCTTGGGTGCACATGCCTGCTAGGTGAGCGCCCCAAGCAATATCTGAGGCGTCGGTGGTGATGGTCTGGTTGGAAGGGCGGAGGATGAAGGGAAGACCCTTGTTCCTGGCAAAGGCCTCTGCCCACCAGAGAAACTTGGCCCTTATACATGGGATCAGAGGGAGAGAGGACTCTAGGGAGTGAGACTGCTGGCACCAAAGGTTCTTTAAATACCAGTGAAGTTTTCCTCATGTGACGCCTGGCCAGAAGAATGAGAAGTTAACAAGATGCCATGTATCCCAGGTCTTGCAGGAACTTCCTCACAGTTAGGTGACTTCTGGAAGCCAGCTGGGTAAAGTAGAGAGGCAGGAAGCTCTGCTTTTCTGGGGATAAGGAAGGCCATTTGGGATGCTGTGTCTAGCACAGCTCCCAAGAAATTGATCTTCCTGGTGGGGTTTTGCTTTGATTTCTTCTCACTGATGGTGAACCCTAGGGAAGTTAGGAGTGATTGCGAAGAGAAGGTTCTGGAGCAGCTTTTCTTTGCACTCTGCCTGAATGAGGCAGTGGTCCAGGTAAGGGTAAATCTGTATACTTCTCTGTCTGCAGAATGCTATGGCCGGGGCCAAGCATTTGGTGAATACTCTGGGAGCAGTAGATAAGCCAAAGGGCAGCGCAGAGAACTGAAAGTGTTTTGAGCCTGCTCTGAAGCACAGGAATTTCCTGCATGATTCCCTGATGGGGATGTGGAGGTAGGCATCTTTTAGGTCTAGGGTCACTAGCCAGGCATTTTTTGTTAGCATAGGCAGTATCTGATGCAAAGTTAGCATTTTGAATCTGGGGACCACCAGGGAGGTGTTCAGAATTGATAGATCCAGGATGGGGCACCAAGTGCCCTCTTTTCTTGGAACAAGGAATAGTCTGGAATAAAAGCCTTTGCCTGTTTGATCTGGGGGGACATGTTCTATTGCCCCCTGGGATATGAGAGTTTGGACCTGTTTCAGTGCCTCTGCCCACTGATTTGGAGGTAAGTCTGGGTACGCTCTTGGAACTGGGAGTTCGCTGAAAGAGAATTTGTATCCCTGAAAAATTATCTTTAAGACCTATTGGTCCTTTGTTACAGAAAGTCAATTGTCTTTGAAGAGGGAGAGCCTTCCTCCTAGTTTTTGATGAGTGAAGGGAGGGCAGAGGGGGGAGTCATTGTGAGTGTTTGCCATAGAAAGTTGGCTTAGAACTCCCTGCCTTAGAGATGGAAGTGGTCCATTGTTTGCCTCTCTGCTGGGCCTGGGATAGGGGCCTGGATGGTCTGTCCCTGCGGGGCTTACCTTGGCCCTGTCTGCTAGGTGCAGGGAAGGCCCAGTGCTTACAGGAAAGTTCCTGCTGAATCTGAGAGGTTGAACTTGAAAGAAATCTTTTACTGTTTGCATAGATTTTGCTTTGTCTTCCATCTTTTTAAGCACCTCTTCTGCTTTTTCCCCAAACAAGCGCTCCTTATCTAGGGGTGCATCAATAAGTTTAGACTTGACATGACCAGGAAGAGATTGTTCCTTCACCCATGCATGTCGCCTAATAACAGATCGTGTCACTGCTGCCCTGCTAAAGGCTTCTAGGGTGTCATATCCACATTGTAATGAGTGTTTGGCCACTTGACAAGCAGAGTGCAGTAAATCTGCTAACTCTTTTGAATTGGCACAGTCAGGAAAGGTAGCAATCTTCTGTTTTAATAGTTCCAAAGTGTGTTGTTAATATTTTAACATATGACACTGACAATTGAGTGCTCTGATAGCTATGGTTGCATAGGTGTATACTTTTTTTCCCCATCTGTCCAGAGCTCTGGAGTCCTTGTCAGAAGGAAGAGGATTCTTGGCAGAACTAGTCTTAGCTCCTTTAGATCCCTGTGTAATGACCTCTGGGTCTGCAGCAGGATTTCTGTACATGTATTTGTGAGAATCCGGTACTCTGTAGTAGCTGTCAGGTTTACTGGGAGCAGGAGGGAGGGCTTCAAGCTGGATTCATCGAAAACATCATCCACCACTTTTAAAATATGGGGGATGGCCAGGGGTCTGTGCTGAGGCAGGTCTAGAAACTCTCTAAGTCTTTTCTTAGACTGTGGGAAGTCCTGAGATTCCCATTGGAAATGTCCCCTGAGGGAGTGAAGGGTTTCACCAAAGGAAAGGCCCTCTGGAGGGGAGGCAGAAGGGATGGATTCCTCTGCATCTGAATCCGCATAAGCAGTTAAGGGATGCTGTTCCTCTTCAAAAACTGAATACTCAGATTCCTCAGAATCCTGTTCTGTCATAATTTCTGGAGAAGGGTGCCTTTTCCTTTTAGAAATTATGGCCTGACTACCCCAGACAAGGGAGATGAGATCCTCCGCCATTTTAAGCATTTGTGCTTGGGATGGTGGAGCAGTAGCAAGATGGTGGCTAGAAGCAGATTTCCTAGGAGTGGGATGGCTTCTAGGCCTGAGAGAATCCATCGGTCTTAGAGAAATGGTAGTCGGATGTGAAGATGCCATTTTTTTGTCAAGATTCAGTAGTGTGAAAGGCCTCCTCGGAAGTCGGTGCCTGTGTTGTGGCTAAGGACCCAACCGAGGCAGAGACAGCCAAAGGCTCAGAAGATGACGAAGATTTCTGCGGCATACCGGACTCCGAAAGGGTCTCGGTAGAGGCCTGCGTAGATATCGAATTGGGCATCAGGGGCTACGAAAGCGCCTCACTGAATTCTGGAGAACTGATGACCTGCTTAGTGGTAGACTTGTCAGAAGTCTTAGCCTTGTGTGGTCTGTCTCTATCTTTAGCTCTACGGTTTTTCGGAATGTCCACAGATTGTTGGCTGATGGATGCCATATCGGAATACGAAGATGGAACATGAAAATAACTGTCTACAAAAAGAGCTTTACGGTGAATGGTTCTCACATTAAAGAGGGCACAGAACTGGCAATGGGAGATGTCGTGGTTTGGGCCTAAACAAGTGACACAATAAGAATGGAAGTCTCGGTGTGGGATCTGCTTTCCACAGGAAAGACAATAGTTAACTTTTTCAGACATCGGTTAGTGCAAGAAAAAAGGATCCCCAACGGGGTACTTAGCTTTAGACGTTTTCAGCTGAAATTCAACTTCTGGTAGCGACCGACCGGCATTTGTGTGAACTCCTTCTGCTACAGGCTCCACGGCAAGAAATACTTATGTAATGACGTCAGCTGCCTTGCTTTATAACACTGAAGACCTGACGTCAAACTACAGGCGATGGCAGCCATGCAAAAGAAATTGACTCTGGTATTCAGGCCGGCCAAGGGCTATCACAGCAGGGATAACCCACAGGTGATGACTGCAACAGTGAAACACGAAGAACATCACAATTTCTCCACAGGAAAAAAAACACCATTAAACTAACAGAAAAAACAAGCTTTCCAGTTAAAAATATATTACAGTCTCAAGTCAGTCCTCTGAAACACAAAAATCCTAACTTAAAAATAACTTTCCTGAATAAGAAGGTAATAAAACATGAATAAAATTAAGAAAATGGAAGTTTTCCCCAAAGGGAACTTATCTGCCTAGCAAAGGAAAACACAAGCCAACCATCAATCCTTGAACGTCTCAGTGGAGCATACTGCAGCAGTAAAGCTCTGAAGGGCTTTGCATCCAAACCTATCTTTTAGTCAGCTCAGCTCAAGCTGCCTGATAGTTTGGGGACATGGAAGGTGCTCTGAAGCTTTGGAAACTGACCGCATATTATATCCTTGGCAGGATATAACCCATACAGCTATGGCTACTGCAGCAGTAATCAATATGATGAACATCTCTGGGAGTTGGAGATAACAGTCAGAAGATGGAAAAATGAATGAGCATGGGAAGGGGCAAGTAAGCAAGAGGCCGAGGAAATATCAGAAATGCTAAATGAGGTAAACTACAAAGAGGGAGGTTAAAGTAAAGACACAGGGGAATTAGAAACACTTACCTTGAGTGTGGATTGCTAAATGAATCCTGTACTGATGGAGAGATAGAGAAAGAAGTTAATGAATATTGTAAACATGGAAGAAGGAAAAGTAGCACCAGTGTATGAAACACAAGAAGAGGGACAGCTGAGCATACTGGACTGAAATGAATACAAGTTTATGGCTCAATCTAGTAATAATGAAGTACGAAGACACAAAGAGGTAGCACTGGTCTACAAGTAAATGCTGACAGAGGTTCAAAGTTTACTTGAAGATAATAAGGGTGTGCCTACGACAAAGAATGACACCAATTACAGTATAATTCACACCAACAGCCAAATCTGTATTAATAAGGAACTTGTTATTTAAGGCTATAAGCTTCTAGGAAAGGATTTTAATATTAGCAGGGGACAGGAATATGTTTTTCCACACATCATAGGTAGCCTAAAGGCTAAGAGAAACATGACAGTTCATGGTGGAAAGCAGAATGAGGGAATTACTACATTCCATAAGACTAATTGACATCAGGGGAAGCGTGAGTAACAGACAGTATAAACTTTTCACAAATTACAGTTCAAAGTGGGATCGCTGGTCCAAAATTGATAAGACATAAACAAGGGAATACAGCAGGTGGTTTGTGGAAGCAATAACTCGTCCAATATTTTTGGACCAGGCATTAGTGAAATTTGGACAAAGCATATCAGAGGAGAGAGTCAAAGAGTTACACAGGAAATTTCCAGTGTATTTTATGGAAAATAATTACTTTAAGCGGAAAATCAAATAGGCTCTGAAGGGAAGCAAAGAAACAAATAATTTAGAGGCTGATCGGGGCTGGGAAGGTGTGAAGTACGAGTTCAGGAAGAAAACTGAGAAGGAAGCAAGAAACCAGAGGGAAGGTGAACATATGTTGTGGGTAATAAGGTGGTAAAGGGTTCAGGCACTACAGAGGAAGAGAAGCATTTGAGGACATTAAAGGAAATGGTGCAACAATGTGAAGACAGCAGAATATTAGCCCAAGGAATGGCAATAAAACAATTATATCAGCCTAACATGATCAAGACAATCAGACCATTGCCAGCAAGACTCAGGGAACAACAGGAGTAGAAAAGTCATTATTTAAAAACAGTGATGAGCAGAAACAGGAGACAACATAAATCCCAGTAGAGACATTGGGAGTTTTTGCTATTACAAATGTTTATATTCTGGAGTAGAACTAGCAGAAGAGAGCTGTTTAGAACTGCAGAAATTTCTACAGGACTTGAATTTACTGAGGATAGATTTGCAAAGGAGACAAGAGTTGTAAGTGGAAATGGCAGAAGCAAAAATAAGAGAAGCAATAAAGAGACAAAAGGTTAGCAAGTGCCCACTGAAATCTAGACAGAGGATGAGCTGATGATAATATGGTACAATTATTTAATCAGACTGTAGATGCATGAAGTACCAGCAACATGAAAAAAAAAAATAATAACTGAAAGGAGATTGAAATAGATGAAAATCAGACAACATGGCTCTATAGTTACTGTACATAACTTTCATTTCCAATGTTGTCTATTTTCATTTGATTCAACATATGGGACAGATTCCCAAGCTGTCTTACAGGTGGTATCAAGAAAGGACACTCCTGAGGTTGGTGGAACCACAGGAAGAGTGAGATCTGGATTGTACATCCATTTTACAATGAGTAACAAAGGTATGAACAGTGGACTAAGTTGCTGCCGCACAAATGCCATCAATGGGTAGTCTCTTGGAGAAGGTCGTTGAATTAGCCACTGCTCTGGGTAACTGAGCCTTTGGTTTGGATAGTAAATTTAAACCCATCTTACTATAAACAAAAGCAATACAGCCTGAACACTACCTAGAGGGTGTAACTTTTGTAATACCTCTACCAAGTTTAAATTTTGAAAAGGCAAAAAAATAGCTGCTCAGATTTCCAAGTGTTTTGTCTGATGAAGACAGAATCTGAGTTGATGATGAACATCTAGCATATTTAGCGTGTTTTCCCGTTTGTTTGACAATTTGGGGCAAAACATAGGTAAATGCATGGATTGATTTAAGTTAGTTTTGGATGCCACCTTTGGAAGGAGGGATGCATTAGTTCTAAGAGAAACTCTATCCTTATGAAAAGTCAAATAGGAAGGTTTACATGAGAGTGCATGCAATTCTGAAATTCATCTGGCTGAAGTGATGGCCACTAAGAAAATTGTTTTCCAAGTTAAATATTTAATATTTACTGTGTCTGCAGGTTCAAAGGGGGGGGGGGGGCTGTGTCAGAGCGTGAAGCATGATGGTAATATCCCACAGGGAACTGGATCTCTAATGAGAGGATGTAACAGAAATGTTCCTCTTAGAAAAGCTTTCAAAATCTTCAAGAAAGCTATGGAAATATAACTGTGTCTAAGATGAAAATTCAAAATTGCTGCCATTTAAACTGTGATAGTAGAATAACTAGAACCTTTTTTAAAAAGTTCAGATAAGAATTCCACAATGGAGTGGCTGGGAGCAGAAAAGGGGTCCAAATTTTGGTTACCGTCCAAAAAAGAAAATCTTTGCCATTTGCTGTGATAAATCTTTTTCATACCAGGCTTCTGGGAAGCCGATATAATCTGAACAGCCATACTGGGAAGCATCCCTGACTATGGTCAAAACTGGAGAAACCAAGTGGTTAGTTTCACCGTAGTCTGATCTAGAGGAGGCAGTCCAGCTGGGTGAGATAGAAGACCTAGATACTGATCCAGCATTCAAGGAGAATATACTAGTAGAAGCCAGAGAAAGGGGAATCATATTTGTCAGGTCCAGAAGAGGGTAATGAGGCTTGCTTTGGCCTTGCATTGTTTGGCTTTCTGAATGAATTTGTTCTAGAGAAGTAATGGGGGAAAACCATAAAGAAAGCCCAGGGAGCCAACTGTGGACCACAGCATCCCTCGACAATGGACCAGTCAGGGCAAAGTAACTGCTGCACTTGTTATTGAGGTAGGAGCTGAAAATGTGACAGCATGGTTGGCCCCAGCAGTGAAAAAAAAGAAGTTATGTACTCACCATAACGTTCCATCTGAGTAGGTAATTTCATTTGTCTGCAACCTGTGGGTATCGGATCCGATTTGGATTCGAGCCGGCAGCTTTCCTAGCAAAAGATCCGAGCTCCAAGCTCCTCCCCCTACCCATAATGCCCTGCTACCTCCCTCTAGCCCTCAGATCGAGTTTGCCATAGTATCCTAGAACACTACCATAACACAAGGAAAAACTACCTCAACATCCTAACCTGATGTCATCTGGGAAGTGACATACCATGATCCTTCAAGGACGAATTACAGGTCAGGGGGACGGAGGGAGGGTTGGCTGCAGACAAATGAAGTTACCTATTCAGATGGAACATTATGGTGAGTACATAACTTCTTTATCTGAAGTAGTTAACTTCATTTGATCAGCAACCTGTGGGACAGAGTCCACAGCTACCAACAACTTGGGAGGCCCTTATGGAAGGATATTCCGGAGCACTGCAGAGCCAAAGGACGCCCTTCCTCTGGAAATCAGATCCAATTTATAATGTGTAATGAAAGTGTGAGAGAAAGCCCAAGTAGCAGCTGAACAAATGTCATCCAAAGGGACCCTCGACCAGAAGGCCGCAGAAGTAGCCACAGAATGGGTAGAATGTGCCCGAACCCGCACGGGCTCAGGTCGACCAGAGCTTCTGTATGTGAGAAGAATGCATTGTGAAATCCACCTAGCTAAGGTTACCTTAGTCACTGGTTTACCCAGACAGGATTTAGCAAATGAAACAAAGAGCTGCTCTGATTTTCGAAAAACAGCCATTCTGTGTAGGTAAAATCGTAACTGTCTATGTACACCCAAGCAATGGAGTCTATACTCTCCTTTGTTGTGATAATTAGGGAAGAAGACAGGCAGGTTGATAGATTGGTTGATGTTGGCTTCGGAAGCCACTTTAGGCAGAAAAGAGGGGTTAGTCTTGATGGGAAACTCTGTCTTTATGAAAAATGATGTATGGGGGCTTACTGCAAAGAGCCTGAAGCTCCGATATTCTTCTAGCTGAAGTAACAGTAATCAGGAAGGCAGTTTTCCAAGATACATACTTCAAGTCGACTGAAGCTGCGGGCTCAAAAGGGGGACCAGTCAGAGCCTGGAGAACTAGGGTTAAATCCCATGGAGGAACTGCTTTCTTAACAGGGGGTCTCAAATGAAAGGTACCTTTCAGAAAGGTCTTGCAGATCTTAGATGATGCTTGGGGGCCAAATTTGTTTCCAATGTGAAAATGAAAAATTGCTGCCAGTTGAACTTTAACAGTTGAAGAACTAGCCCCCTGATGGAAGATTTGGGATAAAAAATCGAGGACTGCTGGAATAGGAACCGTAAAAGGGTCCAAATTCCTATGCTCCGCTCAGATAGAAAAACGTTTCCATTTACTCTTGTAGACTTTTCTGGTAGAAGGCTTATGAGCGGCCACCAGAATAGCTTTAACTGAGGATGAGATACTGGGAGTCCTAGCCATCAAGGGAACTGGATCAACCAAGCCGAGAGCTTGAGGTTGTCCAGGTTGGGGGTCCTCAATCCCAGGGGGTGAGAAATCAGATCCAGAAGGGGATCTAAGATCCAAGGAGTATGCACTAGATGAGACCATAGGCATGGGAACCATGTTTGACGAGGCCAGAATGGGGCTATGAGGATAACTCTGCTCCCCACCCGACGAGCTTTCTGCAAGAATTTTGTCATCAGTGGAAGAGGAGGATAAGCCTAAAGAAGATGGAATGGCCAAGCATGAACCAGAGCGTCTCTGGGGTCTTCCCCTGGTGGAGGAATCAGAGCGAAAAACTCGCTGCACTTTGCGTTCGAAGGCGACGCGAACAGATCGCAGCAAGGTTGACCCCATCTGAAGAAGATCTGTTTCACTACTAAGGGGTTCAGAGACCACTCGTAGGGTGAGAGGATAGTCCGACTCAGCTTGTCCGCAAGAATGTTTGACCGACCCGGTATGTGCATTGCTATGAGAAAGCGGTTGGTGGATATCGCCCATTCCCACACTCTCGTGGCCTCTCGGCAAAGTGGATAAGATCTGGTTCCCCCTTGCTTGTTCATGTACCAGACCACTGACATGTTGTCTGTTTGAATTACAATAGTCCCTAGAGGAAGGAGGGCATGGAGAGCCTGCAACGCTAGAAGCACCGCCCTCATCTCCAGGACACTGATATGCAAAATGGTCTCTGTGTGAGCCCACGTGCCTTGGACGGTTCTGCCCATGCAATGCCCCCCCCCACCAAGGCGAGACGCGTCCATGGTCACTGTGACTTGGGGTGGGGACATGGAGAAGGGGCGCCCTTCCCGGAGGTGCTTGGAATGGAGCCACCAAAGTAGAGATTCCCTGCAAACCCTGCTGAGAGAAATAGGGGCAGACAAGGGATGAAGCAGAATGGACCACTGGACCTGTAAGGTCCATTGGAGAATCCTCATATTCAGACGGGCGAGCGGAGACAAGTTGATGGCCGCTGCCATGGACCCCAGAGCCCTCAGGACTAACTCCGCTGGAGGGGCCGAGGACTGAAGAAGACCCAAAATTAGAAGTTATGTACCTACCATAACGTTCCATGTTAGTTGTCTTCTCTCGCCTTCTTTCTTGCTGGATGGGTTCGGAGCCGATCCTCGGCTCCGACTCGGCACTTGCTAAGCTCGAGAGCTAATTTTACCAGCTCGAGGCAACCCTATATCCCATGATGCAAGGCGGAGATTACTCAGATCTCGTTTGGTAGCTAAAGAAATAGCAGTATTTTCTTCCAACTTAGAAGGAAGAAAATAAGAATCATAACCCTCTAGAAAGGATCCACATAATCTAGTGACACTAGGAGTTGAACAGCTAGAAAAAGGTAATAACCTCTTAATAGAAGATGTATAATCTTCTCGGTCTGACCAGGCTAGGGGGAAGGAGGGCGGGACGCAAGAAAGAAGGCGAGAGAAGACAACTAACATGGAACGTTATGGTAGGTACATAACTTCTAAATGTTAAGTTGTCAATCTCGCCTTCATTCTTGCTGGATGGGACCGCGTCCCTAGCACCTCTATCCTGGGTGGCTCAATGGAACAGACTCTTGAGAACGGTGGAACCAAAATTTGCTCTGTCTCTGGAGACCAAATCTAATTTGTAATGTGAAACAAAGGTATGAGGAGAGGCCCATGTGGCTGCTGCACAAATAGTGTCTATTGGAAGTCTAGCTTGAAAAGCTGTAGATGTAGCTAGAGCTCTGGTAGAATGGGCTTTTGGGTTAGAAACCAACTCTTTGCCTCTGAGCTGATAAATGTAAGTGATCACGGAAGACAGCCACCTAGATAAAGTTACCTTAGAAACTGGAAGGCCTTTCCTGTTCTCTGCATAGGATAGAAAAGTTGATCAGATTTCCTAAAATTTTTGTCTTATCCAGATAATATCTGAGCTGACGGTGAACATCGAGATAATGTAACTTTTGTTCAGCTCTATCAGAATAATTCGGGAAAAATACTGGAAGATCAATGGACTGATTTAGGTTAGTCTGAGATGCCACCTTTGGTAAGAAAGACGGATTAGTTCTTAGGGATACCCTATCTTTGTGGAATATTAGATAGGGAGGGCGAACACAGAGAGCATGAAGCTCAGATACTCTCCTGGCAGATGTAATGGCAACTAGATATAGTGTCTTCCAAGAAAGCAATTTCAAAGAACAGGCAGCTGCAGGTTCGAACGGGGGAAGAATCAAGGATGTTAAAATTAAATTTAGATCCCACTGTGGTGGGGGTCTCTAATTGGAGGTTTTAATAAAAGATACCTCGAAGGAATGCCTTGCAAAGTTTATGTGACATAATGTTGTGGTCCAAAAAGCCTATATGAAAATTTGAAATGGCTGCCAGTTGAACTTTCACTGTGGAAGAAGAGGATCCTGAATTAAAAATGTCAGCTAGGAAGTCCAATACCGAATGAATTGGAGCAGTATAGGGGTCTATGTTCCTAGCTTTTGCCCAGAAAGAGAAACGTCACCATTTACTAGTGTAGATCTTTCTGGTAGAAGATTTTAGGGAAGCTACTTTGATATCCCGTACAGGATTAGAAATTATAGGAAGCCTGGCTAAGGATGGAAGTGGAGCAACCAAGCAGTGAGGTTGAGAGAAGGTATGGATTGGTGCAGTTGACCCGACTGGTGGGTCAGAAGATCTGGAACCGGGTCCAGATGCCATGGCTGTACCAAGACGTAATGATGTAGGAACGGAAACCATATCTGTTGAGGCCAATAAGGGGCAATGAGAATCAACTTGGCTCTCAAGGCGGTTGCTTTCTGAATTACCTGAGGTATCAGCGGAAAAGGAGGAAAAGCATAAAGAAGTCCCCGGGGCCAATCTTGGGTTAGAGCGTCTCTGGGGGGATGGCCTGGAAGGGGGAAGAGAGAGAAGAAGTCTGGTTATTTGCTGTTTTGAGGTGTAGCGAAAAGGTCGCAGCAAGGAAGGCCCCACTTCTGAAAAATCTCTTCGGTCACTGACTGTTTGAGAGACCACTCGTGAGGCATGAGAATAGCTCTGCTCAATCTGTCCGCTATGATGTTGGATTTCCCGGGGATGTGCGTTGCTATCAGAAACCGGTGAGAGGAGATTGCCCATTGCCAAAGTCTGAGAGCCTCTCGACACAGTGGATAGGACTTGGTTCCTCCCTGTTTGTTTATGTACCACACTACGGACATATTGTCCGTTTGGACTGCAATAGTTCCCAGGGGAAGAGAGTCATTGAGGGCTTGCAACGTTAAAAGCACTGCTCTCATCTCCAGAACATTTATGTGCAGATGGTACTCGAAAGGTTGCCAAGTGCCATGGACCATTCTGCCCTGATAATGTCCCCCCCACCCGATCAGGGAGGCGTCCGATGTAACCGTGGCAACCGGGGCAAGAGGAACAAATGGTCTGCCCTGATGGATTTGAGGGGACGATATCCACCAAGTCAGATGTCTTTTGCAAGTTGGAGTTACTATGATCTCGTGACGCATGGGAAGTTGTTGAAAGGACCATTGGGTGAATAGCATCCATTGTAGAAGCCGCATGTAAAAGTGGGTGAGGGGAAGAAGTGTTATGGCGGCCGCCATAAGACCCAGTACTTTCAGAGCAAATCTGGCCTGAATTTTGTTGCTGAATAGAATCACTTGGACGTGTCTTTGAATGTCCAAGATCCTTTGGTCTGTCAACCTTGCTGAAAGTTGTACGGTGTCCAATTTTGCGCCTATAAAAGTAATATATTAACAAGGCGACAAGGCAGATTTTTCGAAATTTATAGAAATTCCTAGCCCTCTGCAAGTGTGAATGGTGTAATTTCTGGCTTGGAGAAGCTGATGCCTGGTGGTGGCAGTGAGGAGCCAGTCGTCTAGATATGGAAACACCTGGAATCCTTGACGTCTCAGGTGAGCCGTAACCACTGCCATGCATTTGGTGAACACTCTGGGGGCTGTAGTGAGTCCAAAGGGCAGGGCTCTGAATTGGAAGTGACCGGTCCCGAGCCGAAAGCGGAGAAATCTTCTGGAGCATCTGTGAATTTTTATATGATAGTACGCATCCTGAAGATCTATCGAGCACATCCAATTGTCCTTGCCCAGAAATGGCAGAATGGACTGAAGCGTGACCATCCGGAATCTTGATTTCTTTACAAACTTGATGAGTTTGCTCAGATCTAATATTGGTCTCCAGTCCCCTGTCTTTTTTGGAACTAAAAAGAACCTTGAGTAGATTCCGGATCCTATTTGGTCCGCTGGGACTGGCTGGATGGCTCTTTTTACTAGCAGTTTTGATATTTCTAGTACTGCTAGTTCCCTTAGACCGGGTGGAACATCTGGAAGGGTTCCCTTTTGTTGAATTGGGGTTTGAATAAAGGGAATTTTGTAACCCTCAGATATAATTGACTGTACCCATTTGTCTTGAGAAAGGGAAAGCCAGGCTATTGGGTACAGCAATAATTTTCCCCCGACTGCCTCCGGCGGACAATCGGGCAACATCTCAGGGATGCTGGAAGGGTTTGTCAGAAAGAGGCTCTCTGCTACCCTGATTCTGCGGACCACCTCTGCCCCTAGGGCGGCGTCTATTATTGTTACCCCCTCTGCCTCTGGGGGTAAACTGACTTCGTGCGTCAGGCGTGACTCCTTGAGATTTGTGGAACCACATTTTCCCTCCCTTCTGTCCTTTGGGGTAAGGTCTAGAAGGGGTGGAGAAACGGACTCCTACGGCAGAAAGAGTCTTGCCATCTTGTTCGCATCTAGTCAAAGTGTCTTTCACTTGAGGACCGAACAAGGTCGAGCCATCAAAAGGGGAGTTTGTGAAAGATGCCTTGAAGGGGTCTGCAAAATTACAACGCCGCATCCAGGACTGACGCCTTAAAGCCACTCCTGTGCCTGCGGCCCTACTCGCTCCATCGGCTGCATAAGAAATGAGCCGCATGGAGGAGTTAGCAATGGAGTTAAGGATTCCTAGCTGTGAGCTAATCTTATCCTGAGACCCAGCAGCTGACGGATCCTGTAAAACTTCTCCCAACTCTTTAAGAACATCTCTTTGAAGGCGGGTTAAGTGGCATAAGTAGTTCAGCGATCTCATGGCAAAAGTCGCTGAAGAAAAAATCCTCTTACCGTACCTGTCCATAGTCCTAGAATCCTTATTAGGAGGATGGACAGGTACTGAAGGATCAGCTAATTCCTTCTTGGTGGCAGCAGCCACCACCATGGCATCAACTGGGACACCCTTTGTTAAATATTGTCTATCTTGTGGGGCAGTAATAAATTTTGAAGGTCTCCTGGGGATAGGTTCCACCGAATCTGGAGCCATCCACGCCTTCTGAGCCACTACCTCCATGAGAGGGTCGAAAGGCGGAGACACCCAGGAGGTGGAGGGTCGAGATCCGAACGCCTCCAGGTATACTGACTCGTCCTCGGAGGGATTAAGGAAGGGCCAGTTCCCCCTCTGTTTAAGGATTTCAAGGATGTCTGAAAATGAGACATCCTCAGAGGAGGACCTTGGGGATCCCTCCGACTCATCCAAGTCAGTATCTGATGTAGTAGACTCAGGGGAGTCTAAATGTTTCCTCTTACATGTCCTCTTACGGGGGGGGGTTCTCCTGACGGATCAGGAGAAGCCTCGGAAGAGGAAGATATTCCCAATGGGGAAACCTGAGGTGTTGGATCTCTGGGTCCGGGAGCAAGAGAGTGGGAAGAGACGTCAGCAGGCAATGTAGTGGGAGGAGCTGATGGAACTGTCCGTTGACTAAGCCCAGGGGCTAGTAAACTCCTCATCACCTCGAAGGCTCCCCGTCAGAGAGACCAGAAAGTTCCCGCTCCGAAGAGATAGGAACCCCAGGCCTCACCGAGAGGGAAGGCTCCGAGGCAGATGTTGGGTACGAGCTCACCAACGCCAAGCGAGAGGGAGAACGGGTCGGACAAGGGTCCGATGCCACCGCCTCGGAGCCGATGAGAGAGACTAGACGCTCGGATCCCTCCAATGAAGGTCTCAAGGAGGAAATCGGAGCCGAGGACGACGGAGCCGAAAGGGGTGGTATCGGCTCCAAAGTCACAACGGTACCGGTTCCGAGGAGCTCCGAGCTCTGTAAGAGAGTCGAAGGAGGAATGTTCGGTGGATGTGATATAGCTACCGTCTGTTGAGATGGGCTATGGAGTATTTGGGCCAATGCCTGAGACTTTAATAGTCTACTCACCACTCTCTCAAGGTCGTGATCAGATAGCCTGGATGACCGAGAAGATCGGCTCCGATGGCTCCGCTCCGAGAGCAAGGGTGATCTCGGAGCCGAATGAATAGATTCCACAGAAGGGGATCGAGATCTCTTTTTTGAGATCAATGGAGCCATCGGAGCCGAAGATACGTCGGCTCCAGCCGGAGCTGACACTGAGTGTCTGGACTTGACAGTATCGGCGCCGGATGGAGCCGATACTGAGACTGGTATGGAAAGATGAGCTCCGGCCGGAGCCGATCTCGAGCCTGGTGAGGAAGAACCTGAAGCCAACGGCTTGGAAGCCTGAGCCGAAGGCTTAACAGGTTTCGAGGGCTTCCCCGGCGCCGACTTAGTCGGGGAGCTCTCAGGCTTTAATAAGCCCCTTAATATGAGCTTATTTTTTCGTTCCTGCAGGACTCTTGGGCTGAAAGCATAACAGATAGCACAAGAGTCCTGCAGGTGCGAAGGTCCCAGGCAATAAACACAAGAAGTGTGACCGTCTGTCAGAGACATCTTCTGACAGCACGAGTCGCACTTCTTGAAGCCTGAGACCTTAGTGTCCTTCGACATAACTGTGTCGATGAAACACCAGTAACACACTCACACACAAAAACACTCAGTCCAACAAATTAAATTAAATTAAATTAAACAGGGATAACAGACAGTTACACACAAAAAAATCCCTGACAGGAAAAATTTAGGGAGGGGAAGGCCTAAGGCCTAACTAGGGCAAGGGAATATTTATTCAAAAAGAAGGGAACACTGACAGGAATAGGGTTAAAGTGAGTCGGTAATTAACAAAATATAATATTTATATATATATAAAGTTAAAGGGGGTAGACAAAAAGTCTCTAAAAAGTTCACTTACCTAGAGCTGGTAAAAGAAGGCACCTCGTTAGTGAAGCGGCAAACGAGATCTGAGTAATCTCCGCCTTGCATCATGGGATATAGGGTTGCCTCGAGCTGGTAAAATTAGCTCTCGAGCTTAGCAAGTGCCGAGTCGGAGCCGAGGATCGGCTCCGAACCCATCCAGCAAGAATGAAGGCGAGATTGACAACTTAACATCATGGAGGTTTAGATTGCAAAGTCTGTCCGAAGTCAGAAAGACTTTAGACTGAATTGTGTCTATCCTGGCCCCTATGAAATCCAAAATTTGAGTAGGCTGAAGGGAGGATTTCTTGTGGTTGATCGTGATCCCTAGATAGCGGGCGAGATGTAGGAAATAGTCTCTCGCTGAACATAGTAGATGCCTGGTGGGGTCGGCTAGGAGCCAGTCGTCCAGGTAAGGAAAGACCTGTATTCCCTGAAGCCTCAGGTGGGCCGCTACAACTGCCATGACCTTGGTGAACACCCTGGGGGCTGTGGTGAGACCGAAGGGTAGGACCCTGAACTGATAGTGGCTGGCTCCCAGCCGAAAGCGGAGAAACCTCCTGGATCGCCTGTCCATTAGAACATGGTAGTACGCATCCTTGAGGTCTATGGAGCACATCCAGTCGTTCTCCTGTAACAGTGGGAGAATGGATTGAATGGTGACCATCCGGAACTTCTCTTAGGCAAATGACAGGTTCAGTGTGGACAGGTCGAGAATTGGCCGTAAGTCCCCTGTCTTTTTTGGCACCAAAAGAACCTGGAGTAAAAGCCTGATCTGGATTGACCGGGGGGACGTGCTGGATGGCTCTTTTTTCTAGTAGCTCTTTTATTTCGAAGGCTGCTACCTCCCTCTGACTGGGTGGTACATCGGGGAGGCGCCCCAACCGGGGAGGAGTATTTAGAAAAGGAATTGAGTAACCTCTGGATATGATCCGGAGCACCCAGCGATCTGTCATAATGGACTCCCAATGTGCTAGATGCTCCGAGAAGCGCCCCCCAACTGCCTCCAGAGAGGAGTAGTCGGGCAACCCCTCAGGGTTGCTGCGCGGGTCGATCAGAAAAGGATTCCCTCGACCCGAAATTCTTCGGCCCCCCTCTGCCTATGGGCCGGCGTCCACCCTGTCCTCCTCTGCCTCTGAAGGATGAGGGATCCGGAGCGAAACGGGATTGTTGGGATTTCCGGAACCACATCTTCTTCTGTCATCTTTGGTTCCTGGAGAAGGACCTCTGAGGAGCCGAGAAGCGGATCCCGACGGCAGACAATGTTTTCCCGTCCTTCTCACTCTGGAGTATCGTATCGCGAACGGTTTTGCTGAAAAGCGTAGAACCGTCAAAGCGGGCATTCGCGAAGGACGCCTTGAAGGGTTCCGCAAAGTCACAGAGACGGAGCCAGGCCTGTCATCGTAAGACAATGCCTGTTCCGCTGGCTCTGGCCGCTCCCTCCGTGGCATGGGAGAGAAGCCGCATAGAGGTGTTTGTGATAGACCTAAGAGTGGCCATTCACGCCGAGAAGGTCCGTTTGTTCTCGGCCAACATGGACTCTGGGGGTGACCCAGCGTACTCTTTGATTAGGTCCCGCTGGAGTCGAATCACGTGATAGTTCAGTGACCTTACAGAGAAGGTCGCTGAAGTGAACATCCGCATTCCGAGGCGGTCCATCGTCCGAGACTCCTTGTCTGGAGGATGTACCGAGGAACTCTCCTGTGCTAATTCCTTCTTGGTGGCAGCCGCCAACACCATGGCATCTACAGGGGCATCTTTGCTCCAAACTGTCCTGTCTGTGGGGGGGCTGAGAATCTTGTCCGGTCTCTTGGGTATTGGCTCCACAGTGTCCGGCTCCTTCCATGCCCTTGTAGTTATGAGGTCCACCAGGGGATCGGCAGGAGGGGACACCCAAGAGGTAGATGGGCCTGTGTCGAATGTCTCCAGAAAGACAGACTCATCCGAGGAAGGCTTTTGGGCTGACAATCCCCCTCTAATACGAAGCATTTCCATAATGTCTCCAAAGGAGACGTCTTCGGGGGGTGACCTGGGGGAACCTTCCCCTTCCTTCAAGTCCGTGTCTTCTGTGAGGGACTCCAGTGAGTCCAAGTGCCTCCTCTTGCACTTTCGTTTGTGTGGGACCTCCTCGGGGAGGCTGTCCGAGGAGGGCTCACCAACAATGTCTTGTTCCTCCATGGGAAACATCTGGGATGTAGGCTCAGGCTGTCCCTGGGGCAGGATGATGGAAGACAGGCCCGTCTGAGAGGGAATGGCGAGTGGATCCGTAGCAAGAGCCTGGGACCTCGAATCCCTCGAAAGGACTCTCTCCACGACGTTGAATGCTGAGGGTGAGCTGCTCTCCCTAGGATCTGAAAGCAGTCCCCTTGGATCCGGCACGTGGATCAGTGCCGGAAATGAACCGATCAGATCCAAAAGGGCAGTGCAATCCGACCTCAATGGAGCCGAAGGCACACTAACCCCTCCGGATCCGACGCTCATCTCACGGCCCCGAGAGCTCGGATCCAAAAATGGATCCGACAAACTCGAAGGTACAGTCGGCGCCGAAGTAGGAAACACTGTCGGTGCCGACACCACCCCGGCTCCGAAGCTACTCGGATCCGATAGCTCCAAACCCCGGTAGTGGGTCGGAGAAGGAGCAATGGGGGTGAAAAATGGGGTTGAGCTCCCCCGGGGGGGGGGGGGGAGGCAAGAGCACTCCCATCTGCAGCTGGGCCTGAAGAAATCGACGCATCATCCAATCCATGTCCGCATCAGATAAACTTCTAGTTGACCTGGATGAAGCTGCCGAGGCTGGCCGGGAAGGCCGCCTGGACGACCTCGAAGGTAACCGGGTCTCCTCCTCCGACTCCGGGGAGAAACGTGGAGAACGAAGCCTGGAGGGGGAAGACCCGGAGACCTTAAGAGGGAAGGCAAGCTGCTTAGATGGCAGGGCCGAGAAAGCTGAATCGGCCCACCTCTTGTGGCTACGATGCCTGTCCCTCTCACGCGCCTTATCCTTCTGATCCTTTTTTCTCGAGTCCCTTTCCTCCTGAGCCGAAGAGGGAGTTTGAATCCCGGCCAGGGGAGTGGGAACAGTCGGTGGGGCAGTCATGGCTGGCGCCACAGAAGGGGAGGAGGACGAGGCTGAATCTGGGGGCAAAAGGCCCGTGAGGACTAGCTTAGTCCGCGTATCCTTCAAAGCCCTGGGGTTGAAGGCTGCACAGATAGTGCAGCCTGAAAAGAGATGGTCCACTCCCAGGCAAATAACGCACCGAGTGTGGCCATCCGCTGGGGACAGCTTTTGGGCCCTCGGACATACTGACAGGAATAGGCCCACACGCACACACCTTCACACACAGACAGAAGGGGGGAGGGGATTTAAAATCTACACTGAACTAAAGATAAAACTACCCAGATAGATTAAGGGAGAAAAAGGGTACCACACACACTCAGAATACAGTGATTTTAAAGGAAAAAAGTTAAATAATCTACTCAACTCACAAAACCCAACGCTAGGAGCTCATTCTCAGATGCTTCAAGAAGCTGCAGTAAATGAGATCTGGGGGTTAGAGGGAAGTAGCAGGGCATTATGGGTAGGGGAGGAGCTTGGAGCTCGGATCTTTTGCTAGGAAAGCTGCCGGCTCGGATCCGAATTGGATCAGATACCCACAGGTTGCTGATCAAATGAAGTTAACTACTTCAGATTGAAAGTTGCCATCACTGGACTGAGGGACAATTCTTGAGAAGTTAGGCTAGTTCTGTTCAATCTGTCCACCAGAACACTGGAAGAACCTGGGATGTGCGTTATCAAAAACAGTGTGAATACATCACCCACTGCCAAACTCTCATGGCCTCATGACATAAAGGGTAAGAATAGGTTCCTCCTTTTTTGTTGATGGACCAAATGACAGCCATGTTGTCTGTCTGTATTGAAACTACACTCATGGAGAGGACATCCTAAACTACCTGCAGCGCTAGGAGGACCACCCTTATTTCCAAGACACTAATCTGAAGGTTAGCCTCTAAAGTTAACCATGTGCCATGGTCACCCTTCCTTAAAAATTGCACCCCTCCCCACGAAGGGAGGCATATGTGGTTGCTACTGCTACCAGCGGATCTGTGTGAAAGGGTCATCCCTCTGTTACTGAAGGGCAGGATATCCACCAAGCAATGTGCTGCCTGCAAATCCTTGTGAGTCGAATCTTCTCATGTAAAGGATGAAATTTTTAAGACCAATGGACTGTTAGAGTCCACTGAAGTATTTTCAAGTAGTAACAAGCCATCGGATTCATAAGAATTGAGGAAGCCAAGAGACCTAAGATGTAGGACTAAATGTGCTGGAGGGGAGGGATGATGGATTAGCATTGTAGCTGTTATAAGCAGAGATAAGCCTCTGCTGTGGTAGAGTTGCGTTTGGGTGGCATCTGATAAATTCTGTCTGCTGAGTTTGTAGTAACTGACACTTGGTGAAATTTACAGTTATAACTAAGTTCAGAAGGCATTGGAGTAGAAGATCCAAATGATTTAACAGCAGATGTTTGGAGGTAACAGTCAGGAGCCAATCTTCGAGGTAGGGGAAGACTTGGATCCCTAATGTTGCTCAACACCCTGGGGACTGTGGTAAGAGTGAAGGGCGGGGCTCTGAACTGATAGTGATTGGCTCCCACCTGGAAGCAGAGGAATCTTCTGCCCTACTACTGTATTTTCACATGATGGTAAGCATCCTGGAGATCTGCTGAGCACATCCAATCATCCTTCCTCAAAAGAAGCAATATGGACTGAATTGTGATAATTCAGAATTGTGTCTGCTTTATGAATTGATTGAGATGACTGAGATCCAAAATTGGTCTGAGATCACCTGTTTTCTTTGGTACAAAAAAGAAGCCTTGAGTAGACTGCGGTTACTAACTGGTCGGTGAGTTGGATGACTCTTGACTCTTTTTGTAGCAGATCGGAAATTTCTACTGCTGCTGTTTCCCACTGACTAGGTGGAACATTAGGAACTACTTTTTTCTATATGTGTGGAACAGAATAGTCTCCGGAAATTATCTTTACCACCCAAGCATCTTTTTGCTATGTTTTCCCAGACTTGACAAAGCAGAGATAAACATCCAACAAATGCATCTAGAGTGCAGCAGTCAGGCAATCCTTCAGAGACGCTGAAAAGGCCTCTCGGTAAAGGGGTTGTGAAAGCCCTGATTATGCATTCCACCTCTGCATCGTGGCTAATGTCCAGTAGATCTACACCTTTGTTACATGGAGATTTTTCACACAGAGAATCCTGTTAAGAGCTCTGTGACTTAAGAAAACCACATCTCTTTCCCAGCCCTCTAATTCCTAGAATAGGATCTTTGGTGGGTGGAAAAATGGACACCAATTGCAGAGTGTTTCTTGCCATCCTGTTGGCTCCTGGTCAATGTGTCTTTAACTTTGGGCCTAAAAAGTGTGAAGCTGTCACATGGACCATTGAGGAAGGATGTCTTGAAGTGAAATCACAAAGACGCATACAGGCATGCCATCTTATGGTAAAGCCCTGTACGTACTGCTCTGGCTGAGCCATCGGCTGCATTTGAAATCAGTCACATAGCTATGTTAGAAGTTGACTGCAGAGTCGAAACCTGGGAATCCACTCTTTTGGACATCCACAAGCAAAACTCCAGAAAGATACTTGGAAATTTCCTTAGTCAAGTCTGTCTGAAATCTAATAACATAAGTAAGATAATTCAGTGACCTGAAGGCAAAGACCACTGATGAGTAGTTCCCAAAGCTGTCCAAGGCATTAGACTCACTGTTAGGGAAATAGAGAGAGGAACTGTCCTTAGATAATTCCTTTCTGGTGGCTACTGCTACAACCATCGTTAACAACTGGTGGACCTTTGCTCCAATGTTCCCTGTCATTTGGAACTGCTAAAATCTTATCTGTTTTTCTGGATATTGGCTTCACCACATCTGGGTCCTTCCATGCACCCATTGCTACAAGAGGTCGATAAGTGGGTCAACACTAGTACCACCCAAGATGGTACTGATCTGGAACCAAAGGCTTCCAAAAATACAGATTCATCCAGTGAGGGATCTTCAGTGGACCATCTCCCTCTCTGTTTCACAAGTTCAAGGATTTCACCAAAGGTGACATCTTCCGAGGGTACCTCACCCTCATCCAAGTCTGTATCCTATGTGAAAGACTCTGGCGAGGAGTCTATGTGCTTTCATTTGCATGTCTGTTTCTTGTGAACTGGTTCTGTTGGGAGGTCAGATGGTTCAGAATCAGACTGAGAACTGACGTAGCAAGTGGTTTCAGATGCTTGAGGTCCCAACCGTCTCTGTCTGGCAGGATGATGAGAAGATGACATTGCAGGATCTAGTTGGGGTGGTACCGAAGTAGAAGAAAGCACCTTTTCTTTGGGTAAGCCAAAACCCTTTCAAAAACCTGAAAAGCCGAAGCTGCTACAGGAGCTGTAGGTCTCCCAGGATCTGAAGAAGAAAGAGAACCCTCGACACCGACAAGCCTCAGACCCAACTGTCTAGTGCCACAGTGCCAAGGGGAACAGACTGCTCCAACAGCCTCTGAGTCTGCACCAATGCTTTGACTCAGCGTCCCTTCTTGATCCGAAGGTATTGGAATCGAAAGGGATAAGAAAGCTGCAGGTGTCGAAGTACAGTGTACTATCAGTACCAACTGAGGCAGTTCGGGATTAGTCAGATCCAAAAGTGTTGGAGCCAAAGGATGGACCGCAACATGCAAAATAAGGGAGGAGGTAGAGTGGCCAATGGTCAGTATGTTCCAAGCAGATGGTAGCAACAGAACCCCAAGCTGGATCTGCATTCTCAGGAAATTTCTCATCATTCTGTTGATGTCACACTGTGTTAAGTTCTGAGATGATTGAGCAGAAGAGGCTACACATGAAGCTGTGGAATATCTCCTTTCTTGAAGGATCAGAGAATGCAATCTTGGGCTCACTGGTTCCAGCGAAAACCTGGGCTGAAGACAGGATGGCAAGGTCCAAGATCCTAATGGCTCCAACCTCTGGGCAACTTTTGCTAGGGATCTGACTGGTACTTTCAGATCTGAGGAGCACTTAATCTTAGATGAAGAAGAGGAGACTTGCCTTTCTCTCTTTTTCTCTGCTTTTTTCTTTCTTTTTCCTTTTCCTTATCTTTGTCCTTTCTTGAGCCTTTTTGGAAAACTTAACCCTGTCCTGAATCTTGACGGGAAGCAGAAGAGGATGACAAAGGCAACAAAGACCCTGGCTGTGGGGGAAGGAATCCTCTCACCACTAACTGATCACTTCGAGCTGCACTAGAAGAAGCACAAGACTGGCAGTCTGTATCCAAATGGGCAGTGCCCAGGCAATACATACATACAGCGTATGGACTATATATATATATATATATATATATATATATATATATATATATATATATGAACAGTGCAGTGGTGCAGCGGTAGCATTGTCACCTCACAGCAAAAGTTTCTCTGGTTTTATTCTTGGCTGGGGTGCCTTCTGTGCAGAGTATGCATGTCCTCCGCGTTTGTGTGGGTTTCCTCCAGGTGCACCGGTTTCCTCCCACGTTACAAAGACATGCATCTGGAGATTTTCTCCCCGGGCCTTTGCTGAAAATTGGCTTGTTCCAAGTCAAACTTAACCAGTTAACAAATGTTAAATAAAAATAAAATAAAATAATACATTATGAGCAGCTTGAGGGGGAAGCTTATGCCCGCATTCAGGGCATTTTTTAAAACCTTGCTTCTCAGCCATTATCATCCAAACAGTAGGTGAAATTCTTGGTTACTGTCAGGGTGTCCCACAGGCCTCTTTCCTAGACCAGTACTTGCTTAGATTGCATCTTTTTCAGCAGTCTGTATGCAAATGACTTGAAATTGGGTGAACTGATTACATGAGTTACAGATAGGGCACGTCAGCAAAAGAACTTGACTAAATTGACCATATGGGCACAGGAGAATAAAATTCTGATTAATACAGAACAAACTAAGCATATGAGATTTGGGAGACATAAAATTAAAGGTGAATACTTAATACAGTACATATGGATTGAAACTTTTAGTTATGTACTTACCATAACTTTAGATGTATGGGATCCATCTCGCCTACATTCTCTACAGATGGGTTCGGAGCCGATCCTCGGCTCCGACTCGGCCGCTATACAATAGAACGCAGTCTCTTATTGGCTGAGTTACCTCATATCCCAGGATGCACCACTACCACTTCCCCAGATCTTGTTTGTCCGCACTTATGCTGATAGAAACATACTATTGTTATAACATTCTCAGGTCTTTCAAGAGAGGAAAGAAGTTCAATTTCGGATCGTCCGGTCTCTCCTGGTCTACGAGGCAGGGGGAAGGAGGGTGGTTATTAGAATGAAGTAGATGGATCCCATACATCTAAAGTTATGGTAAGTACATAACTAAAAGATGTAATGTGATCCTATCTCGCCTACATTCTCTACAGATGGGACAGCGTCCCTAGCACCTAATCCCTGGGTGGCTCACTGGAAAACACTCCTGAGAACTGTGGAACCCAAGGAAGCTCGACCCCTGGATGCCACATCTAATTTGTAGTGAGAAACAAAGGTGTGTGAAGATGTCCACGTGGCAGCCGCACAAATGTCGCCAATAGAGAGCTTGGAATGAAAAGCTGCAGTGGCCATAGCCCTAGTAGAATGAGCTTTCACTGGAACTATAAGTTCCTTATTTGAGATGAGATAAACATGATTGATGCAGTCCCTGATCCACTTGGCAATAGTGACTTTTGTGACGGCTTTGCCTAATTTATTATCCAAAAAGGACACAAACAGTTGATCTGATTTTGTGCTTTGTGTGTCCTATCCAAATAGAAACGTAATTGTCTGTGCACATCCAAGCAGTGAAAAGTATATTCAGCTCTATTCGAATACTTGGGGAAGAAGACCGGTAGCTCTAGTGATTGTTGTAGACAAAAGTTAGAACAAACCTTTGGTATAAAAGATGGGTTTGGTCTAAGAGATACTCTATCCTTGTGAAATACCAAGTATGGTGGTTTAACACATAGGGCTTGAAGTTCTGAAACTCCCCTGGCTGAAGTAATAGCAACTAGAAGGGCAGTCTTCCAAGAAAGGAATTTTAGATCACAGGTTGCTGCCGGCTCAAAGGGGATGAGGTTAATGCACCTAATACCACGTTAAGGTCCCACGGAGGTGCAGGTTGAGATATAGGGGGTCGTAGAAGCCAAGCTCCTTTAATAAAGGCTTTGCACAACTTGTTGCTCATTAAAGGAGGTTTCACACTTTCATGAAAATTGGAAATAGCCGCCAATTGTACTTTGATGGTAGACACTGAGCAACCTTGATTGAATAGGGAAGCTAAAAACTTCAGTACTTCTGATACCGAGGCTGTCATCGGGTCTAATCCTCGGAGTTGGGCCCAAATAGCAAACCTCTTCCATTTATTGCTATATATCTTTTTCGTAGAAGTCTTGTGGGCCGAAGACAAGATGTGCATGACTTCAGGGGCAAAGAATGGCTCCTAATTATGGTTGGAAGAGGAGTAGCCAGGCTGCCAACTTCAATGAATGGAGGGACTGATGGAGCTGTCCTGACTGATGAGTCAAAAGGTCCGGAACTTGGTCCAGGAACCAAGGACCCTCCAATGCATATCTGTGAAGAAAGGGGAACCAGACTTGTCGAGGCCAGTATGGGGCGATTAATATAATTTTGCTTCTCAAGCGAATCGCCTTCTGAATCACCTTGGGGAGAAGGGGAACCGGTGGAAAGGCATATAGCAGACCGGAGGGCCAAACGTGGACTAGAGCGCCTTGGGGATCTCCCCGAACTGGGGTCAGAGTGAAGAAGTGTTGGCATTTCGTTGAGGGGACTTGCGAAGAGATCGCAACAAGGGACTCCCCATCTTGTGAAAATCTGCGTTACCACTCTGTCGTTCAAGGACCACTCGTGAGGGGAGAGAATAGTTCTGCTCAGTCTGTCGGCTATCACGTTGGATTTCCCCGGAATGTGCGTTGCCACTAGGAAACGCTTGGTAGCAATCGCCCAATCCCATACTTTCATGGCTTCTCTGCAAAGGGGGTAGGACCTGGTTCCTCCTTGCTTGTTTAAGTACCAGACTACCGACATGTTGTCGGATTAAATGGCAATCGTACCCTGGGGGAGGTGATCGTGTAGTGCTTGCAACGCTAAAAGCACCACCCTCATCTCCAGGATACTGATATGGAGAAGACTGTCGTCGGAGTGCCACGTGCCTTGGACCGACCTGTCCAGATAATGCCCCCCCCCACCCTGTCTGGGAGGCATCCGTAGTCAACGTGGCAGAGGGGAGTGGGGGAACGAAGGGTTGCCCTAGATTCAGGTTGGAGGATAGAAGCCACCAACGAAGATCCTGTTTGCACGTGTCTGTGATCAGTATGTGGTGACTGAGGGGAAGGTCTTGATAAGACCACTGGACTGATAGGAGCCACTGAAGTATCCTCATGTGCAACCTTGCCAAGGGAACCAGAAGAATGGTGGCTGCCATGGAGCCCAACAGCTGTAGGACCATTCTTGCTGGAGCACGACGTTTGAGGAGCAGAGCCTGAACCTGAAGCTGGAGCTGCTATTCTTTCCGCAGGGAGATAGACTCGCATCTGCCTTGAGTCTATTTCTGCACCAATAAACAGAATATGCTGAGATGGTAGCAATACAGATTTTGACCAATTGAAGGTGATTCCTAAGGAGTTGCCTAGTGTGATAGTGGCTGCTAGGTTTTCCAAGAGTAGATGCCTGGAGGTGGCAGTTAGGAGCCAGTCGTCTAGGTGTGGAAACACCTGGAATCCTAGACTTCTCAAGTGAGCAGTCACCACCGCCAAACATTTGGTGAACACCCTGGGGGCTGAGATGAGACCAAAGGGCAGTACTCGGAACTGGAAATGAGTGTCTCCTAGGCTGAAGCGTAAGTGTCTCCTCGACGCCTGATCTATCAGAATGTGATAGTAGGCGTCTTTGAGATCTATGGAGCACATCCAAACACCTTTCTCCAAAAGCGGGAGAATGGATTGCAAAGTGACCATCCGGAATTTGGACTTTTTTACAAATCGGTTTAGTTTGCTGAGATCCAAAATGAGTCTCAAGTCCCCGGTCTTTTTTGGCACCAAAAAGAATCTTGAGTAAGTCCCTGATCCGGCCTGGTCTGCGGGGACAGGTTGGATGACCCCTTTTTGAAGCAGCTTTGATATTTCGTTGGCTGCATGATCCCATTGACTGGGTGGTGGGTCCGGGATTCTTTGGACTGGTGGAGGGGGTTGAACAAAGGGGATGGTATAACCTCCGGTGATGATTCGAAGCACCCATTGGTCCTGAGTAATATTTTCCCAGGCCTTTAGGTGTTTCGAAAAGCGACCCCCGACTGGCTCCGGAGCTGCACAGTCGGGTACTCCTTCAGGGATGGTGGAAGGAGGAGGAGCCACGAAAGGACTCGCGGTCTCCAGTGTTGCGGGGGCCTCCGCCGCCTCTGGGATGGCGTCTCCCTGAAAAATCCCCCCCCCCTCTGCCTCTAGAAGGGGGATCGCTCTGCTGCGACGAGTAAGGCTTTTGAGTCTTACGGAACCACATTTTCCCTCCTCTTCGAGCCTTGGGATAAGGTCTGAAGGGAATGGAAAACCGGGCTCCTACGGCAGTTAAAGTCTTACCCTCCTGTTCGCAGCGAGTCAATGTGTCCTTTACCTTGGGTCCAAACAGTGAGGACCCATCAAAGGGGGCGTCGGCAAAGGAAGACTTAAAGGCCTCCGCAAAGTGACACAGGCGTAGCCAGGCTTGTCTCCGTAGAGCAACACCTGTTCCAGCCGCTCTACTCGCTCCTTCGGCCGCATAAGAAATGAGCTTCATGGACGAGTTAGATAATGAAGACAGGGTAGCCAACTGGGATTTAACCGTCTGGGTCAACTGCTCAGGTAAGTTACCAGAGAGGGTATCCGAAAGCTCCTTGATCAGATCCCTCTGTAGTCTGGTGAAATGTGTCAGGTAATTCAGAGACCTTAATGTAAAGGCCGCTGAAGAAAGGGTACGCTTGCCGTACCGATCCATGCTCCTAGACTCTTTATTAGGAGGATGGACGGACGTCGAAGCCTCTGCCACATCTTGTTGGGTGGCAGATGCCACCACCATAGCATCTACAGCCACGCCTTTCGATAAAAAGTCCTTGTCCGGGGGAGCCGAGAGGAACTTATTGGGGCGAGCTGGCACCGGTTCCACAGAATCCGGGTGTTCCCACGCCCTTCGTGAGATCAAATCCAGAAGCTCATCGAAGGGCGGAGACACCCAGGAGGCGGAGGGCTGAGCCCCGAAGGCCTTGAGGAAAACCGACTCCTCAGCAGAAGGGGGTTTGGACTGCCAGTCACCTCGCTGCTTGAGGATCTCTAAGATGTCCGCAAAGGAGACATCTTCCGAGGACGACTTTGGGGACCCCTCCGCATCATCGAGGTCGGTATCCGAAGTGAGAGACTCATCAGGGGAGTCGACGTGTTTCCTCTTACACTGTTTCTTCCTGGGAGGTTCCTCTGAAAGCGTGTCGGAGGGACCTCCAGGAAGAAGGGAACCCCCAATGGGGGTAACCTCAGGCCCAGGGGATCCGCTGTCGTGAGACAGGGGGATTGCAAAAGCGCCAGTCTCCATGCCCAGGGAAGGTGGTGGTGAAATGGTCGAAGTGGCCACAGAGGATTTGGCCAAGGTACTTCTCATGGCATCGAAGGCTGGACCCCCAGAGTCCTGGGATGGTTCAGCCCCCGAGACCACAACGGCAGTTGGAACCCCTGCAGCCGAAGCACTGAGAGGGAGGCTCGGAACCGAAAGGATCGGGTTCAAGCGCCCCGGGCCGACAGAGGAGGTCCGCGTACCGAACCCCAACCCGAGGGACGGGGTTGAAGTTAGAGTCGGAACCGACCTGATAACTTCCACCGGTTCCACCAACACCGACTCCAATGGCGCCGAGGCTATTGGAGGAGGAATCGATGTAGCAGGATGGGAGATCGGCTCCAAAGCCAACTGGGCTGGAGCCGAGATCAACTTTGTGAAGACTGGAGACTGGAAAAGCCTTTGAAGCACCCTGTCTAAGTCCGAATCGGACATCCTCGAAGAACGAGAAGAGACCGACCGGGTCCGAGTCGACTTCTCCGCCGGCTCCAAAAGACTGGGGGACCGGCTCCGTAATGGTTCTAGAAGTATCGGCGCCGAGGGAGACTCCACTACTACTGCAATTTCCCTCGGAGCCGATGAGGACTTCGGCACCGAAGGGGAAGAGTCTGAGCGGGCAACCCCCATCGGTTCCGAAGGCAGTGGAGCCGATGAAGGTGACACGCCTCTCGATGCCCGAGCTCTCGACTCCGAAACCAATCACACAACAACAATAGCTGTTAAAACAGCTTTTGGGTAAGTTTTTACCAAAATTCAGACAGAATAAATTTCTGACTAAAGATACTTAGCTCAGCCAAGTCTGAGACCACGTCTATGCTGAAAAGCGGCAAACGAGATCTGGGGAAGTGGTAGTGGTGCATCCTGGGATATGAGGTAACTCAGCCAATAAGAGACTGTGTTCTATTGTATAGCGGCCGAGTCGGAGCCGAGGATCGGCTCCGAACCCATCGTTAGAGAATGTAGGCGAGATAGGATCACATTACATCTGCAGATTCATTTAATGATCTGGGTATTTCGGTAAATCCAGTTCTGAGTTTTTCTAATCGTACCAACCAATTGGTTAATGACTGTTATATAACTATAAGCTGTATAAAAAAAATATAAAGTATAGGAAATCAGAAATTATGAAGTCATTGTTTGCTAGTTACATTAGACCCAAAACTTGACTATGGAATACCAATATAGAAACTTTCTAAGAAAACAAGCTTGTGCAAACTGGAAAGAGTACAGCAGAAATATACCAAAGGGAATAAACCAAGGGCATCCATGGATGTCAAAATTTAAGCTATTATGAAAGACTAAAATATCTGAACTTATTCAGTGTCTCATATAGATATTTAAGAGGAGATCTTATTCAGATATATAAGGCATTTATAGACAACAACCTCTGGGAATGTTTGGAGTTATCAAAAAGTAGTAGAGAATCATCAGACAACCTATACAGGTGGAGGATGGCCACTGTGTTGTAGGGAGGGTGGCCCCTCTGTTCTATGGGAGGATGGCCTCCTCCGTTGTAGAAGGAAGTAGCAGTCCACAAAAATGGCAAACACTGATAGGACAAAGAAGAGCCATAAGATGACAGAGTGGACTGACTATTGAAGGTAAGAAAGAAATTATGCATTGCTACTATTATGCAAAAAGCCCAGAATTTCCAGACACAAGATATACAAATAGATTAAGAGAGAAATTAGAGGGAAAAAAAAATTCCACAAGAAAAACTGTCAGAAGCTTCAAATAAAAATGTTTGTTCATTAATACACCAGATTTGTAAAAAAAAACACTATATAGGTCAAGAAACTTTGATCTGTTTGGAAAAAGAAGCATCTGAGGAAGTGCAAAAATATAAACAACAAAACCTAGAGATTTTTGAAAAGTATAAAAAAGAAATATGGCCATGGGAAAGAAAGTGAGATTTGATATGCTGCAATATTTATACAAAATTGAAAGCCAAATTAATCAATACAATAAAGGCAGCCTCAAAGATATTCAAAGAGAAATACAGGCAAAAGCATCCAGATATGTAAATTTCACAATAAAAAATAATATCACAAAGAGGGAATGTAGAAAATAAGATTTGTAAAGCAGAAGGTAAAGAAATAGAAGCTGAAGTTATGGAATGCCTGCGAAGTGAAGGATTTAGTGTAGAAGGTCTAACACAAGTTACATCACAGCATGATGGAACGAGTCTCCAGAATAAGGAGAAAGAGGAAGATTAGGAGAGTTGTGAAGAAGAAATACGGACATGAGAAAGAAAAAGAGATTTAATATGGTGTAACATTTATGCAAAGGAGAAAGAAAAACTAATCAATACAAAAAGAGCAGCACCAAAGATATTTGAAAAGAAATACAGGCAAAGGAATCCGGAGATGGAAAACTTACAATACAAAAAATAAGAAGACAAAGAGGAGAAGTAGAAAAGAAGATAAATAATGGAGAGGTTAAAGAAATAGAAACTGAGGTTATGGAGCACCTGCGAAGTGAAGGATTCAGTGTAGAAAATCTAACTCAGAAAGCATCACAGCAGGATACAGCAACATACATTCAAATAAATGAGAAACCAATGGAATGGGAAGCAACTAGTCAGTTGCCCAATTAAGATATTTTGGAGTCTTTCACAGGAAACCAGTACAAGCTGGACATCAACGGAAGGAAAGTACAGTTGTGTACACTTACATAAATGTAGATGTTCGAGTGTATTCACTGTTGCAGTCATCACACTTGGGTTATCTGCCTGCAGGTAGCCCTCAGTTGGCCCAAATACCAGAGACTTAATATTGCTGTGTTGGATGCTGTCGCTTCTTCCATGACATCAGGTTGCCAGGGGTATAAAAACAGGCAGCCGACGCCATTACATCAGTTTTTCTTGTCCCAAATGTCAGGAGCCCCCAAATAGGAGCTAGTATATGGTGAGGAAAACACCACCAGTAAAAAGTAAATACCAATACCAGCAGGAAGAGCCATAGAGAGGAGAGATAAAGAGATAAAGAAAACCAGGTGGCTGGAGGGAGGAAAACCAGGACTGCAACAGTCAATACACTTGAACATCTACATTTATAGGAAGTGTACACAACTGTACTATTTTCTTCATGTTTCATTGTTGCAGTCATCACACTTGGGTTGATTCCCAAAGCTGAGGAAGGGTGGAGGCAGTCAAGAAGAGTTAGGGTTGGCTAGTAGGCCTTGCAAGACTGCTGTAGCAAATCCTGCCCTGGATTTGGAAAAGATAGGCAGGTGGTAATGCTTGGTGAAGGTGTGTACAAAACTCCAGGAAGCAGCTTCCGGGCTTCCGGTGTGTCCCTTGTAGGGACTCCCCTGAGAAATGCTGTAGAGGTAGATGTAGCTCTAGTGGAGTGTGTTCTGACCCCCAGAGGGGTTGGTTTTCCATAGTACTTGTAGCAGAAATGGATGCAGTGAGCTATCCATTAGGAAATGGTTTGTTTTGAAATGACCTTGCCCTCTGCCCCTGTTGCAAAGCTGACTAGCAGCTGGTCAAATTTCTGAAGGGCTTAGTCCTATCAAGGTACAACCTGAGCTGTCTGTGCACATCCAAAGAGTGCAGGATCCTTTCCCCTTTATTTTGAGGATTAGGGAAGAAGGTTGGCAAATGGATGGATTGGTTGAGAGCCACACTGGACACCACTTTAGGCATAAAGGAAGGGTTAGTTCTGAGGGAAACCCTATCAGCATGGAAAATAATGAAGGGTTCCATAGCCATCAGTGCTTGTAACTCAGACACTCTTCTAGCTGAAGTGATGGCTAGAAGCAAGGCTGTTTTCCAAGAAAGGAATTTTAACTCTGCTGAAGCAGCAGGTTCAAAAGGGGGACGCATGAGCTTTTCCAGTACAGAGTTAATGTCCCAAGCAGGGGTGGGTGCTCTCCTTGGTGGCCTTAAGTTGTTTTCCCCGCTAAGGAACTGTTTGATGAGAGGGTGATAGAATAGAGGTAGTTCAGTATTGTAATAATCTGAAATGGCACAGGCATGGATCTAAATGGAGGAGAAGGAAAGGCCTCTGTGGAGTAGTTCTGCTAGATAATCCTGGATTAGAGGTAAGGAGGGCAGTGCTGTGTCCTTTCCTTTAGACTAAATCCAAGAACAATACCTTTTCCACTTTTCAGCATAGGATTTCATAGTATTGGGCCTTCTGGCTTCAAGGATGACATCCAGCACCTGGTTGCTTAGGGTTGCTGGTGGAGTATTTAAGGAATAAGCCAGGCTGCAAGATTTAGGGTTTGCAATTGTGGAAGCAAAAGCTGTCCCTCCTGCTGAGAAAGCAGGGTTGGGGTCTGGTGTAGGTGCCAGGGTGGCATCGTTGTCAGGCTGTGCAGGAGTGGGTACCAGTGCTGGCATGGCCAGTCCGGGGCAATCAGAATTGTCATTGACCTGTCTTGTTTTATCTTGAGTAATACTCTTGAGATAAGGAGCAGAGGGGGAAAGGCATAGCTTGAGAGGTTTTCTCATTGAAAGGATAGGACATCCACTTTCCAGGCCCTGCTGTGCGAGTTCCTGGTGCAGAATTTGCTTAGCTGGTGGTTGTCGGGAGAGGCAAAGAGATCCACCTCTCGGGTCCCCCATTTCTGGATCAGAAGGTTGAAAGTGCTGGGCTCCAATTTTTACTCGTGTGGGTCTAGGATATTTCTGCTTATGTTGTCTGCCAGTGAATTTTGTTTGCCTGGCAGGAATTGAGCTTGTAGATGAACTTGGTTGTCCAAGGCTGTGTTCCACAAGGCCAAGGCTAACCTGCAGAGTGGGTAAGAATGGGTTCCCCCCTGCTTGTTGATGTACCACATAACTGTGGTGTTGTCTGTTTTTATCAGCAGTTGCCCTGGAAAAAGTACCACTAGCATCTCTTTTTGATTGATGTGAAGCAGAATTTGCCTTGGGCTCCACTGGCCCTGAATACATTTGCCTGCCATGTGAGCCCCCCATGCATAATCTGATGCATCTGTGGTTAGGGTCTGGGCGGCATGGGGTTGAATAAAATGCAGTCCCTTGTTGTGGTTGCATGGTTCTGCACACCAAAGGAACACTGTCCTTAGACAAGGTATGATAGGAATGACTGTTTCCAGGTCCTGAGAATACTGGCACCAAAGACTTTTAAGTACCATTGAAGTTTCCTCATATGCAGTCTTGCATATGGAATTAGCAGAATACACGAGGCCATGAACCCTAGGGCTTGCAGTATTTTTCTTGCAGACATCTGGGTTCTGGTGCCCATTTGTTTGAAGTAGTCTGTCAGATAGACCTGTTTTTCTGAAGTGAGGAATGCCATCTGAGAAATTGTGTCCAAGCTTGCTCGCAGGAATACAATCTTTTGACTGGGTACCAGTTGTGATTTTTTTTCGTTCAGGTTTTTTACAAATGTCAGGTGCTGAAGCAGCAACTCCTGACTGTCCGCCTGAATCAGGCAGTTGTCCAAGTATGGGTAAATTTAGATATTTCTCTGCCTGCAGTATGCAATGGTTGGAGCCAGGCATTTTGTGAATACCCTGGGTGCAGTAGAGAAACCAAAGAGAAGTGCAGAGAACTGATAATGCATATACTCTGCCCTGAAACATATATTTCCTGCATGACTCCCTTATGGGGATGTGCAGATAGGCTTCTTTTAAGTCTAGGGTAACTTACCAGGCATCCTTGGCTAATATAGGGAAAAGCTTTTTGCTGGTAAGCATCTTGAATTTTGGTACCACCAGAAAGGTGCTGAGAACTGAAAGATCCAGGATTGGGCGCCAATAGCACTCTTTCCTGGGTACCAGGAATAGTCTGGAGTAGAATCCTTGACCCTCTGTTCTACTGGAACAGGCTGAATAGCTCTGATATTGAGCAAGGAAAGCACTTGGTTTTGAGCCTCTGCCCACTGGTTTGGAGGAAGGTCTCGAAACCCGCTTGGGGTTGGCAGTGCATGGAAATAAAATTTGTACCCCTGGGTTACAATGTTGAGGACCCATCGGTCCTGAGTGATGGACATCCAGTTTTTTTTTGCATGAAGGGCAAGTTTACCTCCTAGGAGCACAAGCAATTGGGCAGTGCTGGGAAGCAGAGTTGAGAAGTCATTGTGAGCTTTTTCCATAAGAAGGTGGCTTACCACTCTGCTCTAGGGGTGGGGGTGTTCCATTGCTTAGATCTCTGCATACCCTGAGACTGTTGTCTGGGTGGTTTGTTTCCCCTGGGTCTTGTTTGAGAAGGCCTGGAGGAGGGGGGGGGGGCTGGAAAGGACCAGTGTTTTGAAGGGCAATGCCTACGGAATCTAGGTGGTTGCACTTGTAGGAATTCTGTAACAGTTTGCATAGATTTAGCCTTTTCTTCCATCTTTTTCAGAACTTCTTCTGCTCTGGTGCCAAACAAATGGTCCTTATTTAAAGGAGTGTCTAGTAATTTCAATTTGACATGGTCTGGCAAGGCCTGCTCCTTCAGCCAAGCATGTCTTCTCAGTACAGAGCCAGTGACTGCTGCCCTTCAAGATGCTTCCAGGGCATCAAAGCCACACTGCAAAGTATGCTTACCAACTTGGTTTGCAGAGTGCATAAGCTCCTGCAATTCTTTATTTTCTGCACAATCTGGAAAAATTACCACTGGTTGTTTAATAAGTTCCATACTAAGCTGCTGGTATTTCAGCATGTGAAACTGGCAATTCAATGCCCTGATAGCAAGAGTTGCAGAGGTATATACCTTCTTACCCCATCTGTCCAAAGCTCTGGAATCCCTGTCCGAAGGGATAGGATTTTTGGCTTAACACCTTTAGGTCCCTGGGAAATGATCTCTGGATCAGCAGTAGGATTCCTGAAAATAAACCTGTGAGAATCAGGTACTCTGTAGTACCTGTCTGGTTTCCTAGGGGCTGGAGGTAAACCATCCACAACATCCAGGATAGTGGGTATAGCTAAAGGCCTGTGCTGAGGCAACTCTAAAAATTCACTGAGTCTCTTTTTGGACTGAGGATAGTCTTGGCATTCTCAATGGAAATGCTCTCTTAAAGTATGCAAGGTTTCACCAAAAGAGAAATCCTCTAGATGGGAGGCAGAGGGAAGGGATTCCTCTGCATCTAAATCCTTATAGGCAGATAAGGGCATGTCTTCATAATCAGAAAGGTCAGAGTCATCGGACTCCTGGTATGTAGAACCTGAAGGGGACTGGAGTATTTGTCTCTTAGCAGGGGAAGGCTGGCTTCCCCTAATCAGCGTAATGAGGTCTTCAGCCATTCTAAGCATTTGTTTTTGTGGCATGGGTGCCTGAGCATGCGCTTTGGTCATCGGTTTTCTAGGCGTAGTGCATACTCTGGGCCTAAGAGACTCGGTAGTTTTGGTTAAAAAAGAAGTTGTCGGTTTGTTTCGAACATCGGGTAGGACATAAAACTCCCTCAGAAGCTGGTGCCTGCACAGTGGCTCCGGACCCATCTAAGGTAGAGACATCCCCTGGTTCCATAGTCAAAGAAGCATCTCGCGGCATACCAGACTCCGAATGGGTCTCAGCAGAGGCCTGCAAATCCACAGAAGTGGGCATCAGGGGCTGCAAAGGTGCCTCACTGAGTACCGGTGGACTAGCGACTAGCTTAACGGAAGCATTGTCGGCAGTTTTGGACCTATGCGGTCTGTCTCTGTCTTTATCTTTATGTTTTTTCGGAAGATAGGTAGTCGGATGGCTTAACGAACCAATTTCAGAATATGGAAATCGAGAGTGAAAGAATTTAGTGACAAAGATAGCCTGATGACGAATGGTTCAGGCATTAAACAAGGCACAAAACCAACAGCGAAGGACGTCGTGGTCTGGGCCTAAACAGGTGACGCAGTAAGAATGAAAATCTTTGTGAGGTATTTGCTTTCCACAGGCAAGACAATTGTTAACGTCTTCTGACATCAGTTATCGCAAGAAAAAAGGATTCTCAACGGGGTACTTAGCTTTAGAAGACTTCAGGAAAATTCAACTCGAAAACGAAAAATTCAGGTAGCAGTCAACCGGCACTTGTGAACTGATTCTGATTCGGGCTCCTCCCCAGCAAGAAAGACTGATGTAATGGTGTCCGCTGCCTGTTTTTATACCCCTGACAACCTGACGTCATGGAAGAAGCGGCAGCATCCGACGCAGAAATACTGTCTCTGGTATTCGGGCCGACTGGGGGCTACCTGCAGACAGATAACCCAAGTGTGATGACTGCAACAGTGAAACACGAAGAACATCAGGAAACTTTGGCAACTCTGAAGCAGTCAGTGATGAGGAGTGATAGGCTAGTGAGTTCCCATATGACAGAGTAATGGATAACACCAGATGAAATTGAAGAGAATGTGGCACAGGAAGATGAGATAGAACTTTCTATGGAATGCCCCACATAAAATGGAGAACAAAAAATGTGCCCTTAGATTAGAAGAAAATGAGCTAAGAGATGAGTTTCTTGAATTAAAAGAGATACAAAGACATATTAAGATTAATAAAAGAAAGACTGCAGAAGGTAAATAAAACCCGAAAAGTTAGAAGTCTGATAAAACAAATGAACAAAGTAATCAGGACTATCCATAGAGATCCATGCGATATAAGAGAAATAAACAGGATATATTACTGGCAGCTAAATGAATAACTGATAAAGTTCTACCACAAGAACACAGGGTAGTAAGGGAAAGGAAGGGGAGAAATAGACTACTATCATGGAAGTATCGAACAAAGAACACTATACAGCAATTAAAACAAGCAGTATAGAAGTGGGAACAGATCAACAAAAATACTCAGAAAGATAGATGTGATAAAAGCAATGTGCAGTATTATAACGGATAAGGATTTATCATGCACTAGTGCAAATAATTAACTAAAAATAGCACAGGCAGAAAGACTTAGAAGATACACATGTAAATATAAAGGAAAAGTACAAAATAAGCAATTTATTGATGACCCAAAAAGTTTTATAGAGAACTGGCAAACAAAGTAAAAGGAATTGAAAGACCACCAAAAAATGAAGAAATAGATGCATTTTGAAGTATTTATGAAAATCCTGTGGAACATAACAAATATGCTAAATGGATAGAAAAAGTAAAAGAAAGAATAAGAAGTTCAAAGATACAAGGTATGAAATGGGATGAAGTAACAGCCATAGAGATTGAAATAAAGTTTAGAAAAGCCTCCAAATGGAAAACCTTAGACCCAGATGCAGTACCTAAGTATTAACATCTTTGCACACAGATTTAGCTATGAGTAAGAATTATTTATATGCTCACCCCGAACAGACACCAATCTGGCTAACAACAGGAAAACCAATGCTCACTTAAGAGTGAATTTGAGAGCTACCCTAAAAATTATACCCCAATAACTTCCCTTCTAACGACATATAAACTATACACCGGAATTGATGCAGACAGAGTTTATAGTCATTTAGAAGAAAATTTAATCATGACAATATAACAAAAGGTTAATTTAAAAAAGTCATATGGAACAAAGAATCATTTGTTGCTACATAAAGTCATCATGGGGAACTGTAAAAAAGGGGAAAAATCTAAGTATGGCATGGATTGACTACAAAAAAGCATTTTACAGTATCCCACATTCATGGATAAGAGTGCTTAAAAATGTATAAGATACACCATACACTGATAAATTACATTACAGTGACCATGAAACAGTAGCAGACCACTTTGCAATTAAGCCATGATAAAGGACAAATTATTATTCCACGGTTGATAATTCAAAGGGAAATATTTCATGGTGACTTTCTGTCACCGTTGCTATTTTGTCTTGCCCTTAACACATTGAGCTGTCTGCTTAACCCATTGAGCTGTCTGTATAGCTCATCAGATGAGGAACTGAAAGAGCAACTGCAAGTAGTCAAAACTTTTTCAGATGATATAAGAATGTCATTTGGTCTTGACAAATGTGCAAAAACAACCTTTAAAGAAGGAAAGCTGCAGCACCAAGAAAAAATGAAGTTATGTTCTTACTATAATATCCCACGTGTGTTGTCCATCTCATCCTTTATTTTCACTCATGGGTCGGATCCAATCAGTCAGATCCATCTCATCCTTTACATAAGCATTTTCCCTACCCACAGTGCAACTATTCTATAACCTCAGATCTTGTTTGTCCTCCAGCGGTGATTAAAAGTATACCTTGCCAAGAAAATGTACGATAAACACCTTACACGAGACATACCTCAGAAGCTGTAGAGTCCCATAAAAATCCAATTACAGCTACTTGGTCTACCAGAAGGGGAAATGGGTTGTGAGAATAAAGGATGAAATGGATAACACACATGGAACGTTATGGTAAGAACATAACTTCTTTATGTGTTGTTGTTGTCATCATCATCATCATCAGCAGCAGCAGCAGCCCCCTTTTTCTTATTTTTCTAGATAGGGTCGGGGTATCGTGTTAACTGTCGCCAACTCTCTCGATTCAGTGCCACTCTCCTGCCTTCTTCAACACTCATGCCTGACTGTTGTAGATCTTCTTTCACACAATCCATCCACCTCTTTGCTGGACATCCTCGCTTCCTCTTACTTTCTTCCTGTCTGTCCCAAATCTCCCTCACCAGACTGTCTTCTGCTTTTCTACACATCTGCCCAAACCACTGTAATCTGTTCTCTTTGATCTTTTCTGCAATTGGAGCTACTTTGGCTTCTGTTCTTATGTCTTCATTTCTTTGTCTGTCCAACAGTGTGCATCCTATCACCTTTCTCAGGCACTTCATTTCCATCACCTCTAGCTTCTTCAACTGTTCTGCCTTTACTGCCCAGGTTTCTGTACCATACAGTAGTACTGGTGGCACCACTGTCTTGTACACCTTACTTTTCAGCTTCTTTGGCATTCTTCTGTCATAGACTACACCTGATACTCTATATGCCAGTTTTTTGCAGCCCTTTTGATTCTAGCTTTGACCTCTTCATTCAGACTACCCTTCTCCTCAACCACTCCTCCCAGATACTTGAAGTTGTTTACCTATTCCACTATTTTCCCTTCTATGGCTATTCTCAACTTCTTCTGATTTCCCCAATTTGCTGCCATTACCATCATCTTATCTGTGCTTAGTTTTATCCCATGTGCCTTCAGATTTGCATTCCATTCTCCTATCCTTTGCTGATGTTCTAGCTCAGAGTCTGCCTGTACTCCTACATCGTCTGCATACAGCAGCTTTGTTGATCCGTCCCCTCCAGCCTGTTTGCTAATGTAGTCCATCACTGGTATGAACAGCAGTGGGCTCAGAGCTGAACCCTGATGTACACCCACTCCCACTGGGAACCCTTCTGTGAGGCCGAACACTGTTCGTACTTGAGTCATTGAGTCCTTGTACATAGCCTGCACTAATTCTACCAATGTTTCTGGGACTTCAAACCACCGCCCAGATCAGCTTTCTTGGGACCTTGCCATATGCTTTCTCCAAGCCTAGGAATGCCCAGTTGGACTCTCTACTCATCTCTAGCGTCTTCTCAAGTATTGGGTCAGTTGTGTTGCATCCTGATCTGAATCCAAACTGTTCATCTCCCATCTTACATTCTACTACTCTGCATATACGTTTACTACTCTGCATATCCGTTTATCAATTACTCTCTCCAGAACTTTCATGCAATGTGATAGGAGTTTGATGCCTCTGTACTGCCCACAGTTGGGGATGTCCCCTTTGTTCTTGTACACTGGCACAAGTATGCTTATTCTCCAGTCATCTGGGATATGCCATTCTCTCCACACTGCTATTAGTACCCTCAGGAGCCATTTCTCCCCTCTCACCCAGCATTTTTATCGTATCTGCTGTGACCTCATCTGAGCCTGCTGCTTTCCCTGACTTCATCTTCCTTAGTGCTGTTCTTACTTCTTCTAGGATGGGCTCCTCTTCTCCTCTCATCGTAGACTGTTTCTGGGGCAGTACAGCTTCTGTGGGGTTTTCGTCATTCAGAAACTTCTGGAAATACTCCTTCCATCTGGCTCTGATGTTCTCTGGACTGGTGAGCAGGTTGTTGCTGGCATCGCTTATGAAGGGTTTCTGAATATCTTCTTTATCTTTCTGTCTTTGTCTTGCAACTTGATATAGTTTCTTTGTGCCCCTTATTGAATCACTTTCCAGAAGTTGGTAGAGTGCCTCCAATGCCCTATTCTCTGCTATTGCAACTCTTTTCTTAGCTTCTTTGTTAGCCAACCAGTAGTCCTTCCTAGCCTGGTCAGTCTTTCCTATCTCCCACTTCTTCCTGCACTCCTTCTTTCTTTTGATGACTTCCTGGACTTCTGCATTCCACCAGCTTTCTTTATGTACCTTATTTCCATACCTGGCTCAGCCACATATCTTTTCGGTAGTCCTAACACATGCTGTTTTTAGGCGCTGCCATTCTTCTTCAACTCCACCTATTTCCTTCTCTCCTTGGGGTGCTAGAGCCCTGAGTAATTCCCTGAACTGTTGTACTTTCTCTCCATTCAACTTCCAGGTCTTCAGCCTGCTCTCTGTTGACCTTAGAGCCTTCTCTGACCACTGCTTGCAGCTGATTGTGGCAACTACTGGTTTATGCTATGGGCCGACTGTTTCACTGGGGATAGGTACATAGGTTGGTACTAGGCTATCGGCCCTAGGGCCTATACAAGCCTAGCCATAACAATTCCATGCCTATTTCTTCCCACAGTATTTACTTCCCAGGACCCCTGTCTAGCAGGGTGACTGACGTGATCCCCGGGGTAAATTTCCTATCTCCCATCCAGTCGTCAAGGTTCCTTTTGAAGAGGGCCAAGGAGGCGCTCTGCTTGACATGCATGGGCAGTCTATTCCAGAGTATGGGGAGTCTCTGGGTCAGGAACCCATCCCTCCAGCATGTTTTGTTTATTGTGATGACAAGGTTTAGGTCCCTGGAGCATGTGGCTCTGATGGATTGGGATTTCTTTAAGTGTAGCATGTCCAACAGCTCTAGGTTTGACATGGCCTTGTATGTTAAGCAGAGATCACCTCTGAGTAGACGATATGCAACAGAGCAAAGCTGGAGTTTTTTTAGTCGATCAGCATAGGGCATCTGCTTGTTGCAGATGTCTTGTGGGGTACATACCAAACGGGACGTTGTACTCTATGATGTGGCTAATGAGGGATGAGTACAGTGAAACAATGACTTCCTTTTTCTGGATGAAAAGCCCTTAGTGATGAGGTGTGCCACAGAGAAGGATTTCCTGACTGTTGTGGCGATGTGGTTATCGAAGGTGAGACCACTGTACACCTGTGTTCCTAAGTCTCTTATCACACTTTCAGTGTTTAGTGTACTGCCACCTATGTGGTAATTCATGGGTACATGTTTTTTTCCAAAGAGGATAACTATACACTTCTTGACATTGAGCTTGAGCCCATGGCTCTGGCGCCAAGCATCTGTTTCTGTAAGGCCCTTTTGTAGAATATCCATATCATTTGGGGATTCAATAATGGCTCCCAGTTTGCAGTCATCTGCGAACTTTGTCAGCCAGAGTCCCTCAGTGTTGGCCTGTACTTCAGAGAAGTAGAAGCCAAACAAGAGCGGTCCCAGGACTGAACCCTGAGGTACTCTACTTGTCACTTGTCTGGAGCTGGATTTGGAGTCGGTTACTTTTACAGTGTGGGTTCTGTCAGTAAGCCAGTTGGCAACCCATTGAGTGATGTAGGGATTTATGCTCAGCTTAAGGATGACTTTGCAATCACAAATTCTACCCCAGTGCCTTTTACTTACTAGCAGGAAGTCTACCTGAGTTGCATGTTGACTACTCTTATATGCGATCTTGTGACTGTCTCTCTTTCTGAACCATGTGTTGGCTACTATCAAGCCATTTGTCAGACAGAAGTCTAGAACGGCTTCTGTTTCTTTATTCGTTTCCTCACCCATGTGGACCCAGGCAGTCATCATATCCTGTTCTGTCTGTCCCAATATGTGCATTCAAGTCACCCATTATCAACACCAATTTATGTTGTCTTGCTTTATCTAGTAGGGTCTGCAACTGCTGTCTGATTGCACTCTTTTCCTCACTATCACAACCTTGCTATGGGGCAAAGATTGAGATTATGAATACTGTCCTATCATTACAGTGGAGTCTGACTGCCATGAGTCTGTCATTAATTCTGATGATATCCCTTACTGACTTCTGAAGCCTCTCTCTCACCACAATTCCTACACCATTTCTACCCTGCCCTCCACCTGAGTAGTAGACTCTGGATCCCAAGCCAAGTGGCTTTGCTGCTCTGCCCTTCCATCTGTCTCTTGGATACATAGGATGTCCAGCTTCCTCTGTAACATCATGTCATCCACTTCCAAGCTGCATCCTGTCAGTGAATCTACATTAAGCGTAGCAATTCTCAGTTCATGTTTGGCAAGTTGGTTGGTTTTACATCCAGCTTTCACTCAACAGAGCTATCCCAGGTAACCCAGGCTGGGGATTGTTGTCAATCTTGTCTTTATTCTAACTGATGGGACTACGTCCGTAGCTGCCTAATTCTTGGGTGGCTCATGGGAGAATATCCCTCAGAACCACAGAACCAAAGGATGCTCTTCTCCTAGATGCCAAATGCAATTTGTAATGAGTGATAAATGTATGTGGTTTAGCCCATGTAGCTACAGCACAAATGCTGTCTAAGGGTATTCTGGCTTGGAAAGCCACTGAAGTGGCTATTGATCTGGTAGAATAAGCCTTGATAGGATTTGGAATAGTCTTGTGATTAGAGTTGTACATGAAAGATATACACTGTGATAGCCAAATGAATACTGTTACTTTAGAAACTGGTTGGCCTTTCCTAACGTCTGAATAAGAGAGAAAGAGCTGATCTGACTATCTGAATTGTGATGTCCTGTGCAAAAAGAAACCTAACTGTCTATGGACATCTAAAAGGTGGAGAGAGTACTCTCCTTTGTTCTGAAAGTTCGGAAAGAATACTGGTAGTAATTCAATACACTGCCTGAGGTTTATTTCCGAAACAACTTTAGGTAAAAAGGAAGTGTTCATTCTCAAAAAAACTATGTCTTTATGAAAAATGATGTATGGATGTTTGGACTGTAGGGCTGAATGTTAGGGCCTATAGCTCAGAAACTCTTCTTGGTGAAGTTATAGCTAATAAAAGAAAAGTCTTCCATTATAAGAATTTCAAATAAGATGTAGAAGAAGGTTTGAAAGGTGGGTAAACAAGCTTTGACAATACAAAATTCAAATCCCAAAGTGGAACAAGGTTCCTGTAAGGTGGGTGGATTAAGGAAGCACCTTTGAGGAATGCTTTACAAAGTTTGTGTGATATTATAACAGTACCATTGTCTCCTATGTGAAAATTAGAGATGGCTGCTAGTTGCACCCTAATAGTAGCTGCAGCAGCTCCCTCATTGAAAAATTTGGCTAAAAATTCCAGAATAGAATGCAAAGGATCTATGTTATTAAGATTAGACAAGGCCACAGATCTTTGCCATTTACTTTTGCACAGTTTTTGAGTAGAGTTCTTGTGGGAGGAAAGCAAAATGGGTTTAACTGAAGAAGAAAGTAGGGGAAACCTGGCTATCATGGGAAGCAGAGCAGCCAAGCTGTTCATTGGAGATTGTGTAGGCTGGGATGAAGTTCTCCTAACGGATGTGTCAGCAGATTCGGAACTGAGTCCAGGATCCATGGTCCCTTCTATACATGAGGCCAGATAAAGTGAAACCATATCTGTCGAGGCCAGTAGGGGGCAATTAGGATTACTGTGGTCTCCAGCAAGCTTGCTTTCTGTAGGAATTTGAGAATCGGAGATTGGTGGGAAAGCATAAAGAAGTCCCGGGGTCAGTCGTGAACAAGTGCATCCCTTGGTGACTCCCCCGCTTGGGGGGGGGGGGGATCAGAGCAAAGTAGTTGCTGCATTTGTCATTGATGGGTGATGCAAAGAGATCGCAGCAAGGCTGGCCCCATTTACGGAAGATCTCTTCTGCCACTTTCTGACTGAGGGACCACTGCTCAGTTTGACTACAATCCTGTTGGATTTCCCCAGAATGTGTGTTGCTATGAGAAAGCTGTTGGAGGCCTCTGCCCATTGCCAGACCCTCAATCCTTCTCGACATAATCTGTAAGATCCGGTTCCCCCTTGTTTGTTTATATAGCAGACCACATGCATGTTGCCTGATTGAATTGTTATTGTACCTAGAGGGAGAGAGTTCTGAAATGCTTACAATGTGAAGAGCACCACTCTCATCTCTAGAACATTTATGTGCAAATGGGCCTCGTGTTCTTGCTAAGTGCCTTGGACTGTGTTCCGCAGATAATGCCCCCCACCCTATCTGGGATGTGACCATGGTCACTGTAGCATGGGGTTGAGGGGAGAGGAAAGGGACGGCCTCGACAGACTTGAGCCACCACTGAAGATTCCTTTTGCGAGAGTTGGGTAGTATGATTTTGTGCGAAATTGGAAGATCCCAAAAGGACCACTGTGTTGAAAGTAGTCACTGAAGGATTCTCATATGTTGACGAGCTAGTGGTATTAGTACAACTGAGGCAGCCATTTTGCCTAGAACCTGTAGAATTAATTTGGCAGAAGCCTTGTCCTTGTTGATCAGCCTCCTTATACATGACGCCGAAGATCATGTACTCTTTCTTTTGGAAGGTTTGCTGACATACTCACCGTGTTTATTTGAGCTCCTATGAAAGCCAATGACTGACATGGTTATATAGCAGTATTTTCGTAACTTATCGTGATTCCAAAGGATGAACAAATTTGAAGGGCTTGGTCCCTGGCTTTCAGAAGAAGATGCCCGGTCAGGCCGGAGATGAGCCAGTCATCCAGATATGGAAACACACAGAATCCTTTGCATCTCAGGTGAGCTGCTACTACTGACATGCATTTGGTGAACACTGTGGGGGCCGTAGTGAGACCAAAGGGCAGAGCTTGACACTAGAAGTGACTGGCTCCTAGCTGGAAGCGTAAAACCATCTGGATCACCTGCTCATTAAAATGTGGTAGTACGCATTCTGAAGGTCTATTGATCACATCCAACTGTCTTTTTGCATGAGTGAAAGTATCGACTGCAGTGTTACCATCTGGAACTTGTTCTTTTTTACAGACCTGTTTAGAATGCTGAGATCCAAGATGGGTATGTGTCGGTGCAGAAGAAGTTGGAGCAGAAGGATCTGTCAGCTCTGATGTAGTCTTGGATCCAGTGGTGACTGCTCCAAGGATGCTGGAGGAGTAGAGAGTCGAGGAGTTTGCCCTCTTGGAAATCTTGTCCGGGGATTTTGAAGACGCTAAAGAAATAGCCTCTGAAAAGGGGGGTTTTAATAAACCCTTCAAAATTAACTTGTTTTTACACTCCGTAAGTGCTCTTTGGTTAAATCCATGACATATGGAGCAATTTACTTGTAGGTGAAGAGCCCTTCCAAGCAATAAACACAGAGAATGTGAGAATCTCTAAGGGGCATCTTCTGTCTGTATTTTTCACATTTTTTGAAAGCTAACAGTTTTCCTTCTGGTTTCTGAGACATAATTACGTAAAAACTCACACTCACACAAAAATATTGAGTAAAAGTAAATAGGAAAGGATAAGGGAAAATGCTTTTTTTTTAAACGCAAAAAGAAAGTCGTCCTGTAACTTACACGGAGGATTATAGAGGGAAAGGAATGGTACAGAAAAACGTCCTCTGACTAAAACGGACAAGACCTAAACCTTGTCACCACAATAAACAGGACATGCTGGAGGGATAAATTCCTGTCCCAGAGACTTCCCATACTCTGGAACAAGCTACCCATCTATGTTAAGCAAAGCTCCTCATTAGCACTCTTCAAGAAAAATCTTGATGAGTGGATGGGAAATAGGAAATACACCCCAGGGATAATTTCTTTGGCTCTGCTCGACACAGGAAAATAACTTTCTTGGTGGCGAACGCCAGGGAACCTTGTTGGCTAGGCTTACTTAGGCCCTTGGACCGATAGCCTAGTACCTACCTATGAACCATCTAACTTAAATGGTCTGTAGCTTAAATGGGGATAGGGTAGACTCATACTATCAGAGAGATTCAAAATGAAACAATCAAGAGAAATAATAATAATAAAATAGTAAGTAAATGCAATATTTAGCCCAGAGCTTAGCTAATAAGAACATCTTCGCTACAGGACCTGGGTTTACAGAACAGTTGCATTATGTGTAGGGAAAAATGACCACGAGCTTCGCTGAGGACCTCAAGCTTATGTAAAGGCCGAGTTGGATCCCATGGATCGGATCTGACCCATGAGTGAGAAAAAAGACGAGACTGACAACAAAACATCATCAGTTTGGGATAAGAATATGATATAAAACAAGTTGAGCAAGAGGGACTATATAAATATTTGGGAAATGATGAAGGATCAACATTATACAATGACTGGCCATTAATATTCCAAAAGAGCATGCTGATTGGTCAGCCCAATCAGTGTGCCCATTGTAAATCCAAGCATATACCAACGGAAGAAAGTCCAGTCACCCGGACTTTTTTCCATTGGTATACACTAATTTCTAACTTTTTTTTTTTACAAAAATTAAATATATAAAAACTGAAATCCGGACTCCGGACATAGCAGAGAAACAAGATGGAGAAAATACTAGGAAAATCAGGCAAGTTATTCCAAACTAAAGACACGTTCTTGATTTCCTTGTATTTCCTTCATTCTGTGTCCCTACCCTAAACTGGCCGAAACTTTTTTTTTTAAAAAAAAAATAAATAAATAAATAAAAAGAAAAAACGGAGAGATGGAGACCTTCTTTCCTCCACTGCTTCCTTTCCAAAGCACTGATGTACTGGGTATGAGTGGGAACGCAAGTCCTATACGCATGTGTAGTACATCAAAAAAGGTAACAGAATCTATACCAGCCATAACTACAAAACACCAAGGCAAATAACTAGTAAAAAACAAAAAACAGTGCAGAGGCAAAGACAGACGTAGCAGTCCAAATAGCATGTTTAATCTTCTTCAAATAGTACGTTTAATCTTCTTTAAGCGCTTTTCGTCAGCTAAGTCCACTGACTTCCTCAGAAGCAGTTAACATTAATAACAACTATCCTTGTATATGGGGGCCAGACCCAAATTAAAGAACTTTCAGCAACCCCAACCAAGAGGAAAATGGAGAGACAACAGGCAAAAAAAACAAGAACTAATACCATCAGCCTGTCTTAATCGCGTAGTCCCTCCTAGAGTAGACATTGTGTCTGATCCAGCACCGAGTGATGTTGAAATTCAGAATACACCATCTTTTGATGAACAGAACTTGGTAGCATTGAGTATCAACTAGTACCACAACAAGTAGAAATTGTTTCAAATAAGGCTGGGGACTTTATATTATACAATTTCAGTACTACTAAATTTGACACTGTCATGGTAGAATTTTTGTCCAAAGGTTTGACATTTGTACCATCTAAACCATTAAACATTGTGGTCACCATTCTTGACATCAAACTACACACTAGGAAACTTAATTTTAATTTAATGATGGGTAATGGTTTGACAACAATGGAACACGATAGGTTATATATCTCTAGTACTTATAACCCGCCATTACATCCAGTACTTGAGTTGCTTGAGAAATGTTGTGAGCTAGATATTAGACATGCTAGCATGATTGGCACTACACGAAATAATGCCTTCAATATAAATAAGACAGAGCATGACTATTTGCAGTTTTTTAAAATCACAGAACCTCCGCTTTTGTAAACCAGACAAGGGAGGAGGGTTAGTCGTGTTCAGCACATTGGACTATCAGCAGCGTATGGATGAGTTACTTAAAACTGACGCATACGCTGCTAGTTCAAGATCAGAAGTTAACACGGCATACAAGCTCATTAAGGATTGTATTGAGGAGTTATATATTGAGTGTAGGATTGACCAGAAGACATACAATTACTTGACAACGTCGTTCCCCAGATACCCATGTATTTTCGGTATTCCGAAAATACATAAGTGTATAGAGAACCCTCCGTTGAGACCATTGGTTGACAGCAGAGGGTCACCAACTTATTCTTATGCAAAATTTGTGGATACTATATTACAGAAATTTATAGTCAAGGAGTCTCAAATATGTAAAGATTCTTGGACATTTCTCGAAAAAATAAAATCTGTAGAATTTAACCCTCAATTCAACTTTCTAACGATAGATGTGAGGGATTTGTATACCTGTATACCACACGACATAGCACTTGAATGGGTGGCGCTCATGTTAAAGAAACAGAATGCAACCAATAGGGAAATCCACCTTGTCACTGAACTTAGTGAATTAGTGCTCTCTAACAACTACTTCATGTTCCAGAATGAGTTTTTCTTACAGAAAGTGGGGGTGGCAATGGGGTCACCTTGTGGAGGGAGTATAGCCAATTTGGTAATGGCATACTGGGAATCTGAGTTAATTTTTAACAACAATGAGTTCCTCAACAGGTTCATTTTCTATACCAGATTCCTGGAAGACATATTCATTTTGTTTAATGGGAATGAGGACGTGAGTAAATTGGTACTACAATACATCAATAGTACCACAATTTTTTTGCAATTCACATCCACGTTTGAAATGTATAACATAGCTTACCTCGACGTACTTTTAAGTAAGAACTACACTACAAATTGTTTCACTGCTAAAATATTCAGGAAAAAGACATACTCCAACACCTTTCTTCATTATACAAGTAGTCATCCTTTCCATCAAAAAAAGTCTGTCGTCAAAGGTCAACTGGTAAGAGCAGCCAGGATGGTCAGTCTAGACAAAAACTTTTTTGATGAGTGTGCATTACTCAAGAGTATGTTTTTACATTGAGGCTATCCTGAACCTCTTTTGGACAGTTTAATACAAGAAGTAACAGAGAAGAGAAGTGACAACATTTATAGACCCCTATTACCTGTCAAAAATATTCTGACTTTACAACATTCAGATAGTAGGACCGAGGTCGACTGTGTAAGTACCTTCGAACTTGTAGGACAGGAAGTGATTCACACTAATACTAAAAACACAACGAATTTTATAACTACCTTTAGCGAAGGTAGTAATGTTTGTGTAAACATCTTAGAGAAAAATTGGGAATTGTTTAAAATGTACCCCCTTGTTTTTAAAAAGTTGGGTGAAAGCCCAAAGGTGGTTTTTAGGAAAGAACCTCAAAGCGTCCTTGGAAAGCTATAATACACCTTTAGTACGTAATCCAGGGATGTCTAAGTGTCAGAACTGTAACTATTGTAGATACGTGGAGGAAACAAACTGCTTCCACATTAATGATAGGTCTTACAAATTGAAACATAAACTTAATTGTAATTCCACATTTGTTATCTACTTAGCTAAATGTACATTCTGTCTGGCCTTCTACATAGGAAAAACTGAAAGGAGACTCAGGGACAGAATGTACGAACACTTATATGCAATAAAGAAATGTAAATTTGACAACGCTCTAACTAAACACATTTTTGGTTATAATAACCACAACTTTAACTTTGTTGCTATAGATCAAGCCAATTTTGACTGTAGAGGTGGCCCGAGACCCCTCAAACTTGAAGAATTAGAATTGGTTTGGCAAGTGAGGTTAAATGCATATAGCCACCCTGGACTTAACGATACTTGTTCTATCACTAGTGTACTCAAACTGAATAGCCTAAAGTGGTGACTGGGGTGACACTTTTGCACTAGCCAGTTTATTTCAATGAGTCTAAATTAATGACTATTCAATGAAATAGGTTGAACTATTCAGGCCTTTAATTATATGGTTGGTTATACCATCGAGAAACATGAGCACTCGAGGGTTGTAATATTTGTGTTTTTGTTTGAATTTTATTATTTATTTATTTAACTAATTTTTTACTCACACTCTTTCTCCATGTCTTGAGATAAATCAGTCACTGTCATTTTAAATAGAATGAATGGGATGTTTATTTGACTACGTGATAATGATGTTTTAATTGTTTAGGTTTTAAATACAAGTATAGTTGTTATTAATGTTAACTCCTTCTGAGGAAGTCAGCGGACTTAGCTGACGAAAAGCGCTTAAAGAAGATTAAACGTACTATTTGAAGAAGATTAAACGTGCTATTTGGACTCCTACATCTGTCTATACCAGCCATGCTAGAACAGCACGGCATCATTATACAAAGATATTATTTAAGAAAAGTAAGCATTTTTTTCTTAAATAATGTTATTTTATAATAGAAATAACTGAATCCATGGTGTGGTATATTAAGACTTACCCACGGCTGGCTATTTAATCACTTGGGGTTCACCCTCATGATTAAACCACACCAACCTTGGGTAAATCTTCACACTGATGTCAGCTACTGCTTAAATAAAACATGAACAAATGTGAATAAAACTTAATAGGGAATATTTTAGAAGATTTAAATTAATCCTGAAAACAAGGTTGACATCTAGGAACAAAATTCAAGCTATAAACCAATTTGCTCTTCCTGTCCTAACTTACAGTTTTGGAGTGATTGACTAGCCCCAAAAGGTGTTGGATAGATTAGATAGGAAAACAAGAAGGATGCTTCATGCTCATCAAGTGATAAAAATCACTGCATACCAATATTATATATTCTCCGTTCAGGAGGAGATATGGGCCTACTTGAAATTGATTACAAGTACAGATCTGCAATTTCAGGACTGCACACATATCTGCAGACCTCACTAGACCCAAATGTAGTAAAAGTTTTGAAACATGAGGAGAATAAATCTAAGATGACTTTCCTGCTTAGTCCAGCAGAAGCATATCAGCGTCAAGCGGGAAATTAGAAGTTATGTACCTACCATAACGTTCCATGTTAGTTGTCTTCTCTCGCCTTCTTTCTTGCTGGATGGGTTCGGAGCCGATCCTCGGCTCCAACTCGGCACTTGCTTTTGCTCGAGAACTCCTTTTACCAGCTCGAGGCAACCCTATATCCCATGATGCAAGGCGGAACTACCTCAGATCTCGTTTGGTAGCTAACTTACCCTGCTAAAGACTATCCTAACAGAATTAGGAACAATGGTTCCTAAAGAAAAATCCTCCTAACAATGTACCGGAGGAAACAATCTAATAGGAACTCTCCAAGATCTGTCCAGGCCAGGGGGAAGGAGGGAGGAGAAGAAAGAAGCAGAGAAGACAACTAACATGGAACGTTATGGTAGGTACATAACTTCTAAATGTTAAGTTGTCAATCTCGCCTTCATTCTTGCTGGATGGGACCACGTCCCTAGCACCTGTATCCCGGGTGGCTCAATGGAACAGACTCTTGAGAACTGTGGAACCAAAACTGGCCCTATCTCTAGAGGCCAAGTCCAACTTGTAATAAGAGACAAAGGTATGAGGCGTGGCCCAAGTAGCTGCTGCACAAATGGTATCAATAGGTAGTCTATCCTGAAAAGCTGCAGAAGTGGATAGACTCCTGGTTGAATGTGCTTTTGGCTTAGAAGATAGCTGTTTGCCCCTGAGAGAGTACACATAGGAAATAGTGGAAGTCAACCATCTGGAAAAGGTCACTTTAGATACTGGAAGACCCATCCTGTTTTCTGCATAGGAGACAAATAATTGGTCTGATTTTCTGAATTGTTTAGTTCTATGCAAATAGTACCTGAGCTGACGATGGACATCCAAAAAATGCAGTTTCTGTTCAGCTCTGTCGGAATAGTTTGGGAAAAAGACTGGTAGGTCTACAGATTGGTTAATGTTGGTTTGAGATACGACTTTGGGAAGAAAGGAAGGGTTAGTTCTTAATGATACCCTGTCCTTATGAAAAACCAAATAAGGGGAACGGATGCAGAGAGCTTGAATCTCGGAAACCCTTCTTGCAGAAGTGACAGCCAGTAAAAATATAGTTTTCCAGGTCAATAACTTCAAAGAACATGAAGCAGACGGTTCAAGGGAGGTAGTATCAAGGATGCCAACATTAAGTTTAGATCCCATTGCGGAGGAGGATGCTTTATAGGTGGTTTTAGGAGGAAAACTCCTCTCAGAAAGGCCTTGCATAACCTATGAGACATAATGTTATTGTCATGCAGGCCAACATGATACTTAGAAATAGCAGCCAGTAGTACTTTGACTGTAGATGACGAGGATCCTGAATGAAAACCTCCGCCAGGAAATCTAAAACCGAATGTACAGGAGCAGTAAAGGGGTCAATATTTCTGGAATTCGCCCAAATAGAAAACGCCGCCACTTGCTAGCATAAACAGTCCTAGTGGACGACTTCAAGGAAGAGACTAAAATGTCTCTGACTGAGTCCGAAATCATCGGTAGCCTGGCTAGGGTAGGAAGTGGAGCAACCAAGCAGTGAGGTTGAGAGAATGAATGGCCCGGTGCTGCTGACCCGATTGGTGGATCAAGAGATCCGAACTGGGCCCAGATGCCAGGGCTGCACCAGAAGGTGACGATGCAGAGACGGAAACCAAATTTGTCGAGGCCAATATGGGGCAATGAGGATCAACTTGGCTCTCAAAACGGTGGCTTTCTGAATGACTTGTGGAATCAAGGGAAAAGGAGGAAAAGCACAGAAGTCCCCGGGCCAATCCTGGGTTAGAGAGTCTCTCAGAGGTTGGCCTGGAAGGGGAAAGAGAGTGAAGAAATCGGGCACTTGTTGTTTTGAGGAGTAGCAAAAGATCGCAACAAGGAGTGCCCCACTTCAGAAAAATCTGATCCACTACAGATTGATTGAGAGACCACTCGTGAGGCATCAGAATGGATCTGCTCAGCCTGTCCGCTAATAGGTTGGACCTGCCGGGGATGTGCGTTGCTATCAGAAACTGCTGAGAAGAGATCGCCCACTGCCAAAGTCTGAGAGCTTCTCAACATAACGGATAGGACCTGGTCCCGCCCTGCTTGTTGATGTACCAGACTACGGACATGTTGTCCGTCTGTACTGCAATAGTCCCCGTGGGAAGAAAGTCGTTGAGGGCTTGCAACATTAAAAGCACTGCTCTCATCTCCAGGACATTTATGTGCAGATGGTATTCTATGGGTTGCCACGTCCCGTGGACCATCCTGCCCTGATAATGCCCCCCCCACCCGATCAGAGAGGCATCCGTAGTGACTGTGGCAACTGGAGGAGGGGGAATAAAGGGTCGGCCCTGATGAAGAAGAGGGGAAGATATCCACCAGTTCAGATGAGCTCTGCACGACTGTGTTACCAAGATTTCGTGCCTCATCGGGAGACTGTGGTACGACCACTGCGTGAATAGCATCCACTGCAGAAGACGCATGTGGAAGCGAGCCAGTGGTAGAAGAACAATGGCCGCAGCCATAAGACCTAGAACCTTCAGTATAAATCTGGCTTTGATCTTGTTGCTTTGCAAAAGAAGCCGAACAAATTTTTGGATGTCCAGAATTCTTTGATCTGTTAGTCTGGCTAACATTTTGACGGTGTTTAATTCTGCGCCTATAAAGGTGATAGATTGGCAAGGCAGCAGAGAAGATTTTTCGAAGTTTACTGAAATTCCCAAACTGCTGCAAAGCTGTAGAGTGTAGTCTCTGGACTGAAGAAGCTGACACTTGGTGGTGGCGGAGAGGAGCCAGTCGTCCAAATAGGGAAACACCTGGAATCCTCGACGCCTCAGATGAGCTGTGACCACTGCCATGCATTTGGTAAACACTCTGGGGCTGAAGTGAGGCCAAAGGGCAGGGCTCTGAATTGGTAATGACTGGTCCCTAGCCGAAAGCGGAGAAACCTTCTGGAGCGCCTGTGAATCTTTATGTGATAGTACGCATCCTGAAGGTCTATAGAGCACATCCAGTTGTCCTTGCCCAGAAAGGGCAGAATGGACTGAAGCGTGACCATCCGGAATCTTGCCTTCTTGACAAATCTGTTCAGATTGCTCAGGTCTAATATTGGTCTCCAATCTCCTGTCCTTTTGGGGACCAAAAGAATCTGGAGTAGACGCCGGATCCTACCTGGTCTGCTGGCACAGTCTGGACGGCTCTTTTTTCTAGGAGCTTTGCAACCTCCTGTTCTGCCAAATCCCTTTGACCTGGTGAGATGTCTGGAAGGGATTGTAGAGGTACGGGAACCTTCAAGGGGATTTTGTAACCCTCGGATATAATCGACTGTACCCACATCTCTTGAGATAGGGATTGCCAGGCTACTGGGTACAGCGAAATCCTTCCCCCGACTGCCTCCAAGGGTGGACAGTCGGGCAACACCTCAGGGATGCTGAAAGGGCTTCTCAGGAAGAGACTCCCTGTTGCCCTGGTTCTGAAGACCCCCCCTGCCTCTAGGGCGGCGTCTATTATTGTTACCCCCTCTGCCTCTGGGGGTAAACTGACCACGTGTGTCCGGCGTAGCTCCTTGGGCTTTACGGAACCACATCACCCCCCCCCCCCTTCTGACCCTTGGGGTATGGTCTAGAAGGAGTGGAAAACTGGACTCCAACGGCAGAAAGAGTTTTGCCGTCCTGCTCACACCTGGTCAAGGTATCCTTCACCTGAGGTCCGAACAAAGCCGAACCATCAAAGGGGGTATTAGTGAAGGACGCCTTAAAGGGGTCCGCAAAATTACAAAGCCGCATCCAGGCTTGGCGTCTAAGAGCAACTCCTGTGCCTGCGGCCCTGCTCGCTCCATCGGCCGCATAGGATATGAGCCGCAGGGAGGAGTTAGATATGGAATTCAGGATAGCAAGCTGCGAGGCAATCTTTTCCTGAGCCCCAGCAGCAGAAGGATCCTGGACTACTTCTCCCAGTTCCTTGAGAACATCTCGTTGAAGCCTGGTGAAGTGACAAAGATAATTCAGCGAACGCATAGCAAAGGTCGCTGAAGAAAACATCCGCTTTCCATACCTGTCCATGGTCCTAGAGTCCTTATTAGGAGGATGGACAGGTACTGAAGGATCCACCAGTTCCTTCTTAGTGGCAGCCGCCACCACCATAGCATCCACCGAGACACCCTTGGAAAGGAACTGTTTGTCCGAAGGGGCCGTAATGAATTTGGATGGTCTTCTGGGGACAGGTTCCACAGAATCTGGAGCCGCCCACGCCTTACGAGCCACTACCTGCATAAGTGGGTCGAAAGGCGGAGACACCCAGGAGATGGAGGGTCGGGATCCAAAAGCCTCCAGGTATACCGACTCATCCTCGGAGGGGTCAATGGAGGGCCAATTCCCCCTCTGTTTGAGGAGCTCAAGGATGTCTGAAAAGGAGACATCCTCAGAGGGGGACCGTGGGGAACCCTCCGACTCATCTAAGTCGGTATCAGATGTAGTAGACTCAGGAGAGTCTGTGTGTTTCCTCTTACACGTCCTCTTCCGAGGGGGTTCCCCTGCAGGATCAGGAGAAACCTCGGAAGAGGAGGAAATTCCCAGTGGGGAAACCTGGGGCGATGGATCTCTGGGCCTGTGAGCAAGAGGTTGGCAAGAGGCATCTGCAGGCACTGAAGAGGGAGGAGCTAGAGGGATGGACCGTTGACCAGGCTCAGAGGCCAGGACACTCCTCATCACCTCAAAGGCTCCTCTCCCCGGGAGGCCGGAACACACCCGCTCCGAAGAAACAGGAATGGCCGGCTCCAAAGAGAGAGAAGGCTCCGAGGCCGATGTCGGCGCCGAGCTTACCAAAGCCGAAGCCCCGAGAGGGAGAGCGGGGTCGGACAAGGGTCCGATGCCACTAGCCCCCTCGGAGCAGACAGTGGAAACCCGACGACCGGATCCCTCCAAGGAAGGTCTCAAGGAGGAGATCGGAGCCGAGGACGACGGAGCCGAAGGATGTTTCGGCTCCGGCATCTAAACAGTCGCTGTCCCAAGAAGCTCCGGCTCCGAACTGCGGTGTGGAGTCGGAGGAGGAAGTTCAAGGATTGGGGCTATAGTCAAGTCTGTTGAGACGGGCTATGGAGCATTTGGGCCAGTGCCTGAGACTTCAACAGCCTGCTTACCACCCTCTCTAAATCGTGGTCAGACAGCCTGGAAGATCTCGAAGATCGGCTCCGATGGCTCCGCTCCGACAAAAGGGGAGACCCCGGAGCCGAGTGGATACTCAGTATAGAAGGGGACCGAGATCTTACGGGTCGAAGCCATCGGAGCCGAAGTCCCTTGAACTCCAGATGGAGCCGAGGATATCTCGGCTCCGATGCTGGATGAAGTGCCGGCTCCAGCCGGAGCCAACAAGGCCACAGTAGTCAGGGTATCGGTGCCGGCCGGCGCCGAACCCACTACTTGAACAGAAGATGTATCGACTCCAGCCGGAGCCGATATCGGCTCCGACGGAGCCGGAGCCACCGGAGGAGGCTTGGACATTGTAGCCTGAGCCTTCGGTGGTTTAAGAGGTTTTCCTGACCCTAATTTAGGAGGAGAACCTTCTGGCTTAAGTAAGCCTCTGAGGATGAGTTTATTCCTCCTTTCCTGCAGGACTCTCTGGCTAAAAGCATGACACAATGCACAGGAGTCCTGCAGGTGCAAAGGCCCCAGGCAATAAACACAAGAAGTGTGACCGTCTGTCAGAGACATTTTCTGACAGCACTGGTCACACTTCTTGAAGCCTGAGACCTTGCCTTCCTTTGACATCCTAGGAGGATGGAAACACAAACAATCCCAACAAACACACAAATTAATCCCTTACACAAACACACAGGAAGGGACTAACCAATGGGGAATTAGGCCTGACTAAAAAAACTTTAGAATAAAGATTATAAAAAGTTTGAAAACAAGGGAATAGGGTGGGCTGTAACTAACTACAGACTAAACTGACACTAAAAGGGAAAATAAAACCCCTAACTACACTTTTTCTTATTTCACAAAGAAAAAACTTACCTCAGCTGGCAAAGGAGACCTCTTTCGCTAAGCGGCAAACGAGATCTGGGGTAGTTCCGCCTTGCATCATGGGATATAGGGTTGCCTCGAGCTGGTAAAAGGAGTTCTCGAGCTAAAGCAAGTGCCGAGTCGGAGCCGAGGATCGGCTCCGAACCCATCCAGCAAGAATGAAGGCGAGATTGACAACTTAACATGTACAGTTGTGTACACTTACTATAAATGTAGATGTTTGTGTGTATTCGCTGTTGCAGTCATTACATTTGGGTAATCTGCTGGGAGGTTACCCTCAGTCGGCCTGATTAACAAAGTCTTGGGTCCTGCGTCGGTTGCTGTCCCTTCTTCCATGACGTCAGGTCGTCAGGGGTATAAAACATGCAGCTGACATCATTACATCAGTTTTTCTTGCCCCAGATGTCAGGTGCCCCCCAAATGGGGAGCAAATAAAATTAGAAACACAAAAAATATACCTCCAATCCCAAAAGCAAATACACCAAAAGGGCTTTTAAGCATAGTGAAAGAAAGTAGAGGTATAGTCAAAGAAAAATAGGGGGCTGGAGGGAGGGTAACCAGGACTGCAACATTGAATACACTCTAACATCTACATTTATGGTAAGTGTACACAACTGTACTATGTTCTTCGTGTTTTACTGCTGCAGTCATTACATTTGGGTAGATTCCCAAAGCAATGGTTGGGTGGAGGGAATTATACAGCATTAGGACCAGCTATACAGCAGTGGCAAAGCCAGCACTGGATTTATAGAAAAGTGGTAAATGGCAATGTTTGGTGAACGTATGAACTGAGCTCCAGGTAGCAGCTTCTAGAATGTCCCTGGTAGGAACACCTCTTATGAAGGCTGCCGAAGTAGATGCAGCCCTGGTGGAATGGGATCTGATCCCCTGGGGGATAGTCTTTCCATGGTGCATATAGGAAAAACAAATACAATGGTTTATCCATTTGGAAATGGTTTGCTTTGAAACAGCCTTTCCCTCTGCCCATGCAGCAAATGCCACCAGCAGTTGTTCAGATTTTCTTTGAGATTTTGTTCTGCTTAAGTAAAATCTAAGTTGTCTGTGTACATCCAATAAATGCAGAATCCGCTCCCCCTTGTTTTGTGGATTGGGAAAGAAAGTTGGCAAATGAATGGTCTGATTAAGAGCCACACTTGATACCACCTTAGGCATGAAGGATGGATTGGTCCTGAGAGATACCCTGTCCACATGGAAAACGATGAAAGGCTCTACTGCCATAAGAGCCTGTAATTCTGAAATCCTTTTACCTGAAGTGACTGCTAAAAGGAAAGCTGTTTTCCAGGAGAGAAATTTTAAGTATGCAGTAGCAGCTGGCTCGAAAGGAGGTAGAGTGAGCTTTTCCAATACAAAACTGGGGTCCCAGGCAGGGGTTGGAGCTCTCCTAGGCGGTCTTAAGTTTTTGGCCCCTCTGAGATACTGCTTTAGCAGGGGATGAAAGAAGAGGGGAGGTTCTGTGTTGTAATGAGCTAAAATGGCTGAGGCATGGATTTTTATGGAAGAGAAAGACAGGCCCTTGTGAAGCATCTCAGTTAAGTATTGTAAAATCTGAGGAATGTTGGGCACTGCTGTGCTTATCCCTTGAGAGTGATTCCATGCACAGAATATTTTCCATTTGTCAGCATAAGATTTTCTAGTACTAGGCCTTCTCGCCTCCAAAATGACATCCATCACAGGTTTGCTGAGGGATGCTAAGGGTGAATTTAGGTGATTAACCACGCTGCAAGATTCGAAGTTTGGAGCTGAGTCTGCAGAATTTGGTTGTTCTGCTGAGACAGTAAGTAAGGTGTCTGAGGCAGGTGCCATCGTGGAAGGTGCGACACATTGCGCAGGAGTGGGTACTAGTGTTGGCAAGGCCAGTCTGGAGCAATCAAAATCATTTTTGGTTTGTACTGTTTGACTTTTAGAGAACTTTGGAGAGCAGAGGCAGAGGGGGAAAGGCATAGACTGATAGTTTTTTCCAGCTAAAGGATAGAACATCCACTTTCCAGGCTTTTTTGTGATGAGTTCTTGTGCAAAATTTGTCCAACTGATAGTTCTGGGGTAAGGCAAAAATATCTAGGTCTGGGCTCCCCCATTTGTGTGTCAACATGTTGAAAATCCATGGTTCCAGTTTCCATTCATGTGGGTCCATGAGATTTCTGCTTAGTTCGTCTGCTAGAGTATTCAGCTTTCCTGTCAGGAATTGTGCTTGTAGTTGTACTTGATAGCTCAAGGCCGTGTTCCACAATGCCATGGCTAGTCTGCAAAGGGGGTAGGAGTGTGTACCCCCCTGCTTGTTTATGTACCACATAACCGTGGTGTTGTCTGTCTTTATCATTAATTGTCCTGGAAGAAGGTAGTCCTTGAAGGCTGTCAGTGCATTCTGTACAGCTAGCATTTATTTTTGATTGATATGAAGGTGCATTTGATTTGAGCTCCATTTGCCCTGAATGCACTTCCCTGCCAGATGTGCCCTCCAAGCATAGTCTGATGCGACTGTAGTTAGGGTTTGGGCGGCAGGGGGTGGTATGAATGGCAGTCCCTTGTTTTAGTGGCAGGCCTCTGCCCAACATAGGAACTCTATTTGCAGGCAAGGTATGATAGGATTAATTGTTTCCAGGCTGTGACAATGCTGACTCCATAGACTTTTTAAGTACCACTGAAGTTTCCTCATATTCAGTCTTGCATATGGAATTAGAAGAATGCAGGAGGCCATGAACCCCAAGGCTTGCAGTATTTGCCTTGCAGAAAGCAGGGGTTTTGTGGCCACCTGTTTGAAGTAAGTCACCAAATTAATTTGCTTGTCTGGCGTAAGGAAAGCCATTTGGGCAGTTGCATTCAAGCTTGCACACAGGAATGTAATTTTTTGAGAGGGTACCAGCTGTGATTTCTTTTCATTTATAGTGTACCCTAGACAAGTTAGAAACCTTTTTACAAAAGCCAGATGGTTTAGAAGCGTGTCCTTGTTTTCTGCCTGAATTAGACAATCGTCCAGGTATGGATATGTTTGAATATTTCTTTGCCTGCAAAATGCAATTACTGGAGCCAGGCACTTTGTAAAGACCCTGGGCACAGTAGATAAACCATAGGGCAGTGCAGAGAACTGGTAATGCAAGTAGCCTGCTTTGAAGCGGAGATATCTTCTGCAAGATTCCCTGATTGGGATGTGCAGGTAAGCCTCTTTTAAATCTAGAGTTGCCAACCAGGCATCTTTCCCTAGCATAGGAAGTAACTGGTGAAGAGTCAGCATCCTGAATTTTGGAATGTCCAGAAAGGTGTTTAGAGTAGATAAGTCCAGGATTGGGCGCCATGACTTGTCTTTTCTGGGTACCAGGAAAAGTCTTGAATAGAAACCTTGTCCCTTTTCCTCTTCTGGCATTGGTTGAATAGCTCTCCTGCTCATGAGGGAGTACTTGTTTCTGGACCTCTGCCCACTGTTTTGGGGGCAGGTCTGGCCATTCTTTTGGAATTGGCAACGTGTGGAAATGAAATCTGTATCCCTGGGATACTATATTTAAAACCCATTTGTCCTGGGTTATAAGTTGCCAGTTTCTTGCATGAAGAGCCAGTTTCCCCCCCAAAGGGGCGGCTGAAAGGTAAGTGCTTGCTAAGTGTAAAGGGAAGTCATTGAGATTGCTTACCATAGGGAGGTATCTTGTTTCCAGATTTGGAAGAGGAGGCACCCCATTGTTTTGTTATGAAAGTCCCTTGTGACTGAAATCTGGAGCCTTTGGAATGTCTGGGTTTGACTTGAGTGGCTCTCGAAGGAACTGGAAAGGACCAGTTCTTAGTAGGCCAGTGCCTACCAAATCTTGGAGGTTGCACTTGTAAGAAATCTTTCACAGTTTGCATAGATTTAGCTTCATCTTCCATCTTTTTTAAAACTTCTTCAGCCTTATTACCAAAGAGACGGTCCTGTTGTAAAGGAGCATCTAACAATTTTGCTTTAACATGATCAGGCAGATTTTGCTCTTTGAGTCAAGCATGCCTTCTTAGCACAGACCCAGTTACAGCAGCCCTGCAAGAGGCCTCCAAAGAATCAAAACCACATTGCAAAGTATGTTTTCCAACTTGCTCAGCTGAATGCAATAAATCCTGTAAATCTTTGTTTTCCACAGTCAGAAATTAACATAATTTTCTGTTTAAGCAGTCCCATGATATGCTGTTGATATTTTAGCATATGAAATTGACAGTTTAAAGCCCTGACTGCCAGGGGTGCAGAAGTGGAAAAAGATGCCCAGACAGTTCCAATAGTAGTAGGAGCAACAGGTCTTATAAAAAAGATTCTACAGTCGTATTTAGACATGTTACCAGTACATGTAACCCGGTATAAATTGCAGAAGGAGTCATTACTGGGCACACTGCGGGCGCTACAAAGAGCAGTTCTGGCTGACAACAAAGACTGAAACAATACTAATGTCATGAACTTTAATCGTAGTTTGACTTAGGAATGGGGTTCATTCCAGTCATGTTATTAGAAACCCAAAAGATTTGGAGAAATTAACAAAAAGGTTTTACAGGAATGAGACGTGTACTAATTGGTTCTCTGACAGAGTAACAGATGGATGGAATAGACTTCTAAATTACATTAAAGCAAGCACTAGTTTAGATATTTTTAAGAACAGCCTGGACACTTATTATGGGAACAAATGCTTTGGTATATTGGCAGGCTATAAGGGCCCATTAATGCCAGTGCTTGAAATATTTGCATGCATCAATGTATTCAAACATTAAAACAGCTAACACATCTCTGATAAGCTACTATATACATACACACACAACACATACACACACAAACACACATACATTATATATATCTAGATGGAATCACTACTAAATCTCGAAATTCCACAATCCCGAGACTCTGTAACCCGAGGACCAGAATCTCGAGATTGCGGAATCTAAAACATAAAAAAAAAAAAAAAAAAAAACATTTTCTAATGTATATGCAGGGGGGCAAGCTCCCCTGCATCCCCTACATGGGGGGGCTGTGCCCCCCACACCCCCTGCAATTTAAATATACCAACTCCGAGATCGCACTACAGTGGAATGAACGGCAAAATAGTGCCATGCAGAGCACAACAGAAACTTTGCCGTTCACTCCAGTGTAGTGCGATCTCGGAGTTGGTATATTTAAGTTGCAGGGGGTTTGGGGGGGTGCAGGGGGGCTTGCCCCCTTGCATATACGTTAGAAAATGTTTTTTTTTTTTTTGGTTTACTTTCTTTTTTTTTTTTTTATGTTCGAGATTCAACAATCTTGAGATTCTGGTCCTCGGGATTCAGAGTCTCGGGATTGTGGAATTTTGAGATTTAGTAGGGATCCCATCTAGATATATAGATATGTGGTTATTGTATGGAAAGCTTTAGTAAGGGTATCTCATCCAGGGACAAGGTGGTCATAACATCCCTGTATTCTTCCCTTACAAGTCTGATTATTGAATACAATGCCTCTTTTGGCATGTGCCTCACAAAGCACACGCAGCAGCTGGAGAGACCACAGAGATTCCTCACCCAGAGAATACAGGGCCTCAAACATCTACTCAGTCTCCTACAGACTCCTCAGCAGTGACTTCTGCCTGGCATGCAAAGCAATCTCAGTCCCCGCCCTGATGGGACTTGCTGTATATCCGCAAGTCAAGCTCTACTCAAGTAACCCGCACGCGAGACCTCAACCTGGTCTGTGACATCAATAGGACTTGTTGGCGAGAAAGATTTGTGTCCCAGAGACTCCACCTTTTGTGGAATAGACTCCCTCTCCACTTAAAGCAGAGTACATCATTAAACCTTTTTAAGTGCAACCTGGATAACTGGATGGGGAACAGAAAATACACCCCACGGATTCCACGTACGTCCCCTGCTGGACACTGGCTAAATAGGTGGCTAGATTTTTGGCTAGGCATGTAAGGGCCTCAGGGCCAATAGTGTAGTAACTTCCTATAATCCCATGATTCTTGTGTGTGTGTGTGTGTGTGTGTGTGTGTGTGTGTGTGTGTGTGCATAGAAAATACACTACATTATCAAACTTGCTAGGTTCTGAAGCTTCAGTTCTGAGTCTCATCTCGATCCAATGGTATCGGCATCAAAAGAGATTGGGATATAGTTGGGGTTGAAGATGCCTGGAGCTCCAACACTGACAAAGGAGTTATGGTTCCAATGAACCCAAAGCCAATGGTTGGATCGGTGCAGAATCTTAAATGGGAGGTTAAGATGGCCAACAATCGGCACCTTCCCAAGGAATGGTGCTGGGATAAACCCAAGCTGAATCGACAACTTCAAACATTTCCTCATCATTTTGTTGATGTCCATCTCTGTAAGGCTTCCAGATGACCAAGAGGATGAAGCTACTGAGGAAGGTCAAGAGTATCTCTTTTCTTGAAGTATGAATGTAGTGTTGAAGTGAATGAAGTCTTAAAGTCATCAGTTCCAGTGAAAAAGGTGCCCTTGGAGAAGGGGTACTGGGCCGAGGGGTTGTCGGTTCTGCCTTCTTGGAATTTTAGGGTAAGCACCAACAGATGTGGTAGTTTCCGGTAATCTCTCTTCTTTTTTTTTTTTGAAGCTTTCAATGGAGATTTGCTTTTTTCCTTTTTTTGACCATATTGTGAGATTTTGTTTTAGTTTTATCCTTCTTTTTGCTGGAAAAGGTAGAAGAAGAAAAGGTAAAAGGGTAGCTTCTGTCTGAGCTAGAAGGAGTCTCTTATGGACTAATTTATCTTACCATATTTGAAGAGACCTGGCACTGAAGACCACAGAAGACTGGCAGTCCATGTCTCGGTGAGCTACACCAAGACAATTATCACACTTCGTGTGTGGATTCTGAGGGGCCAACCTGTGCCTGGACTCAGAGAATTTCTGAAGACTGATGTTTCTGACATGTTACATTGAAAAAAGACAAAATATCATTTGAGAAATACAGTACATGCTAAACTATCTATAATAACCAGAAAAGCTGTAATAAAGGTTTAACACAACTAGACAAGTCTACAGTATAAATGTATAAATAAGAGAAACTAACTGCTATTAATATTATGCATATTTAAAAAAATCTTAACTATTACTTGTGATTGAAAAAAGAAAACTATCTAGCGAAAGTTAAGGAAACCCTCACGGTAGGAGAGGAGTATAATTCATGAAAACATTTGTGAAATCGTAGACAGCCCTCTGCACATTCGAACAGCAGCATATGAAATATGAGTATCTGTAGTTCAACCTGGGGTATTATGGGTAGGGGAGAAGTCAGAGCTCTGCAACTGATAAGCTCGAGATCATCGCCAAAGGTCGGATCCTGTCGAATCTAAAACCCGCATGTTTGAACAGACAAAAATAGACAACACTTGATCTGTTATTTAAAAGTTCAACAAAACAGAGAGCAAAGCACTCTCAGTAAAGGAGTATTGGAAGAAATGTAATTAAATTACAACAAAATTTTTTTTAAAGGATACAAGAGTCGTCAAAACACAGCTGAAGCCCTCAGGTGGTAAATGAGATCCGAAGTATTAGGATGGAGTTCAGGAAATTATGGTTAAGGGAGGAGTCAGAGCCCTGGAACCATGAAAACATCAAATTCAGTGCAGAGGTCAGATCTGGTTGGATTCGATGTCCCATATGTTGAACTGCACGAAAACAGACAACACTGGATCTTTTTAACATACTGCAGAGATCAGTCAGAGTCTCTGGTGCAAAATGAACAAGGAAAAGACCAAAGCCATTAGTATAAATCTGACAGATAAGGAAGAACTAACGGCCAAATTTTCCGGTATGTTGGAGGAAAAGAAAGTTGTGTAAAATCTTACCATAACCATATATGCCCTTCTTTTCCATGTTGCAGTATTCTACATGTGGGTTTACCCTTCTTCCTTTTGCGTACGTCCAGCCAGTATTCCGAAGTTTTTCAGTCCCTCAAGGTGCGTCGGGCATCTGATGTGGCTGCAGGAATGTGGGCCATAAAAGTGACATTTGCACGCACCAGCCCTCAGAAGAGAAAGCCCCAGTTGGAGGCAGTCCTAGTAGGGCATAGCCCATCCAGTGCCATCCAGAAGAGCAAGTGCAACCTGACAGGAGGGGAGGGAGGGCGGGAAAGAATACAGAAGCATGAAAAAGAAGGACATATATGGTTAGGGTGAGATTTTACACAACTTTCCTATGTCCTTCTATTCCAGTGTTGCAGTATTCTACATGTGGGTGAGTGCCAAAGCTCACTGTGAATTGGGTGGTGGTCTCAAATAATTTTCCAGGAATCTGTGAAGGATAGCCCTGGCAAACACCACCATGGCCCTAGAGATATGGTCCAGCTTGTAATGTTTGGTGAAAGTGTGCACTGAGGACCAAGTAGCTGCTTCAAGGATCACGTTGTTGTCTAGCCCTTTAAAGAAGGCTCCAGAAAAGGCCATTGCTCTGCTGGAGTGGGCTTTAATATTGCCCTGCAAAGTTTTCCCATGGCATAAGTAACAGAAGGAAATGGCTCTGGAAATTCAGGCTGAAATGGTCTGTTTGACCACTGCTATCCCCAGGGCTCTGGGGTGGAAGGAGACAAACAGTTGGCCAGATTGACTTGGTTTTATGTACATAAAGCCTAAGCTGTCTGTGTTCATCTAGGGAATGAAGTACCCTCTCACTATCCCTCTGCGGATTGGGAAAAAAGGTGGGCAGATGTATGGCCTGGTTCAAAGATAGGTAATTCACTGCCTTGGGCAAGAAGGACGGGTTAGTCCTGAAAGTAACCCTGTCAAGGTGGAAGACTAGAAAAGGTGGTGTAGCCATTAGAACTTGTAGCTCTGAGACCCTCCTGGCTGAGGTCAGAGCCACCAATAAAACAGTTTTCCAAGTGCAAAAATTTAGGAAGGCTTTGTCTGCTGACTCAAAAGGAGCTAGGGTGAGTTTTTCTAGTACATAGTTAAGGTCCCAGGGAGGAGGGAACAGTTTCCTGGGAAGTCTTAGGTGAAGCACCCCTTTGAGGAAGAGTTTGGCAGGAAGTCTGGATGCTAGGGGTGGATCCAGAAAAAGACAGGCAGAGACTGCAGACAAGTGTGCTTTCAAAGAAGAGTAGGCCAGACCTGTCTGCAATAGTTCACACAGGTAAGACAGGATAAGAGGGATGTCACTTGCCAGCAGGTCCAACTGTCTTTTGTGACCACCATATGGAAAACCTTTTCCACTTTGAGAGGTAAGATTTTCTTGTGTTAGGTTTCCTGGCCTCCTGCAGGACACTGAGTATGTCCTCATTGTACAGGTGTCTAAAGGGAATCAGAATCCTATCAACCACAGGGTGAGGTGCAGAGATTGCCACTGTGAGTGTATCTGTGTTCCCTTGTGCTGTGTGATGAGGTCCACTGAGGGGGGTAACTTGTGGTGACTGCCCTTGGACAAATGAAGGAGGAGGGGGAACCAGTGCTGTCTTGGCCAGTAGGGAGTCACCAGCAAGATTTTTGGTGTGTCCTGCTGAATTTTCAGCAGCAGCTTCTGAATCAGAGGGAAGGGTGGGGGAGCATACATAAATTTCCCCTTCCAAGTGATTGAGAAGGCATCTGTTGCCAGTGCCTTCTGGTGTCCTGGTGCAGAAGCCAGGAAGTTGCCTGTTGATGGAGGAGGCAAACAGGTCTATTTGAGGTGTACCCCACCAGTGGACCAGATCCAGGAAGACATCTCGGTGAAGCATCCATTTGTGGTGGTTTGAGATAGTCCTGCTGAGATAGTCTGCCTGGGGGTTGTGAAGGAAGGGGATGTAAACTGCCTGTATGTTAATCCCATGTGAGGTGGCCAGTTCCTACACCAGCAGAGCTAGTCTGCAAAGGAGGTAGGATTTGGTCCCTCTCTGTTTGTTGAGATACCACAGGACAGTGGTATTGTCCATCAAAATCTTGAGATGGCCTTGCTGAAGGTACGGTAGGAAGGCTTGTAGAGCCAGGAGGATTACCCTCATCTCTCTGACATTGATGTGCTCTAGCTTGTGTGTATTTGGCCACAAACCCTGCACCTGTCTTTCACCTTGTGTTGCTCCCCAGCCCAGATCTGAAGCATCTATATGCATGATCTGAGTGGGTGGGAGTGGTTGGAGAGGAAGGCTTGGGTTCTTGGCCACCTGTCCTAGCCACCACTGAATTAGAAGTTATGTACTCACCATAACGTTCCATCTGAGTAGGTGACTTCATTTGGATGCAACCTGTGGGTATCGGATCCGACCTCGGATCCGAGCCGGCATTTCAAAAGCTTAGGCTCCGAGCTCCTAGCTCCTCCCTCTACCCATAACCCCTTGCCAATCCCTGACTGACCTCAGATTGAGTTTGCCTAAATAATACTGACAACAGTACCTGAACAAAGCAAAAAAATACTCGCTGTATAAAGGTCAGGGGGATGGAGGGGACAGTTGCATCCAAATGAAGTCACCTACTCAGATGGAACGTTATGGTGAGTACATAACTTCTAAATCTGAAGTAGGCAGACTTCATTTGTCTGCAAACTGTGGGACAGAGTCCCCAGCTACCTGAATCTTGGGCCGTCATGGAAGGATGTTTCGAGCACCGCTGAGCCAAAGGATGCTCTTCCTCTGGAAACAACATCCACCTTATAATGAGAAATAAAGGTATGAGGTGAGGCCCAAGTGGCTGCCGCAGATATCATCCAATGACACACGGGACTTAAAGGCGGCTGACGTGGAGACTGCCCTAGTAGAATGAGCCGTAACCCTCTGAGGAGCAGGTCTACCTGAAGTGTCATAAGCCTGCAGAATACAATTAGCAATCCACCTAGATAGTGTGACTTTAGAAACTGCTTTACCCAAAGCAAATTTAGCAAAGGAGACGAACAACTGATCTGATTGCCTGTGACCAGCTGTTCTGTGAATATAAAATCGTAATTGTCTATGAACATCCAAGGAATGCAGTTTGTATTCTCCTTTGTTTGAGTACTTGGGAAAAAACACAGGTAAGTTGATTGATTGGTTGATATTAGATTCTGAAGAGACCTTTGGAAGAAAAGATGGATTGGTCCTGAGGCACACCCTATCTGGAAAGAAGGAAAGGTAAGGCGGCTTGACGCATAGAGCCTGAAGTTCAGACACCCTTCTGGCTGAAGTGATAGCTACTAAGAAGGCAGTCTTCCAGGAAAGGTACTTCAGGTCTGTAGACGCTGCAGGCTCGAAGGGAGGAGCAGTAAGAGCTTGCAAAACTAAAGATAGGTCCCAAGGTGGTACAATGTCTTTGACTGGAGGCCTCAACAAAAAGATACCTTTAAAAAGGTTTTGCACAATTTCGCCGTCATGAGGGGAGCTGTGTCATGACCAATGTGATAATGAGAGATGGCTGCCAATTGTACCTTAATCGTGGAAGAACTTGCCCCCTGATGAAAGAGGTCTGTTAAAAAATCCAGCACTGCCGACATAGGTGCTGAAAAAGGATCCAAACTTTTCTGGACCGCCCAAATAGAGAATCTCTTCCATTTACTCCAATAAACCTGCCTAGTGGAAGGTTTATGAGCTGCCACTAGAATGGTCTTGACCGGTGACGAGATACCGGGAGTCCTAATCAAGGATGGAACTGGAGCAGCCAAGCTGTCAATTTCAGGGTGCGAAGATTGGGAACCGAAATTCCCAGAGGATGGGAGATGAGATCCGGAATTGGATCCAGAATCCAGGGTGGATTCACTTTGTGAGACCATACAAAGGGGAACCAGGGTTGACGAGGCCAGAACGGGGCAATGAGAATCATTCTGCTCCCCAAACTGTTGGCTTTCTGCAGAAGCCTCTGCATTACAGGTAGTGGAGGGTAGGCATAAAGGAGACCGGGAGGCCAAGCATGCACCAGCGCATCTCTCGGGAATTCCCCTGGTGGGGGAAGCAGAGCGAAGAAATTGTCGCATTTGGCGTTTGAGGAAGAGGCAAAAAGATCGCAACAGGGTTGCCCCCAAACGGCAAAAATCTTCTTCACTACCTGAGGATTGAGAGACCACTCGTGAGGGGAAGGAATGGTGCGACTGAGTTTGTCCGCAAGGATGTTGGATCTTCCCGGAATGTGCGTTGCTACAAGAAAGCGTTTGGTGGAAATTGCCTATTCCCAGACTCTCATGGCCTCTCGACAAAGGTGATAGGACCTGGTTCCTCCCTGTTTGTTGATGTACCAGACTACCGACATGTTGTCTGTCTGAATCGCAATAGTCCCTGAAGGAAGAACGTGGTGAAGTGCTTGCAACGCTAGGAGCACCGCCCTCATTTCCAGGACGTTTATATGCAACAAAGTCTCTGTGGAGTTCCACGTGCCTTGGACAACCTTCCCCGCAGAATGCCCCCCCCCACCCGAGGCAAGAAGCGTCCGTGGTCACTGTGGCTCGGGGAAATGTTGCACAAAAAGGTCTCCCTGTCAGAGGCTCCGGAGATCGAAGCCACCAAAGAAGGGAATCCTTGCATGCTTTGCTGACCGCTATCGGAGTGTTGAGAGAGGAACAGAGAGGGGACCACTGAACTTGAAGGGTCCATTGAAGAACCCTCATGCGTAGGCGCGCATGAATAAGAAGCGGGATAGCTGCCGCCATCGATCCTAGGGCCCTCAGGACCGAAGCTGCTGTCGGAAATGGTTGCAGGACCGCTGCGACATGACACTTCAGGTTGGAAATTCTGTCTGGGGTGAGGAAGGCTCGCATTGACCTGGTGTTTAGTCTTCCTCCTATGAAATCTATAACTTGAGTGGGGTGCAGTAAAGATTTCTCCCAGTTGACAGTGATGCCCAGCCTTGGGGCTATACGAAGGAAGTAGTCCCTGGCTGAGCACAGAAGATGCCTTGATGATGCCGTTAGGAGCCAGTCGTCCAGGTACGGAAAGACCTGTAATCCCTGGAGCCTCAGGTGGGCCACTACAACAGCTAAAACCTTGGTGAACACCCTGGGGGCTGAGGTGAGACCAAAGGGAAGGACCCTGAACTGATGATGACTGGCTCCCAGCCGGAAGCGAAGAAACCTCCTGGACCGTCTGTCCATGCGAATGTGGTAGTACGCGTCCTTGAGGTCGATGGAGCACATCCAGTCGTTCTCCCTCAAGAGGGGGAGTATAGATTGAAGGGTGACCATCCGGAACTTTTGCTTGGTTACTGACAGGTTCAGCAGGGAAAGATCTAAGATCGGTCTTAAGTCCCCCGTTTTCTTTGGCACTAAAAAGAACCTGGAGTAAAACCCTGACCCGGTTTGATCTGGGGGGATGCACTGGATAGCTCTTTTTTCTAGCAGCTGTCCGATTTCGATAGCTGCTGCCTCCCTTTGGTCGGGTGGAACATCTGGGAGGCTGTGAGATCTGGGAACTTTGTATAGGGGAATTGTATAACCTCTGGATATCACACGAAGCACCCAACGGTCTGTTGTGATGGACTCCCAAGAAGTTAGGTGCCTCGAAAAATGCCCCCCGACTGCCTCCAGAGACGGACAGCCGGGCAACCCTTCAGGGCTGCTGCGTGGGTCTATCAGAGAAAGGTTCTCTGGACCCAAAGTTGCCAGGAGCCCCCCTGCCTCTAGGACGGCGACCTCCCCGTCCTCCTCTGCCACGGAAGGACTGGTTATCCGGAGCCGGTTGGGACTGCTGCGATTTCCGGAACCACATCTTCTTCTGTCCCTTTTGGTTCTTCGAGAAGGACCTCTGGGGAGCTGAGAAGCGGACTCCGACGGCAGACAGCGTCTTCCCGTCCTTCTTGCTCTGGACTAATGTTTCGCGAACAGTTTTGCCAAACAAGGCAGAACCATCGAAGGGGGCATTCGCGAAGGTCGCCTTGAAGGGCTCTGAGAAATCACAGTGGCGGAGCCAGGCCTGCCGCCTCATGACTAGGCCTGCTCCGCTGGCTCTAGCGGCTCCCTCAGTAGCGTGAGAAAGCAGCCGCATAGATGTGTTAGAAACTGATCTAAGAGTGGCCATTCGGGTGGAGTATACCTGCTTATCCTCACTCGACATGGACTCTGGGGGAGATGCAGCGTATTCTTTAATCAGATCCCGCTGCATCCTGATAACATGTGCCATGTAGTTCAGCGCTCTCAAAGAGAAGGTTGCTGAACTGAAAACTCGCTTCCCAATGCAATCCATCGAGCGGGACTCCTTGCCCGGAGGATGCATAGAGGGACTCTCCTGGGCCAATTCCCTCTTAGTGACTGCAGCCATCATCATGGCATCTACTGGGGGGCCTTTAATCCAGTGAGTGCGGTCCGCCGGAGGGGAAAGGATACGGTCAGGACGCTTGGGTACAGGCTCAACGGTGTCCGGATCCTTCCACGCTCTGATGGATATAAGGTCCACCAGAGGATCGGCAGGAGGGGACACCCAAGAGGTAGATGGGCCCGCCTCGAATGCCTCCAAGAACACAGACTCGTCTGAGGAGGCCTTGGGGGCTGACCACCCTCCCCTGATCCTCAACATTTCCATAATGTCTCCAAATGAGACGTCGGTAACGGACTCGGGGGAGTCCATGTGCCTCCTTTTGCACTTACGCTTCCGAGGTACTTCTTCGGGGGGGCTGTCCGAGGAGTACTCTTCCGCAGCTGGATGTTCCAAGGGAACTACTTGGGACATCGAGGCGGGCTGTCCCTGGGACCGGCTGGTGGGGGCCTGGCCCAACTGCAACGGAGCGCGGGATGGAGCCGTGGCAGGGACCGGGGGTCCGGCAGCCCTCAACAGTGCCCTTTCCACTACGTCGAAGGCCGAGGGGGAGCCAGCTTCTCTAAGCCCCGAGAGCCGACCCCCACTCGGATCCGACGCACGGATCGGAGCCGGAGCCAAAACCGTCGGATCCGAGAGACTGGTGTGCTCCGACCTAGATGGAGCCGAAGACACACCAGCTCCCTCGGATCCGAGGCTCGGTCCTCGGTTCCGAGAGGTCGGGTCCGGCACCAAGCACTCAAGGGATGGGACGGATCCGAGGTGCGCCGACCTATCGGATCCGACCCACCCCCGGATCCAACTCTGCCCGGCGCCGACAGCTCCGAACCCATGGTGTGGGTCGGAGAAGGAGCCAAAGGGGCGAAAAAAGGGGTCGAAGCCCCTCCCGGATGGGGGGGGGCTAGGAGCACTCCCATTTGCATTTGGGCCTGGATGAATTTCCTCATCATCCGGTCCATATCTGCTTCACTCATAGAAAAGGTGGACCTAGTCGAGGCCACCGAAGCGGATCTGGAGAGCCGCCTTGGGGACCTCGCTGAAGGGCTAGCCTCCTCCTCCTCCTCGGGCCCAGGAGAGAACCGAGGGGAGTGGAGCCGAGGAGGAGGAAAGCTAGAAGGCACAGGAGAGGCCCGCTTGGATGGAGGAGCCGAACTAGAAGTTTCAGCTCTCCGTTTGTGGTGCCTCTCCCTGTGCCTCTCCTTCTTCTCTCGCTCCCTAGAAGACTCTCTCTCCTCCGGCATCTTAGAGGGAGGTTGAGTCCCAGCCGGTGGAGGAGAGCCCACAGCAACTGTTTGCTGTGTAGAAGGGGCAGAAGCCGAAGCGGTATCTGGAGGGAGAAGTCCCGCCAGAACCAGCTTCGACCTCCGCTCCCTCAAAGCTCGGGGGTTGAACCCTGCACAAATGGTACAACCAGAAGACAGGTGTTCAACCCCCAAGCATTTAACGCACCGAGTGTGGCCATCCGCTGGGGACAGCTTATGGCCACACTCGGTACATTTAGAGAATACTGCCTTATGGGCTTCAGACATGTTAAGCCCTAACAGGCCTAAAATACACACACACACACACACACACAAACTACGCAAAACCCGAGAAAAAATTAAAAGAATAGAGAGAGGAAAGCCTAACACAAACACCTCTAACTAATTAAATTAAAAAAGTTAAAGTTTTTCAAAATTTTCCTGTCAGAAAACTTATCTGCACTAGGAGCTCTAGGAATCCGTCGCAACTTGAAAGCGGCAAACGAAATCTGAGGTCAGTCAGGGATTGGCAAGGGGTTATGGGTAGAGGGAGGAGCTAGGAGCTCGGAGCCTAAGCTTTTGAAATGCCGGCTCGGATCCGATACCCACAGGTTGCAGACAAATGAAGTCTGCCTACTTCAGATTTTCCTGTTTCAGTCAGGCAGGGAAGAAGTGGTACCCTGAATTCCAGGGGATGGGAATGCTGGGTCCAGACCAACCGAAGATACCACTGTAGTTTCCTCATGTGTAGTCTTGCTAGGGGGAGCATGGGTATAGTGGCTGCCATGTAACCCAGAAGTCTCAGGTACTGCCCTGCTGTCAGTTCTGATGCTTGGAAGACGCCGAACAGGTGTTCTGTCAAGGACACCACCTTGTCTGGTGGCAGGAAGGCCTTCATGAGGTCTGTGCAAATCCTGCACCCCAGGAAAACAATGTCCTGTGTGGGCTCCAGATGGGATTTTGGGAAATTTATTTGAAATCCTAGAGACTGCAAGAGGGACAGAAGAACCTGAGTGTAAAGAATGAGGGTCTTCTGATTGTCTGCCTCAATTAGCAGGTCTACGTAAGGGAATATTTGGATACCCTTTGTCCTGCAATAAGCGATGACTGGAGCCAGACATTTTGTGAATACCCTGGGTGCCGTGGAAAGCCCGAAGGGCAAGGCACAGAATTGAAACTGGGATGAGCCTACCAAAACCTCAGTTACTTCCAGAATGTGGCCTTTATTGGGATGTGCAGATAAGCATCCTTTATATCTAGGGTTGCCATGAATCCTTGAGGCAGGAGCAGAAGGAGGAGGGTGGGGAGAGTGAGCATCCTGAAGGTAGCACCTTTAGGAAAGGGTTGAGACGCGAGAGATCTAGTATAGATCTCCATGGTCCATCTTTTCTGAAAACCAGAAAAATTCTGGAGTAAAATCCTCTCCCTTTTGTTTCCAGAGGCACTGGTTCTACGGTGCCTTGAGTCAGCAAAGCTTGCAGTACCGGTTGCAGGAGTAGCAGCTTACTGCTGGGTGGCCGTGGAATGCCCAATTTTACTGGGAGGGTGATCCAGGTCATGAAGTAATCGTTTTGGATGATTGAAAGAACCAATTTGTCTGAGGTAATGTGGGACCAAACAGGGAGACAGTGAGAGAGACGGGCAGAAAGGGGTAGGGGGTTAGGAGGGGTAGGTAATGAGGTTGGCAGGTAGTCAGACACTACCTGCCCTATCTTGAAAGGGAGATCTCTGGCTGGTGGCTGGAGAAGCTCTAGCCAGAGACCTGCTTTCTAGGAGGTCTCCTGAGCCTGGAGGGAGCCACAGGGTGAGAAGGTTTTCTAATTTTATTTATTTTATTTTTTTATTTTTACATTTGTTTAATTTTATTTATTTTATTTTTTTATTTTTACATTTGATTACTGGGAAAGTCTGACTGGACGGAATGTCCATTTTCAGCAGAGGCCCGGGGAGAAAAGCTCCACATAGAACAAAGTAAGAAAAGATGTTTAAAGTACAGATGAAAAAAGAAGGAAGATTATAAATAAAAAACAGCTGTACATAGAGTAAAGAGTTTGTAGGATTTTTAGTCTGGGGCAGAGCAAGAGCAGAGCCATTTAGTGGCAAGGTGGGTTTTTAGTGTTTGTTTAAATGTAGTTAATGTAGTGCTAGATGTGATGTTACTAGGTACAGAGTTCCAAGTCTTAGCAATATAATGAGAGTAGGTGGAGTCCCAGCACGATTGTGTGCTGTTGAAATTTGTATGAGGGGCTTATTGTTTAACCGCAGCATTCTGCCACAGGAATAGGACTCGAGCAAGTCTTGTAATGATGGAGTTTTGGCAGAATGATAGAAGCTTTTGTAAGCCATCTTAAGCTGAGACAAGTGTACGAGATGGGGAAGTTCTAACCAGCGTAGTTTCCTTAGGGCAGAGCAACGGTGTGATCTCATTGTAGAGTTTGCTGCATATCTAGCTATTTTATTGTAGCAGGCCTCCAGTTTTACCAGCTCAGTTTTCCTGAAGTTAATAAATATAGGTGATGCATATAAAAGAGTTGAGGTCAAATAGTTTGGGCAATAGCTATTTTTGTTCCTATATAGTGTACCTAGTTTTTTGTGCACTTACTTAACTGATTGAGAGATATGGATGTCAAGTCTCATGTTAGTGTCAATTTCGACCCCTAGCAATTTGGTATGTGGGGAGGGAGTGATAGTAGTATTATTTCTGGATACTATCTGAAAAAATTCTGTGTTTACAGTAGCTTTGTTAGGATGGAATAGCATGAGCTTTTGTCTTGTTGGGGTTTAATAATAAGCAGGAATTTGTTAGCCAGGACTCTATTTTGAGGAAGGATGACTGAGTGAGTACCTGCAGTTCAGGAAGGATAGTGGCAGCACACAATACTGTAGAGTCATCAGCATATTCAGTAATTGTAGCAGAGGAGGCCACAGTACAAGCTTGTTAGTAAATATGTAGAAAAGCAGGGGGCCAAGAACAGATCCTTGGGGAACAACTAGGGTGATTGGTAACAAAGGAGATGGACTTTGTTGCCAACGTACTGCTTGCTGTCTTCCAATTAAGTAACTCTGAAACCATGTAAGTGTAGAATGTGATAAAGCTACATCAGAGAATGCATGTAGAAGTTTGTTGTGATTCACCATATCAAAAGCTTTAGATAAGTCTAAAAAATGGAGGATACATGCTTGCCATTATTTCTATGGTTGTTAACTGTGTTTGTAAATGACAAAAGTGCAGTGGTGGTACTGTGGTGTGGTCGAAAGCCATGTTGAGTGCTGGATAACAACTTATTAGAATTTAAGTGATCCATGAGTTGTTTATGAATAATTTTTTCAAGTATTTTTGATAGAGGAGCTAGAACTGCAATAGGGCGATAGACAATTCAGTAGAATTTCCATCCTTGTGGATTGGGGTTATGTATGAAATCTTCCAAATGGTATGAACGTATTGTTCTAATATAGATCTGTTTATTAGAAAGGAGACAGGGTATGCCATTACTTCAGCAGATAGTTTGAGGAATTCAGGTGGTAAGTGATCTGCAGCTAGAGAAGTGGGTTTTAGTTTTCTAACAGTATGTAGTGATGCTGGTTGAAGAGAGAAGCTGTGCTTGTTTTGATGGGGTGTAGTTGTTTGTGATGTAATAGGAGGGCTGTGGCTATTAGAAAGTTGTAGAATAGTTTCTGTGAAATAGGTGTTAAACTCTGTTACTATACAGTCAGAACTATTTTTTGTAGTGGGGAGGGGGTGTACCAGCTTTACCAGGTCGTAGTATGTTGTTAATACCTGCCCAGAATTTTTGTGGGTTATTGTGGTGTTTAGTTTGTATATGAGAGTAATAATTTATTTTATCCTGTTTTATTTGTGTTTTTGCTTTGTTTCTCAGTTCACAGTAAGACTGCCTAGTAACTTGTGATTTAGTTTTTTGCCAATGTAGCCATGCTTTATCTCTTGCTTTTACTAGACACCTGGAGTTGTTACTTAACCATGGGGCACACTTTGATTTAACTCTAACAGTCCTGGGAGGGGCATGCTCATCTAGGGTAGATAGGAAGGTACTAGTGAAGTAATCAGTGGCTTCATCCAGGGGTAATAGTATAAGAGGGGACCAGTTGCAGTCTCTAAGTATATAAAGGAAAAGATCAAGGTTCATGTTTTTTTGTTCCTTATCTGCCGATATAGTGTCAATTTAGTAGGGAACAGCCGTAGTCTTAGTAGGTATGTTGGGAGATGGTCACTAAGGCTGTCAGCCTGAGTGAAGAGAGCAGTCAGGTCTGTTAGTAAATATCCAGTCTAGAATGGAGCATTTAGTTGATGTTTTGTCTATTCTGGTGGGTTTTTGTATGAGCTGGGTAAACTCATAAAGGTTTACATATTTAGTGGGATATGGGCCACTGCAGTTAGTCCAATCAATGTTCAGATCTCCTAATATAATTGTTTCCTGGGGTAGTTTATGAGAAATGTAATCTAGGATAGATATATTATCCCCTGGGGGAATATATATGCCAATTATATTAATATGTTTTTTAAAATTTATGGTAAGTTTGCAACATGGTATTTCAGCTTTACTGAGGCTTAGGGTGGTTAGATCAACAACTGTAAAAGATAAATCTGTTTTGTGGAATATAGCTACGCCTCCAGCTTTTTCAGCAGTCTATCCTGATGAATAATGCTATAACCAGGGGGGAGAATTTCATCATTTGTAATTTGAGGTTTCAACCAGGTTTCAGTAACCACTAATATGTCTGGTGTATATAGACTAATGCAGGTCATGGATTTTATTGGTAATGCTTCTAATATTCAAATGCAAAAAGAGTATATCACCTTTACATCTTTGGGGAATAATTGTTAGTGGAGTGTGGTTCATGATAGTGTTTATGTCTGAGTTTAGATTAGTGATAAGTCCTGGATTTGGGTGTATATCACCACTTAGTGTTAGTTTGTTGAACAGATATGGTGTGGTCTTTGTGATAGCAAGTATAAGTTTATTGAATTTCACAGATGGTTTTGAAATATTGGGGTGTTTAATAAAGGAGAATCGCATGTAATGTGTTGTTCTGGTGTTTATGAGTGAAGAAGATATTTTAATGTTCATACCTTGAAGTTTGGGTACATAAGGAGTAGAGGTGACACAATCTGGGAGTGGTGCATGAAGTCTGTTTTGGTAAGAAGTAATGTGAGCAAGGGATAATAGGGTTGTTATAAGAGTAATACAACTAAAATTTAGTATCTTGTTGTACATTAGGACTTGAGAGGGAGTGATACGTGAGTTTATGTTAGCCATTGTAAATAATATATGGCAGATTGTAAAGATTTTGGATATCTGTAGCTGTGCCTAAGTACAAACTAAGTTGTAATTTGGCAATTGTTCAAGAGAGAGTGAACTGCATTTTGGCAGGGTAGTTACTATGGAACTTAGAGATGGGCAAAACTAGCAGGTGTTTTAGTTCCTGCATTTCTTTGCCTTTTTGTTGTAGAGACTTGGAGAGGTCAACTACTTTGCTGCCAAACAAGGCAGAATGATCTAGAGGGGCATCAGCCAATTTAGCCCTGAAGTCGTCAGGGAGGGGCTGCAGACACAGCCAAGAGTATCTCCTTAAAGCAGAAGCTGATGCAGCTGACCTAGCTGAGGCTTCATCTGCATCATAGCTGCACCTTATGGAGTGTCTATTCACCTGGGAGGTTTGAGCTAGCAGGGAGGACAGTGATGCTTTGGCTGCACAGTCTGGGATGTCAGCCAATTCCTTAGTGGCCTTCTCCAGCAGGGCTAAGGAATACTTGGGCATGTGAGTCTGGTAATTTGTGGCCCTGAAAGACAGGGTAGCTGAAGTGTAGATTTTTTTCCCAAGACGTTCCATTGTCTTGCTGTCCTTGTCAGCTGGAAGAATGGTTGTGGTAGGAAGCAGCTTGGAAGCCCTACCAGTGGAAATGGAGATAGTGGATGGGTCAGCTGGAGGGCACTTAAGGAGAATTTTTTCTGATTCTGGGACCTTGTACAATCTGTCAGGCTAGCAAAGGGCTGGAGATTGGGTGTCAGGGTTAAGGGATGCTGAGGAAAAGGCATCCAGAAAAGCTGTCAGAATAGGAGGGATAGCAGGAGGACTGGGAGAGTCCATCTGTATGAGGTGATAGAACCTCTTCTGCATCTCAGTCATGTCAGTGAATTCCCACTTAAAGTGATCTTTCATGTTACAGATAGCTTCCCCAAAGGTTAAATCCTCTACTGGGGAGTCAGGCTCAATAGACTCTTCTTCTGGTGATCCATACCCAGGGGAGAGAAGATCTGTGAGGAAGAGGAGAGGGAGTCCTCTGAGGAGTCTATGGCTGAAAGCTTGCCAATCGGGCATGCTTTCAGGCAGCTGAGAGAGATGCTTTGTGTTTTGTTTCTTCTTGAGAGGCCTAGCTGGTGTCCGGCTAGGAGAAGGCCTCGAGTCAGACGAAGGGATGGGATCAGTGGAATCCGACGGGCCAACAGAGAGCGCTGGTTTCCCCCTGGCAACTGAGGCAGACATCTGTAAAACCTCTACAGACATGTCGTCCACTTGGGATTGTGCGGCTTCCTCATAGGTACCTGCTTTACCCTGCCTGGTGGAAGCCGATTCCTCTGCCAGGCCAATGTCAGCCACAGGCTGAAGTATGGGCAATAGAGGCACAGCAGAAGAGCTAGGCCGCATGGCTTTGGCCCTCTTCTTACGCAATTCTGATGGGGTGTTGAACGCACTTTCCATCCCTAATGCAAGCTGCTTTAACCGCTAGTTCTCTAGATAAAGGTTCAGAGCAGGCAAACAGTGATATAAGGCCTTAGGGACAAATGCCTGACAAATAGGGCAGTTCTTGTGGTCGTGTTCCGTACCCAAACAAAACAGGTACTGATCGTGGGTGTCTTTGTGGGGGATCTGCCGGTCACACTTACACTTGCCGTTCTGGATGACATGAACAGACTATAGATAAAAAGAGAAGGACTGAAAGGTTCCCCAACAGGGTAGTTATCTGATTATTTCTAATCTGACGTCAGCGAGTAGCAAGAACACCTGGCGTACGACTGGCGGCTGAAGAGTTCTGAGGGCTGGTGCATGCAGCCATCACTTTTATGGCCCACATTCCCACAGCCATATCAGGTGCCCGTCGCACCTTGAGGGACTGAAAAACTTTGGAATACTGGCCGGACGTACGCAAAAGGAAGAAGGGTAGACCCACATGTAGAATACTGTCACACTGGAAGAGAAGGACATCAGGCTATCAGATGTTTAGGTATATGAGTACAAAGGATTAGCCTACATAAAATCACTTTAGCTAGCAGATCTAGGAGAATCTGTCTCTGTTACCCTCCCTGGGGTAGGAATAAAGAGGCATTGTTGATGTTTCAAGTAGTTTATTCAGTAAAGTAGGTACATGGATGAGTGTTCTTGTTCTAATGTTATTACTACAGGGAGGGTAACAGAGAGGGAGTCTTACAGCTCTGTCTTGTGTTAGTATTAGGAGGTGTTGCTGAATTATGGACATTATCATTCACCCCTAGGAGCCCAGCAGTCAGTTTGCCCCAAATCCTTTTCTGCAATTCTTCAATGCAATCACTCTCAGTTGTGAAATAGGTTCCGAGTGCACTTGTGTTTCACAAAAAGATGAAAGCAAAAACGCACTTAGTCAGTACTACAGGGTTAGACTACAGGTTCAAGCCTTGAGAAAATGCCTTATTTTCTAAATCTCCCAGTACTCAAGGCTAGTTTTAATCCTCAATTCATAATGTTTGTCATTGTAATTTGCAAGTAATAAAGCACTGAAACTGAAAAATAAGTAAAACAAGGTAACTTTAGTAATATATACATTTAAGAATTCTTCTTCTTCTTCTTTTGGCTTTTCACGGTTAGGGGTTGCCACAGAGGATCACCTGTCGGCTCATGAATGGCAGTGGTGTTTTACAGTGTCGAGTTGCCAGCCCGCCACCCGACCTTCCACAAAAGGCACACACACACGCACGTAGTCACGCCTAGGGCCAATTTAGAGTGTCCAATCCACCTATGTGGATTCACATGTCTTTGGGATGTGGGAGGAAACCGGAGCACCCGGAGGTAACCCACGTGACTACAGGGAGGACATGCAGACTCTGCACAGAAGGCACCCCAGCCAAGGATCAAACCGGAGAACCTCTTGCTGTGAGGTGGCAACACTAATTGCTACACCACCGCGGCCGCCCCAATATATACATTTAACTTGTTTAAATGTAAATGTAAAATTGCTATAGAATATGTTATCATATACAAATCACACTCACCTCAATATTTTTCTCAGTTTCGTACGAGGGACATTCTGTAATGACAGAGACAGTGGAAAATTCAAGTTTTGGTGCAATTCCCTGAAGAAGAAAATAAGGAATTACATGTGAATACACTGCTCACAAAAATGAAAGCAACCTCTATATCATGGTCACGTGAATCAGCAAGATTGTTCTTAACAATCAAGGATTTCAAAAGACACATAAGCAATTAACTTGGTAGAAAATGTAACCAGTCCCTATCTTCTTGCTGTTTCCGAGTACATCTCATAGCTTGAGTTTTGTAAACACTGCAACAAATAAGCATACACTGGGATACAATGAAAAAAGTATAAGCATTTGTACAATCCTAATTATTTAAAAAGGATATCAGTTATTATTCAATTTTACTTGGTGTCATAATGAAAGACAGCAATAAAGGAAATATGTATAAAACTTATATATTACTTAGTAACTATCAAAACATATGCCAGGGGGTTTTGCCAAGACTGCTAAAACAGCATGATCACATGAAGGACCTATACACCTGACCATGAAATTCACGTCCTAAGACATGACTTTCCAAAGCACTTGTTAATCACCATGTATTGGGCCTCGGTTTTGCTCTGCACAATCTCATGGCATACAAAAATGCTAGAGATATGAACCGTGACCATCAAATACTTGAACCCCAAACTAAACAAGTATCAGAGATAGGTCAAAAACACCTCCAGGGTAAACAGATGAGGGAGTATGAGATATCACTCTACTCAAATGTAGGCCCTTTTCTACTTAGTATATTATTTCTGACTGGAGGAAGGCTTTCCAATGGCCTTAATCATTTCAAACTCTGGAAGGAAGGTACCAAGGGAGTACTGGATCTAAATCAGGAACCATTCCCTGAGACATAGTGGGCTCTAAGGTGTAACTTTGTGGCCTGTACTCAAAAGATTTTCTGCAATGCAAGGGACCGGAAAGTATGACACCAAGTCTCTCAGCTAAGATAGACGCCCCTTCCTTTGTCAGGAAAAATAGGCACAAACCTTAATTTTCCAGGTTAGACTGAACGATCAGCTAACCTTACCTCAAAAGCTCACGGGATGTATAAATGCTTTGACCGCAACTACTGCAAATGTATGAATGCTAATAAAATGGAAAAAAATTCTTAGGAAGTATAAGATTAAGACTGAAAGCTTCTGTTTATGCAGCTTGCTGTACACAGTCCAAAGCATTTTACACTGGTAGAACTATGAGTGAGTGGTATTATAGAATTTATGAACATATATATGCAGCTGAAAATTTATGACTCTGCCAATGCACTCTCAAAGCAAGCAAATTTGTGTGCAATAACAAGTTTCTTATTTTCGGTGATTGATGAAGTTAAAAACTTTTCTATCAGGTTTAGCACTGAAGAAGAATTCGTCTGGAGGGAATATTTATGGCAATTAGGACTGGATAATTGGTAATAGATTGATATTTATAAGAAAGAAAACTTTAAAGTATATTTTATAAAAAAATAAGACCTTCATCACATGACCAGTCAGAGGGCATCAAGGATGACCTGCCTAAGCTAGGCTTTGGTGCAGGAGATCCTTAAGTATGCCATCCCATGCAGGTCATCCCTTAGCCACAGCATCAGCGCAGTCAACACTGCTGTGAGACATATAAAAGCCCACCCTAACACAGTATGGATCATGCCCAGCTCTTCTTTTAGTCTCAGAATCAAGAATGGCTGGAAGCTTTACCAGCACATGATCAATTACAGAAGACTGAAAAATGAACAGGTAAGAAAGTTGGATTCCTACTGAAATGTCCATACTCAAAATGCCAAAAAGCCAAAAAAAGACGAAAAAAACTGATAATTCTTACAAAACAACTGCACTAAAGCCTACCCCAAATCTACATGTCCTATTCCGGCAACAAATACTGAAAAAAAGTAAAGAAAACAAAAACTTACAAAAAAAAATAAATAAATAAACAAAATTCCTCTAAATTGTCAAAACTACACTCTATCTTTCAGATTAAAACTGTTAACCATATTGAAAAACACATTTTATATACAACCTATCCATTACTGGCATACTCCATCCAGCTTTTAAACGCTCCATCATCACCCTTATCCCCAAAGTACCCACCTAGTGACCCATAAAGACTTGCAGCCTATCTCCACTCTCTGTCCTCTCTCTAAAACATTTGAAAATCTTCTTTACAAAGAACTACTTAATCACATAAATAGTTATGGTCTTTCCCTTTTAATTTAAATCTTTTGGGTTTCTAACACCATGATGGGAATGGACCCCATTCCTAAGTCAAAATAGGATTAAAGTTCATGAAATTAGTATTGCTTCAATCTTTGATGTCAGCCAGAAGTGCTCTTTGCACTACTCGCAATGAGCCCAGTAATGACTTCTGCAATTCATACGGAACATGTATTATCAACATATCTAAATACAATTGTAGATTCTTATTTTATAAAACTTGTTGCTCCTACTACTGTTCCTACTACTGTTGGAACTGTCTGGATATCCTTCTTAAACATTCCTCTCATTTCTGCCTGCAAATCCTAATACTTCATGACTTTATGTCTCTCTGTATGCAAGACACTGTAGTCACTGGGTGTAGCGATTTCAATGATCAATGCTACTTTTGTCTTCTTTTCACGGACCGCTATATCTGGTTTCCTCGCATCTGCCTTTTGAACTGTTGGTAATGGGTGATCCCATGTGATATAAACGTCATCATTTTCTATGAGGCTTTGTGGCTCATGTTTCCAGTGTTTTTCAGCCACTTCAATACCATAATGTTTGCACAATCCCCAGTGCAACAGTCTTGCCAAATTACTATTCATTTCAATATATAGTCCTTCTGCCATTAATATGTCACAACCAGCAACAAGGTGTGTGACTGTTTCCAATTCTCTTTTACAAAACCTAAATTTGTCTGTTTCTCCCACATGTTCAATGGACTTTGTAAACCAACGTGTACACAGCCTACTACCTTGCGCTGCTGATATTAACCTTTCATCTTCTCTCCTTAACCATTCCTGCGCTCGATCCTGATCAACATGAGGTTCTTCCAGGAATTTTCTATACTTGCAACTATATTTATGCATTTTCCACATTTCTTGCCTTCTCATCTGATCCTTCACCTTACATTCTCTCTTTTGTTTTTTGGCACATTCAGTTGCTGCCTGATTTTTATCTACTACTGGTCTGACTTCCATTCCTGCTTGACGCTGATATACTTCTCCAAGACTAAGCAGGAACGTCATCTTAGATTTATTGTCCTCATTGGGCTACTGTTGGCCGAAGGAGAAGAGGAGGGCGAAGGCGTGCCCGAAGGCAGGAAGATAGGAGGAAGGTTAGGAGTGTAGCAGTGAGGGTAGGAACTTTGAATGTTGGCAGTATGACTGGTATAGGAAGAGAGCTAGCTGATATGATGGAGAGAAGGAAGGTTGATATATTGTGTGTGCAAGAGACCAGATGGAAGGGAAGTAAGGCCAGGTGTTTAGGAAACGGGTTCAAATTGTTTTATCATGGTGTGGATGGCAGGAGAAATGGGGTAGGGGTTATACTAAAGGAACAATATGCCAAGAGTGTTTTAGATGTGAAGAGAGTGTCTGACCGAGTGATGTTTATGAAGCTCGAAATTGATGGTGTAATGATGAATGTTGTTAGTGCATATGCTCCTCAAGTTGGGTGTGCGATGGAAGAGAAAGAGAAATTTTGGAGTGAGTTGGATGAAGTTGTGGTGAGTGTACCCAAGGGTGAGAGACTAGTGATTGGAGTGGACTTTAATGGGCATGTTGGTGAAGTGAACAGAGGGGATGAGGAAGTGATGGGTAGGTATGGTGTTAAGGAGAGGAATGCAGGAGGTCAGATGATTGTGGATTTTGCGAAAAGGATGGACATGGCTGTGGTGAATACGTATTTTAAGAAGAGGGTGGAGCATAGGGTGACGTACAAGAGTGGAGGAAGATGCTCACAAGTTGATTATATACTATGTAGGAGGGCCAGTCTTAAGGAGATTGGAGACTGTAAAGTGGTGGCAGGGGAAAGTGTAGTTAAGCAGCATAGATTGGTGGTATGTAGAATGACGTTGGTGATCAAGAAGAGGAGGAGGAATGTGAAAGCTGTGCCAAGGATTAAATGGTGGAAGTTAAAAAAGGGTGATTGTGAAGTGGAGTTTAGGGAAGAGTTAAGACAGGCACTGGGAGGCAGTTGAGAGTTACCGAATAGCTGGGTAACTACAGCAGAACTAGTAAGGGTGACTGCTAGAAAGGTGCTTGGTGTGACATCTGGACAGAGGAAGGAGGACAAGGAGACCTGGTGGTGGAATGAGGAAGTACAGGAGAGTATAGAGAGGAAGAGGCTGGCGAAGAAGAAGTGGGATTGTCAAAGAGATGAAGAAAGTAGACATGAGTATAAGGAGATGAGGCGCATGGCAAAGAGAGAGGTGGCAAAAGCTAAGGATAGGGCATATGGAGAGTTGTACGAGAGATTGGACACTAAAGAGGGAGAAAAGGACCTGTACCGATTAGCTAGACAGAGGGACAGAGCTGGGAAAGATGTGCAGCATGTAAGGGTGATAAAGGATAGTGAGGGAAAGGTACTCACAAGAGAGGAGAGTGTGTTGAGTAGATGGAAAGAGTATTTTGAGAGGCTGATGAATGAAGAGAATGAGAGAGAGAGAAGGTTGGATGATGTGGGGATAGTGAATCAGGAAGTGAAACAGATTAGCAAGGAGGAAGTAAGGGCAGCTATGAAGAGGATGAAGAATGGAAAGGCTGTTGGCCCAGATGACATACCAATGGAAGCATGGAGGTGCTTAGGAGAAATGGCAGTGGAATTTCTAACTAGATTGTTTAATGAAATTTTGGAAAGTCAGAGGATGCCTGAGGAGTGGAGAAAAAGTGTTTTGGTGCCTATCTTTAAGAATAAGGGTGATGTGCAGAGCTGCAGTAACTACAGAGGGATAAAACTGATTAGTCACAGCTTGAAGTTATGGGAAAGAGTAGTGGAAGCAAGGTTAAGAAGGGAGGTGATGATTAGTGATCAGCAGTATGGTTTCATGCCAGGAAAGAGCACTACAGATGCAATGTTTGCTCTGAGAGTGTTGATGGAGAAATACAGAGAAGGTCAGAAGGAGTTGCACTGTGTCTTTGTAGACTTGGAGAAAGCATATGACAGGGTGCCTAGAGAAGAGTTGTGGTATTGTATGAGGAAGTCGGGAGTGGCAGAGAAGTACGTAAGAGTGGTACAGGATATGTACGAGGGTAGTGTGACAGTGGTGAGGACTGCAGTGGGAGTGACAGATCCGTTTAAGGTGGAGGTGGGATTACATCAAGGATCAGCTCTGAGTCCTTTCTTATTTGCAGTGGTGATGGACAGGTTGACAGATGAGATCAGACAGGAGGCCCGTGGACTATGATGTTTGCAGATGACATTGTGATCTGTAGTGAGAGTAGGAATCAGGTTGAGGAGACTCTGGAGAGGTGGAGATATGCTCTAGAGAGCAGAGGAATGAGGGTCAGCAGGGCTAAGACAGAATATATGTGTGTAAATGAGAGGGAGGGTAGAGGAATGGTGAGGATGCAGGGAGTAGAGTTGGTAAAGGTGGACGAGTTTAAGTACTTGGGATCAACAGTTCAGAGTAATGGTGAATGTGGAAGAGAGGTGAAGAAGAGAGTACAGGCAGGGTGGAATGGGTGGAGAAGAGTGTCAGGAGTGATTTGTGACAGACGGGTATCCGTAAGAGTGAAAGGGAAGGTCTACAAGAGTGTAGTGAGACCAGCTATGTTATATGGGTTGGAGACAGTGGCATTGACAGAAAGGCAGGAGTCAGAGCTGGATGTGGCAGAGTTAAAGATGTTAAGATTTGCAATCGGTGTGACTAGGATGGATAGGATTAGGAATCGGTATATTAGAGGGTCAGCTCATGTTGGACAGTTTGGAGACAAAGCAAGAGAGACGAGATTGCGTTGGTTTGGACATGTGCTGAGGAGGGATGATGGGTATATTGGGAAAAAGATGCTAAGGATGGAGCTGCCAGGTAAGAGGAATAGAGGAAGGCCTAAGATAAGGTTTATGGACGTGGTGAGAGAGGACATGCAGGCGGTTGGTGTGACAGAGCAAGATGCAGAGGATAGGAAGAAATGGAAAGAGATGATCCGCTGTGGCGACCCCTAACGGGAAAAGCCGAAAGAGAATGATGATGTTTCAAAACTTTCACTATGTTTGGGTCTTGTGAGGTCAGCAGATATGTGTGCAGTCCCACAACTGCAGATCTATGCATGTAGTCAATTTCAAGGAGGCCCATACCTCCTTCAGAATGGGGAATATATAATCTTGGTATGCACTGATGTTTATAAATCATTTGTTGAGCATGAAGCATCCTTCTTGTTTTCCTAGCTAATCTATCCAACACCTTTTGGGACCAGTCAATCACTCCAAAACTGTAGGTCAGGACAGAAGAGCAAATTGGTTTATAGCTTGAATTTTGCTCCTAGATATCAACACTGTTTTCAGAATTAATTTAAATCTTCTAACATATACAAGTCTTATTCACATTTGTTCATGTTTTATTGTTGATCCTTCATCAGTTCCCAAATATTTACAAACTCCTCTTGCACAAGTTCTTTTATATCACATGCTTGTCCCAAACTGATGTTTTCTTGGTACTGCAACTTTCTTGCTATAAAGATTGCTTTTGCACATTTATCAAGACCAAATGACATTCTTATATCATCTGAAACAGTTTTGACTACTTGCAGTTGTACTTTCAGTTCTTCATCTGATGAGCTATACAGTTTTAAATCATCGACAAAGAGAAGATGAGAAGCCTTTACACTTTGTTGTTTTCTAGGAGCCAAATTACAGCCATGGCCTAATCTATTAAGTAGACAGCTTAGTGGATTACGGGCAAAACAGAATAGCAGCAGTGACAAAGAGTCACCCTGGAATATCCCCCTTTGAATTTTTATCCCTGGAATAATAATTTGTCCTTTATTATGGCTTAATTGTGAAGTAGTCTGTTTCATGGCCACTGTTATGTAATCAATCAGTGTAGGGTGTATCTTACATTTTTAAACTCTGTTTTATCCATGAATGTGGGATACTGTCAAATGCTTTTTTGCAGTCAGTCCATGACATACTTAGACTCTTCCCCTTTTTACAGTTCTCCATTATGACTGTATTTAGCAGCAAATTATCCTTTGTTCCATATGATTTTCTTTTATTACCTTTTGTTCTACTACCATGATAAAATTTTCTTCTAAATGACTATAAACTCTGTCGGCAACAATTCCAGTGTATACTTTATACATCATCAGAAGGCAAGTTATTGCATCTGTAGGAGATCATTTTTACGGTAGCTTGCAGGTTCACCCTTAAGTAAGAGCATTTTTCCTGTTGTTAGCCAGGTTGGTGTCTGTTCGGGGTGCTCATATAAATAGTTCTTACTCATGGCTAAATCTTTGCTCAAAGGTGTTAACACTTTTAACCAGAAGTTAGGTACTGCATCTGGGATGGGAGTTTTCTAATTAGAGGCTTTTCTTAACTTTGTTTTAATCTCTCTGGCTGTTACTTCATCCCATTTCATATCCTGCACTTTTGAACTTCTTTTTCTTTCTCTTACTTCTATCCATTTAGCATCTTTGTTATGTTCCACAAGATTTTCATAAATACTTCTCCAAAATGTATGTATTTACTTATCTGACATTTGTTGACTGGGATAATCCGACTGAGCAATTGCCCTTTTTCAGTTAAGGCCTGGGGAGAAAAACTCCAAACAACAAACTATGACATTGAATTAAAATACAAAAAATACAAAAACTCAAAATACAAACTATAAGTAATTAAAAACAATCGTGTAACAAATATAAAGATATATAAATATAAAGAAGGCTCTGTCCTCCATTGAGGCAGAAAAGGTGGCAAATGCTTTGTTAGAGATTTTCAGCAGGGTAGCTTTCCCAAAAGAAATATTGACTGACAGAGGTGTCAATTTCATGCCAGACCTGGTGGCTTGAAGCACTTAAAGACCACCCCCTACCATCCCCAGACTAATAGTCTTGTTGAAAGGTTAAACTCTACACTGAAGTTCATGCTATGGGCATTTACACACCAGTTTAAGAGGGACTGGAACAAATATCTGCCCCATCTATTTGCTTACAGACAGGTGCCCCAGGAATCCACAGGTTTTTCACCCTTTGAATTGCTGTATGGGCATAGGGTGAGGAGACCTCTAGATTTGATTTGAGATGAATGGGAGGATGAGTGTGAATCCCACAAGGAGTCTGTTATGGCATATGTTATAAACCTTAAGACAAGGCTCAGGAAACTCATGGACTTGGCCCAGGAGAACATGGCAGAAGTCCAACAGCAGAAAAAGGTCTGGTCTGACAGGAATGATCGAGCTAGAGAGTATGCTCTAGGGCAGCAGGTAATGGTTCTCATTCCCATCAGACACAACAAGCTGCAGGCAGCTTCGGAGGGACCTTACAAGGTGGTAAGTATGGTAAGTGATGTTAACTACATGGTAGAACTGCTAGGCATGAGGCAGGGGCACAAAATGTACCATGTTAACATGAGGAAGCCTTACCATGATAGGGAGGCCCTTGTGCTAAATATTTGCAAGGGACTGCAGGAGGAGTCTGAGTGGGATCTTGTGACTAATCTCCTCAATGAGGCTCGGACGGACACCTCAATGTCCCAGCAGCTCTCCCCTACACAGTTTGAGAAATCTGAGTAGTGTTACAGGAGTTTGGGGACATGTTCACCGGGAAACCAGGATGCTTGTCTGCCCTTGAATCCTCCTTTGGCTTCTCATTTTGAGGTCAAACAATTTCTTAAAGGCATCCTACATATTAGGCCTCTGAAGAAACCTATTCTTCCTCATTGGGACCTTATAATTGAGTCAGGTTCTTTTTGAGCATGCAGATTATGCTTCTTTGCAACAATGTACCTGGAAGATTGTTTTGTTGCTGGCTCGCTCTTACTTCTGCTTGGAGGGTTTCTGAGCTTCAGGCCCTTATGACCATTCCTCCTTTTTTGGTATTTCACAGGGACAAAATGTCCATTTGTACTAATCCTTCTTTTATGCTCAAGGTAGTAAATAAGTTGTTTTTGAATCAGTTGGTACAACTCCCTTCTTTTTTCCCCTTCTCCTCAGTCTGCTAGTGAGAGGATCCTGCATACATTATATTTGCACAGGCAGCTCAGGTACTATCTGTCTAAAGCTTTTTTTTCCCTTTCATCCCAGGACACTGGGTTTGGCTGTTTGTTTAGGCAAACCATCCTCTCCTGGTTATCTAAGGCTATTTCCTTTTGTTATACATTTCATGGCAAATCTCTGTCTACTTCTCTTAGAGCTCATTCCATTAAGACTGTTGCCTCTTCTGGTGCCTTCTCCAAAGGGTTGGACATCAATTCCATCTTTGAAGCTGATACTTGGAATTTACTGTATACCACTTCTAAGTATTATAAGTTGGATATGGTTTCTAGGGCCAGAGTAGGTTTTGCTGAAACCATTTTATATGGGTTTGTTGAGGGCTCTTCTTAGCCTTCTACCTCCCATTCTTGTTTCTTGAGTTTTTTACTCTCCCTTCTGTTTAGAATACTGCAACAGTGATATAGAAGGACATAGTCCAGTTGTGTAAAATCTTACTTTATAAGTAGGTGTCCTTCTCTTCACTGGTACAGTATTCACTCCTTCCCACCAACCCCCATCTTGTTTGTTCTGTTTTTTATTTTAGATTACCTTCTGGCTGAGGGGTTTTCTTTTTTTTTTTTTCTTCTGTATTTTTTCCATCAGGATGTGCATGGACTCCTTTGCCTTATGGACACTGTTCACTTCTGGGGTGATTTAGTTCTGAGTAGTTGCTTCCTTGCATCCCTTTAATGCCCTACAGTGTGTGCGGGTAGCATAAGTTTGACATACATTGCATACAAGATCATTTGGCTTTTGTACACAGGCTGAGCCTTGGGCTGCCCTGGGCTGGAGATGCCTTCTGTTTAAAATATTGCAACAGAGAAGAGAAGGACGTGTACTCTTCTGTTAAGATTTTACACAACTGTACTGTCCCCATTTATTCTTCATTAGTACTTTCTTATGTTCCTATGGAAGACCTTTTAGTTTAGAATCCATTTGCAAGGGTTTGCCTTGCATCTGCTTAGAGACAAAGACTGTAGTGAACTGAAATGTCCCAAGCCATAACTGCAAGCATGCAAAGGTGATAAAACATCATCCCCCCCCCTTTGATGATATACCACATGACTGTGGTCTAGTCTGATAGGATTTAGAGAGCCCCTAGATTTCAAAGGTAATGAAGAGTCTGGTGGGCAGAAATAAGGGCTTTCATCTCTTTCGTATTTAAATGCTTGTTCCTGTCCTGTCTTATTTGAATCAGACTCCTTGAACTTTGATGTCCTTTGAACAAGCCTCCAGGCAAAGATCAAAACATCAAGGAAGAGGAATAAGAAAGGGAACACTTGAAGTAACGTTTATCTGGTTGATCCACCAACACAGTGCTTTCTTCAAAGACAAAAGAGGGATCAGGAAAGTGAAAGGGTGGCAGTGTTTCATCCCAAAAGAGAAGTTATGCACTCACCATAATGTTCCATCTGCATTGTTGTTCTTCATTTGTCTTCAGCCTGTGGGATACGCACCAACATCGGTGCCGAGCTGACCATATCCAAGCTATGGTACCAAAACTGAGCTCCCCCTACCCATAATGCCCCTCTTTCCCTCACTACCTCAGATCGAGTTTGCCTGACAAATAGGTTCCTGACCTAAACCCCTAGAAACACAGTGACAGTCAACAACCTCTAGAAGAGGAGACATAGAGAGAGAAAGTACAATTGTGTACACTTACCATAAATGTAGATATTCGAGTGTATTCACTGTTGCAGTCATCACATTTGGGTTATCCCTACCAGGGTAGCCCTCAGTCGGCCCGAATACCAGAGGCTTAGTATTTCTGTGTCAGTTGCTGCTGCTTCAGGACTGACGTCAGGTTGTCAGTAGTATAAAGTAAGGCAGCCGACACCATTACATCAGTTTTTCTTGCCCTAACTGTCAGGAGCCCCTAAGTGGGAGCCAGGATCTGGTGGAAGAACCTCACCAGTAGAAAGTAAATACCAAAAGGTTCCTTGTAAGGAGAGAGAGAGAGAGACAGAGACAGAGAGAGAGTGAGAGAAAATGGGGGGGGGGGGGTGGAGGTAGGGAAACGAGGACTGCAACAGTGAATACACTCGAACATCTACATTTATGATAAGTGTACACAATATATACTATGTTTTTCGTGTTTCACTGTTGCAGTCATCACATTTGGGTTGACTCCCAAAGCTGAGGAAAAGGGTGGAGGCAATCAAGAAGACTAGGAGCTGGCTAGGATTCCCTGCATGACTGCAGTGGCAAAGCCTGCCCTGGATTTGGAGAAGATAGGCAAGTGGTAATGTCTGGTGAAGGTGTGAACAGATGTCCATGTTGCAGCCTCCAGGATGTCCCTGGTGGGGACTCCTCTGAGGAAAGCTGCAGAGGTGGAGGCTGCTCTGGTACAGTGAGTCCTGATCCCCTTAGGGGGAGGTTTCCCGTGTTGCTTGTAGCAGAAATGGATGCAGTGTGCTATCCATTTGGAAATAGTTTGTTTGGATATGGCTTTGCCTTCTGCTCCTGCAACAAAGCTGACTAACAATTGATCAGTCTTTCCGAATGATTTAGTCCTGTTTAGATAGAATCTGAGCTGTCTGTGCACATCTAGAGAGTGTAGTATCGTTTCTCCCTGGTTTTGTGGGTTAGGGAAAAAGGTGAGCAAATGAATGGAGTGGTTGAGAGCCACACTGGACACCACTTTTGGCATGAAGGATGGGTTAATCCTGAGGGACACCCTGTCAGCATGGAAGATGATGAAGGGCTCTACAGCCATGAGTCCCTGTAGTTCAAATACTCTTCTGGCTGAAGTGATGGTTCAAAGGGGGGGGGCAGGGTGAGCTTTTCCAACACAAAGTTTAGGTCCCAAGCTGGGATAGGTGCTCTTCTAGGTGGCCTCAGGTTGCTAGCCCCTCTTAGGAACTGTTTGATGAGAGGGTGTGAGAAAAGTAGTTGCTCAGTGTTGAGATGAGCAGAGATAGCAGCGGCATGAATTTTAGTAGAGGAAAAGTAGAGACCACTGTGTAGCAGGTCAGCTAGGTAATCCAGGATGATAAGAGTATAAGCAAACCAAACGTAAACCAAGAAAAACGGACTTGCTCGACGAAAGTATGATGGCACAAAACCCACAAAAAACAAATGTCCAACTGAATAAACTCAGCAAGGGTTTAATGTAACAAATCCACAAAGCATAAAAAGACAGTATAAATTAAGCACTTTCGTTTGGCTCCTGCCAAACTTTTTCAAGTTTTTTCAGGTTTTTAAAAAAGTTTGGCAGGAGCCAAACGAAAGCGCTTAATTTATACTGTCTTTTTATGCTTTGTGGATTTGTTACATTAAACCCTTGCTGAGTTTATTCAGTTGGACATTTGTTTTTTGTGTGTTTTGTGCCATCATACTTTCGTCGAGCAAGTCCGTTTTTCTTGGTTTAGGTAATCCAGGATGAGCGGTAGGGAGGGCTGTGCCATATCAGCTCCCTTAGGCTGGATCCAGGTGCAGAACCTTTTCCATTTGTCAGCATAAGACTTTCTAGTGCTAGGGCGTCTGCCCTCACTTATGACATCTAGAACCTGTTTACTGAGATTGGCAGCTTCTTCAATGGTCAGGGAATAAGCCAGGCTGCCAAACTGAGGGTCTGCAATTGGGGATGCATGAATTCTCCTTGCCTCTGGGTTAGGAGGGTTGGGATCTGAGGGAGATGCCATGGTGGCAGAGGGGACAGGCTGCGCAGCAGTGGGTACCAGTGCTTATGAGGCCAGTCTGGAGCAATTAGAATTATCCTCGGTTTTTCCTCCCTTATTTTGAGCAGTACCCTGGTAATGAGAGGTAGTGGGGGGAAAGCACAGACCGAGAGGTTGACCCACTGGAAGGATAGGGCATCCACTTTCATAGGTTCATAGGTTCATACTAGGCTATCTGCCCGAGGGCATTTACAAGCCTAGCCCATCGTTTTGTGGCTTACGCCACCCCTTTAGTATGGGGAACTATACCCATTATTTTGCTGTGCCTCTGTCGAGCAGTGACACTGAGGTTATCCCTGGGGTATATCTGTGATCTCCCATCCATTGGTCAAGATTTCTCTTGAACAAGGCCAGCGAGGTACTCTGCCTCACATGTACCGGGATTTTGTTCCACAGCATAGGGAGTCTTTGGGTGATGAATCTATCCCTCCAGCACGTCCTATTAATAGCCGTGTCAAGGTTTAAGTCTCCGCCTTGTGGTTCTGATGGATCTAGATTTTTGAGGTGAAGCATATTCATCAAATCTGGGTTTGACATGGCCTTGTATGTTAGGCAAAGGTCACCTCTGAGCAAGCGTGGCGACTGAATAGAGCTGGAGTTCTTTCAGTCGGGCAGCATAGGACAGATTTTGAGACCCTTTATCCTTTTGGTGAGGAACTTTGTGGCCTCTCCAGCTGCTGCAAGTGTCGGGTCAGATACATTCGAATGGGGCATTGTACTCAATCATTGGTCTGATGAGTGATGAGTAAAGGAGACTATGACCTCCCTTGATCTAGATGAGAATCCCTTCATGATAAGGTGGGCAATGTAGAAGGTCTTCCTAACTACTTTAGCTACATGGGTGTCGAATGACAGACTACTATCAACCTGGGTCCCCAGGTCCCTGATAACTTCTTCTGTGCTCAGTGGATTGCCACCTATTTGGTAGCTAGGGGTAACCTTGTTTTTCCCGAAGGGTATGACTATGCATTTTTGGCATTTAACTTTAGGCCGTGGCTCTGGCACCAGTTATCCGTTTCTGTGAGACCCTTCTGAAGGATATCTGTATCAGATGTGTTTTCTACTATGGCCAGTTTGCAGTCATCTGCAAACTTTGTCAGCCATAACCCTCCTGTGTTTGCTTGTACTTTGGAAAAGTAGATGCCAAACAAGAGTGGGCCCAGGACTGAGCCCTGTGGGACACCACTTGTGACAGGCTTTGAGTCTGACATGGCGCCAGCAACTCTGACCCTGTGGGTTCTGTCACTCAGCCAGTTTGCAACCCATCTTGTGATGTATGGGTTGACATTTAAGCTGATGAGTTTTTCAATGATACCCGAGTGGGGTATTGTATCGAAGGCCTTAGCCAGATCGAGGTAGGCTGGACTGCCTTTCCCTCATCAATGGCTTTGGTGACTGTTTCGAAAAAGTCAACCAAGTTTAAAAGGCATGATCTGCCTTTGACAAAGCCAAACTGGGTTGGATCCAAAGTCTGCAAATTCCCTATGTCTTTATTTATGAGGTCCATTATGATCCTCTCCATGGCTTTGCAGATAAGGCTTGTCAAGCTAATGGGCCGGTAATTTCCAGGGTCGGTGGAGGCACCGCCTTTGTGAAGTGGTACCACAGTTGCAGTGCGCCACTCCCTGGGTACGTATCCAGATGTAAGACTTTGATTAAACAGCTGTCCTAGCTGTGGGTTTAATTCCTCATTGAGTTCATGGAGCACACAGCCGGGGACACCATCAGGTCCCATGGATGCTGTGTTTTTGCTTTGGAGAGAGCAGTTCTCACTTGGGCGCTGGAGATGTTTGGGGGCTGCAATCGTTTGGTATAGATATCTCTCCTTTTGGGGAGGTGAGAAGTTTGCACTGAACCTGTCAGCCAGTATGTTGGCAATGTCTGTAGGATCAGTAATCTTCACATCATTTTGAACTAGCTCTGAGCATATCTGGGAGTTTCCTCCCAGGTTTCTAACATAGCTAAAGAAGGCCTTATGATTGTCTTTTGAGTCTTTAGCTATTTTTCTCTCGAAATTTGCTTTGGATGATTTTATGAGAGCTCTTAGTTTTTTACTTATAGTGATCAAGGGTGTCTTACCTTTTAAGGATTTTGCTCTATCTTGTAGTAGCTTCCTCCTTTTGTTGTAGAGTTTGTTTATGGCTGGGGTCCACCAGACTGGACGCTTGCCTTTGGTACAAAGAGTCTTTGTTTTGCTTGGGATTGCCTTATCCATGCAGTCCTGCAGGTGCTGGTAGAAGGCATTTGTAAGTGATTCAGCGGCTTGAGTACTGTTTTCCGCCAGCTCGGGGCCTTAAAGGAGACCACACTAGTCTTTAGAAGTGTGAAGTCGGCTTTTGAGAAGTTCTTTACTGTGGTCTTTTTTATTTCAGGTGGGGTGGGATGAGGACCTCCAGCGAGATTAGTTTGTGGTCTGATCTCACCAGTGAGGGGTACACCTCCGGTGTTGAACATTGTGCTCCCATGTTCGTGATGATGAGATCAAGTATGTTATCTCCTCTTGTGGGGATGGTGACTAGTTGTTCCATGGCATTTGAGTTTATGAATTCCAGGAACTTTTGGGCTAGGGTGTTTGGGCTTGAGTAGTGTTCCCAGTCTATATTAGGGCAATTGAAGTCACCTAGTATGATGGTGTTTGGTGATACATTTATCCCCTCTAGTGTTTTCAGGAAGGCCATGTGAGGTTCCTGAGTTTGTGAGGGTGGCCTGTAACATGCTACAATTTGCAGAGCAGTCTTGCCTATGGTTAATTGCACCTGGATGGTCTCCGATGCATCGTGCGTTGCCACCAGTCTTGAGGTGTGGGTGTCCTTGATGAATATGGATACCCCCCCTCCTTTCTTGGTATTGTCCGGATTTTGGGGCCGGAACGCATGATATGAGGTAAAAGCTGATAGCACTGGGGTACTCTCAGGAGCCTTGAACCAGGTTTCTGTCACAGCACAGACATCGATGTTCTCCATACTGAGAAGGGCCTCGAGTGCGTGCATTTTGAGATTTAGACTTCTGGCATTGAGCAGCATTACCCTTAGTTTTTTCCTTTTTTGTGTTCTAGGGTGGTAGGTTTAGAATTTGAGCCTTGCCTAAAAAAGGCACTATGGGGGTGGCAAGAGCCTTTGCCAATATCCGGAATCCCAGGGGTGACAGGTGCAAGCCGTCCCTTGAAGCAGCGTGGCTTGTCCAGCATGTCATCCCAGGCAGACAGACACTGGATCCCCTTTGAATGACACCAGTGTTTAAGCCAATTGTTAAAGCTGATCATCTTATCTCTGTATTGTGGCATCATTCTTGGTGAAGGTAGGATACTGCTCAAGGTCAGGGTCATACCTGCCTGGGCTACATAATCAGAGAGCTCCTCAATGTCTCTTTTCATGTAGTCCAAGGAGGTACGTCTCAGGTCGTTTACACCAGCGTGGACAATGACTGAGTCATATTTGTACCTGCTGTTGAGAGACCTGAGTGCTTGCGTTATGTGGCGGATTCTAGCGCCCGACAGGCAGCTTACTGTGACCTTCTCCTTACTCAGTCCGGTGAGCCAGTCAGTGTGTCTGACTATGGAGTCACCAATGACTAGTGTGTCTGGCATTGTGTTTGGCCTTAAGGGCTGTGACTGTTTGACACTCTGACTGTGAGGTCTATGTGTTGCAGGTGTTGTGTTCTGAGGTGGTGGTTGTTTGGGTGTCTGCTTTGGTGGCCTCTGCTGTTTTGGTAGATTTTTGATCAGAGCCTCTGAGTATGTCTTTGTGTGTTTATGTGTATGATTTGAGGTTGTAATGGTACTATGTGAGACTGGGTCTATAGTGTGTGTGGTAACCTTCTCCTCCTGAATGGTCTTGCCAGTCCTATGTTGAGAGAGCTCAGCCTCCAGTTTGGCCGTATAGTTGCATCTCTCGCATGTATTTGTGTTTTGTGGGAGGAGGAGAGGGTTGTCTGTGTACATGAGGCAATTGTAACATTGCCTCAATATTCCCAGGTTAACCAGCTGAGCAGGAGAGGACACTAGCAACTGATCCCTCGACATGCTAGAAGGAATAGACAAAAAAACTTTAAAAAAGATTCCGGGGGACGTGGGTGACCGAGAAATGGGGGGTTGCCTTTTTGGGGTACTATCTATGACAAGAGTGCCGTATCAAGGTAATAAGTACTGTAGGAGCAAGTGCTACGTTTAACAGATAGAGAATAGTCTACTTGGAGTCAAGTAGAGATGATCTTTTTAATTATAGGATAAGCTGATTAGATCAGTAGTATAGTTCGAGGAAGGTAGTTTTAAGGGAAAATTTGAAGAGTGGACTGCAGTGAGGCTCCCTGGTGCAGAACTTGTTGAGCTGATAGTTGGAGTGGGAAGCAAAGAGGTCGACCTTCGGGGTGACCCATTTCTGAATTATTAGGGTGAAGGTTCTTTGGTCTAGCTGCCACTCGTGTGGGTTCAGAAGATTTCTGCTTAAGTTGAGTGCCAGAGAGTTTAGACAGCCTGGCAGGAATTGTGCTAACAGGTGTAGATGCATGGCTGAGGCTGTGTGCCAAAGGGTCATGGCGAGCCTGCATAGAGGGTAGGAGTGAGTCCCTCCCTGCTTGTTGATATACCACATCACAGTGGTGATGTCTGTTTTGATCAGTAGAGCCCCTGGGGAGAGAATGGGCCTGAAAGCTGTCAATGTGTGCTGAACAGCTAACATCTCTTTTTGGTTGATGTGCAGATGTATTTGATGTGGGCTCCATTGGCCCAGTATGCACCTGCCTTCCAGGTGTGCACCCCAGGCACAGTCTGATGCGTCTGTGGTGAGGGTCTGGGCGGCGTGGAGTGGTGAGAATGGGAGTCCCTTGTTGTGGTAACATGCTGCTGCCCACCATAGAAAATCTTTCCTTAGGCAAGGTATCACTGGTATAAGAGTTTCCAGGTCTTGACAGTGTTGACACCAAAGGCTTTTTAGGTACCACTGAAGTTTCCTCATATGTAGTCTGGCATAACGAATGAGTAGAATGCAAGATGCCATGAACCCCAGAGCTTGCAGGATTTTTCTTTGGATAACTGGGGTCTGGTGGCTAGTTGAGAGAAATAGGCTGTCAGGTAAGTTTGCTTTTCTGGTGCAAGGAATGCCATCTGGGATGCTGTGTCCAGGCTTGCTCCCAGGAATATAATCTTTTGGGTGGGTACTAGTTTGGATTTCTTTTCACTGATAGTGTACCCTAGGATGGTCAAGTAGGGCCTTTACAAAAGGCCAGGTGCTTGAGCAGCTTTTCCTGTCTGCCTGAATTAGACAGTCATCTACGTATGGGTAAATTTGAATATTTCTTTGTCTGCAAAAAGCAATGGCAGGAGCCAGACATTTTGTGAAAACTCTGGGAGCAGTAGATAAGTCAAAGGGAAGCGCAGAGAACTGAAAGTGCAGAAATCCTGCTTCCAGCATGATTCCCTGATTGGGATGTGGAGGTAGGCCTCTTTTAGGTCTAGGGTGGCTAACCAAGCATTCTTGGACAGCATAGGTAGTAGTTGCTGGAGGGTGAGCATTTTGAATTTTGGCATCACCAGGAAGGTGTTTAGAATGGATAGATCGAGGATGGGGCGCCAGGTGCCCTCTTTTCTGGGTACCAGCAAAAGCCTGGAGTAGAAACCTTGGCCTATCTGTTCTGCAGGAATATGCTCTATTGCCCTCATAGACAGCAGGGAAAGGACTTGCTTTTTGGCCTCTGCCCACTGGTTTGGAGGAAGATTTGGGAACCCTTTTGGGGTTGGTGGAGTGTGGAAAGAAAATTTGTATCCCTGTGACACTATGTTGAGGACCCAGCGGTCATTGGTAATGGTGGTCCAGGTGCTTGCGTGGTGGGAGAGTTTTCCTCGTAGGGGCAAGTGCAGGTGGGCAGAGGAAGGGGGTGGAAGTGGAGAGTCATTGTGAGTTCTTACCATGATGGGGTGTCTTAGCACTCCCTGGTTTTGGGGTGGAGGAACTCCATTGCTTAGATCTCTGCATTCCCTATGGCTGTTGTCTGGGGGGGGTCTGCTTCTCCGGGGGTCTGGGCTGAACTGACTTGGGGGGGCAGGAAAGGACCAGTGCTTGGAGGGGCAATGTCTACTGAACCTGGGTGGCTGGACCTGCAGGAAATCCTTAACTGCCTGCATAGATTTAGCTTTTTCTTCCATCTTTTTTAAGACCTCCTCTGCCTTGGTGCCAAATAAGTTGTCTTTGTGCAAGGGTGCATGCAATAATTTGGATTTGACATGGTCTGGCAAGGGCTGTTCCTTAAGTCAAGCATGCCTTCTAAGGACAGAACCAGTGACTGCTGCCCTGCAAGATGCTTCTAGGGTGTCAAAACCACAGTGTAAGGTGTGCTTAGTTACTTGACTTGCAGAATGCTTTAACTCTTGTAACTTTTTATTTTCTGCACAAGCAGGAAAAGATGATATTTTTTGTTTGCAGAGTTTCTTGGTATGTTGCTGAAATTTAGCATATGGAACTGACAACTTAGTGCTTTAATAGCAAGAGTAGCAGAGGTGTATATGTTTTTACCCCATCTGTCTAATACTCAGGAATCCCTATCTGAGGGGGTGGGATTCTTAGCAGAAGTTGCTTTAATTCCTTTAGGCCCTTGAGAAATAACTACAGGGTTAGCAGTAGGATTTTTGAAAAGAAATTTGTGCGAGTCAGGGACTCTATAATACCTGTCAGGTTTCCTTGGAGCAGGAGGGAGGGTGTCAGGAGTCAAACTAGATTCCATGAAACCATCATCCACAACATCCAGGACAGGAGGAATGGCCAAAGGTCTGTGCTGTGGAAGAGCTAAGAATTCCCTGAGCCTCTTTTTAGACTAAGGGTAGTCCTGACATTCCCACTGGAAATGTTCTCTTAAAGTATGTTGGGTTTCCCCAAAGAAAAAGTCTTTGGGTGGAGAGGCTGAAGGAATGGATTCCTCTGCATCAGAATCCTCATAAGCAGACAGGGATTGCATGTCTTCATATTCAGATGCATCAGAGTCATCGGACTCCTGTTCAGATAAAACTACCGGGGACAAATCTCTTTTTCTTTTGGAAGGGGTAGCTTGGCTTCCCATGATCAGCATTATAAGGTCTTCCACCATTTTAAGCATTTGAGACTGAGGCAAGGAAGCAGGTGCCTGAGATTGGGTCGTCGGTTTCTTGGGTGTGGATCATACCCTGGGCCTTAGAAACTCAGTAGTTTTAGAAAGAACGGTAGATGCAAAAGAAGTCGTCGGTCTGTGTCTAGAATCGGTACTGCAAAGTACTTCCTCGGAAGCCAGTGCCTGCTCAACGGCTCTGGACCCATCCAAGGTAGAGACATCCACAGGATCCTTAGTCAATGAAGGGTTTTGTGGCATACCAGACTCTGAAAGGGTCTCGGTAGCAGCCTGCGAATCCACAGAAGCGGGCATCAGGGGCTGCAAAAGCACCTCACTGAGGACCGGAGAACTGACGATTAGCTTAACGGAAGCGTCATCGGTAGGTTTGGACCTGTGCAGTCTGTCTCCGTTTTTATCCTTACATTTTTTCAGAAGATCTGCTGTTGGACGGCTTACCAAAGCCATATCGGAATTCGAGAACTGAGAGCGAAAATATCTAGCTACAATAAGGGCCCAGCGACATATAGTTCTGGCACTGAACAAAGCACAAAAATGACAACGAGATACGTCGTGGTCTGGGCCTAAGCAAGTGATGCAGTAAGAATGAAAGTCTCGGTGTGGTATTTGCTTTCCACAGGTGAGACAACTGTTAACTTTTTCTGACATCAGTTAGAGCAAGAATAAAGGATCCCAATGGAGTACTTAGCTTTAGAAGACTTTAGCTTCAATTTGGAAAACGAAACTCAGGTAGTGGCCGACCGGCACTCATGCGAACTGCTTCTGTTTCGGGCTCCTCGGCAAGAAAGACTGATGTAATGGGTCAGCTGCCTTACTTTATACTACTGATGACCTGATGTCAGTCCTGAAGCGACTGCAAACGTAGCAGAAATACTAAGCCTCTGGTATTTGGGTCAACTGAGGGCTACCCTGGCAGGCAAATGTGATGACTGCAACAGTGAAACACGAAGAACATCAGAAGGCCTGCTCTGCCAGGCCAAGTACTCATGGAAAGGGGGAAGGAGGGAGGGAAGGTTGAAGACAAATGAAGAACAACAATGCAGATGGAACGTTATGGTGAGCACATACCTTCTTTATCTGACATTGTTGTCTTCATTTGATCTTCAACCTGTGGGACAGAGTCCCCAGCTACTTCAGCCCTGGGTGGCCTTAAGGAAGGATGTTCCAGAGCATGGTGGAACCAAAGGAAGCTCTGCTCCTAGATGAAATATCCAATTTGTAATGGAATATGAAGGTGTGAGACCCAACCCACATAGCTGCAGCGCATATCTCATCATCTGGTACCCTGGAGGAAAAAGCTGATGAAGTAGACAAAGCCCTGGTGGAGTGTGCCTTAACTGCAGAAGAAAGAAAAACACCATGCTTCTTCTAAACAAAAGTAATACATTTTGCAATCCAGTTGGCAATGGTTACCTTGGAAACAGGCGATCACAATCTGGACTTAGAATATGACAAACAGCTGACTGGCCTTCCTGAAAGATTTGGTTCTGACTAGATAGAAACGGAACTCCCTATGTAAATCTAGCATGTGTAATTGATATCCCCCTTTAATTTGAAACACTGGGAAGAACACAGGAAGATGAATGACCTGATTAATATTATTCTCTGAAATGACTTTGGGCATGAAGGAAGGATATAGCCTTAGAGAAACATGATCTTTGTGAAAAATAAGGTACGGCGGTTGAATGCAAAGTGCTTGTAATTCAGAAACCCACTTAGATGAAGTAAGAGCTATCAACAGAGCAGTTTTCCATGACAGAAACTGTAGATCTGCTCTTGCAGAGGGCTCAAAGGGAGGCAACACCACTGCTTGAAGTACAATGGTTAAGTCCCAAGGAGGAACCCAGTCCTTAACTGGAGGCCGTAAAAGAAGCATTCCTTTCAAAAAGGCCTTGCAGAATCTAGAAGTGGCCAGAGAAGAATTTTTAGTCTGACATGATAACGGGATATGTCAGCTAGTTGGACTTTAACTGTAGAGAAACTGGCACCTTGGTTGAAGATACATGCCAGAAAGTCTAAAACTGAAGGAATAGAGGCAGTAAAAGCATCCACCAAATTGTGGGATGCCAAAATGGACAACTTCTTCCATTTACTAGGATAAATCTTTGTGGTGGACGACTTGCGAGCAGAAAGCAATATATGCTTCACAAGAGATGAAAGCCCAAGAACTCTAGCCATCATTGGAACTGCAGAAGCCAAGCTGTGAGCTTCAGGCTCTCCAGATCCAAATGATAATCACCCTCCATACTGGAAATCAGATTCAGATATCGATCCAGAATCCACAAAGGACTGACACTGTGAGATCAAAGAAGAGGAATCCAAGCCTAACGAGGCCAGAAGGGGACAATGAGGATCACGTTGCACCTCAACCGCTGTGCCTTCTGAAGGAATTTTGCCATAAGAGGAAGGGGAGGTTAAGCATACAGCAGACCGGGGGGGCCAAGCATGAACTAGAGCGTCTCTAGGAGTCCCTCTTCTGGGGGGATTCAGGATGAAAAACTCGCTGCACTTGGCATTGGAAGGTGAGGCGAAGAGATCACAGCTCAGTTGACCACATTTCTGGAAGATCATGTCCACCACTGATTGTTTCAGAGACCACTTGTGAGGAGACAAAATTGTCCTGCTCAGCTTGTCCGCTAGGATGTTGGAACTCTCCAGAATGTGCATTGCAATAAGAAGGCAGCCTGAGCAAATTGCCTATTCTCACAGTCTCATGGCCTTTCAACAAAGGGGGTAAGATCTGGGTCCTCCCTGTTTGCTGATACACCAGACCACTGCCATATTGTCTGTCTGTATCAAAATCGTTCCTCGAGGAAGAAATGAATGCAGTGCCTGCAACACCAGAAGCACTGCCCTCATCTCCAGAACGTTGATGTGTAGATTGGTCTCTAACACTGACCCCATCCCTTGAACAGTCCGTCCCAGCCAATGCCCCCCCCATCCAGCCGGGAGGTGTCTGTAGCGACTGTGGCTACAGGAGCGGGAGCCACAAAATATCGTCCTTCCGCTAAATTCTGAGTGTTTAACCACCACAGTAGGGAGGATCTGCAGGTTCTGGACAGCCAAATGGAATGGGACAGGGGCTGGTCCAGGAGCAACCACTGAACTAATAAGATCCATTGGAGAACTCACATGTGTAGCCTTGCCAAGGGTAAAATAACAATTGTTGCTGACACAGATCCCAGAGCTTGGAAGGATTTGGGCTGCTGACAGCAGAGGCATTTCTAAAAGAACACCCACCTGGCCCTAAAGAGACTGAATCCTGTAACTGGTGAGAAAGACCTTGCACACAGAAGTATTAAACAGGGCTCCGATGAATTCCAGGGAACTGACAGCTCCAATTTTGATTCGGGAAAATTTATTGTGATGCCCAAGGTCGAGGCTAACTGAAGGAATTAGTCCCTGGCCTGAAGAAGCTGATGCTTGGTGGGTGCAGCTAGAAGCCAGTCATCCAGGCAAGAGAAAACCCGCATCCTGTGCAGCCTGAGATATGCTGCAAGTACTGCTACCACTTCGTTGAACACCCTGGGGACTGTGGTGAGGCCAAATGGGAGTATTCTGAACTGATAATGCCTGGCTCCTGACCGGAAGCGTAGAAACCTCCTGTGGCGCTTGTCCATCTTTATGTGATAGTAAGCATCCTGGAGGTCCACTGAGCACACCCAGTAGTCCTTCAGAAGGCACGGAAGGATAGATTGAATTGTAACCATCCGGAACATTGTCTTGGCGACAAACCTGTTGAAGCAGGTGAGATGCAAGATCAGTCTGTGCCCCCATCTTTTTGGACATCAAAAAGAACCTTGAGTAGACGTCTGATCCAGATAGTCCTGGAGGGATGGGCTGGATGACTTGCTTGTTAAGCAGCTTGGAAATTTCGAGTTTGGCTGCCTCCCTGTGAGCGGGTGGAACATCCGGGAGAATCTTTTGGGCCTTTGGTAGGTGAAGAAAGGGTATCGGATACCCCCTGGAAATTATTCTCAGCACCCATTGATCCAATGTGATGGCTTTCCAGGCTGATGGATGCAGAGAACAGTGACCTCCGACTGCCTCCTGTGTAAGACAGACGGGTGACACTTCAGGGTCACTGGAAGGGTCTATCCAGCTGGGAGTCCCAGGACCCTTGTTCCCTCGAAGCCCTCCTGCCCCTAGGGTGGTGTCTAAAAGAATCATTCCCTGATCTGTCTCTAGGGGAAGAGTCTGCCGGTACATTTTGATGGAAGGCCCTGGACGTCCAGAACCACAACTTCTTACTACCTCTTTGATATCTGCAATACGAACACTGAGAAGTAGAAAAGCAGATTCCGATGGCAGACAGGGTCTTACCATCCCTGTTGCACTGGGCTAAAGTATCCTTCACAGATGGGCCGAACAGGGAAAATCCATCGAAGGGGGCTTTTGTGAAGGGCACCTTGAAGGGCTCAGAGAAATCACAAAGACACATCCAGGTGTGACATCTAGTAGCAATGCCTGAACCAGCTGCTCTAGATGTGCCTTCAGTGGCATAGGAGAGGAGCCTCATAGAGGTCTTAGAAATGGCTTTAAGAGTGGTCAGTCTAGTGGAGAAGATCTTCTCCTCTGCCGACATGGACTCCAGGGTAGACGCAGAAAGCTCCTTGATGAGTGATCTCTGTAATCTAGTAACAAGTACCATGTAATTCAGCATTCTCAGAAAGAGGGTCACTGACGTATAAACACTCTTCCCCAGTCTGGCTATCACTCTGGACTGCCTGTCAGGTGGATGGACAGAGGAGCTCTCCTGGGCAAGCTCCTTTTTCATGGCAGCTGCAACCACCAAAGCATTAACAGGGACACTCTTGCCAAAAAAAACCTGTCTTGTGGGGGGCTAAGGACTTTGTCAGGGTGTTTTGGTACTGGTTCCACCACATCCGGTTCCTTCCATGCCCAGCATGGAATGAGGTCTACCAATGGGTCTGCAGGGGTGGGGTCACCCAGGAAGTAGATGGGCCTGCGCCAAACACCTTCAGGAACACTGACTCATTTGGATTGGGCTTTGGGGCTGTCCATCCACCCTTCTGATGCAGAATTTCCATGACGTTTCCAAAGGAGACATCATCAGGTGGAGATCGGGGGGGAGCCCTCACCTTCCTCCCAGTCAGTGTCTTCAGTGACAGACTGAGGGATGGAGTCAATGTGCCTCCTCTTGCACACATACTTCCGGTGAACTTCCTTGGGGGGAGATTCCAGGGAAGAACCAGATGCCTGGGGCTGCAAAGGGAGAGAAATCTGGAGGGTAGTGCCAGGCTGCTGTTGAAGTGGAGGACTGGGGATGTTGGGTCCAGGGTCCAGAGTCCAACTGGAGCTGAAAAGGTTCCGGAGGGGGAGGCATCGAGGATTTCGACACCAAAATAGAGAGGACCCTCTCCATCATGTCGAATGCCAAAGGAGAGCGGGAGATCGGCACTGCAAGCACCTGTGCTGAGGCGCTCGATGCTAGCGGAGCCGAAACCCCAGACTCCATCTGCACCAACATGTTGGTGTCATGCTGCTCGGCGCCAAAGATCCAAGGGGAACAGAAGGCAACAAAACTCTCGATACCAACACCAAACCCTCGGAACCAGTGCCTAGCAGACTATGACTCCTAGAGCCCTCCAGCATCGAAGAGAAAGGGGTCGAGGAACTCATGACCATGGTCGAGGTTGAAGAAACCAAAAACATTGACACCGGCCCCTCACTGCCGGCAACTCCAACTTCCAAAGGTCCCAAAGCCCTGGGGCTTGGGAAAGGAGGACACCCAATAAGGGAAAGGAAAGGACCCACCGCTCCCAGTAAGGAGGGGGCAGGAAGGACTCCCAGCTGGATCTGAGTCCACAGAACTGTCTCATTAGGCAGTCCACTTTTCTTTCAGATAAACCATGGGATGACTTGGCAGAGGAAGCCACAAATGCAGGCCTGGAGTGCTGCCTGGGCGAGGCTGAATCCGGGGGCTTGGGAGAGAACCTGCCTAATCTTAGGAGAAGGTTCACCAGCAGCAGACGAAGATTCTGCAAGACTCAGCTTCTCCAGGGACCTGTCATTGCCTTTTGATCTCTCTCTCTCTCTCTCTCTCCGCTTTCCTGTCCATGTCAATGCTTTTATTCTTGGGTGACTTAACAGGAACTGGGTAACAAATCCTTTGGAATCAACTTGTTGCGTCTGTCCACAAGGGTATGGGAAAAAAACCCAACACAAACAGATCACCCAGCGTCTAGGTCAGGGACACCTAAACACAGTACATACAGCGTGTGACCATCCGAGGGTCGGAGTTTACTCCCACACCCTTCTCTGACTTGTCTGATTTATCAGCCATGAGGAAAAGGGAACCTGACCAGAAGAGACTTAAAGATATAAATTTTACTCTCTATGAAGAATGCGAAGGGTAAGGAAAAGTTCAGAAGCTAAAAGGAAAAGTCTTTAAACAGTACCTGAGTACAAAGATTTTCAACAACTAGTCAAAAACTTGCAACAAAGTTGGAGCTCAGACGACTTGCTTGTAGCTGGAATGGCGGTAAATGAGATCTGAGGTAGTGAGGGAGACACAGGCATTATGGGTAGGGGAGGAGCTCAGTTTTGGCACCGAAGCTTGGATATGGCTGGCTTGGCACCGATGTCTGTGCCTATCTCACAGGTTGAAGATCAAATGAAGACAACGATGTCAGATCTGATTTTATGCTCCACTGAATTTTTCTCATATGGAGTCTGACAAAAGCAGTCATTTGGATTGTAAATAACATGAACTGCAGGGCTTTTAGAATCTCTCATGCAGAGGTCATTTGCAATTTTCTGAGGAACAGAAAGTAAGCTGTCAAGAAATGGATTATTTTCCAGGGGGAGGAAAACCACCATGCTTGAAAATTAATAAGACATCCTAGAAATACCCAGAGACTGAATGGGCTGTAGAGTGGGCTTCTTGAAGTTTAGAGTGAATTCTGGGAAGGGAAAGAGTTTGCATGTGAACTGTAAACCTTGGAGGGTCTTTTTAATTGAAGTGGCCTGAATGACAAAATCGCCTAAGTATGGATACTTGCAGATACCTCTGAGTCTGGAAGGCCATGACAGGAGATGGGTATTTATTAAAAACTCTTGGTGTTGCAGAAAGTCCAAAAGGCAAAGGAGTAAATTGAAAGTGATATCTCAATGTACAGAATTTTAAGAATTTTTTGTGGTTTGGATGACTAGGTATATGGAGATGGGCATCCTCAGATCCACAGTAACCAAAAAGGCTTGGGAAAAGATCACAGGAAAGTGACTTTGGAGATTTAGCATCTTGAATTTTGAAACTTTTAGAAATGTGTTCAGAGTGAATAAATCCATGGTTCCCATGTACCATCTTTTCTTGGAACAAGGAAAATTTTAGAGTAAAATCATTTTCTTTTAGATGGGAAGGAGCAGGTCCTATAACGTCCTGAAGGAACAGAATGGAAAGGACCAGGTGTTATTGGTTTAAGGAGACCTAAGGAATTCCTGAAGATACTGAAGGGGAATTCCAGTGAAGACTGTACCCTTTCTTTATGCCATTCAACACTGTAGCATCAAATGTTACTGTTCTCCAAAGAAGAATGTAATGAGAGTATCTCCCGAAAGGGACAGGTAAAGATAGAGAAAGGGAGAAATTAGTCAGATAATCAGAACTTTTGTCTGAAAAGGATACCTTAGATCTCTTGAAATCAGATTTGGGGTTTTCCTGCAATTTTTTTTTTAATTTCTCCCCTTTCCACTGAGAAGAATTTTGGGCTTTGTGGAAAAATGGCCAGACTTGGAGTGGTATTTCCTTGAAGTTAGGAATGGAAGAATGAAAAAGCTTCTTAAAAACTTGCATCAGCTTTTCCTTTCCACTTTTTTTTTGATGCAGAAAAGTATCCTAACAAATGATTTTTATCTAAATTTGGGATATGGAAACTTTTGTGGACAGAGACCTAACTTTTGACAAACATGTGTCTAATTGCGCTAAAAAAGTCCTTCTATATTTCACAGCTTATAAACAAATGAATTGCGTCTAGATCTAGGGATATTATTGTCCCTCTTTATTCAGCCCTCTTTAGGCCATTCACTGAATATAATGCCTCCTTTGGCATGTATCTGTCTAGGCACATGCAACAACTGGAATGCCCACAGAGGTACCTTCCTAAAGAACTAGAAGGCCTAAACAACATGTCCTATATGGACAGGCTCAAAGCAGAGTCAGTATACTCAGTATCCTACAGACTGCTAAGAGGTGACCTATGTCTGAGACACAAGGTATCCTCTCACCCAATACTGATGGATTTTCTGCAAATCAGCAAGTCAAATGGCATCAGAAATACTTGTCCTAGGAATCTAAACCTCTTTTGCAACATTAACATAATGGTTTGAAAGGACAGGTATATCTCACAGAGGACGCCACTGCTCTGGAACAAACTCCCTATCCACACAGAACAAAGTTCCTTTCTGTCTATATTCAAATGTAACTTGGATCTATGGATAGAAAACAGAAAATTCACCCCAGGACTGCCCCCTGTACTATTAATGGACAGAGGCAGCTTCTAAATGCTTCATCCCATGCATGGGTCCCCTCAAATTATCTAATGTATGATCCCAGTTACTCTCTTTAGGGGTAATATACAGTTAAAGAAACAGATGAAAAACTGGATCTCCAGGCTGGAAAAACAAAACTGTTCACAGGAATGGTATATAAAATCTTTACTAGTGCTTCCTGGTACCTCGGCTCAAAAGCCTTCAAGGGAATGATTTTTACACCAAATACAACAAATTTATATACAAATTGAGAGGCTAATTATTACCTCATTATTCAATTGCAACTGGCATTATGCCATTAACTAGATGCTACATGTTAACCCTTTATAAACAAATTTATGTGTAACACCCAATATACAAAAAATACAATTGATGAATTGATGAGTTTGACACCCAGAAATGTATAAAATCTGTGAAAACATATATGAATTATAAACTTTCCAACCATTCATATCTCAACAATGAACTTTGTGACATCATTACTAATATATAAAAAACATTTTTAATATAATATAAACAACAATTCTATAGTAGTAAAGCTAATAAATTTTCTTAACACGTGCCCCCAAAATGATGGAATGGGTAAGGCCAATCTCTGACTAAATAAGATAGATTTATTCGAGCACAACAAGGGAAATTGGCTAGGCATAAAATAGCCCACAAGGGCAGATAGCCTAGTACTTACCTACTAACTAAAGAACCTGTAAAGCAGCATACAATAGTTTATCCTTAAAATCATCAGATAAACACTGGAGATAAAGCCAGGAATACATTCTGAGGACTGAGCCGAAAATTTTGCAACCTGTATGCCAGAACTGAGCTTATTCTGTAGAGAGGCCTTTGTCTTAAGTTTGCTTGACAACCTTGTTATCAAAAATAGAATATTTATCTAATCATATGGATGTGGTAATTAATGGCACAAAGAAAAGGAGGCAGAAGTGTAAACCTTCTTTCCAGACCTATCCATGACCCTGCCAAAATTGTCATTTGGTAAGGCATTAGAAGACAGGAGAAATTTAGAAGCTTTATCTGGCTCCACAGAAATAAGTGATGGGTCAGATGAAGGAATGGTGTTGGCTACTTTATAGAATCTGTCTGGTTTCTTGGGCTGGGATTTCAGAGATACAGAAGCAGATAAAAAAGCATCTTCCAAACTCACAAGATGGGGCGAGGTAGCAGCGGGTTCTGACACTTCTTTGTCAAGTCATAATATATTTTCTGTGTTTCAGGAAGTTGTCTGCCCTCCCAGTTAAAGTGCTGCATCATTTAATGGATAGCATCAACAAAAGAAAGCTTCTCAGGAGATGAATCAGAAGACAAAGTATCAGACGCCTCAGTCTCAAAGCCTGTGGGTGAGTGAATTTGGGAAGAGTAACCTAATGGTTCAGATTCAGATTCTGAAGGCAGCTCTTTGACTCTCTTTCCTTTTGTAGGGAGTATAAGTAGAGAGAGAACAAAACTGAGGCAGATGTAAGGACATAAGTGCTTTAAAAAGTCTCTAAGAGAAGTTAAACCACTCTTTCTGAGGATCCCTAGGAGTATGAGTAACAGGAGGGTGACATGTTTAATGTTTTGTTTTCTTTTTTAGAGTGTCCAAAGAAACAGTATGAGAAGCCACTCTTGAATGTACCTCTGTAAGGGTCCTTGGTACATCTTCAAAGTCAAAAATTTGAGAAATCCCTTCAGTTCCCTCAGACAGAATGAGTCTTGGTTCTTTCTTCATGGCCTTATGGGTCCTCTGATCGGTCGGAACAGACATGCTAGCACCCTGCAGCTTGTCACCTCCCAAGGGGTTCTAACAGCCGGAGCAGGTAACAATAGTCAAGTGGTCTGCAAGTTGATCAAGCACCTCAAATTAGACTCCAACTGACTGGAATAACTGTGTAAATTTATGCCTTCTTTTGATTTCTTAGGCTTTTTCCTAGGCTGATGGGGGACATCCAAGGCAGAAGACTCAAAGGCATATTGGTAGGCACTAAGGCTTGGAGGAGTTTCTTTCTTTATATAGTTTCAGGTATGACAAAAGACTTTGAATAGTTTTAGGTACAAAGAATTGACAAACTGTACACTCTAATCATGTTCAGACCCACGCAAAAGAGATACTTAGTATGCTTATCCTTTTAAGGGATTAATCGACCATAGTCACAGTCCCCCCCCCCCCCTTAGACGACATGAAAAGTTTTCTCAAAAAAAAACAAGGAATAGAGGAAGGGTCCCCAATGGGGTACTTAGTTGCCCAACATGAAAATAGCTGGAACAGGCCATACACCTAACAGACTACAATTCAGACAAAGTCTTCCTTCAGGGACTGGCAACAAGAAAATTCTGAGGATTTTCATGTCTGTACATATTGTGGACAAACAGTTCGAGAGAAAGGTGTCTAAGCTTTTAAAGACTGACCAGACATGTGGTATTCTTAGCAGAATATGTCCCATTAATCAGCAATACTGCAACAGTACGAATATTCATAATTCCTTTTATGCCAACAGAACAAATGACCTTCAACATGATGATGTAATCTGAATGGGGCGGTATTCTCCCAGAAGAAATCTGTTAATGCACTTTATATATAGTGGTTGGACGCTCTGCAGCCTCAGATATCTGTCTTTTTACGTAAATAAACAGCTGGAGGACATTTTGATAATTGTGAGTCAAATGAGTGAGCAATGCAAAATAATTACTCACGAGACAGAGATGGTTTGTGTAATGTGTATTAACAGACAAGCTGTTAAAATGAATGCTAACAAAAGAAAATGCATACCTTGCAGAGGTATCTGTCCAAGCTGACTTTATATTTTCTCAGTATTATGTCAATAATATTTTCTCAGTATTATGTCAAAAAACACAATTTCTGATAAGACTTTATGAAAGTCTCACAGCTTTTTTCACCCCTTTTACGTTCCTGTGCTTTGCAAGACAAATTGTCTATTACTTTCCCTTCCTCCCAACCTCTAACAGTACCCACTGTGATCAAATGCATAAAAAGCATTGACATGGTCATTAACTGTGCTAATTTAATACTCATAACTAAAGCAGCGTAATGTGAATGTGTGCATATACAATGTGGTCTGTAATTTAGCTGCAACAAAAAAAATTAGAATAATAATCTGCTTTTCAACTTTTCTGTAAAATATAATTTAGCATTCATTAGTAAAAGTTTTACTTTCAGAAGTTTAAATGAACCCTTTGTATAGTCAAAATCAAACTGTATTGTATGTATTACATTAACTAAAAATACAAGACTCTACATTAATACTTCATTAGTTGCAAAACATGTATGTGGACATTACTTTTTTTGGGGGGCAGCTCCATCTCATCTAGTTAATAGCTATACAAACCCAGTCTGGACTTCTAATGAGTATCTTAACTCATTACAACCAAGTGCGCCTCCAGGCGTTTCTGCAGTTAACTCCTACTGTCGCTTCTAGGCGTCACATACTGCTTCTTCATATTTACATTAATAATTCCAAAACCATGCTGTATGCAAGGTATTGAAATATTTCATCTTAAAGCTTACATGACTGACAACACTACTACACTAGTTGACCTCTGTGTAGTGCAGTGCAAGAGGTATAATTGTTCTACATATATTTGTATTGTTACATTTTTTATATTTTGTTTAATACCTCAACAACCAAGTAAGACACGCATAACTACTTAGCCTGGTATGGAAGCTCATAGATCCATGAACAAAATGCTGCTGGCAGTATGTGTGATGCTTGAGTGGTTACGGAGATATTATAAGTTGTTTGCAAAATATTACACAAATAATGTTTATTGTATTTATTATGACTTATAACATCCATTTTAAGACCTACAATCTAATGAACACTGCCACTGTAAAGATTTGTTTGTGCCAAACAGTTTGCGATTTATATTTCATTATTAACCCTTATGGCTCTAGAGATATGAATATTTGTTTGAAATGTGAGGTCATAACTTGATTTGTCAAAAACCACAGGATGCAATCACTAGGAGTGAAGAGTACAAAATTCCAGAGCTCCATTGGAGAGAATGAGTTAATCTTAGTATGTAAGCAGATTCTTGTCTCCCTAATCTTATTGATACAACCTTGCCCAGTCTTGGGCATTTCATAGGCTGTTACCAGGCTAATGACCACTAGGGCCCTTACAAACCAAGCCATGCATACCAAACCACTTGGGTCCCAAGTATCATGGGTGTCTATACACATTTTAGTACGGATGTAAATAAGGATTTGTAGAGAGAAGTGTTAAGATAATACTTTTCTTATTGATAGCCTCTGCCCATAAGGGGCACGGGATCAGACCAGGGGGTAAATTTATGATTTTCCATCCAACTGTTAAGGTTTCGCTTGAGTAGGGTCAGGGATGAACTCTGTTTTACATGGATGAGGAGCCTATTCCATAGTGCTGGGATCCTTTGTAACACAGTCTCTATAAGATGTTCTTTTTATGTCACAAGCAATGTTCAGATCCCTGGATCTAGTGTTCCTGGTGCTGTTTGTTTTGTGCATGTGCAATACATCCATCATGGCTGAGTCTCAGGAAGCTCTGTAAGTCAGGCAATAATCCTCTCTCAGTAGCCTGTAGAAGACTGAATACAGACACAGAGAATTTAGGCAAGCGGTGTAGGACAGGGCATTAATGCCCTTAATTCTCCTGGTGAAAAACCTTTGTGGGCATTCCAACTGTTGCAAGTGCCTGGTTAGATACATGCCAAAGGGGGCAGTGTATTCAATGATAGGTGTGATAAGGGCCGAGTAAAGTAGTATTGTAAATTCCTTGGACCTGCATGCCATACTCTTACCTACAAGTAGGGTAACATAGAAATTATTTTTTTATTACCTTAGCTATGTGTTGGTCAAAAGATTGCGGTCTACATATGTTTCCGGATCCCCTTGTACTGGGTTGACTTTTAGGGGCATTTTATTGACTGAGTAATTAACTTGGGCTGACAAGTTGGCATTATAATGCATTTTTCGGTATTGAGTTTTAGGCCATGGCTTTGGTAGCAGTCATTTGTCTGTGTTAAACCCACTTGCAAGATGTTAGTGCCTTTGGGGGAATCTATAATAGCTCTCAAATTACAGTAATCTGTGAACTTGGTCAGCCAAAGGCCTTGAACATTAGCTCTGACTTCCAAGAAATAGATGCTAAACAGGAGAGGGCTCATAGGTCCATGGATGATTACAAGGCTAATGGCACAAGAGCCTTTACAAGCCTAGCCAATTATGACTGGGATATGACATTATATCTTAATTCCCCAGATGAGGGATGAGGTAGTATCAGGGTAGTGGGTTTGGTGGTGTTGGAGTCCTGAGTCATTTTTACAGATTAGAAGAAGAGGGGGAAAGCATGCCTGGATGGCAGCAGAAGAGCAGGAAAGTTAGGATTGTGGAAGTAAGGGTAGGAACTTTGAATGTTGGCAGCATAACTGGTAAAGGGAGAGAGCTAGATGATATGATGGAAAGAAGGAAGGTTGACATATTGTGCGTGCAAGAGACCATATGGAAGGGGAGTAAGGCCAGGTGTATTGGAGGCGGGTTCAAATTGTTCTACCATGGTGTGGATGGGAGGAGAAATGGGCTAGGGGTTATCCTGAAGGAACAGTATGTCAAGAGTGTTTTGGAGGTGAAGAGATTGTCGGATAGAGTGATGTTTATGAAGCTGGAAATTGATGGTGTGATGATGAATGCTGTTAGTGCATATGCTCTACAAGTTGGATGTGATATAGATGAAAAGAAAAATTTTGGAGTGAGTTGAATGAAGTGGTGGAGAGTGTACCCAAGGGTGAGAGAGTGGTGATTGGAGCAGATTTCAATGGGCATGTTGGTGAAGGGAACGGAGGGGATGAGGAGGTGATGGGTAGAAATGGTGTTAAGGAGAGGAATACAGAAGGTCAGATGGTAGTGGATTTTGTGAAAAGGATGGACATGGCCATGGTGAATACGTATTTTAAGAAGAGGGAGGAGCATAGAGTGACGTACAAGAGTGGAGGAAGATAAACACAGGTGGGTTATATCCTATGCAGAAGGGCCAGTCTGAAAGAGATTGGAGACCGCAAAATAATAACAGGGGAAAGCATAGGATGGTGGTCTGCAGGATGACACTGGTGATCAAGAAGAGGAGGAGGAGAGTGAGGACAGGGCCAAGGATCAAATGGCGGAAGTTGAAAAAGGATAAATGTAAGGTGGAGATCAGAGAAGAGTTAAGACAGGCACTGGGTGGCAGTGAAGAGTTACCAGATAGTTGGGCACTCACAGCACAGGTGGTAAGGGAGACAGCTAGAAAGGTGCTTGGTGTGATACCTGGACAGAGGAAGGAGGACAAGGAGACCTGGTGGTGGAATGAGGAAGTACAGGAGAGAATACAGACAAAGAGGTTGGCGAAGAAGAAGTGGGATTGTCAGAGAGATGAAGAAAGCAGAGAGGAGTACAGGGAGATGAGGCGTATGGTGAAGAGAGAGGTGGCAAAGGCTAAGGATAAGGCATATGGCGAGTTGTACGAAAGGTCGGACACTAAGGAGGGAGAAAAGGACCTGTACCGATTGGCTAGACAGAGGGACCAAGCTGGGAAAGATGTGCAGCAGTTTAGGGTAATAAAGGAAAACAAAAGAAACATACTCACAAGCAAGAAGAGTGTGTCGAGCAAATGGAAACAATATTTTGAGGGGCTGATGAATGAAGAGAATGAGAGTGAGAGAGAGAGAGAGAGAGAGAAGGATGGATGATGTGGGGATAGTGAATCAGGAAGTGCAATGGATTAGCAAGGAGGAACTAAGGATAGCTATGAAGAGGATGAAGAATGGAAAGGCTGTTGGTCCAGATGACATACCTGTAGAAGCATGGAGGTGTTTAGGAGAGATGGCAGTGGGGTTTTTAACCAGAAAGAAAAAGTGTATTGGTACCAGTTTTTAAGAATAAGGGTGAAGTGCAGAGGTGTAGTAACTACAGAGGGATAAAACTGATCAGCCACAGCATGAAGTTATGGGAAAGAGTAGTGGAAGCTAGGTTAAGAAGGGAGGTGATGATTAGTGAGGAGCAGTATGGGTTCATGCCAGGAAAAAGCACGACAGATGCAATGTTTGCTCTGAGGGTGTTGATAGAGAAGTATAATGAAAGTCAGAAGGAGCTGCATTTTGTCTCTGTGGGCTTAGAGAAAACATATTGCAGCTTGCCTAGAGTGGAGTTGTGGTATTGTATAAAGAAGTCAGTATATGAGAGTGTTACAGGATATGTACGAGGACAGTGTGACAGTGATGAGGTCTGCGGCAGGTGTGATGGATTAGTTCAAGGTGGAGGTTGGAATACATCAAGGATCAGCTCTGAGCCCTTTCTTATTTGGAATGGTGATAGACAGGTTGACAGACGAGATCAGACAGGAGTCCCCATGGACTGTGATGTTTGTGGATAACATTGTGATTTGTAGTGAGAGTAGGGAACAGGTTGAGGAGACTGTGGAGGGTGGAGATATGCTCTAGACAGGAGAGGGATGAATGTCAGCAGGACTAAGACAGACTATATGTGTGTGAGTGAGAGGGAGGACAGAAGAATTGTGAGGATTCAGAGTATAGAATTGGCGAAGGTGGATGAATTTAAATACTTGGGATCAACAGTTCAGTGTAATAGTGAGTGTGGAAGTCAGAGGTGAAGAAGAGAGTGCAGGGTGGAATGGGAGGGAAAGAGTGTCAGAAGTGATTAGTGACAGACTGGTACCAGTAAAAGTAAAAGGGAAGGTCTACAACATGGTAGTGAGACCAACTACATTATATGGGTTGGAGACAGTGGCACTGACGAAAAGACAAGAGTCAGAGCTACAGGTGGCAGAGTTAAAGATGTTAAGATTTGCATTAGGTGTGACAAGGATGGATAGGATTAGAAATGAATATATTAGAGGGTCAGCTCTTGTTGGACGGTTTGAAGACAAAGCCAGAGAGGCAAGATTGCTTTGGTTTGGACATGTGCTGAGGAGGGATGTTGGGTATATTACGAGAAGGATGCTAAGGATGGAGCTGCCAGGTAAGAGGAAAAGAGGAAGGCCTAAGATAAGGTTTATGGATATGGTGAGAGAGGACATGCAGGTGGTTGGTGTGACAGAGCAAGACAGGAAGAAATAGAAACAGATGATCTGCTGTGGTGACCCTAATTGAAGCAGCCAAAAGAAAAAGAAGACGACGACCTCTGTCCATATGGGATGTTGGCAGTACCTGGGAGTAAATTTCCAGTTCCCCATCCATTTATCCAAATTCTTTTTACAAAGATGGGAAGTTTATTCCATAGACAAGATTAGCCTTTGGGATATGACTCTGTCTCTCCAGCAAGTTCTGTTAAGAGTCACAAATAAGGTTCAGGTCCATGGAACATGTAACTTTTGAATAATTTTTCTTTTGAATATGCAACATTTTCATCAGGACTGGATCAGAGAATGCCTTGTAAGTCAGGCATAAATGACCTTTCAATAAACAATATGAGATGGAATAAAGGAACAGGGCTTTTAGTTGGTCTGCTTAAGACATATGTTTTAGGCTTTGCAATTTTTTAGTGAGAAACTTCTGGGGCCACTCCAGTTGGTGTAAGTGCCTGATTAGGTACATGCAAAAGGCAGCAATGTACTCGATTCTGGTCCTAAGGAGGGCTGAGTACAATGACACTATGACTTCCTTTGACCTTGATGCCATGCCTTTACTTATAAGTTGATCCACACAGAAAGAATTTCAAACTACCAGAGGTACCTGGTGGTCAAAGTTTAGGTTGCTATCTATCTGTGTTCCTAGGTCCCTCACCATTGGGTCTACTTTTAGGGGTCTGCTATCAATATTATAATTTGCAGGGATATCCAATTTATCAAAGGGTATGATTACACATTTTTTAGCATTTAGTGTAAGACCATGTTTTTGGCACCAGTCATTTGTCATTTTTAGGTCTGTTGTAGGATGTCAACATCATTTGGGGATTCAGTGATTGTTTCCAGCTTACAGTCATCGGTCAACTTGGTGAGCTAGGGGTTCCCAACATTAGCCATCACTTCAGAAAAGTATATACCAAACAAGAGGGGCCCCAACACTGAGCCTTGTGGGACACTGCTAGTAACAGGGTTCTTATTGTAAGTGGATTCACCTATTGGGACAACATTTGTTCTGTCAATGAGACAGCTGGCGATCCATCTGATGATGTTGGGGTTGATGCCTAACTCAGTAAGTTAATCTGTGATCCCCGAGTGGGAGACTGTGTTGACAGCTTTGGCCAGGTCTAGATAAGTAACGTGTACCATTTTATCCTCATCCAAGCCCATGATGACTTTCTCAAAAAAGTCCACCAGATTGAGAAGCCAAGACCTCCCTTTGACAAAAGCAAATTAGGTATGGTCCAGTGTTTGTTCAGCTCCTATGTCATTATTCATCAGGTCCATGATAATTCCCTCCATGGCCTTGCAGATAAGACTGGTCAAACTTATGGGTCTGCAGTTTCCTGGGTCAGTTGATGGTCCCCTACTGTGCAAAGGGATGACTGTTGCAGTCCTCCATTCCTCTGGAATAAAGGCCTTACAAATGCTGTGGTTAAAGAGAATTTCTAGTGGCCCTGACAGTTTCTGTTTTAAGTTATTTAGGAAGAATCCTGGAATGTTGTCGGGACCCATGGAGGCTGTGTTTTTGGCTTTAGTGAGCACAGTAAGGACCTGTTCCCTTGTAATGATTGGTAGAGGGATGTTTGCAGGTATTTCTTTGGGTGTGGTAAGAGGTGATGGGAGGGAGAAGTTTGAACTGAACTTGTCAGCCAGCAGGTTTGCTACAATTTCAGGCTGGGCGGAAATGCTGCCCTTCATAAATAACCTGGCACATTGCTGAGCATTTCCCCTGAGGTTATGAACATAATTAAAAAAAGCCTTATGGCTAGCTTTGCCTCACAGACTTATAGGTTTATAGGTTAGTACTAGACTAACTGCCCTTGTGGATTATTTTAAGCCTAGCCAACTACTCCTTGTGAGACTCAAACCCTGTACCTTGTGTGTCTGTAATGTAAACACCTTAACCATTATGCCAACCTCACACCCAAAATTAGTACCATGCTAACTAACCTTATGGGCCATTCCAAGCCCAGCCAATTACCCCGTGTGAGAATCAAACCTTGCACCTTGTGCCTGTAAGGTGAACACCTTAGCCACAATGCCAACCAGTTTCACCACATTACCTCAGCTGTTTGCCCAGTCTGATTCATTCACCCACAGTGGACAAGTACTTTAAGTTGAATAATAATCCTTACTGTTTAAGTTCATCTTTCACAGCAGTATTACTTACAACACGTACATTCCATTCCAACAGCCAGATGAGAACACTCAACTTAGTAATCATGGTAATTATTTCAGAATGTGTTCAGGTGAAAGAATTGTATGCTAACAAATAGGATAAAACAATTAAGACACACATTGTTGCTACAACCAAAGTGTAATAATAGTGCAATGTGTCTTGGATATAACCACTCCATATATCCACTGCACCTTAATACATACTGTAGATACATACATGAGCAATGGCAAGGAGAGCATAACAGTGCAGCAGCCATCATCTTGGGGGCAGCTGAACCAACCTGCAGTGCTGGCACAACAGCAGAGTCCCTAAACAAAGCTGAGTTTACTGTCCCGTCTATGGAATAATCCTCACCTATGGCCAAAAGCTGTAGGTAGTGACCAAAAAGAACAGAACTGTGAGTAAAAGCAAATGAAACAGGGTTTCTGCACAGAATTACTCAGCTTACTCTGCATGAGAGGGTAAGGATCCTGGTGAGTCATGTGATTCTAACAACAAAGTATGTGGCTCCACCAGTCAAAAGGAGTCAACTTAAAAAGTTTATGCATTTTATAAGGCTGGTTCATGAATGATTTCCACTGTAGTTATTCTAGGCACAGCTCACTCAAAGAAAGGGCGCATGACAAGCTGAAGAGATATCTCTTAGCTAACCAGGGAATACTATAAAACTAGAACTTTTCTATCCTCATCTCCTGTTCCATACCCACACATCATCAGAGGTTCTGGTGGATTCAGCATATCGTCCAAGCGGATGTTTGTAAACTCATGCTGGTATTTGAACACAGTCAGCATTTCTGTAAACTCGGCCAACTGAACTCTGAACCAGGCTTTAACCCTGTCCAGCTGCTCACAGAACTGTGTCCTGTTATTTTTCTCCTACGGAGAATTTCTGACTCCCAGCATTAAAGACAGTCAGAGGTCTCACCAAACTTCCCATCTTTTTACATTCTAACTTAACCGTTAATCTCACTGTAGCTGTTAGTTCATTTACCAGTACTGTATTGCACAGCAAACTCCGCAGTTGCTACAATACCCTCAGAACTGCTCATTAAACCCTCTCTCCTGCCATTAACTATTTCCTACCATCTGTCCCTCTCCCTCTCTCTTCTTGTTTCGGCACACCCGACGTGCAACTCTAATTGCTCTCTCCTATTCAATGCTATTCCTGCCTATCTGCCTATCCACTTGCAGTTCACTTCCACAGTGTTCTGCATCACTTTTTCTCTCTTCCCCACTACTTACCAGCACACCTCCTCTCTACTGATTGTTTTTTTTCTTCAACTTCTTGCTTTTCACAGGTCGGTGTACTATCTCTTACCTTTACAATCTGTCTGTTACAGCTAGCTCCTGAAACTCCATTTTCCATACTTCCACTATGGGTGTTTTCTTTCTGTACATATCCCATAATCCTCTGCACCTTTAAAAGTATCTCCTGGTTTTGGCGCCATCCTTTTCTATCCCTATCTCCCATTGCATACCCACACATCATCAGTGGTTCTGGTGGATTCAGCATATCTTACAAGCAGATGTTTGTAATCTCATGCTGTTATTTGAATACCGACAACATTTCTGTAAGTAATTTGATGTTCTGATACTGTTTTTATTGATAATGGTAATTTAGTGTTGATAAACAGCTACCTATCTGCTCTCTGTTAAGCGAATGCATTCATGTTAGTTTGGCAAACAACCACATAGAAGGAAGCTAAATGTTTTGTACTTAGTGCAGATAGCTCAGTTTAGGACCTACTTGCCTGTAGTAATACTTCTAGTGACTGCAATACTTGCTCCTCTTGTGTAAACTAGCTTGTGGAAATGCGTCATTTGTTCCAAATAGCTACATACGCAGTGGAAAAGTGAGAACATTCCCTAAGGATCGTAGCAACTGCATTTGTTTCATTGTACATACAAGCTTATGTGGAATACATCTTTATATATAATAAGCCACACTTGCTATATGAAATAAGGATATTTCCCCAGGCAGTCTAACGACTGCATTCTTTGTTTTCTTCTGAGTAAACTAGCTTTGTTTTAGGCATTTCTGTTAACTACAGCTTAAAATGATTTGAAGAATGAGGACACCTGCTTAGGAGCTTAACTCCACAATCCTCGCTACTGAGTAGGTTACTCTGTCTTGCTAAGCGCAAACAGCGGTATTATTGTTGAGTAAACTAGTTGCTGTATGAGCTACACCCTACAGCCTAATACTTTGAGAAGCGAGGAGATCCATTAGGGAGCTTAACTCTGTAAACCTCGTAACTGACTAGGTTACACTGTCTCACTGTGCCATATTTAACTGCCATTTAGCTGAGATATCATTTCCTTGTAGCCAGCAACTGCTTTGTTGTTCACAAAAGTATCTTAACATGGCACAGTGCTGCATCTGATGTGGACGCTATTTAGATAATTTGTTTTAAACTGTGACTGTTGTTTTTGTGCTGCACATTTAAGACCAGAGATTGTTAGTTTTACACTGAGTCAACTGCCGGCTCTTTTGATGTCTAACTAATTTAGAGAGCATTGTGTTATTTGTTTTACTGTAGATATTTGTTTGCTGTATTTAGCCTCTTCCAGGCTGCTGCTACCCCTATCTATTTCCCTCATTCTCTCCCACTCTCAAACCCTACATCCTTCCATTTTCAGGTAAACTCGGCCAACTGAACTCTGAACCAGGCTTTAACTCTGTCCAGCTGCTCGCAGAACTGTGACCTGTTATTTTTCCCATATGGAGAATTTCTGACTCCCAGCATTAAAGACAGCCAGAGGTCTCACCAAACTTCCCATCTTTGTATATTCTAACTTAACCGTTAATCTCACTGTAGCTGTTAGTTCATTTACCAGTACTGTATTGCACAGCAAACTCAGGGTTGCTACAATACCATAAGAACTGCTCATTAAACCCTCTCTTCTGCCATTAACTATTTCCTACCATCTATTCCTCTCTCTCTCTCTTCTTGTGTCAGCTCACTCGACGTGTAACTCTAACTGCTCTCTCCCATTCTGGCTATTCCTGCCTATCCACTTGCAGTTCACTTCCACAGTGTTCTGTATCATTTTTTCTCTGTTCCCCATTACTTACCAGCACACCTCCTCTCTACTGATTATTTCTTTCAACTTCTTGCTTTTCCCAGTGTAGCCCCACTCCATTTGCCTCGCTGTGATCGGGCTCACTCTGCTCCTCTACCCTACCCCCATCCCCAACCACCCCTAATTCAATTACTTTTATACCTATCCTTGCACCACCTACCCATCTGACCTCCAATCAAGCCACACCACCTCCATACCCCACCCAACCTCCAATCAAACCACTCCACCTCCATACCCCACCTTATAAAATCATCTCCTGATACCCAGCTACTCTCCTCCCTCTCTTATACTCCAAATCCTCTACCCTCCTACTAAACCAATAACAATAAACCCCCTTCCAATTTTTCATACATTCTGCAGCCTCTTACATCTTCCCTACATCCCTTTCATCTACAACCCTTTACCCCTACCTTCTTACAATTCTATTCCTACTCCTTCTACTACCCTACAAATCCTCTTATATTCTCTTGTCATACTCCATTCCTACAGTAATGTCTTTAAAATCCAACATCTTTCTCAGTATTTTTTCTGCACACTTCTCTCTCCTTCTAAAACTCTCATCACTTCAGCCAACTTATGTACCACCCAAATCCTCTAATATTGCAGCTACCCACAACATCCCTACTCAGTTACTCAGAAATCTGCACTAACCTATACGCCACTGATTTAATCTTACAAAAACAATTGATAATCCTCTCTCTACAGCATAACCATCCAAGTAACTTGCTCTATAACTATCCTAGAAACCCAAAAAGAAGCCCCACCCATATACTTTTCCTACTCATCCTGGCCTACTCCACTGCAGTGATATACACCCTAACCCTGGCCCTTCACTTTCCCCTCAAAATGTCACTAGCTCAACAAAATCCCTAAAACTCACCACCATCAATATTCAAAGCATTAGAAATAAAATCCCCCTCCTACATACATGGCTAGGTCAGTATAAACCAGACTTCACAGCCATAACATAAACTTGGCTTAAACCATGTATAAAGGATCATGAATTCTTTCCTCCAAACTATTCATGTTTTGGAAGAGATAGGCTCCATAAAAAGGTTGGCTGCATCGCCTTACTATATCCAAGTTACGTCACAGTGATTCCCTACTCAAAGCCTATTCCTCTCTTTTCCACCCCAGACTTACTTATTACCTTCTTAAAACTAAATGACTGTAAAAGCCTTTGTGTCATAGTCATATACATTCCCCCAGGCAACAATGTCCCAATCCTTGAAGACATACTTGCCTGGACCACCAACCATATAACAAATGAAACAATCATCCTAGGCGATGTCAACATTAACTGGCTAAACATCTCCAATAAAAACCTCCCTTCTGGCATAACCTTCATATCTACACACAGCTAATCTGTAACATTACTACGCCTGACAATAAATATAACAAAGGTTTAGTCCTAGATTGGATCTTGGTTTCCGACCCTAATAAAAGTTCTACCTCAGGTACACTCCCAGTGATTATAAGTGAAAACTCACCTGCATTTATAATACATAAGCCCACCAAGCCTATCACATATACACCATTACAGACACATCCGAGATTTCTCCCACTTCTCCCCAAATCCCTTCAATGACATTTTGCATAACATCAACTGGAACCCACTAAACCTTCACCTACTAAACAAAGCTGTGGAATTCGTCAATTCCACATTTCTTAGAGTCCTAAATAATCTTGCTCCTATTAGGCTAAAAAGAGTTAAGACAAACATGCTAGCTGGCTTGCAAAGTCCACAAAGCAAATCATGTCCTCAAGGGACAAAGCCTGGAAAGCCTGGCAAAAAAATAACCCCCTTTCCAACCTCAAGCAATATAAACAACTTCTCAATCAGGCCAAACGATTAGTATTCAAAAACAAAAAAGATTACTTCCAAACCCTCCAAAATCAGAACAAAACCCCCCAAAATTTTGGGGAGCAATCAACTCCTTACTTCATCCTGGAACCAACCATAATCCTTGTCTAGACCCAGAAAAAACTCCCTCTGAGCTAGCCTCATTCTAACTCTTATTTCATCGACACCACTGCTAAACTTATTACCACCGTCTCACCCATCACAACAGACTCACCGAACCCTACACTACAGCATACCCCAACTTCTACAATACCCACTTTCACTGTCTCTCCTGTACCCATCTCAACCATACAAAAGCTTCTTTACAAACTAAAACCTTGCACCAATGCCCCAGATAATCTACCCACAGAATTCTTACAACTATCAGCCTCCTCTATAGCTTACCCCATCAGCATTCTCATCAATAGGTCCATTCAGGAACCATGTATACCTGTGTGACACTCATGCACTGGCCTAGCAATCAAGGAGCCTCAATACTCACCACTAACACCAGTGAGGGGCGTCCATATAGGGAAAGGATAACAAGTACACACACACAGTAAAGTACAAATTCCCTTAATAGCACATAGAGATCCCAATCAGTCTGGGGCTGGTTTCTCCCTTTCTCTCCAGGTCCCCAATAAGACTCCCCACTGGCACAGCTATAGGGTCCAGATCTCAGCCTAGTGGGCAGGCTAAAACCTCCAGCACCCTTCTCTGTCCAACCAGTGCTTCATGTCCCTGCCCAAGTAGCTGACACACATACACTTTGAGATAAGAGTTATATACAACCACACAGACACTCCTAGGGAAGGCTGGCACAGGTTCTCCAGCTGTGCCCCTTTTAGCCAGACTACACGGTAGTACCACTTGCCACCACCTACTAATATCTGTCAGCTACTAAAAGGCCCTTATGAAAGGGTGTCCAAATATACTGTGCAATATTATTAGCCAAATGGTAAGTGCAACTGAACAGTCAAGGCTTGGCCAGTATCACTATATACATGCAATGTACTCTTCAGCTTAAATTATCTCTACACAAAACAGCCACAATTGAAAGGTTTAAAAATGTTTAATATTAAATAATAAAAACACAAGGCAATGCTTCTTACTACACAGTGCTAGTCAAGAGTTTAGAGATCACAGAGAAATAATTAACATAATATAATAGAAGAGTTCTGACATCAATACAGAAAAAAACTAATCTAATCTTCCTAGTTCCTAGCTATATCTAAAAGAAAACACAATTCTAAAATAAATTTACATATAGAACACAGGCAGAGGGCTGGTGAGTTGGATGTTCTCAAGACAAATGCTAAATGCCCTCATTCTTTCTGTCCTTAAACTGATAACACAGTATGACTAATTCATTTCAGATTACATCATTTCTTTCTGGTTCCAAGGCTAACAGAAACTCAAAAGTTAAAAGCCCTTTTGATCTTGCAGCTGGTCAGAAAGCCAGAACAATAAAAGAAATCATACATGTAAATTCTAGCCATTAACTCTGGCCTCAAAACAATAGGTGGAATGCCTCCTTCTAGACATCTCAGCTCCGAGTTTTAGATGAAAGAATTTCACAATGCTTGACTTATCAGTTTTCTTACAGCAGAGTGCCAGAGTGCACTGTTGTTACATTTTTTCCAGTTCAACGTCCAATACAGTCTTTTCACATTTAAGAGTACAAAAATGTGGCTTACATTAATATTTACAAATGACAGAATTATCTACAAAATTCTATCTAGCTAGGCTGGCAGCCTTCACCTATCTTCACACATCCCCCCCCCCCAAGAGAACTCAAGCTAGTTTTACAAGTGACCCTTGAGAAATGTTGCTTGAGAAGGTTAGATCTATCTAAGTCTACTTTACCCCATTCCCTGTCTGTCGAGCCCTTCCGCGTTGGCATTGCTATTCCGACTGCGGTGCTGCACTGACATATATGCTTACGACCCTACGCTCCATCTTAGTAACTTGGCATTTTGCTGGTTGGCTCTGTGTAACCATGTTAGGGGACTGTGGTCTGTAACTACAGTGAATTTCCTTCGATACAGATAAGGCTGAAGATTTTGCAGTGCCCACACTATGGCTAGAAATTCCTTTTCTATAGCTGCATAGCATTCCTCCCTGGGTTGGAGCCTATAACTGAGGTAAATCACTGGGTGTACTTCTCCCTCTGAAGAAATCTGGCTAAGTACAGCCTCCACTCCATGGTTCGAAGCATCCACCTGCACAACAAATTATTTGCTGTAATCTGGACTGGTTAACACAGGGGGTCCTCCCAAAGCTTCTCTAAGGTGCTGGAATGCCTGCTCACATACTGGGGTCCACACTACCTTATTTGGCCTTTTTTTTCTTGTCAGGTCTGTGAGGAGAGCAGCTATGGTACTATAACTGGGGATGAACTTTCTGTAGTACCCTGCTGTCCATAATAATGCCATCACCTGCTTTTTGGTAACAGGTGCAGGCCATGCCTGAATGGCTTCTACTTTGGCAGGTTCTGGCCTAGTCTTACCACTACCCACTTTATGTCCCAGGTAGGAGATCTCTGCCATACCCACCTGACATTTGCTGGGCTTAATGGTCAACCCTGCCCTCTGTAGTCTGCCCAGCACCTCCCTGACATGTTGAAGGTGCTCTTGCCTGAAATGGCTGTAGATGGCAATATCATCTAGATAAGCAAGTACAAACCCTCCTGCTCCTGCTAGGATGTGATCTACCAGCCTCTGGAAAGTTGCTGGGCCATTTTTCAACTGAAAGGGCATCTTTGTGAACTCATACAAACCAAAAAGAGTCACAAAGGCTGACTTCTCTCTAGCACTGGGAGTCAAGGGCACCTGCCAGGAACCCTTGGTAAGATCAATGGTTGTAAGATACTTAGCCCCACCCAGCTACTCTAGGGCCTCATCTGTCCTAGGCATGGGGTAAGCATCTGACTCTGTGTGACTATTTAATTTCCTGTAGTCCACACAGAACGTGGTGCTGCCATCCTTCTTTGGCACCAGCACCACTGGGGAGGCCCCGGGACTGTTTGACTCTTGAATTATCCCTAGTTCCAACATTTCTTTGTATCTCCTCCCTCAGAGTCTGTTTGACTCTCTCAGGCACCCTATAAGGGGCCTGCCTAATAGGCCTTTGGGTTCCTATCTATCTGGTGCTGCACCAGGTGGGTGCACCCTGGTTTACCAGTGAACATGTCCCCAAACTCCTGTAACATTGCTCAGATTTCTCGAACCTGTGCAGGAGATATAGCTGCTGGGACATTGCTACCGCTTCCACTAAGTGTCAGTCCGAGCCTCACTGAGGAGATCAGTCGCCAGATCTCCCACAGACTCCTCCTGCAATCTGCTGCAAATGCTCAGCACAAGGGCCTTCCTATCATGGTAAGGCGTCATCATGTTAACATGGTAAAATTTGTGCTCCTGTCTAGCAGTTCTACCATGTAGTTAACATCACTTACCTTTCTTACCACCTTGTAGGGTCCCCTCCCAAGCTGCTTGCAGCTTGCTGTGTCTGACAGGAATGAGAACCATCACCTGCTGCCCCACAGCATACTCTCTAGCTTGAGCATTCTTGTCATACCACACCTTTATCTGTTGCTGGGCTTCTGCCAGGTTTTCCTGGGCCAAGCCCATGAGTTTCCTGAGCCTTGCCCTGAGGTTTAGGACATATGCCAAAACAGACTCCTTGTGAGATTCACACTCACATTCCCACTCATCTTGAATTAAATCTAGAGGTCCACTCACCCTATGCCCATACAGCAACTCAAAGTGTAAAAAACCTGTGGATTCCTGGGGAACCTCTCTGTAAGCAAACCACAAATGGAGAAAATATGTGTCCCACTCCCTCTTAAATTGGTCTGCAAATGCCCGTAGCATGGACTTGATTGTAGAGTTTAACCTCTCAACAAGACCATTAGTCTGGGTATGGTGGGGGGGGGGTCTTCAGTTGCTTCACCCCACAGTACTTCCACAGACAAGCCAGCCGGTCTGACATGAAATCGGCACTTCTGTCAGTCAGTGTTTCTTTTGGGAAACCTACCCTGCTGAAAATCTCTAACAAAGCATTTGCTACCTTTTCTGCCTCAATGGAGGATAGAGCCACTGCCTCGGGGTATCTTTTAGCATAATCTATAACCACCAGGATATACTTCTTCCCTATGGAACTTGGGGTACTCAGATGTCCCACAATATCCATAGCTACCCTTTGAAATGGCTCCTCAATCACAGGCAAAGGCATCAAAGGAGCTCCCACCTAGTCTCCTGCCTTGCCTACCTTTTGGCACTGCTCACAGGTCCTGCAGTACCCTGTTACATCTCTGAAAATTTCAGGCCAATACAAGTTCTGCATAATATGTCTCTTTGTATGTTTTATGCCCATATGACCTGCAAAGGGAATATCATGGGCTATGACTAGAAGCGCCAGATGGTAGGCTCTAGGCACTACCAACTGTTGTACTGTCTCACTTTCTAGCCCTCCCTCATGGGTCCTCTCTATATAAAGTAACCCTCTGTCCCAGTACACAGAATCCCCTTCCCTTGAGAATCAGGTGCCTCACTAGCTACCTGCCTCAGGCCTTGCAATGTAGGGTTTGAGAGCTGAGCCTGTCTCAACTCTCTCTTTGTAACCCTCCCCAGCTCCCCTTCCACAGGAAGTTTGGCATCCTCTGACAGCGGTGCCTCACTGTCAGCCTGAGTACTACTACTCACCTGTACCTTTGCAGTCACTCTGTCCAAGGGAACATTAGTATCCACAAGCAGCTGTGGCTCACATTCAGTCTCACTGCTACAGAGTAGCTCCCTCCCTGAAGTAACCACCTCACCAGTCCTGGCTGCAAGTATGCGGTCTGTCTGGGTCTCCCTCAGGCTACCAGACCCACATGCTTGTCTCCTAGCCTGACTGCGTGTAACTGCATAAGCACATGGTACTGCCTCATCCAAACCCTTTCCTATCAGGACATCTGCAGGATGGCAGTTCGGTACCCCTGTTGTCTCAAGACAACCTACTATTGGCATTTTGTCTTCCCCACTTACTGGCTCCCTCACCTTTTCTTCCCTACCTTGCCTCCATGGACATCTGTTTGCCACATGGCCCCACTGGTTGCATTCAAAACATTTAACCCTAAGTCCTGGACATGTACTTGGACTAGTGGCTTCCCCTGCAACTGGCAGATTCTGTTGGGGCAGTCTGTGCTTCCCACCATGGGTTCCTTTAGACCCATGAGCAGTACTGGGGGTCCCTTTCCTGTGTAAGGATGCACTGCTTGCTAGGTATAGGTCTCCCTTCCTCCCCAACTCATCTGAAGTAGCACATTGTCTATCAGCTAACCAGATCCTCATGTCCTCAAGAAAAGTGCTAAGAGCTTGTTCCCTCACCAAAAGGTCTGCCGGCCCTTCAAAAGTGGTGACCTGACATCCACTCACTCACCAATGAAAATAAATGCTCAGTTTAGCAACATATTCACACACACTTTCATCTGCCTTGCGTCTATGCGCACAAAACATTTTCCTATACATTTCAGGTATTAGCTTAAAAAATTCTAACAAGCAGTTCTTAACAGTAGTATAATCAAAACGTTCCTGATCAGAAATTTTAGACAACACAGTTGCAGCTTTACCATAGAGTAAGGGGGTCAGGAACCATACCCAGAGCCATTGGTCAACATCATACTGTTTACATACCCTCTCAAACATGCAAATGGAACTATCAAAATTATCTTCCTCTGCAAACTGTGGAAGAAATTTACTGACCTTTTCTGCTTCTGGGCTCTGGTTACTACTCCCTTCCCCATTATCCCCATGACTGTGGCAAAGAGTCAGCATCTCCTTTTCATGCTGCCTCTGCCTTTCTTTTTCCTCAGCTTCCAGGTGTAGCAGTTTCTTATTCTCCTCAGCCTGCAAACATCGCAATTTCTCATTGTCCTCACTCTCTAGTCACCTCAGTCTCTCAGCTGCTTCTATTTCCACACACTTGGCCTCCAACTCAAGTCTCTTTAGCTCCAGATGGATTTTTAAGTCCTCTGCAGAAAGGTTGAGCTGTCCATTCGTGGAGTGTTGTACATCTCCACTGCTAGTCTGAGCGTCCTCCTGGTGGCTGTTTTCAGATGCAGCTGTGACCAAAGCTGCAATCATGTCTGTCTTAGTCAAGTTTCCATGCACCAGTCCCTTAACCCGGCACATCTCAGCCAGCTGGCTCCTTGTCAGCTTTCAGTACTCCTCTACTGACATGCTGCCTGCTCTCCCTGACTAACTAAGCTAACAAAAGAAATAAAACAAGTGTGATCTGCGTGGCTGATTTAGAGTACAAAAACACCTTTGGTGATCACTGTACACAAGCTACAGGAATTCACACTACCCACACCACTACAGCCAATTAGTATTTGCCAACCAATTAATATGTGGTGTGGATATCTCACCTCTGCCAAACAATTAATTTGTGATGCCCGTGCACTGGCCCAGCAATCAAGCAGCCTCAATCCTCACCACTAAAACCAGTGAGGGGCGTCCATATAGGGAAAGGATAATAAATGCACACACAGTAAAGTACAATTTCCATTAAGAACACACAGAGATCACAGTCAGTCTGTGGCTGGTTTCTCCCTTTTTCTCCAGGTCCCCAATAAGATTCCCCACTGGCACACATATAGGGTCCAGATCTCAGCCTAGTGGGCAAGCTAAAACCTCCAGCACCCTCTCTGTCCAACCAGTGCTCCATGTCCCTGCTCAAGTATCTGACACACACACACACACACACACACACACACACACACACACACACACACACACACACACACACACACACACACACACACACACACTTTGAGATACGAGTTGTATACAACCACACAGACACTCCTGGGGAAGGCTGGCACAGGTTCTCTAGCTGTGCCCCTTTTACCCAGACTATACGGTAGTACCACTTGCCACTATACACTAATATTTGTCAGCTACTAAAAGGCCCCTATGAAAGGATGCCCAATTATACAGTGCAATTTTTTATCCAAATGGTAAGTGCAACTGAACAGTCAAGGCTTACTGGAGTGGCTTGGCCAGTATCACTGTATACATGCAATGTACTCTAGAGCTTAAATTATCTCTGCACAAAACCGCCACAGTTGAAAGGTTTAAAACTGTTGAATAATAAATAATAAAAACACAAGACAGTACTTCTTACTACACAGTGCTAGTCAAGAGTTCAGAGATCACAGAGAAATTCTTAAAATGATACAGTAGAAGAGTTCTGACATCATTACAGAAAAAACTAATCTAATCTTCCTAGTTCCTAGCTATAGCTAAGAGAAAACACAGTTCTAAAATAATCTTACATATAGAACATAGGTAGAGGGCTGGTGAGTTGGATGTTCTCAAGACAAATGCTAAATGCCTTCATTATTTCTGTCCTTAAACTGAAAACACAGTACCACTGATTCATTTCAGATTACATCATTTCTTTCTGGTTCCTAGGTTAATAGCTCTTTTGATCTTGCAGCTGGTCAGAAAGCCAGAGCAATAAAATAAATTACACATGTAAATTCTGGCCATTAACCCTGGCCTCAAAATAGGCAGAATGCCTCCCTTTAGACATCTCGGCTCAGAGTTTTAGATCAAAGAACTTCACAATGCTTGACTTATCAGTTTTCTTACAACGGAGTGCACTGTTGTTACGTTTTTTTCCATTTCAGCATCCAATACAGTCTTTTCGCATTTAAGAGAACAAGCCTGTGGCTTACATTAATATTTACAAATGACAGAATTATCTACAAAATTCTATCTAGTTAGGCTGGCAGCCTTCACCTATCTTCACAACCTGATATCTGGAAAAAGGCATATGTTCTCCCTCTTTATAAAGGTGGCAACAACTCTGATATCTCTAAGTTCTGACCTATTGCCATTCTTTCCCCCATCTCAAAAAATATTGGAGAAATGTATTCACACTCAACTCCTCAGTCACCTGATTAAATATAACCTCCTTTGTCCCACTCAGCATGGCTTTAGGCCAAGACACAGCACCAATACCACCCTGATTTCCTTCCTAGATACAGTAAACCGAGCTTGGGATGATGATTTGATAGTTTCTGCACTCTTTCTTGATCTATCAAAAGTATCTGACACTATCTCTTACTGTCTTCTGCTTACTAAACTACACAACCTTGGACTATCTCCCCCCATCCTACACTGGTTTCATAGCTATCTCAGCAATATTTATTTATTTTATTTGGAGTATTTTTTTTTTCAGCGCGCCCGGGAGAAAAAACTCACAGAGTGAGATACATAATCTTATAGGCTACAATCTACTATTTGGCAGCACTCCCCCTCCCCTTTCACTAATACAGGTGTACCCCAGGGTTCTATATTGGGTCCCCATCTCTTCAGTATATTCATCAACGACTTCCGTACTACTCCGACCCATTCTACCATTATCCAATATGCAGACGATTCCATTATTATCTGCTCTTCTAAATCTGCATCTGTACTACAGCAACTAACCCAAAACACCTTTACCTTAACTGAAACCTGGATGTCACAGAACCATCTCGCCCTCAATCCCAATAAAACCAAACTCTTAATATTCACCCCCAAAAAAAATCCAGCTCAGTCATTAAGTCTGAACTCTCTATTCATTCCCAAAATAATACTACTATTGAAGTCGTTCCTAGTACTAAATTGCTTGGTGTCACCATCCATGATAACTTAACCTTCGACCTTCGTTCCTAGTACTAAATTGCTTGGTGTCACCATCCATGATAACTTAACTTTCGACCTTCATATCTATAATAACATAAAAAAAAACATCAAAAACTAGGAGCCCTCTAAAGGCACAGCAACATTCTCAGCCTTTCTGCTAAAAGGGCTCTTGCCTCATCATTTCTGCTTCCAACTCTATCACATGGTGCCCCCACTCTCACCAATATTCAGTCCTCTCTGAAAACCAAACTCGACTCATGCTACAACAAAGTTGCCAAATTTGCTTCAAATGCTAAATTCTCCACCCACCATTGTTCTGCTCTACATCAACTAAACTGGCTTGAATTCCCCCCATCACCTCACATAGTGCCCACAAACTTATCTACTACCCAGCAGCCTGCCCATTCCTCTCCCATATCCTGACCATGTACCACCCCAATTGTCACCTTAGATCAGAAAACAAAATGCTTCTAATCACTGACAAACCTAAGTTAGCAGCCAGACAAATGCTGTATTCTTTTACTGCCTCCAAGCGATGAAATAGTCTTCCTCCTTCACTAAGGGTAATCTCTAACGCCTTAGCTTTTAAAAAAAATCCCTTAAACTTCATCTCTCTTCACATTGGATAAGCACCTGCTCTCCTGCTGACAACCTCAAAACCTGACCCTTGTCATAATACATAATATCATTATTTCCATATTATTTGACTGCAAGACATTATTGTTTGTGCAATTACTTCTTTACATGTATAAGTACTGCTCTAAACACTTCATTCTATGGATTCAACAATTTTCACTCTTGCATGTATTTAGTGAGCATTTGCATGCATTTGGTGATCATATAATATATGTACTGAAATGTTATTACTGTTCAAAACTTAATTGAACTGTATTTAGTGACCATTTTGGATGTAACTATTGAAATATTTAGTAGTGTTCAAAATTGACCTATGTATTTTATTATCTTTTACTTTTGTATGCAATTAATGAGGAGCTTTTCTCCCCGGGCCTCCACTGAAAATGGGCTCTTCTAGGCCCAGTGGACTTTCCCGGTTAACAAATGCAATAAATAGATAAAATAAATATAGAATCTCAGAAGTTGAGATATAATCTCTGACAGGTGATTCTCGCCAATAAAGTGCATACTAATGAGGATTTGTCAGTCACACATTTTCAGGTATCTGAAAACAGAACATTTCTTACAAGAGCTTGATTTTTTTCATCATAGCCAACAATCCAAGCAATAAACAATTTCCTTTTAATGCACTGACAAAATGACTTGGCATTAAATGATAGTAATTTCTACTGAATATTAGTCTAATTTGTTTTAAAGACAGTGTTTTATTTTTTAGCAGAAACAAGAGGTAAACTTAAAAAAAGCTTTGTTCTAAAATGTTAATAAAAATGCCTTTTCCTATTTTGTGACGAGACACATCTCCTCTAATCATAACTACCTTGCAATGATTAGGATAGGGGCTAACGTTAAAGAATACAAGCTAAAAAGGGGGGGGATACAGATGATATTTTGTAAGATATGGGGATGTGCTACTGTAAAAGATACAGCTATGTTTAGAAGATGTTGATGTATGGTTTGCAACTTTTTATTATGACATTACAAATTTGCAAACTGTGTGACATACCACAAACAACAAGAAGGCATGAAAAACTGCTACACAGGGGAAACAAGATATGATGACTTCAATTCAAACTGTGATATATGATCTGCACATACAAAGAGTGGTGCATCTCAAAAACAGAATTTACAGATATGTTAAGTTTTTTCTTTTAATTTTAAATGCTCAGGTATTGCACATCATAAAGCAGACAAACAGACATTTAGCATAGATTATCCATACCTTAAAATACATTCCCTGAAAAAAATCTCTTTCACTTCTGAACATAAGACATTCTTGTACACAGATCTGCATGTCTCCTTTAAAATACACATATATACATTCATCTTTTTCTCTCTACCTAAATGCTTACTTCACTCGAAACATGGTACTACAAGCATACTGTATTTGGCAGCTGCAAATGTGATTACTGTAACTGTACATCATAAGATGTGGGCTACCTCCCAGCTGTCTTCATGCAGGATTCTCAGCTGATGTACAATCTATGACCCCTCTCTGTTGGCTTTTTGCACTAGCACTTCTGGTCCTCCTGAGAGGGAAAGTTTACTTAGATCCATTCATGAGGTGTCCTACCAATGCAGGGTTAAAGTTGTGACCTCTTAAGACAAAGGCTGGAGATGTATGACACTCACCCAAATGCAAGGCAGGACTCTGTATGCCATGATGGCCTCTCCTACATGGCCACCCCTGGTAGTAACTTCTCCCAACATCAGACAACAATGCCAGTAATGGCGGCACTGGCAATCCTCTGCATGGATGTGGACAAGGCATTGATTTGTGCCATTGCAGATCACATCAGACCAGTCATTGCTGTGTTCCTTATCTCTTTGTCTTTATGGATGGTAAGCAATAAGGTCCACGCTGGACTGAGCTGCAAAGGGTTCTGACTTAAAGATATTGCACTACATCTGCTGATTGATCCCAAGTGCTACCTGTATGACAGGGAACCAAATGTGAAACATGGCTGTATCCAGCACTACTGACATGTAGCGAAACGGTGGGCATAACTACATCAGATACAGTGTGCGCACCTGCTGCAGCAGCCACAAAGCAGGCATCTCAAGATATTGAAGCCATACAGAAGATGGCAAATGCTCACTTTTTTACAGGACATCACATTCTTTTGTGGGTGAGGTCAAAGCTTTAGGCAGTACTGAAGGCAGACGTACACCCAGGATAGAGAAAGGCAGTGTTAAACTGTAACTCAGGCAACCATTATCATCACCATCATCATCATCACCAGCCTCAGCACAGATGGCAACATCAGCCTATGATCGTGCCCTAGCCACTTGAGGTGTCACTGTAGCAGTGTTCTGCTCACAAGATACTCTATCAACACTGGGTACCTGCCCAAAACCACACCCTTGTAAAATGTATGTTACGGATGTCTACAAAAAATGTACAATATAAACCCAACCTATCTCTGTTGCCATATAGACATGGATGGATACCCGATTTATGTAAAACAATGCACTGCCATCAGTTGCTAAAGTTAGATTGTGATGTCTACGCGTCACTGAGATGTGAGGTAGTGGGTCTACCATCATATCACTACTCCAGGTATAATCCCAGAACCAGTGTCCCCCTGCAAAGAAAGGACAACACAAACTTCTCTAGCACTGCCAGTCTGTTGTTCCTAGGTGGCTCCTACCCAGTGACTAACCTTTCAGCTGCTATGGGAAGTGATTTTGTCTTGGCACTGCATAGCATGCTGGTCTCTTGCTTACAACACACTGTAAACTGCAACTACACCCCCATGGCATTTAATTCATGGACCACTCCCTGACTCATGTGATCATGTAAAAGCTGGTTTTAACCCTCCCACCCCTAAAAAGATGCCATCCATACATCTTAACTGCTTGTAGCAGGACCCAATTTTCAGCAAGGTTGAAACTATCCAGCCTCTGATGTTCAGCTCATCCTATAGACATGGAGATGGCTGTGAACACATGGCACAGAGCTATAGACAGTATACGAAAGGGACTGTTAGATTGTCAGCTACATCTGGTGGGGGGTGGCGACATAACTTGTTTAGACAATATAACAAAGGGATCATTGTTGAGAATATGCCAAATGCCAGCTGAAGAGGCAAATACAGAAATACATACAACTGGTGTATGTGCAAACAGGAAGTCAAAGATAAAGCAGCCATCTCTGATGCCAACAGCTGGGATAACTTTGGTAACTGCTAGTGATATGGCCTTACTTTAGTACACTGGGGGAAAGGGGGAAAACATGTCAAAATCTGACTGTTGTACTCACTACAACAGGCTTATATATTAGATATGCCATGACATTTCTGCAACAGTGACAAACATGTAGTGCACATCCTTGCCTCGATTTACGCATCTTTAACATTATACCCAGTTTGGCCTTTAGGTAACCCACTGGATTGTTAGCTGGTACAATGATAGACACCACTCTATTAGAATTAATGGCACACAATCCTAGTGAACCAAGGTCTCTGTTTTAGGACCACTGCTATTTGGCAGCTCTGATGTCAATTATGATATTAAAGACATCTTGCTGACCAAGTTTCTGGATGACTGCACATTTAGGGTATCAGTAATTTCCCCTGAAGATATTTATTTTCATCAAGAAGACCTCATTTGAACAAACTCGTTATGTCACGATCACAATCTAAAGCTGAAAATAAAAAAAAATGTAGCACTGCACTGTGAGAATCATGAACTCTTATTCACCTACAACATAAATGACAACACCCGCCCCCCTTTAAAATGAACCCAGTCGTTGCAGTCCTTTCCTTGGCACCTTTGTGGATAACAAACTCACCTTTGCCCACCATCTATCCTGTGTCATTAGGAAGGCCTTCTAGAACTGATTACTAATACTCAGTCATAAGGGGTCATCATTGCCCTTTACTCATCCCTCATGAGGCCCTTACCAGAATACAATGGCTCTTCAGTATGCATCTGTCCAAACACCTTAACAAACTTAAAAAAAACAAACAGTGGTTCCTCACTAAAAATAATTAAATAATTAAATAAATAAATAAAAAATCTTAGTATGAGATCTCCAAGTTGCTCAGAATGCCTAAAAATGCAAATAATGTTGCAAATGCCCATCTTAAAGACGAGGTCGAATAATTATAAATAAATATGTATTGTTTTTATTTTTATATCATTTTATTAACATTTTTATCTTTTTTGTTCCCACTGGTGTAAATGATCAAATGATGTGTCATGGTGAATTTTCTGCAGTCTTTAAAGTCTGCTGTTTTAAAATTTAATTTAGTTGTAATTGGGTTAATTGTTTACTTGTTTCTGGTATATAAACATTGTCTTTTTTAGTCTCTCTGATTCTGAAGAAGTCAAAGTAACAAAGACGAAAGCACGTAATCAAAACTATTACAAGTTATTTTTAAGTTTTTGGTGGTTTTAATTCAAATCTTAAAGTGAGTCCAATTGTCCTGTGTGATTACCTTGTGCTTCAGAATGCCTAAATGCCTGACAAACGCTGAAAATGACCCAATCTTGCCTGATCAATTACATATCTGCAAAACTGGTAGTACTACAAATGAAAGATCAAAGAACCTAAAACTATATTGCAAAATAAATAGGACTTGTTGGTGTGACAGATATCTTTTCCTAAGAATTCCCAGCCTCTTGAACAAACTCCCACTTTCTGCAAAGCAAAGCCCTCACTGACTGAAAATTTATCAGACAGATGGGAAACAGTAAATTTACCCCAACCAAGGCTCCACTTTTCCTTACAGAAAAGAGGTGTATTTAGCTGAGTACACCAGTGAGACTGCAGTAAATAGACTTCAAAGGACTTAATTGCTATAACTGCCTAGTAGCAAATGATTAACCTATGAACATTAGAAAAACAGAAAAAGCAAAGCTTATCACTGTGTTAGAGTACTGTGTGCCTACGCAGTCTACATACAGTTTCAAATAATGCTGCTATTGTCCTACTAATGCTGCTTCCTAAATCTATGTGATGTAGCTTAGAAAGTGGTGGTGTGCAAGTTTATACTTACTTGCATGGCACACAGATAAATTAGATCAGGGGCATGAATATGTATAAACACTATATGTTGCTTTCATTCACCTGCAGCATAAGGAGCAGCTCATGTTTGCCTTGTATTGCATGTGGCTGCAAACTTGTGCTGGAGACCTACTTGAGTATGTGCATTGTTTTACTATAAAGATAGCTGCACTGCAGAAATTATACTTCAAGTAATATTCCTCATGAAACTTATGCTGTTTTCTGAGGAGATCTGGAAGAAATGCAATTTTTGCTAGTGCCTGCCAAACAGCACTTGTGTGAAGAAGAGCGAAATTATGCTTTATCTCCTTCACAGACTTTTCAGGAAGTGTCTATTGAGCCCCTGTAATGGTGCATTAAAAAATTAATGGCTCCTGACAAGGGCATTACCAAGAGGGGGAAACAGTGCAGGCATCAATTTGATGACGTGCAGCACAAAGTCCTGATTATCTCCATGAAAGGGAAATGAGGATTAGGCAAGAATGCTTCTAAATGATTTAGAAAGTATACATTTTCAATATTATGTATTTTATGTATTTTTGTTTCTTACTGAATATTAATTGAAATGACAATTGTGGCTCTCTGTCTCTACAGTTTGTCCCCCGTTCTTGTTTTGGTGTTAATCTTGGTGGCTGTGGCTTTGAAATTGCACGCCCCTCTTGTAAATTTGTATTTGGATACTCCTTCTGGGCCCATCTCATTTGCTCATTCAACTGAGTGCAGTGAGGTCATATTCTGAGTTCAGGCACTCCTACTGTGTACAAAGAGAGCATTTAAGAAGAAAAAAACATTTCTAAGTTTGTTTCCTGCCTTTCCTGTAAGTACTCTAGTCCACGTACAGATATGCTGTATCCAGGACTATTTTTAAGCTTCTGAGACCCCAAACCTTTCATGTTGGAGAGAAGCCTTCTAGCTTCATTTTGTTTCTTAGAACTAGCCAGTTTTTTAGTTTCAGCCTCAAGTCTGTTTCTTTGAGCTCAGCACTTGTTCAGAACTCGTTGTAAGCACTAAATAAGCTGCAAATTACTACAGCACTCAACTTTCCTCACTTGTCTAGAGGAAAGCAGTTTTTAGTACTTAATAAATAAGCACCTATTCAGGCATGTCTAAGGGTCAGCTCCCGGTGTTTTCTCCTGTCAACCTGATGAATCTGGGCATCTCGGGGCAATGCAGCAATTGCCTCATGTACACAGACAACCCTCTCCTCCTACCACCCAACACTACAACTTGTGAAAGATGCACTTATATAGCCAAACTGGAAGCAAAGCTCTCTTCACCCAAGAATGGACTAGACAGTCAGGAGGAGAAGGTAAGCACTTGCACCACACCACACTCATCACATAGTCCCTCAAAACCTACACAACCAAAACACACACATAGAAACACAAACCACACACCTACATTCGTGGATGCTCTCAATAAAAACCTGCCCAAGCAACAGAGACTCCAAAGCAGAAACGCAAGCAAACTCCACCCCCCCAACACAACCCAAATGACACATAGCCCACAATCTCAGTGTGCCATCAACCACAGCCCATAATACATAACAACATACCCAACACTCTAGTCATAGGTGACTCTATAGTCAGGCACACTGATGTTCCACTCACCAGGCTAAACAAGGAGAAAGTTACTGTCAGCTGCCTGTCGGGTGCCAGGATCCGCCACATAACGCATGCACTCAGGTTACTCCACAACAAGTACAAATATGACTCTGTCATTGTCCATGTTGGTGTGAATGACCTGAGATGTACCTCCCTGGACTACATGAAAAGAGACATGGAGGAGCTCTCCGGTCTTGTAGCCCAGGCAGGTATGACCCTAGCCCTGAGTAGCATCCTGTCATCATCCAGAAAGATACCACAGTATAAGGACAAAATGATTGACTTCAACAGGTGGCTAAGCTTCTGGTGTCATTCTAAGGGGATCCAGTATTTGTCTGCCTGGGATGACATGATCGACAGACCATGATGCTTTGCCAGAGATGGCCTGCACCTGTCGCCCTTGGGATTCCGGATACTGGCTAAGGCTCTTGCCACCCCTATAGGGTCTTTTTTAGGCAAGGTTCAAATGACAAATTCACCACCATAACAGGTACAAGCAAGCAAAATCTGAGGATAATGCTACTCGATGCTAGAAGTCTAAACCTCAAAATACACTCACTCGAGGCACTCCTTAAAATGGAGAACATCGACATCTGTGCAGTGACAGAGACCTGGTTCAAAGCTCCAGAGAGCACAGCCACCTTTGGGGCTATGAAGGTGCAGTGGTGGCTGCCCATGGGTGGGGACCTCCATCCCACTGTTTCCATTTGGGAGCTCATGGCCTTGTGACTGCTAAACACCCCACCCCATCCAAGGTGCTCCCCCCACATGTGTCATATACCGCCTCTGTATGCTGTCTTGTCTGTCATGCATTACCAGGCTATAATTCATACCACACCTTTCGGCCACCTAACCCGGACCAAAGCACTAAAGGTGGAGGCATGTCCATATTCATTAAGGATATCCACATCTCCAGGCTAGTTGCACAGCATAATGCATCCGAGATTATCTAAGTGCAACTAACTCTGGGCAAGACCGCAATCCAAACTGTAGCTTGCTACAGACCCCCCACCATGCTCCAGGATTCCCACTCCTCATTTCTTGATACACTGGAAAATATAAGGGTACAACCCAACAACCTAATAATGGGCAATTTCAACTACCCCACCATTAACTGGGAAAACTACTCATGTACTAACTCTTTTGCTCAATGTTTTCTGGAATTCATAAATTCCATTGCCTTGGATCAACTTATTCACACCCCAACCAGAGGCAGCAATATCCTAGACCTGGTCATTACCAACATGGGCGACCGGTGTTCCACACCAGAGGTCAATTCCTCATTGGTCAGATCTGACCACAAACTAATCATCCTAGACATCCACATCCCACCCCCACTCCCCATTAGGGAAACCACCGTAAAAACTTCTCCAAAGCCAACTTCACACTTCTTAAGAAGTGGCAAACTTCATGACACCCATGCAGACAGACAATAGAGGTACGACTGCTGAATCCTACACAAATGCACTTTATAAGCACTTACACGAGTGCATGGATCGTGCTATCCCTAACAGAACCAAGATGCTATCCTCCAAAAAAAAGAAGCCAATCTGGTGGTCCCCTGCCATAAACAAACTCTACAACAGAAGAAAGAAACTGTTGCAAAAAAAAGAGTCAAATCCCATGACTGGAGAAGCTCCCTGGTCAGCCTCAGTAAGAAGCTGCGATCCCTCATAAAATCCTCCAAAGCTAATTATGAAAACAAAATTGCCACTGACTCTAAACACAACCACAAAACATTCTGTAGCTATGTCAAGAATCTCAATGGCAACACTCAGATCTGCTCTGAGTTATAGCACAATGGCACTAAATATACAAAAGCAACTGATATTGCCAACATCCTGGCAGTCAGTGCTAACTTTACCCCACTCTCAACCCCTAGAGGGCCCATCTCTATACCGGAAGAATGCAAAGTTCCTGTAATCACGGTTGCACAGGTAAAAAACACACTCTCTAAAGCCAAGAACACAGCATCCATGGGATCTGACAATATCCCAGTCTGCATTCTACACGAACTACAGAACGAAATGGCACCCCACCTAAGTACCATGTTCAATCATAGCCTCACCTCAGGCTTTGTGCCCACTGAATGACACACCGCGACGGTTATCCCACTCCACAAAGGGGGAGCCACAACGGACCCCGGGAACTACCGCCCCATTAGCCTGACGAGCCTGGTTCGCAAGGCCATGGAACGTATCATCATGGAACTCAAAAACAAAGACATTGGTAATCTCCAGACTCCAGACCCCACCCAGTTCGGGTTTGTAAAAGGCAGATCATGTCTCCTAAACCTGATAGACTTCTTTGAAGCAGTCACCAAAGCCATAGATGAGGGTAAGGTGGTTCACACAGCCTATCTAGATCTCATCAAGGCTTTCGACACCATCCCCCACTCTGGAAGAATAGATAAACTCACTAAACTAGGTATAAATCTCTATGTCACAAGATGAGTTGCTAATTGGCTCATGGACAGAACCCACACTGTGAAAGTAGCAGACTCCAAATCCGACTTCAGACCAGTGACAAGTGGAGTATCACAGGGTTCAGTCCTGGGTCCTCTCCTGTTTGGTATCTACTTCTCTGAAGTACAGGCTAACACAGAAGGTCTTTGGCTAACAAAGTCTGTAGATGACTGCAAACTGGGAGCCATAATCAAAACTCTTAACGATGTGAACATCCTACAAAAGGGCCTCACTGAGACAGATGCCTGGTGTCAAAGCCATGGCCTGAAGCTCAATGCCAAAAAGTGCAATGTCACCCCCTTTGGTAAAAACTCTGTACCCATGAACTACCACATAGGTGGTAGTCTACTTAACACAGAAAGTGTGATAAGAGACCTTGGGATACAGGTGGACAGTAGTTTCTCCTTTAATAATCACATTGCCACAGTAGTCAGGAAATCCTTCTACGTGGCACACCTCATTACAAAAGGTTTCTCATCCAGAAAAAAAAGGTCATTGTTCCCCTCTACTCATCACTCATTAGACCCATTATAGAGAACAGCACCCCTTTTGGTATGTACCTCACAAGACATCTACAACAACTGGAGAGGCCACAGAAATACCTAACAAAGAGGATTACTGGCCTCAAACAGATGCCCTATGCAGACCATCTCGAAAAACTCCAGCTTTACTCCGTCACATATCGCCTACTCAGAGGCGATCTCTGCCTAACATACAAAGGTATGTCAAACCCAGAGCTGTTGGACATGCTCCACTTAAAGAAATCCCAATCCCTCCGAGCCACACGCTGTAGGGACCTAAACCTTGTCACCACAACAAACAGAACATGCTGGAGGGATAGATTCCTGTCCCAGAGACTTCCCATACTCTGGAACAGACTACCTATCTATGTCAAACAGAGCTCCACATTAGCAATCTTCAAGAAAAATCTTGATGATTGGATGGGAAATAGGAAATTCACCCCAGGATCACTTCTGCGGCTCTGCTCGACAGGGGCACAGGAAAATAATTTTCTTGGGTGGCGAAAGCTAGGGTATCTTTTTGGCTAGGCTTATATAGGCCCTATGGCCAATAGCCTAGTACCTACCTATGAACCTATATGCTCTCATTTCTCCAGTTTTAGGAGACTGTTGTTACTGGCAACTATTTGTCAGGCTCATCTTACAAACTTAGCATGCTACTGTTTGGCTCTTGCATGTCAGGTGAAGGTGGTGGTGGTAGCACTACATATGTTTATACCTACCAGAATTTGTTTAGGCTTCTGTAGAACTCTGTTCTGGGGTAGGGTTACACTGCACCATGTCATGGTAATTTCACACTACCAGGTGTGTCTTTCATGTATAACAGTATCATATTATGTGTACATATCTTAACATAAATACTTGGGACACAGACTTCCCTGCTGCACGGACAAAGCTAATGGGAAATACTTATGTGATTGTATATGCTGCTCTAGCATCTCATCTTACATTTATCATTGTTCTCTGACATCCCTTTTCTCTCATTGCCATTAACAGTGTGATGCAAATCATGTCACTTACCAAAGGAGACAGGACAGCTTTGCTGCCAGCTATTCTTAGCTGACTTCACATATGCTAACATGTCTGTTAAATACACCTTGTCCAATCCCAGGCTAGATTTACATATGGTTATCTTCCTATTTTTGTATCCTCACCAAACAGCAAGATGATAGATTTGTTCTTCAGGTGCCTACACTGTGTCTTGTCCTTGCCAAGGTTGTATCTAAGGTGCATAACAGTGATAAAGGTAGAAGTGCCTTATCAAAGGGAATTCTGGCCACTCACAGGCAGGCAGGTCACCAGCATTTGTAGCTTAAAAGGAGAGAACAGTGGGCAGACATATGGCCAGGATGGAAATGGACTGGAGGATTCCCTTAATTTTATATGCAAGTACAATCCAATCAGTCTGGCCAATAACCCATATTCAAATTTCTCTCTAACCTCTAGGGAGGCAATACAGGATAGATCAGAGTTACATTTGTGGCTGCCTTTCCAATTATCTAGATTAACTTTGAAGGTAGAAAGGGCGCTACTCTACTAAACATGCATTGGAAGTTTGTTGCAGAGGTGGGTGATACACTGGGATATGAATCTATCAAGCAAATGTGTCATTATTTATCTGTTGATGAAGATTCAGTTCCTTTAACTAGGTATTTGGGGAAATCTTTGTTCTGCAAAGGAACAGGGAGTCAAACAGATGATATATGGGTTGGAAGGCCAAACAAAGATTCCCATAAAGGAGTCTATGAGAAACTGAGTACAGAGAGAGGCCTACCCAAGACTTTTGAAGCAACTTATCTTTTTAGTTAGGAACCTCTGAGGTCTCTTAAGCCAACTTGATATATTTAGACAAATACACACCAAAAAGGGGAATTATTTTCAATAATGGATCTGATGATATAAGAGTAAATGGGAATTAGGACTTCTTGGATGCACAGTACATGTCTTTAGACACTAGATGAATCAGATAGATGGCTTTCCAAACTACAGCAGTGGCATGATGGTATTATGAAAAGGAAATGTTAACAAAAGTGCCTAAATCCCTCACAGCAGTCTCTGACTGGAGGAATGTGTCACCTATATGGTAGGGGGAAAGGTTTACCAAAATTAATTACACTATATGCTTTTACATTTAAAGTCTGACTAGTGCCCTTGCATCAGTTGTTAATGTGATCTAACCCATGTTGCAGCAATTGAGAGTCAGTGGAATATTAAACAACTACTTCCAATTTAAGTTGTCTTTAAACTTAAATAACCATAGCCCAATTGTGTTGGACTGAAGGTCTGACAAATACATTCCAGATGAGAGACGGTCCAAAAATGAGCCTTGTGGTATACCACTGGCAACTTTTTGTTTTTTCAGAACTGGCACCTGTGACTCTACCTTCATGTGTCCTGTCAGACTACCAGTTAGCTCTTCATCAGGTAATAGAAGGATTTATATTTAGGTGTGCAAGTTTACCAATAATACCTATATGGAAAATAATGACAAAGGTCTTGGCCAGGCACAGACATGTTGTACGTACTGAGTAACCATTATCCACTGCTTTGCTGATTTTTCAAAGAAATTAAAGAGGTTAAAGAGGCAAGACCTTCCTTTGATAAAGCTGAAATGATGAGGGACCCAGGTTTAACAGATTTTCAATGTCCAGTTCAATGAGGTCTGAGATAATGTCTTCCATAGCTACTAATACTAATGGGTCTATAATTACCAGGGTCTGTGGTTTGTCCACCCTTGTGAATGGTTGTGTCCCATGCTTCAGGAATGTAACCAGTGTAGAGGCTTAGATTAACCAAGTTAAGTAAGGGTTCAGATAAGCCATATCTGATACTGATAATCAGGCAAACTGGTATGTTATCTTGGCCAATGGATAAGGTGTTCTTAGCTTTTGAGAGGCTGACTGGTCTTTTCCAAGAGGAAGTGGCTGTAACTAAAGAACAGCTATAACAGTGGGCTGAGAAAGATTTGGACTACTTTTGTCAGCAAGGATATTTGCTATTTCTTTTGGGTCAGAGTGGGCAGTATTACTATGGACTGCTCCAAACAATGGTGGGTGTTAGTTCTTAGCTTCCTGATAAAGCTAAGGAAAGATTTGTAGTTATTTATTTATTTTTTTTGTTTTAGTGGCTATTTTAAGTTCAAATTCATCTTTGAGCTTCCTAATGATTACCCTTAAGCTCCTCATTAAAAGTAAAACGAGACTTATAAGTATCAAGTCATTAATTTTTCTTGTTATATTATTTGTATGTAAATTTATTTACACGAGTATTACACCAATGAGAGAGAAAAATTATAATGAAACAGCATAGTAGAAAAAAACACTGGTTACAGTCAAGGTTGTCAGATTCCAATATACAATACCAATATTCAAAAACGTATTTATGAGTGAGCACACAAAAACAATGTGTATGTAGTACAAGCTCATACCTATGAGCGAGCACAGGATGAATATAAGCCAGGAAAAACAGAGAAGGTAGATTAAGTTTTCTGACAAGTAGTTGAAATCCCCCAGAAGAAAGGTGATGCGTTTCTTGGGGATTTCACCTAAAGCATTAGCATCGCTATCACAATCAAAAAGGGACATATGGGGTGTTCCATAGCTAACTTTGAAGTAGTAATTAACCTTATTTAGGTTTTTAAAGTCATCTGGACAACTAGGAGTTCAGTTAATGGCTCAATGCACAGGCACAAATCCATGCCATACTCTTCCCCAATGGGCCATATATTGTGTAAAATCGGGTTATAATGACTAGGCTTGTAAGGGCCCTTAAACTGTTAGCCTAGAAATCGCTTATGAACCTATGAACGGAATCTGGCATGACATGATATCCTTGACAAATACTATTACACCCCCACAAACTGCCAGTAGTCTGAAGACATGACAGGTACTAAATCTAGAAACAGAGGGTCTACTTTCATTGTTTTGAAACTACATCTCTGTAATTGCACATACATTAATGTGGTCAAGTTGCAGAATAGCCACAAGCTCAAACATTTTTTGTTTAGAATACTAGTGCTAAGCAGAGTCATTCTAATGTAATTAAAATTAGAATTTATTAGGTTACAGCATACATCAGATGAAATCTACCTAAAAAGGCGCTATGGAGGCAGCAAAAGTTTTAGCCAGAATGTGAAATCCTTGATAAGAAAAGTGCAGACAATCCTGCCAAAGCAGTAAGGCTTGCCAGCCATTTTGCCCCAAGCTGACACATATACACTGGATCCCCGAGAATGACAGCAGCTATATAGCTAATTATTAAAGCCAACTAATTTGTCTTTGAATTTCAGTATCATTCTAGGTTATGCCAAAATATCACTCAAGACCCGCATCTTTCCTGCCCTGGTCACATACATAGCAAGCTCAATCATATCATTCTGCATGTCCCCCTGGGTAGACCACTTCATGTCATTCAGCTGCACGAGGGTCACTATGAGGTCATAATCATATCTGTCAGGAGGGAGGATTCTAACTGTCCTTGTAACATCCTGCATCTTGGCTCTGTAAATGCAGTTGTCACCATCTTAGCTGATGATGGTGGTGTCTCTATGACTGACAATCGACTCACCTATTAATAAAACATTACCATGGGTGGATACAGTTTCAGTGGACTTTATAATAAATTCCAAACAGAATATAGCTTTCCCATTACATTCCTTTGGTAATACTGATGGTCCTTGCGGTCATATTTTATTTTCTTGTATTCTTTAGTCATGTCCCATACTATCACCTGTTCTTAGCCTAATTCAGCATGTTATCTATTGGGGTGTTGCAGTCTTCGGTGAGGGGAATAAAGAATTACACAATGTTTTATTTTATTTTTATTTATTTTTTTGGTAAACCAATCCTTCTGCATTGTGATGGGTAGACTGGGAAACAAGTTTTATTTTTTTACTGCCGAACAGCTTCTGCATTTGTTTATTTTCTATCATGTAATCAGGTATGCCACAGAGCTTTAAATGCCTGTTTTCTGTGGTGTATAGAAAACACAGCCCAAAAAAACTTTGTAGGATATCTGAGAAATGACACACAATCTTACAATGAAATTGTTGTACATGTGAATTATAGTATTCTCTATTTTTCTGGTTTCTATACACCAACAATAATTATTCTGAACTGTTTCTATTTCTTCCTGCACCGAAGCAAATGCTATCAACACATGATGATGTCTACTTGGGAGGCAGGTAAGGATACATACCTTGTACTGAGTGATCAAGTAACTTTTAAAAGTGTGAATTTCATTAGAATTAATGAAAAAAAACTAAATGTATGTATTAAATTATCACTTAAGACCCAAGCACAATTACTTTACAGAAAAAAAATAACATTTTTTCATGCATTATACATTACATACATGTTTTCTTTCTTCATAACTATCATTCACGACAACATTACATAAACTGCTCAATTCCTGCTTAGTCTTAAACCTCTTCCTCCTGAATATTACTCTGCATGTATATTCCCACAGATTCCTTTTACTTTCATGTAATTTACGCCTTCCTTTTTTTAAAGATCCCATTTCTACTTATTTTATCAATTTAACAATATTCAGTGCCTCAATTACAGTTGATTTAGATTTAGAGTTCAATTTTCTAGTAACTGCCTTTTTGGCAGCCAGTAGCATTAAACTTAAGTCCTTAATATATTAGTCTAGGCGATTCAGATCCCATGTCCCAGCTCAACACAATCATTTCATTAGTTATAGCTATGTATTTCCCCAATATTTCTGACAAAGTACTCTGCAGGGAATTTTTTAAATCTGACAACTCATTACACTTCCAAAAACTCTACCAGAGCTGGTCTTTTATTTAGGATTCACCTATCCTCTAACATCAATTCCTGGAAGGGAAGGCAAACTCTAACTTGCAGTACTTCTACTTGGCCTTATCCCAATCTATTACATCCCCTCTCTAGTTATTTGCTCGCAATACCTTTGTTCCTTTATCAGTTTCCACAATTAAATTCCGGCCCCCTCTTACCTATGTTCTGCACCTTTAGCTGCAGTCATCCCTATTGGAAAAAATATCCTGTCTCCATTACTATTTTGATTTAGTTCTTAGAATACTTTCTGAAACTTTATGAATAAACTATTTGATTTAGTTGCTATTCTCCTTAAGGATCTGCATCCAAAATCCAACTCTCTTCTTGCTTCCTGAACCAGCCCCTACTTCATCCTTATCCCTTTGTGATTTGTAACAGCTGTCCGAATGGGATAGAAGGAGCAGGATTAGGACCCAAGGCTTTGGGCTGGGGGATGTTTGTATCCTTTCTTGGACATGGGATCTGAATTGCCTAGGCTAATATATTAAGGACTCCCAGAAAAGGAGAGTGCTCCCTCTTGACTGTCTCTAATGCAGAAGCCAAGAGGGAGCCATAAACTATACAAGCAGTAGCTAAGGCATCCAACAGAGATGGGTCTTGGTATCTGACTGGACTTGGCTCCAAGGCTGAGGTTGGAGCCAAGCTGTACAGCACTGAAGATCCAAGAGGAAGGGAAGGCTCCAACAACTTTGAAATCAATCCCCTACTTCAGGATCCAGTGCTAACACTTCAGCTCCGAGAACCTTCCAGATCTGAGAAGCTTTGAACTGGATGGATCAAAGATGTCACAGAAGTGGAAGATGATCGAGTCTTCAGCTCTGACAAGGACAACGCTTGAATGTAGCTCAGATCCAAAGTCCCTGAACCCAGAAAACGGACAGGAGTAGGAGTGACAATGGGGATGGGGGAAAAGACCAACATTCAAGGGTCCAAAAGGGTTCGGAGCCAGGAAAACCTCTAAATGACTTTTGGTCCAGGGGAACTTCATCATCCTATCCACATCTGCTTCTGTCAGGCTTCTGGTAGACTGGGCTGATCGGATTGAGGAAGAAGTCACAGGAGATCTGGAAGATCTTTGTATGGTCTTTTCTGCAAGAAGGGAAGTGCAGTCTAGAGAAGAATGGCTCTGGATGAAATCGCAACTCTTACAGAGGTACTCTTCCAACATACTTTTCATTTACTCTTTCAAAGTTTATCTCATGCAAACAGTTGCTACACTTTATACCCTGCCTGCATAGAATGCTACAGTTATCATGTTTCAGTTAACAAAAGAAAAAAAAACATTTTTTTAAACTCTAGCAAACTTCTTGCTACAACTGTAGCAAACAGTTGCTACAATTTATACCCTGCCTACATGGAGGGCTACAGCACTCAGGTTTTAGTAAAACAAAAAAAATATACATTTTTTTTTTATTTTTTAACTGTAGTAAACAGTGGTCATGGTAATGCTTCCTGGTCTCTTTGCCCTTTTCCCTGGGCTTGTCACTACTTTTCTCCACTTTTGTCTGTCTGAGGACTTCTTGGCAAATGAGGAGGCTCCAGAAGCAGAGAATGGAGAGTGGGATGAGTCTTCCGGTAGGGCTGAGAAAAGTCCCATCAACACCAATTTGTTTAGGTGTACGATGATGGCCCACTGGCCAAACATGGAAAAAATAATGGTACATTCCTCATCAAGATCGGCAGTGCCCAAACAGTAGACATACTTCAGATGAACACTTCAGTGGAGCAATCAGCCTATCCTGATCTCTCCTTAATACAAAACAGGTTTTCAAAAGCCGTAATTGCATTTGCGGTCAAACCTAAGCACTGTGGTGCTCTGTGTGATCTAAACTGTAGCAACTGTTTACTACAGTTTAAAAGTTAAAAAAAAAAAAAAAAAAATGTGTGTGTGTGTGTGTTTATCGGTCTATGTTGCTTACTCGAACTCCCAAAATCTCGAACAAGCAACATCGATACCCATAAGAGCGAAACTGCACTACCGCGTAAGTGCATTATAGCAAAAGCCGATTTTCCGAATAGGCAAAAAACAAAAGAAATACTGATAAAAACAGTATTTTGCAGGGGGGCAAGGCCCCTGCCCCCCACACCGCCCTATTTAAATATACCAACTCCGAGCTTTCTCAAACTCGATCATATGGGGTCGGCCATATGAAGTTCGAGATTATGGGGATTCGACCATTTGCAATAGACCCATGTTTTTCACAAAGAAACACACCGGACTATCTCCAATCCACCCAAGTGATACCAACTCCGAGATCACACTACAGTGGGGAAAAGGGCAAATTTCCCCATGTTGGCCAACTAGAGACTTACCCTGAGAAATGGTTCAGCAAAACGGTTGTTCATTAAAATCAGGTTTTAGACATCTTGTCTCAGCAATTTTGTCTTCTGGTAAGTGGGTTTTTGTTAATTTGAAGTAGACCCATATATATACACATATATATATATATATATATATATATATATATATATATATATATATACATACACATACACGGGTCTACTTCAAAAGAGTGAATACCCACTTACCCGAATCCGAAATGAAAGAGACGGCATCACCGATCTCGCAAAACACCAACTCCACATATTACCGAATTGTTTTACAAGGAAAACAAATGATTGACTAACATAATACAAAACACAACATGTAATCCCAAGGCAAACACTCCACCAGGCAGCAATGACACCAATGTAGTTCAGTCAATCTTTTATTTAGCACTTTTGTCAGGTAAAATGACTTCTTCAGAATACAACCTCTTGTACTTTATTAAAGCAAAAACAGAATGCCTGGTCAGCAATAGTGAAATGTGAAGGGCCTTCCAAATATTATGTAATCAAGTCAATGGAGATCTGGGGAACAATTCTACAGTTCTGTGATTAAAAATAATTGGTCCTCCTTATATTGTGGGCCACATTAGTGACACTAGGCATTGCCTCAAGGAAGACCCAATGTAGTATTCATATCAAACAGCAGAAACTTGGATAGGATACTAGAGAAAGCCTCAGGTGGCTGTAGCTCAGGTGGAAGCAAAAAATCCCATTACACTGATCAAGAGTGCGAGACGTTTTCTAGTATCCTATCCAAATACTGTTTAGAGGTTGTTAGTCTGTTTTTTTGCCAGTTACGAAAACCGGCTTTTGCGAAAGTGCACATTTGATATAGTGCACTTTCGCTTTTATTGGCTTCGATGTTGTTAGATCGATGTGCGCTTTCGATCTAACAACATAGACCCATATATATATATATATATATATATATATACATATATATATATATATATATATATATATATATATATATATATATATATATATATATATATATATATTTATATATATGTATAGATAGATATATATAGACATATATACACATACACATAGATGTATGTATATATGTTTTTTTGTTTTACTAAAACCTGAGTGCTGTAGTCCTCTGTGCAGGCAGGATATAAACTGTAGCAACTATTTGCTACATATGTAGCAAGCAGTGTGCTAGAATTTAAAAATAAGTTTTTTTTTTTTTTGCAACTGAAACATAAGCACTGTAGCACTCCATGCAGGCAGGATATAAACTACAGCATTAGACAAACTTTAAAAGAGTAAATGAAAAGTATGTTGGAGAAGTTCCTGAGCCTCACCAGGAGTACCGGTGCCAAAGATTGATAGCAGCACCAAGTTTTGTGTGGATTACAGAAAACTGAACAGTCACAAAGTCAGATGCTTACCCATGCCCAGGACAGTGGATGCCTTAAAAAAGCTAGTTGGGGCTATGTACCCAACTACTATTGACTTGACCAAGGGTAAATGGCAGGTGCGTTTGCCACATGCAGTCTGGAATCAGGTCAGCATGTATACCTCCATTTATGCTGTAGGAGTTCACAAAAATGCCTTTTGGTATGAGGAATGCCCAACCAACCTTCCAGAGGCTGGAAGACCATATCCTAGCAGGAGATTATGGCCATACTTATCTATATGAAATTGACATCTACATCCAGTCTTGGACAGAACACATGCAACATGTTAAGGAAGTGTTGGGTAGACTGTAAAGGGCAGGGCGTATTATCAATGCTAAAAAAAAGCTGTCAGGTTGGAATGGCAAAGGTATCTTATCTTCAGCACGGAGTGGGTGGTAAAAAACTAGCTCAGAACCAGCCAAGGCTGGGGCAATTCAGCCATAGCTCACCCCTACTACCAACAAACATGTAGAGGCATTCACCGGGACAGCAAAGTACTATTAAGAATTTTGTTCTAAGGTATAGTATGACTGATGCTGCCCTTACAGAGCTTAAAAGAAAAAATATACCAGATAAAACTGTCTGTACACAAACCAGTAAGCAGACATCCAAGAAAATCTCAAGAAAATACAGTTGTGTAAGTTAAACTTACCATAGCAGTAGATGTTCAAATGATCATTGGTGCAGTAGCTTTAACTATATGGGTTATATCCTGCCAAGTGTATAACAGCTGGACAACTTCCAAGGCTTCAAGGCACCCTCCACGAGCCCAAACTGTTAAGCAGCTCAAAGATGAACTAGCTAAAATGCAAGTTTAAGAAGCCCTTCAGAGCTTTCCTGCCAGAAGAGAGAGAAAGGGAGGGAATTATAAGCCCTTAAAAGGACAGTGCTGGGAACAACAAAAACTAAATGTCTACACTCTGGTGTAAAAAATATATCAAAAACCAAGGGGAATGGAGGGAGGAAGTGGCCACTGCAGCTATGATCAATGAGAAAGTTTAAACTTGCACAGCTGTACTGTGCTTATCATACTGATCACTGCTGCAGTAGCCTTAATTCTGTGTGTAGATTATCTTATCAAACAACATTTTGGAGGTGGAAGAGAAGAGTCCAGGAGCACTTGGAGAACAGTACTAGAAAAGCTTGATCTGGACCTAGAGAAGGGATCAAGCTTACAGTCCTTTGTAAATGTATGCACAGAAGACCAAGTAGCAGCTTCTAGAATACTTGTAGAATCCAACCCTTTTTCAAAAAGCCATATATGAAGCCAAGGCCCTGTTAGAGTGGGTGTTAACCCTGCCTGGAACAGTTTTGCTATGGTGAGCATAACATATGGCACTAGCCTTAGACAACCATTTGGAAATAGTCTGTTTTGACACGGGCTGTCCTTTCTCTTACCTTCACAAGAAAAGAACAGTTGATTCAAAGATTTGAAAGAGTTAGTTCTGTCAAGATAGCAGTTGAGTTGTTTGTGGACAACCAAGGTACTGAGTATCCTTTTTCCTTATTTTATGTTCAGTAAAGAAAACAGGGAGATGGATAGTTCGGCTTAAAGTAAACTCAGATACCACTTTAGGTATAAAAGAAGGATTAGTTCTCAAAGAAACCCTTCACCTATGGAAAATGAGATAGGGCTGACTTGCCATCACAGCTTGCAACTCAGATACCCTTCTTGCAGAGGTCAGAGCAATCAGTAAATCAGCTTCCCATGTTAGGAACCTCACGTCAGCTAGATTAACTGGTTCAAGTGGAGCAAATGTTAGCTTCACTAACACAAAACTAAGATTGAAAAGAGGGGGCACCAGTTTCTTTTAGCTTTCTTATGAAAAGCCCCTTTTCAAGAACATTTCGACATGAGGTTGCATGGAAAAATGAGGGTCCATGGGCAGACATGCTGAAACAGCCAATAAATGAACCTTGAAAGAGGAATAAGTAAGGCCATACAAATAATGTACAACCAGAAAACAACTAGCCCTGAATGGGTGCTGGTTATGTTGTCGGCATCAACTAGAAAACCTTTTCCATTTATTAATATATGATTTTCTAATAGCAGTCTTTCTTGTCTCCATTAGTACCTGTTGCATGTCCTCAGTAAACAGGCTACAAAACTGAATTAAGACTCTATCATCCAGGCAGTCAACTGAAGCTGACTGTTGTTCTGGTTATCAATCACCCCTGTTCTTGTGGGAATGGATCCACTCTGTGAGGAAGTTTGTGGTAATTACTCCTGGCCATTTCCATAAGAAGGGAGAACCATAGTTGACTGGCCAGAAAGGAGTCAACATAATGATCATGAGAGATTCCTTCTGAATCTTCAAAAGTACCCATGATACTAGTGGAAAGGGTAGAAAAGCATACAGGAACATTTTGTCTAAGGATAAGAAAAGGCAGTCTGTCCTTCTTCCAGTCACAAAAAAAAAAAAAAAAAAAAAAAAAAAAAATTAAGCTTATTTCCTGCCTTTCTTGTTAAGTGGTACAGACTATTTGTAGGCTTCTGAGCCCCCAAGCCCTTCTGTGTTTGAGGGAAGCCTTCTAGCTTGTTTATTTCTTATAACTAGCCAGTTTTCTAGTTTCAGCACTCAAATCTGTTTCTTTGATCTCAGCACTTGTTCAGAAAAAAAAAAAAAAAAAAAATTTTTTTCATCTGCTTTTACTGTACTTGTGTTTTTACCTACTTCTTTTTACTTTTGCATCATCTTAAAATACTCAATTGTATTTATTACTGCTTGGTGTAACTCATTCTAAGCCTTTTGGTTTAAACACTTGGGCTTCGGACCAGTTAGTTGTTTTGCACTGAGAGGGTTTGTGGTCTGCACTGTTGTGGCAGAACAGGTAGCTTGCATCCTTCTAGGTTGAGAACTGCTGATTGAGGGCTCAGTGTCTGTTATTCTAAAAGTGTATTAATTCTGGTTTAAGCACTTGGGCTTTCAAGCCAGTTATTTTACATTAAGAGGGTTCGTGGTCTGCACTCTTGTGGGAGGAGAGGCTGGACTCTGCCCTTATGAGCTGGGAATTTCTGGTTAAAGGCTTATAGTGCATGCATATCTGAACTGTTCCTTACTGAAGTTGGTGCCTTGTTTGCTGTGGCATAGACTGGATTCGGGCCTGCTGGATCTAGCTTTGTTTGTGTAACTTGAGCACTAATCCAGACATTCTCTAAAGTATTCAATGGTATTTATTACTGCTTGGTTGTAACTTGATTAAAGTGTAGCTATCATTCAAGTCTTTTGGATTAAGCACTTGGGCTTCAGAACAGTTGTTTTACATTAGGAAGGTTTGTGGCAAGCACTGTGGTGGCAGGACAGGTAGCTTTCATCCTTCTAAGTTGGGAACTGCTGATTGAGAGCCCAGTGTCCAAGTGTATTAGTTCTGGTTTAGGCACTTGGGCTTCAGGCCAGTTATTTTACATTAAGAAGGTTCGTGGTCTGCACTCTTGTGGGAGAAGAGGCTGGACTCTGCCCTTCTGAGCTGGGAATTTTCTGGTTAAAGGTTTATAGTGCCTGAATATTTGAACTGTATCTTACTGAAATTGGTTCACCTTGTTTGCTCTAGCATAGACTAGATCCAGGCCTACTGAATCTAGCTTTGTTTATATGCTTGTTGTTTGTTTGCTTGTTATTTCCCTGGAAGCTAATTCCACCTAATACGCAACTTCTCAGCGCTTCTGTGGATCACTAGTGATATCTGCATTGCTTACTGTACTTATTTCCTTGTTTCACTTGAAAGAAAGTTACTGTTTGTCATTTTCGCATTTAGTTACTTGTAACACATTGCACTCAAGTTACCTGGCACTTGCTCACTAAAGCAATTATATAAGTCAGCACTAAAAATTAAAAGCACTACACCCTCACTCCCCACTGGCCCTTGTTTTCAATTAAGGATTTCCCAATATTATTCTAGCATGTCCAAAGGTCAGTTGTCAATCTCCTCTCCGGTCCAGCTGGTGAATCTGGGAATCTTGAGGCAATGTTATAACTGCCTCATGTACACAGACAACCCTCTCCTCCTCCCACATAACACAAATACTTGCGAGAGATGCAGCTATTTAGCCAAACTGGAGGCTGAGCTCTCTCAACTCAGGACTGGCAAGACCAGACAGGAGGAGAAGGCAACTACACACACCACAAAACCAGCCTCACATAATGCTACCACTCCACTGAATCAAACACATAAACACACAAAGACATACTCGGAGGCTCTGAGTAAAATTTACCTAAACAGCAGAGGCCTCCAAAGCAGACACCCAAACAACTGCTACCTCAAGACACCCCACAAGCAACACATAAACCACAAAAGCAGTGTGCAAAGCAGTCACAGCCCTTAAGGCCAAATACAACACCAAACATACTTGTCATAGGTGACTCCATAGTCAGACACACTGACGTCCCACTCACCAGGCTGAACAAGGAGAGGGTCACAGTAAGCTGCCTATCGGGCGCTAGAATCCGCCACATAACACAAGCACTGGGTCACTCCATGGCAAGTACAAATATGACACAGTCATTGTCCATGCTGGTGTGAACGACCTGAGACGCACCTCCCTGGACTACATGAAAAAAGACATAGAGGAGCTCTCTGATTATGTAGCCCAGGCAGGTATGACCCTAACCCTGAACAGTATCCTTCCTTCACCAAGAATGATGCCACAATATAGAGACAAGATGATCAGCTTTAACAATTGGCTTAATGTCTGGTGTCATTCAAAGGGGATCCAGTGTCTGTCTGCCTGGGATGACATGCTTGACAAGCCACGCTGCTTCGCAAGGGACGGCTTGCACCTGTCACCCTGGGATTCCGGATATTGGCTAAGGCTCTTGCCACCCCATAGTGCCTTTTTAGGCAAGGCTCAAATTCTAAACCTACCACCCTAGAAAACAAAAATGGGAAGAAACTGAGGGTAATGCTGCTCAATGCCAGAAGTCTAAATCTCAAAATGCACGCACTCGAGGCCCTTCTCAGTATGGAGAACATCGATGTCTGTGCTGTAACTGAAACCTGGTTCAAGGCTCCTGAGAGCACCCGGCACTATTAGGTTTTACCTCATATCATGCGTTCCGCCCCAAAACCCGGACCACACCACAAAAGGAGGGTGTATCCATATTCATAAAGGATACTCACACCTCCAGGTGGGTGGCAACGCACGGAGCTCCGGAGGCCATCCAGGTGCAACTAACCATAGGCAGAACTGCTCTACAAATTGTAGCATGCTACAGGCCACCCTCTCAAACTCAGGAACCCCACACAGCCTTCCTGAAGACACTGGAGGGTATAAATGTATCTCCAAACACCATCATATTGGGTGACTTCAACTACCGAATATAGACTGGGAACATTACTCAAGCCCTAACTTTCTAGCCCAACGGTTCCTGGAGTTCATAAATTCAAATGCCATGGAACAGCTAGTCACTGTTCCCACGAGAGGAGAAAATATACTAGATCTCATTGTCACAAACATGGGGACAAAATGCTCCACACGGAAGTATATCCCTCATTGGTGAGATCTGATCATAAACTAATCTCACTGGAAATCCACATCCGCCCCACCCCAAGCAAAAGACCATAGTGAAGAACTTCTCTAAAGCAAACTTCACACTACTCAAGACTGGTGTGGTATCCTTCAAGGCCCCTGAGCCAGAGGAAACCACAACCCAAGCTGCGGAAGCCCTTACAAATGCCTTCTATGAACACCTCCAGGACTGCATGGATCAGGCAATCCCAAATAAAACCAAGACTCTTTCCACAAAGGGCAAACGTCCAGTCTGGTGGACCCCAGCCATTAACAAACTTTACAATAAGAGGAGAAAGCTATTACATGATAGAACAAAATCCATAAAAGGGAAGTCACCCTGATCATTATTAGTAAAAAATACGAGCACTCATAAAATCAACTAAGGCCAATTTTGAGAGAAAAATTGCCATGGATTCAAAGGACAATCATAAGGCCTTTTTCAGCTATGTTAGGAACCTGGGTGGAAACTCCCAGATATGCTCAGAATTAGTCCAAAATGATACAAAAATCACTGAACCCACAGACATTGCCAACATACTGGCAGACAGGTTCAGTGCAAACTTCACCCCTCTCCCCTAAAGGAGAGATAACTATCCCAGCCGAGTGTAGCCTCCCGGACATCTCAAATGTGCAGGTGAAAGCTGCTCGCTAAAGCTAAAAACACAGCATCAATGGGACCGGATGGTGTCCCGGCTGTGTGCTACACAAGCTAAATGAGGAATTAAACCCGCACATAAGGCAGCTGTTTAATCTTAGCCTTACCACAGGATACGTGCCCAAGGAGTGGCGTACGGCAACTGTGGTCCCACTCCACAAAGGCGGTGCCTCTACGGACCCTGGTAATTACCGCCCCATAAGCTTAACAAGTCTAGTCTGCAAAGCTATGGAGAGGATCATAATGGAGCTCATAAACAAAGATATAGGGGACTTGCAGACATTGGACCTGACCCACTTTGGCTTTGTCAAGGGAAGATCATGCCTTTTGAACTTGGTTGACTTCTTCGAAACAGTCACCAAGGCCATTGATGAGGGAAGGCAGTCCATACAGCCTACCTTGACCTTGCAAAGGCTTTCGACACAATACCCCACTCGGGTATTGTAGAAAAACTTACCAGCTTAAATGTAAACCCATATGTCACAAGATGGGTTGCAAACTGGCTTAAGGACAGAACCCACAGGGTTAGAGTTGCTGGCGCTGTGTCAGACTCCAAGCCGGTCACAAGTGGTGTCCCACAGGGCTCGGTCCTTGGCCGCCTATTGTTTGGCATCTACTTATCAGAAGTACAAGCCAACATGGGAGGACTTTGGTTGACAAAGTTTGCAGACGACTGCAAACTGGGCCATAGTGGAAAGTGCATCGGACACGGATATCCTTCAGAAGGGACTCACGGAAACAGATAGCTGGTGCCAGAGCCATGGCCTGAAGTTAAACGCCAAAAATGTATAGTCATACCCTTCGGGAAAAACAAGGTAACCCCAAGCTACCATATAGGTGGCAATCCACTAAGCACAGAAGAGGTTATCAGGGACCTGGGGACCCAGGTTGACAGTGGCCTTTCTTTTGACACTCACATTGCTAAAGTGGTTAGAAAGACCTTCTACATTGCCCACCTGATCATGAAGGGATTCACATCCAGATCTAGTGAGGTCATTGTTCCCCTGTACTCTTCACTTATCAGACCAATGATCGAGTACAATGCCCCATTCGGGATGTATCTCACCCAACATCTGCAGCAATTGGAGAGACCCCAAAAGTTCCTCACCAAAAGGATAAAGCGACTCCAAAATCTGTCATATGCTGCCAGATTGAAGAAACTCCAGCTCTATTCAGTCGCATACCGTCTGCTCAGAGGTGACATGTGCCTGACATACAAGGCCATGTCCAACCCGGAATTAATGGACATGCTCCACCTCAAAAAATCCAAATCCACCAAAACCACTAGAGCAAGCGACTTAAACCTTAGCACGGATATAAATAGGACGTGCTGGAGGGATAGATTTATCACTCAGAGACTCCCTATGCTGTGGAATAAAATCCCGGTCCATGTGAGGCAGAGCACCTCGCTGACTCTGTTCAAGAGAAATCTAGACCTGTGGATGGGAGATCGTAGGTTTACCCCAGGAATCATCTCTGTGTCACTGCTGGACAGAGGCACAACAAACTAATGGGCACAGTATTTTTTCATATAAGGCGTGGCGTAAGCCACAATAATTTGGGCTAGGCTTATAAATGCCTTAGGGCAGATAGCCTAGTATAAACCTATGAACCTATGAAAAAAAAATAAGGAAACAATATTAAACTGTCAGACTTGCATGTTAAAATTTGTTCTGAAAAAATGTGAACGTGTAAAGAATGTTTTATCTGCAATTTCTTCTTGTTAGAAAAGAATCTGCTTTAAATTAGTTTCGTCTGTTGCACAGGTCACTGCTCATTGTTTACAGTGTCTGCATGACTCTGTTGATACTTCTTTCACGGCTATGGCCACTGGTGCTGTTTTGACGAAGTTTGCATGGCTGCATTCTCAGAACCTCCCAGAAGATGTTAAAATGAAACTTTAAATTCTCCCTTGGATAAAGATTTATTGTTTGGTCTCTCTAATGCAGAGGTGATCAAGGAATGTGATGAAAGGGGCAAGCTGATCCAGAGAATCTAATTTTCCAAGAGATTTCTATCTCCTCATCCAGTTTTGGCAAAAAACAGAATAAACAGTCTCAACAAAATACAGATGTTTATAGGTTCGTAGGCAAGTACTAGCTGCCCTTTGGGATCACTTTAAGTATAGCCAATTTCCCTTTTCGTGCTTGAAATAACTTGTCCTATTTGGCTATAGATTTGGCCTTGCCATTTGGTTACAGACTTGGCCTTACCCATTTAAGAAGAAATGGCAAAGAAGTCTCAAAACTCCAAAAACCAAGGACAGTCCAACAAGTCTGAATGACTATTCAAAAGCCCTTCTGACCCCCCTCACCCTGGCCTCTTTTTTATTTCCAGAAGGTTTGAATCTGTTTTTCTTATTGGCAATGGACTGTTTCAGATAAAATGGTTCTGAAATCATTCAACAAGATTACAGATGGCAGTGGGAGGAAATTCCTCCTTTCCAGTGGGTCATTCTTTTATCCACCAGATCAGGCTCTTTTGTTTCCACCAGTTCTTCATCACATGGTGTAACAAGGAGTGGTAGAACCAGTTCCTCCTTCCTGGGTGGGGAAGGGATTTTATTCAAGGATGATCTCGGTGCCAAAGAAATAAAATTCTTGGACACCAGTTCTGGATCTTTCATTCCTAAACTGGTTTGTGATATTGCCTAAATTCAAAATTATGTCACTTCACAACCTGTTATCTCTTATTCCTTTTTCAAATTTCCTGGCAACACTAGACTTAAAAGATGCTTATCATCAAATACCTATATATTCAGACATCAGACTTTTCTTAATATTTTGTGTGTCTATATCATATTATCAGTTCTCTGTCTTGCGCTTTGGACTATCCACTGCACCAAGAGTGTTCACTAAGTGTCTAGCTCCAGTTATAACTCATTGCAGGCTACAGGGTTATCCACCATGTTTAAATGACTTGCTTATTTTCTCAGAGTCTTTTTTTTTCAGAGAGTCTAGAATCTCTCACTTGGGTAAGCAATCACCTACACAGGCTGGGATTCCAAGAAAACATTCAAAAGACTTTCCTGACTCCATCACACAGGATTGCATTTTCGGGGTGCCTGCTACCCACCTCAGTACAAACAGCTTTTCTTCCACAGGAAAAAAAACAGCTCTATGTATTCCAGGGATTTTTCACTCAGACTCCTGTCACAGCTAGGGAATACCACAGGATTCTGGGTCTCATGGCATTCATGACTCTCATGATACATTTTGCAAGACTCTACATGAGAAAGTTGCAATGGTATCTGAAGTCTCTTCGATCCCAGCATCAACACCCATTGTCTTTTCAAATTCCAGTTCTGAGATTTGTGAAAAGAAATATCACTTGCTGGAAACATCAAATATCCATGAATCCAGATCTCCCATTCTTCCCTCCTGCTCCAAAGCAGTCAGTCACTACAGATGCCACAGGCTTTACTTTGGGAGTAGTGCCAAGGGGAATAAAAGTATAAAGTCTCTTTGACAAGAAAGACAGGTCAAAGCACATAGCCATAAAAAGATGTTAGTTCTTATAAAGTTTTTCAACTCCCTGAAACATCTATGGCCCCCAGGAGCTCTTCAAGTAGTTACAGACAATTCCACAGACATATGGTACATAACTAAGCAAGAGAGGAAAAAAAGAAGTTATATACTTACCTTAACATTCCATCTGTGTTGTCCATTTTCATTCTTCGTCACCCTGTGGGTTCAGTTCCGATCCTCGGAACTGACTCAGCTGCATATCGGCTATATACCAAGGATAATGATCTGTTATTCACTCGTTCCTCTAGAAATCCAAGGGCATGGGGGTTGGAAGGACGGGAGTTGAGGAAGAATGAAAATGGACAACACAGATGAAATGTTATAGTAAATACACAACTTCTTTATCTGATGTTGTCAATTTTCATGCTATCCTCCACCTGTGGGACAGAGTCCCCAGCTCCCTTAAATCCAGGGTGGACTCAAGGAAGGATGTTCCTGAGCACCACTGAACCAAATGATGCTCTTCTCCTGGAGACCAGATCCATCTTGTAATGAGAGTATGGGGAGTAGCCCAGGTTGCTGCTGCACAAATATCATCAATGGAGGCTCTAGACTGGAAGACAGCTGAAGTCGCCACAACTCTACTGGAACATGCTTTTAGAGGTTTCGATAAAGCAATCCCCAATTTGTTGTAGATGAAAGAAATGCAATCTGTTAGCCATCCAGTCAATGTCATTTTGCTAACCAGTTTTTCTAGTTTTGTATATGAGAAAAAGATAAATAATTGGTCAGATTTTCTGATATCTTTTGTTATGTGAAGATAAAAATATTAACCGTCTATGAACATCTAAAATGTAAGCAGTATTCACTTTTATTAGCAAATTTTGGGGAAAAACACTGGTAGGTTAATGGTTTGATTGATGTTGACTTGAGGTTGTTTTTTAGTGCAACCCTATCTTTGTGAAAAAACAAATATGGTGGTTCACAAGACAAAGCTTGAATTTCTGAAATCCTTCCGTGGAAGTAATGGCTCCTAAGAAAATAGTTTTCCCAAACAGAAATTTAAGATCGCAATCTGCTGCCATTTCAAAAGGGGGTTATATGATTGTTTGCAACACTAAGTTCAGGTCCCAAGTAGGGGTTAGATCTTTGTATGGAGGCTTCAACAGGAGTGTACTTCTCAAAAAAGCTTTACAAAGTTTGTAAGAAGCAAGAGATGAACCTTCAAATCCAATATGAAAATTGGATATAGCTGACAAGTGCACTTTAACAGTAGAAGACAAAGCTCCGGCACTGAACAGAGAGGCTAAAAACTTGAGAATCTTATGAATAGGAGATAAAAAAGGGTCAACATCATTTTGACGTGCCCAAAGAACAAACCTTTTCCATTTACTGTTGTAAAGTTTACAAGTAGATGTTTTGTGACAGGCCAAAATAATGAGTTGGACAGGTGAAGAGAGCATAGACTGGCTATTAATAGAATTGGAGAGACCAAGCTGTCATCTTGAGTTTCAAGATGTCTGAGTGAACCATGCCTGTTGGATGGAAGAGAGATCTGGAACCAGATCCAGAATCCAAGGGGTGTGAATTCGATGAGGCCAAAGAAAGGGAAAACAAATGTGTTGAGGCCGATACAGTGCAATGAGAATTACCTTGCTTTTCAACCTGATTGCTTTCTATAGAAACTTTGGAATTGGAGGAATTGGAGGAACAGCATAGAGAAGACTGGAGGGCCAAATGTGGACAAGATCATCCGTCAGTGATGCACCCTGAGGATGGGATTAGGGCAAAATAGTTGCTGCACTTGTTCAGGGGAGAGGCGAAAAGATCACAGCAATGCTGGCCCCACTGATGAAATATTCTCTCAGTCGTGACGCAGGAGTATGCAGCCACTCAATTTGTCTGCTATCACACTGGACCTTCCCGGAATGTGCTTTGCTATGAAAAAGCGGTTGGATGAGATCACCCACTGCCACACTCTGAGTGCTTCTCGACACAGGTGATAGGACTTGGTTCCTCCTTGCTTGTTGAAGTACCAAACTACTGACATGTTATCCATTTGAACTGCAATCATCCCTAAAGGAAAGCATCCTGGAAGGCCTTCAATGCTAAAGGCATTGCTCTCATCTCTACGACACTGAAATGCAAGTTGGCCTCTATGGGAGACCAAGTGCCTTGGACTGTGTTTCCCAGATAATGCTCCCCCACCCTAACTGGGAAGCGTCTGTGGTCACTGTGGCCTTGGGTTGAAATGGGAGAAAAGGATGGCCTTTTAGGATTTGATCCAACAGAATCTCCCATTTGAGATCTCTCTCTTGCAAATGGTGATTGCAACTGAAGTTGAAATTGGTTGGTGTAGTGTTGATCATTGTGTTCCAAACAGACATTGTAAAATTTTCATATGAAATCTGGCTAAGAGGACTAGAGTTACAGCCGCCGCCATGGACTCAAGGACCTGAAAAAATAGGTATGCAGATACTTTCTTGCTGTTGATTATCTTCATGACTTGTGAACTGATTTTCTGTAGTCTCATTGGGGGAAGAGAGGGTATTGTTGTCTTTGTGTTCAAGATTGCTGCTATGAACTCTACAGTCTGTTTGTTCTAGGTGAGATTTTCCATAGTTTATGGTCATCCCCAGATGGGAACATGTCTGGAGAACCTGCTCTCTTGCCTCTACCAGCTGAGCCAGTCATCCAAGTATGGAAAAACCTGGAATCCCAGCAGTCTCAACTGAGTTACTACTACTACTGCCATGCACTTGGGGAACACCCTGGGGGCTGTGGTGAGACCAAAGGGCGTAACACTGAAGAGGTAGTGACTGGCTCCCAGCCGGAAATGGAGAAACTTTCTGGATCATCTGTTCATCTTTACATGACAGCACGCATCCTGAAGGTCTGTTGAGCACATCTGGATGCTCCAAAACTGGAAGAATGGACTGAACCGTGACCATCCAGTACATTGTTTGTCAAACTGACTTGTTTAAAATACTGAGATCCAAAACTGGTCTCCAATCTTCTGTCTTTTTTGGCACTAAAAAGAATCTTGAGCAAGTTCAAGATTTTCTCTGGTCTGGTGGGACTTCTTGGATGACTTTTTTTCTAGCAGTTCTTGAATTTGCAATACTGCTTGTTCCCTCTGAACGAGTGGGACATTGGGGATTCTTTTGCAAATGGAGGAGGTGGAAGGAAAAATGGAATAAAATAACCTCTGGAAATGATCCTCTGCACCCAGGTATCTGATGTTATTTTTAGCCAGGCTCTCTGGTGCAGGGATAGATGACCCCAACTGCCACCAGAGCAAGACAACTGGGCCTCCTTTCAGGAGCACTGAAAAGGTTTACCAAAGAAAAAAATCTCTATACGCTTGATTTTGCCAAGAGGGCGGCATCTACCACTGAAGTTCCCCCCTCAGCCCCTGGGGGAGCCACCTCCATGTGTGTCTTGAAAGGACTATTGGGACTTTTTGAACCAAATTTTTCCAGTATTCTGCTGATACCATGAAAAGGATTGTTGAGGACTGGAACAACACACGCCCATGGCAGATAATATCTTTCCATCTTTCTCACACCTGGACAAAGTTTCTTTAACTTTACAGCCAAACAAAGAAGTGTCATTAAAAGGAGCACTGATGAACGAAGACTTGAAGAGCTCCACAAAGTCACATAAGCACATCCAGGCATGTCTCCTGATGGCAACGCCTGAACCTGCTGCTCCTGTCATTCCACTGGCTGCATGAGAAATTTGCCTCATGGACGAGGTGGATACGGACTGAAGGGCAGCTAACTGAGAGGCCACAGATTCCTGAACCTCTTCAGAGATGGATCCTGAAAAGGTATCTGAGAGCTTGTTGATCAAATCCTTTTACAGCCTGGTGAAATGTGCTAAGAAATTCAAGGACCAAAACGCAAAGGTCGATGAAGCATTAACCAACTTCCCAAACTTAGCCATCGCCCGACACTACTTGTTGGGTAGATGGATAGAGAAACTCTCCTCAGCTTGTTCCCTTTTGGTTGCTGCCGCTATGACCACGGCATCAACAGGCAACCCTTTTGACCAAAACTGCTTGTCCTCTGGGGCAGTGATGATTTTGTCAGATCTCCAGGGAATGGGTTCCGAGGTATCGGGAGCCTTCCACATCCACTGAGAGATCAACTCAATGAGCTCATCGGCAGGCGAAGTCACTCAGGAGGCAGATGGGCGAGTACCACAAGCTTTCAGGTACACCGACTCCTCAGACAAAGGATTGCTGGACTTCTAATCACCTCTCTGTTTTAAGATTTCCAGAATGTCTCCAAAGGAGACATCATCAGGAGGTGTTCTTGGGAATCCATCAAAGTTCATGTCTTCCGTGATAGATTCCCCTGGGGAATCCAAGTGCTTCTTCTTATGCTTCTTCTTCTTAGGGACCTCCTTAGTGGGATGATCTTGGGAAGTATCGCAAGAAGAGGACATTCCCATTTGGGATTTCTGAGGTTTAGGCACTCGCTGTTCTTGTGCAGGGACTGGTTGAGACTCTCAACATAGGCGTGACAGTGAAGTATCTTCTGAGTCATAGCTCTCTCCATAGCCTCAAAAGTTGATCCACCCAGAGAAGGGAGGGATCTTTGGTCCGAAATAGTGAGTCTGGGAACCTAGATCATCTCCTGCTCCCAGGAGATCCCTATCAAAGCAGAAGCCAGAGGTCAGCTGATCCGTGCTATTCAAGCCTTTTAAAAAGCATTGTATACCCTCATTCTTGTCTTATATATATAATTTCATAAGTGTACATATTTTTATCTTATTCAACAATTTGTATACATGTTTTAACATACTGTAAGTTAATGCCTGCTCTAATGTTGCTCTAATGCTGTACATAAATGTGGAACTTTTCTTCCCGGGCCTCCATTGAAAAAGGACTGCTAGTCCAGACGAACTTTCCCAGTTATCAAATGTAAAATAAAATAAATAAATAAAAAAATAAAGCTCCAAGGTCCACAGAAGGCTCTGACAACATCGGAGTTGACTCCAGCCCCTTGGACCCAACAGGACAAATATGGCCCTGAGAGGTCTACAGCTCCAATTGAGCCAAAGAGCTCAGAGCACTAATTGGTTCAAAAGATAGAAATATCTTCAGCTCCAACACAGACAGCATGAGAGAGTTTGGGATTGTAGACTCTAAACATTCAAGTGAAGTTAGTGGAGGAAGTAAAGGTAGAGTAGTAGAACGGAATCCTTGACCTGTCTGGGTACGTACTGAGGAGGACCCTGTCAGTCCTTGCACCAAAAGGAAATTTCTCACCTGTCTCTCCACATCATCTTTTGTCAGACTTCTAGAGAAATGGGCAGACATCACAGAGGGTGACGTAGGTCTCTCTAACAAGGGTGATGTTGGTCTGTATGGAAAAGGATCTAATGAGGCAGATTAAGTAGTTCTTGGTAGAGTAATTTTCATGGAGTCCTGTATTGTGGTGTCAGATCCGAGGATGTTGGCACCAAAGTTTGTCCTTGATCCATAGACTTAGGCATGGAAGAGCTAGTTGGTTCCAATAGTAACGCCTTGATTAACTGTTGGTTCCAAGGAAAGAGATGGAACCAGAGGATGAGGCTTTTTCCTTGTCAGTTCTGAAGGAGACACTGGAACCAAACACTTCTGTTTCTATGGACTCGGAGCCAATGGAGATGTCGGCAGTAACAAACTTCTTTTCTTCATCTTCTCTGAAGCTTTAGAAGATGAAGAAGATAGCCTACAAAAGCCATATTTCTTAGATTTGTCTTTAGCTGAAGTGGCTCCAGATAACACCTCGCTGAAGGAAGATGGAAGCAGTCCTTTCAAAATAAGCTTATTTTTTCACTTGACAAGCACCCTATGTCTTAACGACTGACAACCAGAGCAGTCCTCCTGAAGATGGAGAGGACCTAAACAGTAGACACACAAAATGCATATCAGAAAAGGGTATTTTATGGCCACATTTCTGACAATGCTTAAATCCAGCAGGAGCTTTTTCTTTTTCTGACATACCTCCACTCATACACACACACTGATGGAGAAAAATGAGCAATTTTATTTATTTATTTTACAGAGATGAATAGAACTGTAGTAATACAAAAAAGTTATATCAATGATGATAAAAAGACTACACAGAGTGTAGAAGAAAAATATCAACAATGATAGAAAAGTTGTCCTTCTCTTCCATGTTGCAGTATTCATCACAAATGGGTTTACTCCTCTTGCTACCTGAACGTACAGCCAGTAATCAAAAGTTTTCAGTCACTGCATGGTGAGTGGGACGTCTGACGTGGCTAGTGGAATGTGGGCCATAAAAGTGACATCTGCAAGCACCGACCCTCAGAACTGTAAGATTCAGTCAGAACCAGTCCTAGCAAGGGAAAATGTCAGTCCTGTGCCATCCAGAAGGGGAAATGCAGCATAACAGGAGGGGAAGGAGGGTGGGAAGGAATACTGCAACATGGAAGAGAAGAATATCTATGGTTATGGTAAGATTTTACACAACTTTTCTATATCCTTCTATTCCCATATTGCAGTATTCATCACATATGGGTGAGTGCCAAAGCTCACTGGGAGGAAGGGGGTGGTGGTCTAGAGGCAGTCTCTAAGAATCCATGAAATATAGCCCTGGCAAAACCCACCCTGGCCCTGGAAACATGGTCTAACTTATAGTGTTTGGTGAAGGTGTGCACTGATGACCAATTGGCTGCTTCAAGAATGGTAGAGATATCCAAACCCCTGAAGAGGGCACCAGAGGAGGCCATAGCCCTGGTGCAGTGTGCTTTAATAGTACCCTGCAGGGATTTCCCATGGAATTGGTAGCAGAAGGTGACAGCTTTGGAAATTCAGGTTGAAATAGTTTGTTTTGTTACTGCTTTCCCTAGGGCCCTGGGATGGAAGGAGACAAAGAGTTGATCAGCCTGCCTGATAGATTTGGTTTTGTGCAGATAAAGTCTGAGTTGTCTGTGCACATCCAGGAATGGAGTACTCCTCTCACTGTCCCCTTGTGGGTTAGGGAAGAAGGTTGGAAGGTGGATGGCTTGATTTAAGGAAAGGTCATTCACCACCTTGGGCATGAAGGAAGGATTAGTCCTAAGAGTAACCCTGTCAGTGTGGAATACCAGTAAATGTGGAATAGCCATGAGGGCTTGTAGCTCTGACACTCTTCTGGCTGAGGACAAGGCCACGAGTCGTACAGTTTTCCGTGTACAGTGTTTTAGGGAAGCTTTGTCTGCTGTCTCGAATGGAGGAAGCGTAAGCTTTTCCAAAACATAGTTGAGGTTCCATGGGGTGGAGATGGCTTCCTGGGAGGGGCGGGGGGGTCTCAGGTGAAGGACCCCTTTAAGGAATAACGCAGCTGGTAGTCTGGATGCTGGGGGGGGGGGTCCAGAAGAAGGCATGCTGAAATGGAAGACAAGTGGGCTTTAATGGAAGAGTAGACGAACCCTGTCTGCAATAGTTCACACAGGTAACACAGAACTAGAGGGGTCTCACTTGCAAGTGAGTCCAACTGTCTTTTGAGACAACATACAGAAAATCTCTTCCACTTTGAATGGTAAGCTTTTCTTGTATTCGGTTTCCTGGCCTCCTGCAGGACAGTGAGCATGTCCTCACTGTAAAGGTGTCTGAAGGGGTTCAGAATCTTATCCACCACAGGGTAAGGTGCAACCACTGTCACTGTGGGTGCATTTGGGATCCCTTGTGCTGTGTGAGGTGGTCTACTCTGAAGGGTAACTTGTGGTGATTGCCCTTAGATAGTTGTAGTAGTAGGAGGAACCAATGCTGTCTTGACCAATAGGGAGTCACCAACAAGATTTTTGGTCTGCCCTGCTGGATCTTCAGCAGGGCCTTCTGTAAGAGTGGGAAAGGGAGAAATGCATAGAGAAACTTCCACTTCCAAGAGATTGAGAAGGCATCTGTTGCCATTGCCTAAGGGTGTGGGAGCCTGATGCAGAAGGAAGGAAGTTTCTTGTTCATGAAGGAGGCAAGCAGGTGTATTTGAGGTGTACCCCACTGGTGGACTAGGTCCAGGAAGACATCCCTGTGCAGCATCCATTCATGGTTGTTTGTGATGGATCTGCTGAGGGAGTCTGCCTGGGTGTTCTGTATTGAAGGTATGTAGACCGCCTGCAGGGTAGCTCCCTGGGAGGTGGCTAATTCCCACACTAGGAGAGCTAGTCTGCAAAGCAAGTAAGATCTGGTCCCCCCTGTTTGTTGAGATACCATGGCACTGCTGTATTGTCTAGAAAGATCTTTAGTGTTCCTTGATGTAGATAGGGTTAGAAGGCCCGAAGGGCCAGGAGAACTGCCCTCATTTCTTGGACACTGATGTGTTCTTTTTTGTGTGGCTCAGGCCACAGCCCTTGCACTTTCAGATGGCCCAGAGTTGCTCCCCAGCCCAAGTCTGAGGCATCTGTGTGCATGATCTGTTTGGGTTGGGGTGGTTGGAGGGGAAGACCTGGATTGAGGTTCACTTGCTTCAACCACCACTAGATTTCTAGTTTGAGGCAGGGCAGGAAAGGAACCCTGTGCTCCAGGGGGTGTGAGTGCTGGGTCCAGACTGACCTTCGATACCACTGCAACTGTCTCATACAGAGTCTTGCTAATGGTAACATGGGGATAGTGGCTGCCATCTAGCCCAGGAACCGGAGGTACTGCCTTGCTGTCAATTCTGTTATCTGAAGAACCAAAAGTAGGTGTTCTGTCAAGCTTTCCACCTTTTGGTGGGGGAGGTAGGTTTTCATGATGTCTGTGCGAATCCTGGACCCCAAAAAGACAATGTCTTGAGAAGGTTCCAGTTGGGATTTTGGGAAGTTGATCTGAAATCCCAGGGATTGTAGGACAGAAGTGGCAAGAAGTATGTGTTGCTTTAGGGTCTCCTTGCAGTCTGCCTGTACAAGCAGGTTGTCTAAACAAGGGCATATCTGGATTCCTTTTGTCATGCAAAAGGCAATAACCGGAGTCAAGCATTTGGTGAATACCTTGGGTGCAGTGGACAGCCCAAAGGGCAAGGCAGAGAATTGAAAGTGAAAAGAGCCCATGGAGAACCTCAGGTATTTCCTGAAACTGGGCTTTATTGGGATGTGAAGGTAGGCATCCTTTATATCTAAGGTGGCCATGAATCCTTGGGGAAGCAGTAGTGGAAAAAGAGTTGGTAAGGTCAACATCCTGAAAGTAGGAATGTGAAGGAAGAGGTTGAGAAGAGAGAGATCCAGGATTGGTTTCCAGGGACCATCTTTTCGTGGGACTAGGAAAATCCTGGAGTAGAAACCTCTCCCATTTGCAGCCAGTGGCACTGTTTCAATGGTGCCTTCATGCAGCAGGGTTTCTAGTACTGGCTGCAACAGGTGTAGCTGTTGTTTTGGGGGGTGTGGCATACCCCTTTGCTTTGGGGGCATACGCCAGGTCATAAAGTACCCGTTAATGACTGAAAGGACCCATTTGTCTGAGGTGATGGATGTCCACACAGGAAGACAGTGAAAGAGACGAACCGACAGAGGGAGAAAAGGAGGGGTTGGGGGTTTCAGAGTTAGAAGGTAGTCAAATACGTGTCTATATTAGATCACCTAACACTTAAAAAAGCGAACGGTGATTAATCGACCCTATGTAAGCAAAAGCTTACAATGTCGAACTGTCAGAACAGCGATTTTTTTCCAAGGGGAAAAAAATCGCTGTTCCAACAAAAAAATAAATAAATAAAAAACAAAACACTTTAAACATTACATTAAGTGGGGGGCTTCGCCCCCTACTTAAATATACCAACTCCGAGACCGCACTACAGTGCCGAAAACGGCAAAGTAACGAAGCGGCCAAGCGAATTCTTTCCCAGGGAAAGAATTCGCTTAAAAGCCACTTCGATATTTTGCCGTTTCACTCTTTCAAGTTCGACCAATACGCATTTGAAAGAATGCGTCTTCGGTCTTCTAATAGGAACCCTCAAATACTACCATCCCTGTCTTGAAATGGTGACCTCTAGCTAGAGGACGGGGAAGCTCTAGCAGTATGGGGTTGCTTCCTGGTTGTTTTTCTAGACCTAGTGGGAGCAGCAGGCTGAGAATGCTTTCTAATAAACTGAGTTTTAGCAGGTAATTTCTTTGGAATATTGGAATAGGAGAGACTAGCAGGTGTTTTAAACCCTGCATCTCTTTCCCCTTTTGCTGTAGCGACTTTAATAAATCAGCCACTTTAGTACCAAACAAAGCTGTGTTGTTCAATCAGCTTTTCCCTAAAGTCAACTGGAATGGGCTGGAGGTGTAGCCAGGAATATCTTCTCAAAGCAGATGCTGATGCTTCAGCAGCATCACAACTGCACTTTGAGTGCCTGGTAACCTGGGAGGTGAGCGCAATAAGGGAAGACAGTTAAGGTTGGCAGCAAAATGCTTTCTCCAGGAGGGATAAGGCATATTTAGCCATATGTGTCTGGAAGTTAGTAGACCTGAAGGCCAGAGTAGCAGACGTGTAAATTTTCTTACCCAGATGCTCCATGGTTTTGATGTCTTTGTCAGCAGGGAGAATGGTGGTGGTGGGTAATAGTTTAGATGCCTTATTTGTAGAGATGGAAATAGTGGCAGGGTCTGCTGGAGGACTCTTTGAAAGATAGTTAGCAGTTTTAGGGATTTTATAAAATCTATCTGGTCTGCATGGAGCAGGGGGTTGTGAATCAGGGTTCAAGGATGTTGAAGAAAAGGCATCCGGGAAGGCAGGCAGGATTGGAGGGACAGCAGTAGGAGTTGGGGATTCCATCTGAATGAAGTCATAATACCTTTTTTGAACCTCAGTCATTTCAGAGGATTCCCACTTAAAATGTTCTTTCATCTTGGTAATGGTTTCCTCAAAGGTCATATCCTCAGCTGGGGAGTCAGGGTCAATGGATTCTTTCTCTGGGGAACCATACCCCAAGGGCGGAGAAGAAAGCTGAGCGGTATAGGAGAGTGATTCTTCAGATGAAGAATCAGAAAAATCCTCCTCTTCCCTCATGGATGGGCCTGATGTTTGAAGCCTTGGGCTCAGAGTAGGAGGAGGCATCGTAGAAGTCCCTGTAGTGGTAGGCCGTAAGGCCATGAAGGGATTAAACAAACTTCAGCTGAAGGCCTGCCAGTCAGGCATGCTTTCAAGAGAAGGTGAGATGAGCTTCCTCTTTTCCTTTCTCTTGAGAGGCCTGGCAGGCGTCTGAAGGGAGGAAGGCCTGGAATCAGGTGAGTGTAAGGAACAGGAGGGATCCAACGGACCTACCGGAATCACTGCCCCCCCCCCCCAGCGTCAGAAAGCGACATCAGAAAAGCCTCTACGGACATGCCCTCCACGTGGGATTGTGCGGCTTCCATGGAGGTACCCCGCTATATCTGTGGTGGCGGAGCCCAGATCCTCCACCAGGCCGACGTCGGCCATAAGAGGTGCAGTGGTAGTGGCAGGCCTGATAGTTTTGACTTTCTTTTTTGGCGGTTCGGCAGGTATGTCGGCAGAACCCTCCACACCTAAGGGCTATTTGCTTTAGTCGTTCATTTTCTAGATATAGATTGAGCGCGTGCAGATGGCTGTGCAAAGTTTTGGGCACAAACGCCTGACAAATGGAGCAGGCCTTGTAGTCGTGCGACCGACCTAAATAAAACAGACACTGATAGCGGGCGTCCTTGTGGGGTATCTAACGGCTGCACTTACATTTGCCCTTTCTGGATGACATGAACAGGCATTAAATTACATAAAATGACTGAAAGGTTCTCCAATGGGCACTTATCTGATTTCTCGACAGCCGGGATGGCAGGAACACCTGGCATTCAACTGGCGGCTGAGAAGTTATGAGGGTCGGTGAGTGCAGACGTCACTTTTATGGCCCACGTTCCACTAGCCATGTCAGACGTCCCACGCACCATACAGTGACTGAAAACTTTTGTATACTGGCCGGACGTTCGGGTAGCAAGAGGAATAAACTCATATGTGATGAATACTGCAACATGGGAATAGAAGGACATATTGAGAATACACCAAGTGTACAATAAGGAAAAGAGAACAGCAAAGAAAAGATCAAAGAACTACAAACAACAGGAAAAAATAAAAAACACACCACGAGCTACAGAGTTTACGGAACTAAGTTTAATAAAAACATAAAAAATGTAAAACTACAACCCAACGACTAAGTGATTTCACCCTTCTATCATATAGGGGATCATCAGAGAAAAACCTTAAGCATCTGCACAATTAAATAATACAAAAATCACATGATCCAATAAAACAATGAAACTCTGCCTCCTGAAAATTAACCCTTTCAAGTGAGTACTGCCAGGATTTTATAAAACAAAAAACAAAATAACAGAAAACATTTGCTCCTACAATTTCTATAACATGTAAAATTAAAACAGTGTGTTTAAAACCCATCTAAAAAAACTTTATCAAATAGAATAATGATAAAAGGCTTTAAAAAATATGAAGCAGAAATAGTAAAAGTAAAAATGTAATTAAAGTGTAATAACTTGTCTTGTATGAATAGTCATCAATAGTAAGTAATAAATAAATATTAGATCTGGATAGCCCTTAATTTTACTATGCCAGCAATGGAACAATAATCATTAATACCTGGATGTTCCCTGGCATTAAGTCTCAGTTGCCATGTTGTTTCCCTTACTTCCAACAAAGTCTGAAAGTCACCTCCTCTCTCATTCTTGCACACTTTATCAATAATAAAAAAAGTTTTAAAATTGCTGAAATTTAAATTGTGCAGGTATAGGGCATTACTAGTTTTTTTGTTTTTTATATCCCTAATGTGCTCTGCAATCCGATCCTTAAGTTTACATGTGGTTTTGCCCACATAAAAAGCTGGGCATCCCATACACGTCACAAAGTAAACAACCATTTTTGTACTACAGTTGCAGAATCCAGGAGATTGAATGGTCCTGTTGTAACCAAAAATAGAGACATATGGACCATCATTTATAAATGTACAATATTTGCACATGCCACACTTCGTCATGCTTGATCTGTGAGTTGTGGGTATAGTCACTTTTTTTTCTTTCTAATAATGCTTTCAAATTGTTTCTCCCGCTATAGGTCCCCTGTGATCTTCTTCCTAGTTTTCCCTTTAACTCAGAAGGCAAGGCTAGGTCCCAACAAGTATTTAATATAGCCACTATAGCTGGTGCATCTTGGTTGTATTGAACTACCATCACACCGCTCTTACAGCACTTTTTTAATGCTCCTATTTAAAGAGTGAGCCTGCAAGCTACCCTAAAAATTATAGAACAATACATTGCCTTCCAATGACGTATAAACTATACACGGGAATTGATGCCAACAGAGTTTATAATAATTTAGAAGAAAACTCAATTATGGCCATAGAGCAAAAGGGCAATAAAAGAAAGTCATATGGAACAAAGGATCATATGTTGTTAAACAAAGTCATATCGGAGAAAGTACAGTTTTGTACCTACCATAAATGTAGATATCCGAACAGGATTGCATCTGCAGTCCTTACAAATGGGTTGTCCTGTCGTCAGGCAGCCCTTCGGTCGGCCGGATTCCAAAGTCTGGGTCTGGCCTCGGCTGGTGTCGCACTTCACCCGATGTCATAGCTGCAGTTCTTCGGGTATAAAGGCATCAGCCGACGCCATTTTCCTCAGTGTTTCTTGCCCCAGATGCCAGTTGCCCTCTTGGATAGCTAAATTTTGGATAAATGCCAGTGTTTCCAAATAGTAGAAGGCAAATACAAAAAATAATCATGTATGTACATATATACAAACAAATACACCATAAGAGATCCCCCCCAGCTAGCTATTAGGTGGGCAAATACCCTAGGAATACCACAGAGGGGAAGGAGGGTGGGTAATCCTGACTGCAGATGCAATCCTGTTCGGACATCTACATTTATGGTAGGTACAAAACTGTACTATGTCCTTCAAGGATGCATCTGCAGTCCTTACAAATGGGTAGAATACCATAGCCAAACTAGGGGTGGAGGAAGAAGAAATTATGGTGTAGTTAGGATCCCTTGCAAAACAGCAGTGGCAAACCCTGCTCGGGATCTAGAGTATAAAGGTAAGTTATAATGCTTGGCAAATGTATGCACGGAGGTCCAAGTAGCAGCCTCTATAATGTCCTTGGTAGCCACTCCTCGTAAGAAAGCTGTGGTAGTGGCTGTAGCCCTTGTAGAATGAGGCCTTATGTTCTGTGGAATTTGCTTTCCATGGTAGGAGTAACAGAATCTAATGCAATTTCCTATCCACTTGGAGATTGTCTGTTTGGAAATTGCTTTTCCTTCCCTTCCTGTTGCATATGCTACCAGAAGCTGGTCAGTTTTTCTATTGCCCTTGGTTCTGTCCAGGTAGTAGCGTAACTGTCTATGTACATCCAAAGTATGCAGCAGTCTTTCCCCCTTGTTCTGTGGATTGGGGAAGAAGGTAGGTAGGTGGATTGCCTGGTTTAAAGACACTCTGGATACCACCTTAGGCATAAATGTAGGATTAGTTCCCATGGACACTCTATCTTGATGGAAGATTAGGAAGGGTTGCACTGCCATTAAAGCCTGTAGCTCAGAAACCCTTCTTGCTGAGGTAACTGCCAGCAGGAAAGCAGTTTTCCAGGATAGGTGTTGAAGATCTGCTGTTGCTGCTGGTTCGAAAGGGGGGAGTGTCAATTTTTCTAGCACAAAATTCAAGTCACATGCTGGTAATGGTGGTTTCCTAGGAGGTTTTACATTCTTAATTCCTCTCAGAAACTGCCTGAGTAGAGGATGCGAAAAGACAGGGGGATCGAAGCTGTATTCTGCAGAAATAGCTGATGCATGTATCTTGATGGAGGAATAGGACAGGCCTGTATGGAAAAGCTCTGCCAAATACTCCAGGATGTTGGCAATGTCTATCTTTGACACATCTTTGCCCCTCTCGGTACTCCAAATGAGAAACCTTTTCCATTTTCCTGCATAGTTCCTTCTTGTTGAGGGTCTGCGGGCCTCAAGGATAATGTCTTTAACCCTCTGGGATAAATCTGGGATAGTTGCTGTTATGTAATGTTCCAGGCAGTCAGTTGCAGAGTTTTCAGGTTTGGATGCAGGATGTTGTAGTCGCTCTGAGTTAACATCAAAGGAATCAGGGGTAGTGTCCACATTTTCCCCCCAGACATGCTCCTCAGTAATGGCTACCAATGTTGTCTTGGCCAATCTGGAGCTATCAGAATTATCCTTGGACGTTCCTCTTTGATTTTCAATAGCACCTTGTGCATCAAAGGAAGAGGTGGGAATGCATATGCTATCAGGCCTTTCCAACTGAAGGATAGAGAGTCCACCTTCCAAGCAAGTGGGTGGTACGTCCTTGTGCAGAATTTCTTGAGCTGGTGATTGAGTGGGGATGCGAATAGGTCTATTTGTGGCAGTCCCCATTTCTTTGTGATGGCCTTGAAGATGTCCGGGTGTAGCATCCATTCGTGAGCATCCGAGGTAGTTCTGCTTAATATGTCTGCTAGGATGTTTTCTTTTCCCGGTACAAAAATTGCTTGTAACTGAATGTTGTAACTTAGAGCCATATTCCATAGGTCCAGTGCCATCCGGCATAGAGGGTATGAATGAGTGCCTCCCTGTTTGTTGATGTACCACATGACTGTGGTGTTGTCTGTCCTTATCATCAACTGGCCTTCTTGGAGGAATGGTCTGAAATTCTGGATTGCTAGTTTTACTGCCAGCATTCTCTTTTGATTTATGTGCAGGTGCAGCTGATCTGGAGTCCATAAGCCTTGTATGCACTTGTCCAGCATGTGGGCCCCCCAACCGAGGTCTGAGGCGTCCGTTGTGATGGTTTGGCTTGGTTGAATGCTGTGGAAGGGCAAACCTGGGTTTGACTGGCATGCCTGAGCCCACCATAGGAACTCTTGTTTCAGGCATGGAATTAGTGGTATTTCGGTTTCTAAGCTGTGCCTGTGTTGAGACCATAAATTCTTTAGGTACCACTGTAGCTTTCTCATATGCAGTCTGGCATGGGGGACCAGGATTATGCAGGATGCCATGAAGCCCAAGGCCTGCAGTACTTTCCTTGCTGTTAGTTTGTTCTGCTTTGTTAATGCCAAGAAGTAGAGAGGAAGTTGTTCTTGTTTTTCTGCAGTTAGGAATGCCATCTGTTTTACTGTGTCCAATTCTGCACCTAAGAAGGTTATTCTTTGGGATGGTATCAGTCTTGACTTTTTTATATTGACTGTGTATCCCAGGGCTTGTAGTAAGCAAATGACTCTTTGTAAGTATTCTGTTAGCTTGTTTTTGTTGTCCGCTTGTATCAGGCAATCGTCCAGGTATGGATATATTTGGATTCCCTGAAGCCTGCAGTGAGCGATTACTGATGCCAGGCATTTCGTGAACACTCTGGGCGCAGTAGATAAGCCAAAGGGCAATGCTGAGAATTGATAATGCTCTGATCCTGCAAGAAATCTGAGGTATCTTCTGCAATTTGGTCGTATGGGGAAGTGCAGGTATGCCTCCTTGAGATCTAGAGTTACCAGCCAATACTCCTTGCCCAGCATGGGAAGAAGTTGCTGTAGGGTCAGCATTTTGAATTTTGGAACAATGATGAATGTGTTTAAAGCGGACAGGTCGAGAATAGGCCTCCAATTTTTCTCTTTTCTTGGTACCAGGAATAGTCTGGAGTAAAATCCCTTGCCTTGTTCCATGGATGGTACCCTTTCCACAGCTCTCATCTTTGCTAATTGAGCTATTTGTTTTAGAGCTTCTGTCTTTTGATTTGGTGGTAGGTTTGGCATTCCTCTTTTTCCTGGTAAAGTGTGGAAATGAAACCTGTAGCCTTGGTCTATGGTTTGCAAAATCCACTTGTCTCTTGTGATATAGTGCCAGTTTTTTGAAAATAAGGCTAACTTTCCGCCTAAGGGTGCTGCTATTTGTTCCCTGGTAGGCGGTGCCAGAGCCAAGTCACTGTGATTGTCCTGTTGCAGTGGTAGTAGTTGTGTCTGTGCCTCGTTGATTGTTACCTTGCCACTGGCGTCCCCTGTAGGCACCTCCTCTGGATTGATTTCTGCCTCTTGAACGCCTATTCCTGCCTCTCTGAGTTTTAGAGGAGTCTGGAAAGGACCAAATTTAGGAAGGCCAGTTCCTGCTAAACCTTGGAGGCTGAACCTGTAAGAAATCTTTCACTGTTTGTACAGATTTTGCCTTCTCTTCCATTTTCTTCAGTACCTGTTGAGCAGGAGAACCAAATAAACTGACCTTATCCATAGGAGCATCTAATAGTTTTGCTTTAACATGATCCGGCAAGACCTGTTCTTTCAACCATGCATGCCTTCTTATAACTGTGCCAGTCATGGCTGATCTAAAGGAAGCCTCCAGTGCATCATAGCCACATTTTAAGGAATGGTTACTAACCTGCTGAATGTTATGCACCATTTCTAGAACATATTTCTTATCTAAAGAATCATCAGAGGACAGTTTCTTAGTTAACTGATCAAGCATAAACTCCTGGTATTGGATCATATGAAACTGACAGTTCAATGCCCTAGCTGAGAGAGTAGCAGAGGTGTATACTTTTTTACCCCATCTCTCAAAGGACCTGGATTCCCTTTCAGAAGGGAGAGGGTTTTAACTGAGGTCCAAGCTACTGCCTTAGGCCCCTGGGAGATAGTCTCGGATCTGCAAAAGGAGCCTTATATAAATGGTGATGAGTGTCCGGGACCCTGTAGAACCTATCGGGCTTAGCAGGGGCTGGAGGTAAAGTATCAGGAGCAGTGCAAGCATCATTAAATGCATCATCCACAACAGGAAGAACTGGAGGTATAGCTAAAGGCCTATGTTGTGGTAAATGCAAAAAGGTCCTAAGCCTTTTCCTTGAATCTGAGAAATCTTGTCCCTGCCATTGGAATTGCTCTCTCATGGCATGTAAAGTTTCCCCAAAGGAAAATTCTTCTGGTGGAGAGGCAGAAGGAATCGATTCCTCAGCATCGGAATCTTCATAAGTAGAAAAAGGAGCCTCTGGATGGTCTGTATTGTCTGTATCATCAGAAGAATCATCTGAGGACACTGGCTCAGGGGGCTCTGCTCTAGGTCTCTTTTCTGGAGGTTGAGAGGCCCTGTCTGGGTGAGATTGGGATCCCCTTATTAAAGAGATGAGATCCTCTGCCAGAGTAAGCATTTGGGAACTGGAACTGGGCCTGTGAGAGGGGGGCTTAACAGGCACAGACTTAGAAGTTTTGGCTGCTTTAGCCCTGGCAAAGGCCTTTATAGACATGGCTGCAGGCGGCCTAGCAGCACCACGTGCAGGGGTAGAAACATCCAAAGGGATGGTGTCCGATAATTCTTGTGAAACCACAGTAGCAGGTAGAACTTCAGAGGCCGATTCAACCAGGGTAGAAGGGGCCTCGGTAGTAGTCATGGATTCGGCTGAAGATAGAACCGTTTGCTCGGTTTCGGCCGAAACAGAGACACTCGCGGTTTGCTTAACCGTGGTTTCGGCCGAAACCGTGGACCGCGAGTGTCGGTCCTTTTCTTTGCGTTTCTTAACAACTTGAGAAGTTGGAGGATCCGACGGCATTATGTACGCAAAATCTGAGCCGAAAAACTGTTCAGCAAACTCCGACCGACGTCTAAGCGTCCGTCGGTTGAAAGAAGCACAGGCTAGACAAGCTGCTACGTCATGGTCTGGGCCTAAACAAGGTAAGCAGTAAGAGTGGAAATCTTTATGAGGTATTTGTTTCCCACAAGTTAAACAGTTATTCACTTTTTCTGACATCGGCTGAGGCAAGAAAGAGTCCCCAACGGGGTACTTAGCTTTTTAGAAGTCGTATTCGGTAGTAGTAATCTCTGGATCTGACCGACCGGCACTTGCGAACAGCTTCTGCTTCGGGCGCCACGCGGCAAGAAAGACTGAGGAAAATGGCGTCGGCTGATGCCTTTATACCCGAAGAACTGCAGCTATGACGTCGGGTGAAGTGCGACACCAGCCGAGGCCAGACCCAGACTTTGGAATCCGGCCGACCGAAGGGCTGCCTGACGACAGGACAACCCATTTGTAAGGACTGCAGATGCATCCTTGAAGGACATCAGTAAAAAGGGGAAGAATCTAAGTATGGCATGGATTGACTACAAAAAAGCATTTAACAATACCCCACATTTATGGATAAAAGAGTGCTTAAAATGTATAGGATACACCCTACACTGATAAACTACATCATAGCAACTATGAAACATTGGCAGACCACTTTGCCATGATAAAGGACAAATCATTATTACAGGGATAAAAATCCAAATGGGAGATATTCCAGGGTGACTTTGTCACCGTTGCTCTTTTGCCTTGCCGTTAACCCATTAAGCTGTCTACTTAACAGATGAGGTCATGGCTATTAATTTGGCTCCCAGAAAGCAACAAAGTGGAAAGACTTCTCATATTCTCTTTGCTGATGACTTAAAACTGTATAGCTCATCAGATGAGGAACTAAAAGTACAACTGCAAGTAGTCAAAACTTTTTCAGAGGATATAATGTCATTTGGTCTTGATAAATGTGAAAAAAACAACCTTTAAAGCAGGAAAGTTGCAGCACCAAAAAACATCAGTTTGGGACAAGAATGTGATATAAAGAATAGGAGTGCATAAATATTTGGGAATTGATGAAGGATCAACAATAAAACATGATAAAATGTGAATAAAACTTAGCAAGGAATATTTTAGAAGACATAAATTAATCCTGAAAATAGCGTTGACATCTAGGAACAAAATTCAAGCTGTACACCACTTTATTCTTCCTTTTCTAACTTACAGTTTTGGAGTGAATGACTGGCCCCAAAAGGTGTTGGACAGATTAGACAGGAAAACAAGAACGATGCTTCATGCTCACCAAATGATTTATAAAAATTGCATACTAGGGAACTACTCATTTTTAAAATCTACCTATAGGTCACATTCACAAGAAATTGAATTTCTGGATATCCTTTTACATAAATGGATGGATACTGGGAAGTTATCTTCTAATATTTGGATATCCTTTTATATAAACAGATGGATACTAGGAAGTTATCTTATACTATTTTTAGTTAAAAGACTTACTCCAATGCTTTGTTTCATTACAATAGCTGCCACCCACATCACCAGAAGAGTGTGGTGAAAGGTCAAATGGTTAGGCTTTAGACTTGTGAGTGACAATGACAGATTTGATGTTGAGATGGTCATACTGATGGGTATGTTTAAGGATACAGGGTATCCCTTGAAATTATTAGTGAAAACCAGAAATGAGGTTATCAAGAAGTGTGGTACTAGGTTAATCCCCATTTTAATGTTGAGTGTTGCCCTTGAAACAAACAGCACACAAAATGCTGTAAGAGCGGTGTGATGGTAGTTCAATACAACCAAGATGCACCAGCTATAGTGGCTATATTAAATACTTGTTGGGACCTAGCCTTGCCTTCTGAGTTAAAGGGAAAACTAGGAAGAAGATCACAGGTGACCTATAGCGGGAGAAACAATTTGAAAGCATTATTAGAAAGAAAAAAAAGTGACTATACCCACAACTCACAGATCAAGCATGACGAAATGTGGCGTGCAAATATTGTACATTTATAAATGATGGTCCATATGTCTCTATTTTTGGTTACAATAGGACCATTCAATCTCCTGGATGCTGCAACTGTAGTACAAAAATGGTTGTTTACTTTGTGACATGTATGGGATGCCCAGCTTTTTATTGGGCAAAACCACATGTAAACTTAAAGATTGGATTGCAGAACAAATTATGGATATAAACAACAAACAAAAAAAAACTAGCAACACCCTATGTATGCACAGTTTAAACTGCAGCAATTTCAAAAGTTTTTTTTTTTTATTATTGATAAAGTGCGTGAGAATGAGAGAGGAGGTGACTTTAAGACTTTGCTGGAAGTAAGGGAAACAGTATGGCAACTGAGACTTAATGCCAAAGAACATCCAGGTATTAACAATTGTTGTTCTAATGCTGGCATATTAAAATTAAGGGCAAAGAGGATTTAATATTTATTTATTATTTACTAATTATGACTATTCATACAAGACACGTTATTACATTTTAATTATGTTTTTACTTTTACTATTTCTATTTCATATTCTACAGCCTTTTATCATTATTGCTATTTGATAATTTTTTTTAAGATGAGGTTTTAAACACTGCTTTAATTTTACATGAAGTGCAGAAATTGTAGGAGCAAATGTTTTCTGTTTTTCGTTTTATAAAATCCTGGCAGTGTTCACTTGACTTGCATTATGTAAAAAACAATTATTAGATAACTGAATAACTGAATACTGTGATTGTGTATTTAAATGTTGAGTTCATTGTCTTTCTTTGAAGAAGTTGGGGCACTGACTCCTTCGAAAGTGCTCACTATTAAACATTTTGCATTTAAAGCATTTTGTATTTGCATCGCTGGCTGGTTTTTGTTAAAGTATTCACTTGAAAGGGTTAATTTTCAGGAGGCAGAGTTTGATTGTTTTATTGTGTCGTGATGTTTCTTTATTATTTAATGATATTATGGGTAAGGGATAAGCTCGAGAGTTTTTTGGTTACCACAAGCTATGACAGCAGCCAAGTCTGTTCTAAGGATCAGAAATGAACCCACAGGTTGAGGACAGAATGAAAATTGGTAACATCAGAGCAGATCTTACTCTCTTTGCAGACTAGCTACAGTAGTGTTACAGCTTTACAACACAATCTCACTCTACAGCCATCTTACATTCTGTCTGAGCAAAATTGTGTGACAGACAAACTGTGTAGGAAAATGGCAGACACTCATGAATAGAAAATAGATCGGGGACAATCTAAGATTTGATCCATCTATGGAGAATTCCTCAGGTAGTCTTCAGCTCCTCAGGTAGTCTTATTTGCCTCATTTTTAAACAATCAGCTGGCAAAATTCTGTCCCAGGACTCCATGCAAGAAGACTTGAAAGACAGACATCTGTTCTTTTCTTTTACTTGTACAGGAGTGCTCCTCTATGCATTTCCAGCATTTCTGCTGATATCCTGGATACTTCAGAAGATTCAAAAGGAATCCCTAAAGAGCACTCTCTTTACCACATTCTTACCCAGGCATGAGTGGTTCTCTCTTCTTCTGGAATTGGTCAGAGGCAATTATCACAAGCTTTCTTACAGGCTGGATTTACACACACAAGATCAGGGGTGTTTAATGGATCCCAACCCAAACAACTACAACTGACTGTGTGTATGACAGGGTCTTAACACATTTTAGGTACCTGTCTACTGAGGAAGTGTAGCAGGTACTAATGGAAGCAAGAAAACCTGCTACTAGAAAATTATATATAAGCAAGTGGAAAAGGTTTTCTAGTTGGTGCCAACTAGTCAGAGCTAGTGTTTCTCTGGTTTTACAATAATTGTGTGAATGAGTATCCTATGGCCAGTCTTACTCCTCTATCAAGGTTCATTTGCCAGCCATTTTAACATCTTGTCTATGGATCCCCCTTTTTTTCAATGCATTTTCATGTAAAAATGTTTTTGAATGGGGTGATACACAAGAAGCTTCCCAGAAACACAGTGGTTCCTCCTTGGGATCTACAGAAGTAAACGCTCCACTTGAACCAGATCATCAGGCTAACCTGAGGTTCTTAACATGGAAAACAGTGTTGACAACTGCACTGACCTCAGCTAGAAGAATATCCAAGTTGTAAGCTCTTATGGTAGGCCAATCTTATCTCATCTTTCTTAGAGGCAGGGTTCTCAAAGGAGAACTAATCCTTCATTTATGCCTAAAGTGGAATCCAAGTTTACTTTATGCCAAACTATCCAACTCTCCATTTTCTTTTCAGAACCTAAAAATGAAGGAGAAAGGATACCTCATACCATGGATGACCACAGACAATTTGGGTACTAGCTTTACAGACAAAATATTTCAGAACGTATAATCTGTTTGTTCCGTGCTTGTGAAGGTAAGAAGACGGGACAACCTGTACCACAGCAAACGGTTTCAAAATGGCTGCCCTGGGCTATTAACATGTATTATTCCCACAACAACAAAACTATCCCCAGCATGGTTAAGGCACACTCTACCAGGGTCTTGGCTTAATCTATGACATTTTAGGAAGGGTTGGACTTGAAGTATTCTAGAAGCAACAACTTGGGATTCCTTTTCCAGGTCTGGGACAAGCTTTGTTGGGTTCATTCGGCCTAGACTCTTCCCCTTTCATCTCCCAGTTGTTCAAAGCTATGGTAATCTCCCGATATAGTTTTGGCTGCTGCACCAGTGATCAATATGAAGAACATAGTACAGATGTGTAAGTAAACAAACTTACAGTAACAGTAAATGTTTGAATGATTACTGCTGGAATAGCTGCTTTGTCCCACCATTCTCTCTCTTTTTTTTTTTTTTTTTGTATGTTGTTTAAGCCAGGGTGTGAGTGTGGGCATGTATTTTTGTTTCTTTTTCTAGAGATGTCTTTTCAGGGTCTAGCCAACTTCTCTCAGTTGACATGAAAGCTCGGAAGGGCTTGGCATCCAAACCTGTCTTGTCTTTGTAGTCAGCTTAGCAGATGGTAGATGCCCTGAAGCTTTGGAAGCTGGACAGCTGTTATACCCTATGCAGAATACAGTAAACTCTAAGTTAACTGGAACTCATGCAACTAGTGAAAAAAATCAAAGAAATACAGTACAATTTGCATGTGCTGCACTTTCTGTGCCCCCCCGTGAAACATACCTTATGTTTTTAGAGTTTTAAAAAGGAAGAAAAGAATAAATTCCCTCTCTCCCCAACCTAAGAACAAGTCAAACCAAACAAAGAGTATATGGTACAGTATTAGTCAGGGCTATTTTTAATAGTAACTTTCAAGCAAACAGAAAATAGAAGTTATGTTCTTACCATAACGTTCCATGTTAGTTGTCTTCTTCTCGCCTTCTTTCTTGCTGGATGGGTTCGGAGCCGACCTCGGCTCCGACTCGGCCACTTTAAAAGCTCGAGAGTTGGTTCCACCGGCTCGAGGCTCCCCCTATATCCCACAATGCTAGGCGGTATTACCTCAGATCTCGTTTGTAAGCTATGCCCAGCTAAAAATAACTCCAGAACCACTGGAAAAGGGAAAAACCCACCTCTATAAAAGGAAGGAAAGAAGGTGACCTGAGACCTGAAGAAGGAATATATGCACAGAACAGCATATACCTATCTACAATAGAGGTGGTAGAAAGAGAGGTCACAATCAAACTCCTCTAGGTCTGTCCAGGCTAGGGGGAAGGAGGGTGGGATGCAAGAAAGAAGGCGAGAAGAAGACAACTAACATGGAACGTTATGGTAAGAACATAACTTCTATATGTTAAGTTGTCAATCTCGCCTTCATTCTTGCTGGATGGGACCGCGTCCCTAGCACCTTGTCCCGGGTGGCCTATCGGAACAGACTCTTGAGAACAGTGGAACCAAAGTTAGCTCTATGTCTAGAAGCTAAATCCAACTTGTAATGAGAAATGAAAGTGTGAGGAGTAGCCCAAGTAGCCGCTGCACAAATGGTGTCAATAGGCAGCCTGTCTTGGAAGGCTATAGAAGTAGCCAAGGCTCTGGTGGAGTGAGCCTTAGGTTTGTTAGGCAGCTTTTGGTGTCTAACTTCATAAGCAAAGGAAATCAGAGATGTTAGCCATCTGGAGAGTGATACTTTCGAAACTGAAAGTCCCTTCCTGCCTTCTGCATAAGAGACAAACAATTGGTCAGTTTTCCTGATCTGTTTGGTTCTATCCAAATAATACCTTAACTGACGATGAACATCTAGCCAATGCAATTTTTGTTCAGACCTGTTAGAAAAGTTAGGAAAAACACAGGAGGTCAATGCTTTGATTTAGGTTAGATACAGAGGCCACTTTAGGTAAGAAGGATGGATTGGTTCGTAAGGACACTCTGTCTTTATGAAACAATAGATACGGGGGTCGACTGCTGAGTGCATGAAGTTCTGAGACCCTTCTAGCTGAAGTAATGGCTACCAGAAAGAGAGTCTTCCAGGATAGCAATTTTAATGAACAGGAAGCTGCAGGTTCGAACGGGGGAAGAATCAAAGATGTGAGAACTAAATTAAGGTCCCAAGAAGGAGGAGGATTTCTTATAGGAGGTCTGAGAAGAAAAACTCCCTTCAAAAAAGCTTTGCAAAGCTTGTGAGACATGATGGCAGAATCTGAGATGCCCACATGAAAGTTAGAAATAGCTGCCAATTGAACTTTAAGAGTAGAAGGAGATGAACCTGCATGGAAGAGTTCAGCTAGAAATTCAAGGACTATTTGGATGGAAGCAGTGAAAGGATCTATGTGCCTTCCTTGAGCCCAATAAGCAAAACGTTTCCACTTACTAAGATAAATTTTCCGAGTGGAAGATTTATGGGAAGCTATCAAAATATCTCGAACAGAGTGAGATATTTGAGGAAGCCTGGCTAAGGTTGGAATTGGAGGAACCAAGCAGTGAGGTTCAGAGAGGGGAGGGAGCGATGTAATTGACCCGATTGATGGATCAAAAGATCTGGAACTAGGTCCAGATGCCAAGGTTGCTCCAACAGATAATGATGTAGAAAGGGGAACCAAACCTGTCGAGGCCAGTAAGGAGCAATGAGGATCAATGAGGCCTTCTGAGTGATAGCTTTCTGTATCACTTGAGAGATTAGTGGGAAGGGAGGAAATGCATACAGAAGTCCCCGGGGCCAAACTTGGACTAGAGCGTGTCTGCTGGGCTGGCCTGGTAACGGGAATAGGGTGAAAAAATCTCTGCACTTGCTGTTTTGGGGAGTAGCAAAAAGGTCGCAGCAAGGCTGACCCCACTTGAGAAAAATTTTCTCCAGAATAGAATCTTTCAGAGACCACTCGTGAGGCATGAGAATAGCTCTGCTCAATTTGTCCGCGATTAGATTGGACTTCCCGGGGATATGCGTTGCTATCAGAAACCGCTGAGAAGAAATCGCCCATTGCCACAGTCTGAGTGCTTCTCGACATAGGGGATAGGACCTGGTTCCGCCTTGTTTGTTGATATACCACACTACAGACATATTGTCCATCTGGATTGCTATCGTTCCCAGGGGAAGAGAGTCTTGAAGGGCTTGCAACGCTAAAAGCACTGCTCTCATCTCTAGAACATTTATATGCAAGTGGCATTCGTCTGGTTGCCATATGCCCTGGACTGTTCTGCCCTGATAATGCCCCCCCCACCCGATCAGGGAGGCGTCCGTTGTCAGAGTAGCAACCGGAGGGGGAGGAACAAAGGGTCTTCCCAGTAAGAGCTGAGGGGAAGAAACCCACCAAAGAAGATGATTCTTGCATGCTTGCGTAATCATAATGGTGTGGGACATCGGAAGTTCCTGGTACGACCATTGTGTGAAGAGCATCCATTGCAGGATTCTCATGTGGAATCTGGCTAATAGAAGTAGAGGGATAGCAGCCGCCATAATCCCTAGTACTTTCAGAACTAATCTGACTTTGGCTCTGTTGCTGTGGAAGAGAAAAGAGACCAGTTTGCGTATGTCTGCTATTCTTTGATCTGTTAGTCTTGCAGACATGTTGATTGTGTCTAGATTTGTGCCTATGAAGGTAATAGCACGACAAGGCGACAAAACAGACTTTTCGCAATTTATTGAGATGCCTAACTTTCGACACATGCGAAAGGTGTAGTTTCTGGCCATTAACAGAAGATGCTTGGTAGGAGCTGTGAGGAGCCAGTCGTCCAAATATGGAAACACCTGGAATCCTTGACGTCTCAGGTGAGAAGCTACCACTGCCATACATTTGGTAAACACCCGGGGGGCAGTGGTGAGACCAAAGGGCAGGGCTCTGAATTGAAAGTGACTGGTTCCCAGCCGGAAGCGGAGAAATCTCCTGGAGCGTCTGTTCATTTTTATATGATACTACGCATCCTGGAGGTCTATAGAGCACATCCAGTTTTCCTTTCCCAAAAGGGGTAGGATGGATTGTAGCATGACCATCCGAAATCTTGTTTTCTTGACTGATTTGTTCAAGATACTGAGATCCAAAATGGGTCTCCAGTCCCCTATTTTCTTTGGAACCAAAAAGAATTTGGAGTAGATTCCGGATCCTTGCTGGTCTGCTGGTACTGGCTGAATGGCTCTTTTTGCAAGCAACTTTGAAATTTCCAAAACTGCTTGATCCCTTTGAGCGGGTGGAACATCTGGAAGGGATTTTTTTGGTTGATTTGGAGTGCGAAAGAACGGAAGGAATAGCCTTCGGAAATGATGGACTGTACCCACTTGTCTTGAGTTAGGGATCGCCAGGCTTCTGGGTACAGTGACAATCTTCCCCCGACTGCCTCCGAAGGTGGACAGTCGGGCAACACCTCAGGGATGCTGAAAAGGCTTATCGGAGAAGGTTTCTCGATTGCCCTGGTTCTGCGGACCCCCCCTGCCTCTAGGGCTACATCTACCATTATTGTTCCCCCCTCTGCCTCTGGCGGGGAACCGACCCTGTGCGTCAGGCAAAGTCCCTTGAGATTGTTTGCGGAACCACATTTTCCCACTTTTCTGGCCTTTGGGGTAAGGCCTAGAAGGAGTAGAAAAACGGACTCCGACGGCAGAAAGAGTCTTGCCATCCGTCGCGCACCTAGTCAAGGTTTCTTTCTCTTGAGGACCAAAGAGATGATCCATCAAGCGGGAATTAGTGAAAGACATTTTAAAGGGGTCCAAAGTTGCATAGCCGCATCCAGGCATGCCGTAAGGCCACACCTGTCCCTGCGGCTCTGCTCGCTCCATCAGCCGCATATGAAAGGAGGCGCATGGAGGAGTTAGCTATAGAATTTAGGGTAGCCAGCTGAGTGTTCATCTTGTCCTGAAAACCCACAGCCGTAGGATCCTTCAACATGTCACACGTTTCCTTGATCAAATCTCTTTGAAGGCGAGTGAAATGGCATAGGTAGTTCAGCGAACGCATAGCAAAGGTCGCTGACGAAAACATCCGCTTCCCGTACCTGTCCATAGACCTAGATTCCTTGTTAGGAGGATGGACAGGCACCGAAGGATCAGCTAGTTCCTTCTTAGTGGCAGCAGCTACCACCATAGCATCCACAGAAACTCCTTTGGTGAGAAATTGTTTATCTGTTGGTGCCGTGATAAACTTTGAAGGTCTCCTGGGAGTGGGATCCACTGAATCAGGAGCCGTCCAAGCCTTTTTTGCTACCACCTGCATGAGGGGGTCAAAGGGGGGAGACACCCAGGAGGTGGAAGGGCGAGAGCCAAACGCCTCAAGATACACAGATTCATCCTCCGAGGGGTTAAGGGCTGGCCAATTTCCCCTCTGTTTCAGGATTTCTAGAATGTCTGCAAAGGAGACATCTTCAGAAGGGGAACGGGGGGAACCCTCGGAATCCTCTAAATCTGTGTCAGAGGTGACAGACTCAGGTGAGTCTATGTGTTTCCTCTTACACTTTCTCTTCCTAGGGGGCTCCCCTGCCAATTCAGGAGAGGCCTCAGAAGAGGATGAGATCCCCACAGGGGATTCCTGAGGAGCTGGCTCTCTGCAGTCTGGGATGAGGGAGTGAGTAGACATAACCTGAGGCACCGAAGAGGGAGGGGCGGACGGAGCCGACTGTGGAGTTGAACCAGGTTCCAACACACTCCGCATGACCTCGAACGCACCCCTGTCAGGCAGAGCCAGAGGTCCCGGCTCCGGAAAGCTGAGAACCCCCCTCGGCACCGACAGTGATGGCTCGAGGCGATGTCGGAGCCGAACTCACCAGCGCCGAGGCACCGAGAGGGAGGCGGGTCGGACAAGGGTCGATGCCACTCACCCCTCGGAGCCGACGAGGGAAGTCCGGCGCCGAGATTCTTCCAAGGAAGAAATCGGAGCGCACGGAGCCGAAGACATTTGTATCGGCTCCGACGCTACCACAGTCTCGGTTCAGCGCCCGGCTCCGAGCTCAAAGGAGTCGGAGGAGGAATATTTTGAGGGACAGGGTCAAGCATCGACTGATGAGTCGGGCTCTGAAGCATTTCGGCCAGTGCCTCGGACTTAAGAAGTCGACTCACTACCCTCTGAAGGTCATGATCCGAAAGCCTCGATGACCTAGAGGAGTGAGATCTATGGCTCCGTTCAGACAGCAAGGGAGATGCTGGGGCCGAATGAACGGAGCCAAGGGATGGTGACCTAGACCTCTTTCTAGATGTCGGCTCCGATGGTCTGATCGGAGCCGACACAGGAATTTCCAATACCTCGGCTCCAGCCGGAGCCGAGGAAACCACAGAAGCTGCAGTCTGAGACTGATCGGCTCCAGCCGGAGCCGATGTAGCAGGAGGTTTCGAAGCCTTAGGCCTCGACTCAGAAGCTGGAGTCGAGGACCTAGAAGCCTTAGAGGGTTTGCCCGAAGAAACAGTAAGGGAACCCTCAGGCTTAAGCAAACCTCTTAAAATAAGTTTATTTTTTCTTTCCTGCAGGACTCTCGGGCTGAAGCCATGGCATACAGCACAAGAGTCCTGCAGGTGTAAAGGTCCCAGGCAGTAAACACAAGAAGTGTGACCGTCTGTCAGAGACATTTTCTGACAGCACGAGTCACACTTCTTGAAGCCTGAGACCTTTGAATCCTTGGACATTTTCAAGGAACAGAAAGTGTAACCACTACACAAAAAACACACACACACCGATTACACTACCAGTAATAAAGATTAAACTAAGTTAAAGTAATAAATTTAGTTTAACTTTTTATATATATATCCCTACAAAAAGCACATACACTCCACTATTAGGGATGGAGGGCCCGAAGGCCTAAGGAAAGAACAATAAGTTCTTAAGGTAAAAGGGGTGGATAAGGGGTAGAAAAGATCAAAATCCACTAAACTAAGGGAATAATGAAGAAAGAACCAATTTAAGGGGGTTTAAATTAACTATTAGACTGATCTAATGAACTAACCTGAGCCGGGAGAAAAACAACACACCTCGAACGCTGTAGCGGCAAACGAGATCTGGGGTAATACCGCCTAGCATTGTGGGATATAGGGGGAGCCTCGAGCCGGTGGAACCAACTCTCGAGCTTTTAGAGTGGCCGAGTTGGAGCCGAGGTCGGCTCCGAACCCATCCAGCAAGAATGAAGGCGAGATTGACAACTTAACATCTACAGTTATCCGGCATCTACCTATCCCGATGGGGCCGATTAACTGAGAGTTTAGTGTATAATCCATATAGCTTAGGGTATTGCAGCAGTGATCACTCTAACATCTACTGTTATAGTAAGATTACTTATATAATTATACTGTCTCTTGCTGCCTGAGTGACAGCAGTTCTACTGTGTCTGGAAGTAAAATATGGGAAAGTGGAAATTATGACAGCTTTCCCTGGGAGTGTATCTGTGTGTGTGTGTGTGTGTGTGTGTGTGTGTGTGTGTGTGTGTGTGTGTGTGTGTGTGTAAATAAAGCTCTGTGCTAAGGGCAGTTACCATGGGAGGGGCACTGGAAGACATTGGTTCAGAGAGGGAGTAGTGAAACAGGGACCTTGTCTACTTGGTAAAAGAAGCAGCTCTAGAAGTGACCTTTCTGCAGATCAATCTGGGTGTGGAAGCTAGAAACCTCAACAAGGCCAGCAGCTCATATTCCTTTTATGCTCTTGTTTTGTGACTAGATAGTACTTTGTGAATTAATTATGAAAAGAGGCTTCCTGCCATCATAGTGGATGGCATCCTACCATCTGTGTGTTATGCTGGCACCAGTGGGACACTCTTCATCACATATGGTGACAGAATTGCCAGCTCCTGTCACAACTCTATATGGTCACTTGCCTACATAAAGCTTGTGCAAACATGCAGTACATCTCTGTGAATCTCAGTCAGCCAGATTCTCAAAGTAAGATACAATGCTACTAGCATTAATCATTCCTAGAAAAAAAGTTTGGCATCAGTAAATGCAACTACTTTCCCTTGCATGAAAGGAAGGGAAAATTACTAGCATCTCCCTTACATAGAATTTCTTGTGCAAGACAATTAAATTGATGTGTATACAAAAGAACTATACAGAAGTGCTAGAAAGTACGAGACAACAGAACAGAACACTTTGGTTTGGAAAGTCTATTGATGACATTGAAAATGAAAATGCAACACTACAGCATCTACAAAAATAAGTGCTAATAACGAGAAACCCTGGGGTGTATCTCCCTTCACTTACAATGGATGGCATGGTGTATATAAGAAACACTTACTGGAAATGATGTGGATCTCTTCAGCAGCAACTCTCGATCTGAGCCAGGATAGGTGGGGGTAAGCCTGGGGCCTGGATAAAGAAAATCTCTAGTGTTTTCTTCATAAGTTGCAAGTGTTTCACCAACTAGAAAAAAATGATAACATTGACCAGCTGTTGCAGCAAAAAAATAAATAAAATGAATACATACTGCAAGACAAAAGTTATGCTCTATCTCTGGTTATAGTTTTTAATTAAAGAGTGCATTCAAATGACTGAGTTGTGTTTCTTGCCCTGAAACTCATATATGAGCACCTACCATATCAGCAAATCTGAGAGGGTTCACTACAGTGAGTGAAAAATCTGGGAACATCTTATAGTTCTCAAACTCTCAAGCTCTTGTTCTAAAAGCATGTATGCACCTCATTTAGACCACACATTGGGTCTCCTGGACTAGAGTTGAGTAGCAGATGTACTCCTGTCAACCCTCACCTCGAAAAGCAATTACATTTATTTATTTAATTACTTCCTTACTTATTTGCTTATGATTTGTTCAGGGGAAACCTGAGGTGGTATTCATTCTGACTGGGGAAATTTGGCTACAGCACCCTCTGCAAGAAAAATACTAATGGGCAAGGTTATACAATTATAAACCTGAAATTTACTTGCAGACCATCCTGCTGCCACAAAATCACAGCTGCAGTGTTCAAGGCAAGGGAGGATGGTAAAAGAACATAGTGATCAAAGGGCAGAATGTTCTTCTGAAAATCATTTAATAGGTACTCATATATGTTATTTTGGGTCTACCTGACAACGCCGAAAGCTGAGAACACCGACACCAGAAGATCGAAAACTGAGATGACCGACGGATGAAAACCCTGACGCTGAGAACACCGGCATGTGAAAAGGCTGTGTAAGTATGCAGTAGTGACGGACGTTAGGGTTAAGGTGTGAGTAAGGTAAGTGTGTGATATTGACGGACTCTAGGGATAGGGGTGGGTTAAGTGAGTTAGGGTTAGGGCGCGGGTTAGGTGAGTGTGCGATAGTGACAGTCTTTAGGGTTAGGGGCGGGTTAAGTGAGTTAGGGTTAGGCACGGGTTAGCTGAGTGTGCGATAGTGACAGTCTTTAGGGTTAGGGGTGGGTTAAGTGAGTTAGGGTTAGGGCGCGGGTTAGGTGAGTGTGTGATAGTGACGGACCTTAGGGTTAGGGTTTGGGTTAAGGTTATAGATAGTTGTGTATGTAAGGTTTAGTGTGGGTTTGTGAGGATTTTGGTGTGCTTGTGCTGTGTGTGTGCATTTTGGACAGGGGATTTGTTTTGTTTGTTGATTGTCGGGATTGTGGTGTGTCGGGCATGTGAGGTTTCGTGTTTGTGAACTTTCGGTTATGTGGTGTCAGTGATTTAGTTGTCGGTGTTGTAGTGCGTCAGTGTTGTCAGGTAGACCCATTATTTTATATGTGGAGCACACAAAGTGAGCATATAATACACATGATGATCAGAACTCCAATCAAAACCAAGTTGTTAGTGTCTGAAGATAACAAAAATATTAGACAAGTGAATAAATGAGAGGAAATCAATTGCTCAAATAAAAATGAATGTCTACTTATATATGCTTCTTCAACTGTGTGAATTTTTAAGTTAATATTTCTTTAAATTCAATTTAAACTTTAACTGAATTTTTGATTGATTGTTAAAAACAAGTTATGTACTTACCATAACATTCCATCTGAGTTGTTGCTTTTCATTTGTCTTCAGTCTGAGGGACTCAGATCCAGCATGGATCCGAGTCTGCTGCATACTTCAGCATCGGATCCAAAGCTCCAAGTTCCCCCCCCTACCCATAATGCCCCTGTCTCCCTCCTCCCCTCAGATCGAGTTTGTTGCAGAACAGCAGCATCCCAACCTAGAGCAATATGCCTATAAGACTTGGCACAACCCACAAAAGACTTAGCAAAGGTAAAGCAAGCCAAGATGGAGGGGCTATGCCTATTCATCCGGTCCACTATGCAGCCCACACAAGGCATGGGGAAGGAGGGAGGGATGACTGAAGACAAATGAAAAGCAACAACTCAGATGGAAAGTTATGGTAAGTACATAACTTCTTTATCTGGCAATGTTGTTTTCATTTGAACTTCAACCCGAAAGACAGAGTCCCCAGCTACCAATAAATCCTGGGAGGTCCTCAAGGAAGGATGTTCTAGAGCACAGCTGAGCCAAAGGATGCCCTGCCCCTGGAAAAAGGTCCAGTTTGTAATGGGAAATAAAGGTTTGCGATGATGCCCAGATAGCTGCAGAGCAGATATCATCTAAAGAAACCCTGGACCAAAAAGTCGTAGAAGTAGCAACACACTTGGTGGAATGTGCCCGGACATGCCCTAGAGAAGATAAATCTTTTGTTCGATAGGCCAAAGAAATACATTCAGAAATTCATCAAGCAACAGTAATATAGAAACAGGCATACCCAAGAAAAGTTTAGAAAATGAAATAAGGTTGATCAGACTTATGAAAGGATTTTGTTCTATGCAAATAGAAATGCAGTTGCCTGTGAAAATCAAGCAAATGCAGCTTGTATTCTCCCTTATTCTGGCAATTTGGAAAGAAAACTGGCAAACTGATGACCTGGTTAAAATTAGACTCTGATGCTACCTTGGGTAAAAAAGATAGATTAGTCCACAGGGACACCCTATCTTTATGGAATACCACATAATGGGGCTTGACAGATAAGGTTTGGATCTCACAAACCCTCTTTGCTGAGGTAATTGCAACCAAAAAAGCTGTCTTCCATGACAGAAACTGCAACTCAACCATGGTCTCTGGTTCGAAAGGAGATGAAACCAGGGCCTGCAACACCAAGGTGCCTTCAAAAAAGCCTTACAAAGTTTGGAAGAAGCCAAAGAAGCGTAATTTTCACCTATGTGCAAATTAGAAATTGCTGCCAATTAAAACTTAACTGTAGAGAAGCTAGCACCATGATTAAAAATATCTCCCAAAAACTCTAAAATGGTCAAAACTGGTGCAGTGAAAGGATCCAGGTCATGCTGAGAAGCCCAGATTAAGAAACACTTCCAGTTACTCGAATAACCCTTCCTAGTAGAAGATTTGTGAGCTGCTACCAAGATCTTCTTAACAGGAAAAGACAGCCCAGGAGTCCTAATTGTCATGGGGACTGCAGCAGCCAAGCCGTGAGCTTGAAACTGACTAAGTCTGGATGAGGGATCCTTGAGAGATGTGTGATCAGATCCGGAACCGGATCTAACATCCAAGGTGGACACACTACATGAGACCACAGAGTGGGGCACCAAACTTGGCGAGGCCAGAAAGGGGCAATAAAGTAGACCGGAAGGCCAAGCATGGACTAAAGCGTCTCTGGGGGACTCCCCCAGAGAGGGGTTCAGAGCGAAATACTCACTGCACTTTGTGTTGGAAGGAGAGACGAAGAGATTGCAGCAAGGCTGACACCATTTTAGAAAGATCTGTTCTACTACTGAAGGATTCAGAGACCAATCGTAAGGCTTCAGAATAGACCTGCTGAGCCTGTCCACCAATATGTTGGACCTCGCTGGAATATGCATTGCCACCAGAAAACGGCTGGTGGAGATCGCCCATTCCCACAATCTCATGGCTTTGTGGCAAAGGGTATAAGATCTGGTCCCCCCCCTGTTTCTTGATGCACAAAACTACTGACATATTGTCCATCTGCATGGCAATAGTCCCCGGAGGAAGAATGACATGGAAAGCTTGCAACATCAGAAGCACTGCCCTCACCTCCAGGGCACTAATATGCAGACTGGTCTCCAGAGAGGACCACATGCCTTGGATTGTCCTTCCCATGCAATGCCCCCCACCTGAGAAGGGAAGCGTCCATGGTCACTGTGATTGCAGGGGAGGGAAGAACAAAAGAACGACCCTAAAGGAAGTTCGGGGATTGCAGTGACCAAAGAAGGCAGTCCTTGCAAACACAAGACAATCGAACAGGACACGACAAGGGAAGGTCTAGCAAGGACCAGTGAATGGCTAAGGTCCACTGAAGAACTCTCATATGAAGATGTACAGCTGGAATGAGAGTAATCGTGGCTGCCATGGACCCCAACGCCCGAAGAACTGAACTCGCTGGGGGAAGGCTGGCTTGAAAAATGTAATTCACATGATGACAGAGTGAAAACAGTCTGTCCGGAGGTATAAACACCCTGCCCTGGGTAGTATCTAACAGAGCACCTATGAAATTCAGAACCTGCATTGGTGCCAGCTGAGATCTGTTGAGGTTTATGGTTATACCTGGGTACTGAGCAGTCTGAAGAAGATAATCCCTGGCTCGAATCAGTCGATGCCTTGAGAAGCGGAAAGGAGCCAACTGTCCAGGTAGAAGAAGACCTGAGACCCATGCAGCCACAGGTGAGCTGCCACAACCGTCATCACTTTGGTGAACCCCGGGGGGGGGGTAGCAGTATTGAGCCCAAAGAAAAGTGCTCTGAATTGAAAGTGATTGGCTCTCAGCCGGAAGCAGAAGAACGTCCAAGAGCACCTGCTCATCTTGATATGGTAGTATGCATCTTGGAGGTCCATCGAGCACATCCAGTCATTTATCTTCGGGAAGAGCAGGTTGGACTGAAGAGTAACCATCCGGAATTTCGTGTTGGCAACCGACAGATTCAAAGTTGAAAGATCCAGAATGGGTCTGAAGTCCCACATTTTCTTTGGCACTAAAAAGAAAATGGAAAAAATGCCTAACCCAGCTTGGTCTGGGGGGACGGGCTGGATGACTCATTTTTTGAGCAGCCTGGCCATTTCTATGCCTACCTCTTCCCACTGACCAGGTGGAACATCCAGGAGGGACTCTGGGATGAAGAAAGGAATCAAGTATCCCCTGGACATGATCTGCAGAACCCAATGATCATTGGTAACAGATTCCCAAGCTGTTGGGTGCAGATATAGTCATCCCCCAACTGCCTCCAGATACGAGCAGTTGGGCAACTCTTCAGGGCTGCTACGAGGGGTCTGTCTGGGAAGTGATCCTGAAGCCTTTGGTTCCTCGGGCTTCCCTGCCACGAGGGTGGTATCTGTCATATCCCCCTCTGCCTCTAGAGGAAGGCAAATCTTGAGCATTCTGTGGAGAACCTTGAGACTTCTGGAACCACATCTTCTTAACTTAAAGCTGATTCCTAGCAAAGGATCACTGTGGAGTGGAGAAGCGGATCTCAATGGCAGACAAAGTCTTTCCATTCTTCTCGCTCTGGACTAAAGTATCACGAACCATTTTTCCAAACAAGGTGGAACCATCATAAGGGGCATTCATGAAAGATGCTTTGAAGAGCTCCGAGAAAGCACAAAGCCAGAGCCAGGTGTGACGCCTAATGGCTACACCTGTTCTAGCAGCTCTAGAGGCATCTTCAGTTGCATGTGATAGGAGCCTCATGGAAGTATTCGAGATGGAAGTGAGGGTGGCCATGCGGGAGGAAAAAAACTTTTTCTCCTCTGCCAACATGGACCTTGGGGCAGACTCAGCGACCTCTTTAACAAGGTCCCTCTGCAATCTGATTACATGTGGCAAACAATTCAGCGCACGTAAAGCAAATGTGACTGACGTGTAGGTCTGCTTCCAAAAATGATCCATAGCCTGAGACTCCTTGTCTGGGGGATGGACCATGGAGCTCTCCTGTGAGAGTTCTTTTTTGGTGGCCGCCGCAACCACAATGGCATTGACTGGAGCCCATTTGGAGCAATACAGCCTATCTGAGAGAGCGCTAAGTACTTTGTCCAGGTGCCTGGGGATAGGCTCAACCATATCTGGTTCCTTCCATGTCCTAGCTGATATAAGATCCATGGGAGGATACGCCAAGGAGGTAGAGGGTCCTGTGCCAAACGCCTCCAGAAATACTGACTCATCCGGGTTGGGCTTCTGGGTAGACCATTTGCTGTGTTGATGCAGAAGTTCCATTATGTCTCCAAAGGAGACATCCTCCAGGAGTGATAGGGGAGGAACCCTCCCCTTCCTCCAAGTTGGCATCCTCCATGAGGGACTCGTCGGGGAGTCCAAGTGCCTCCTCTTGCACGTGTGCTTCCTTGGGACCTCCTCAGGGAGAAGTTTCAGGGAGGACTTGAAACCTTTGGGAAGTTCCCATGTGGGAACCCCCTGGGGCGAAGTGGCAACAGGCTGTCCCTGAGGGGGCAGGATGGCAGACTCAGATCCAGAAAAAGAGGGAGCAAGGACAGACTGCGAGGATGAGAGTGTCAAGAGGTTTCAGAGAAACCAAAAGGACCCTCTCCACCACGTTGAAGGTAGAAGGCGAGTGGATCCCTGAAATTGGAATGACCAAGGCCAAATCCGCTACTCCCTGCACTGGGGAAGGAGCCAGAGCCAGGGCCCCAATACCAAAACCCCGAGAGGGAGAGATGACTCTGAAAACCTTGAAGTCGACGCCACCCCCTCAGATCTGACGCTGAGGCTTCGGCTCCGAGAGTTGGTCGGCTCGGAAAATGGAGCAAAACCACTCAGGGCAACAGTCCGTGTTGACGTACCTGGAACCATCAGAGCTAACCCCTCAACAGCAGGGAACCTTGGACCCAAAGACTTGAAAACCAGGGGTCGGATCGGAGAAGGAGTAATCGGGAGGAAGGAGGTCTGAATACCCCCGGCCCCAGAGAAGGACAGAGCAGGCAGGACTCCCACCTAGATCTGGGCCTGAATCAATTTCCACATCATCCTGTCCACCTTTGCTTGAGAAAGGCTCTAAGAGGACCGGATGGAAGACATCACCGACCCAGGTCTGGAATAGCACCAACGGGAGGCAGAGAGAGAGGGATCGAGCCTGAGTGGCCTCCAGCTCTGGAGAGAAGTGAGGCGACCAGAGCCGAGGGGAGCCCGGGCTAAGATCTGGCTAGGACTTGACTGGGGATTCTGCTAAGGAAGAGCATTCAGTGGACTGCTTCCTGGGTCGATCCCACTATTTATGTCAGATCTTTTCCCCGTCCCCGGCCTTCTTGGTGGGAGGTTGAGAAGCCGGGGAGGAGGAAGAAGAAGCAGAGGCCTCCGAAGAAGGGGGGAGAAGGAGGCCTTTGAGAATAAGCTTGTTCCTCCTGTCGATCAATGCATGGGGGTTGAAGCCCACGCAGATCGAACAGGAGGTATCTAAGTGGGGCACACCCAAACAAACCACACACAGAGTGTGGGCATCTGAAGGGGGGAAGTTTATGCCCACACACTGTGCATTTCATAAAGTCAGGCTTAGGAGTTTCAGCCATGGCTAACAGTGAAGTACACACTCTCACCTGCTACACTACAGGAAAGGAGAGTGAAGAGAGAAAGCAAAGTTTATTTTGTTTTTTTTAAATGGAACTGACGCCTGAGTGCAAGGATGGGGTAGGGTAGAAAAAAGGCCAGAAGAAGTAGAATAGTACAAAACAGAAGGAGAAAGAGCCTCTGAACTACTTAATCACACTGCTGTTTGAATGAGCAGCAAACGAGATCTGAGGGGAGGAGGGAGACAGGGGCATTATAGGTAGTGGAAGAGCTTGGAGCTTTGGATCTGATGCTAAAGTATGCGACCGAGTCAGATCTGTGCTGGATCAGAGTCCCTCAGGCTGAAGTTCAAATGGAAAGAACAATGCCAGATTTATTATTTAAAGCCAGGCATATTGATGACTTACCATTCTAATGAAGCCCTGAGGATAGAGGGCGAAAGCACTTAGTTAACATTAAATAAATGTTATTATTTTGTATTATTTGGATCAATTGATTTCCTCTCGTTCATTTGCCTGACCTATATTTTTTGTTATCTTCAAGTGTATTTGTTTCAGTTGCTTTTTGGTGAGTAATCTTACTTTGAGGTGAATCTTGACATCCATGTCAAGATCATAATATAAAAATAGGAAACCTGATTCTAATTTTGTAGTGCATGGAGCTTCACATACTGCCAGTTGCAGGAAAAAATGTAGCAACATGGTGTACTTTTCTGGATCTGAAAGATGTACAACATTTAACACTATCACACCGACAGAGGGCAGCAGCAAAATGTCCCCCCCGAGGAACAGACGGCTTTAAAAAGTTGTTAGACACCTCACTCTGCCACACCTTTTATTGAAAATTTTGGCAGACTGATCTAATAGTTTTTAAAGCTATTCTAGTTTCTTGTCATTCTGTGACAGACAGTACAGGATGATGATGATGATTTGGAACATAAGTGCAGAGCTCAATGCACTGCAACATGGTTATAAACAGGTTCTTATACATCATTATAGATATTCTAAAAGAAACAAACCTCACATGGCCACACTATCACATCAGGAAGCAGCTAACAGCTTTAAAGGCTGCAGCATAATTAATCAATGCCGTTTGTGTGGCAACACAAAATAAGTATAGCACTATGCTACCAACACCTCTGAAAGCTGCTACAGACTTTGCATGGCCCAAAAACCTTTATTGATGGGGGTAGTTAAAGCTTCCCATGTATTATAAAAGATTATAATCTGGCCACAAATTATAACGAACCACTATCTGTCCTCAAAACAGATATCTGGAATGACAAGCCTCAAGCTTTGCTTTGGTTTTAAGGTGAATGTTTTGCTATTGTATGATTACAGATTCAATGATAATCCTCTGCATCTTACTCTGAGGAGTATGCTGCAGGGAATGGAATATCTGAGATAATCATAAATTATATCCCCTAGAACCTTAAGAGTACAGAAAAAGCCTTTCAGTTCACAACACAGTAAAGGACAGTACTCCCAAACAATGCTCTATTTATGGATTTATAGTCCAGGCTCCAGTGTGTGGTAAAGATATGCAGCAACTTATGAGATAACTACACAGATGTCTACCACTGTCATATCATACAAACACGCACTACAAATAATCACCCTGCTGGCAGAATTTTTGATTACCACAAAGATATTAGCCTTCTTTTACCAAAAGGACCATACATTCTTCAGTACGTTTAAGAAGGTATGTTTGTCAACTGCCAAATTTTCCTTGCCAGCAGCACGGAAACATTACAGCAGATTGTCCATGAGTAGTTACTGTAACAATAAATCATAATATTTAAGACAATTCCTGCCTATATGCATCATCTGTATAAATCATTATATTTAGGCTAAAGACTACCTATATGTATCTTCTCCAGCCTGAAATTCTAAAAGTCATGGGTTCCTTTCCCTCCAATTAACTCAGCCTCCAGCCAGAGTGCAGTACTACAGGTGAGCAAGTAGCTAATTCAGGTCCTTCAGGCAGTATGGATGCAACAGACAAACAGCCCTAAGTTTGTATTATTAAACAAATTCACCATAAATCAAATTATCTATAAAAGTAATCAAGAGACAGTGGGTAGAAAACTTTACTGTTACAGTGACTAATCGATCTACTGTCGTGATAAGGAAACTCACCCACAACTGCAGGTTCTTTGCTGTAGAAAGCTGCTGAAAAGTATATCATAACATTTGGGTGGAATCCAAATAAGTACTAAGTTTTAACAGGGAGATCGAATAGGAAAAGCATACAAAGTCAGAAGAAAAATAACTCCAAGTATTGAAGGTAAGTGGAGCAGATTTCAGTATACACTGTAGTAGTATGAAGTGTTATACACTGAGGATCTGTAATCCTATAACTGAAGTGCATGAGGCCCAATGCATCAATACAGAAAATATTAAAGCCTAGATTGACTCAGGGTTTAACTATAATGCATTCTTGATATTTTGTGGCAGCCTTTGTTGAAACCATGTAAGGTGTACTTCATCTACCATTAAAAGTAAAGTGGAAATGGACTTGAACAATGTGACCCAAAATTCCACATACCAGTTTAGTCCAAACTCATTACAGGGACTGAAAATTACACATCAGCATTTTGACATTGTTTTAGTTAAACGAATTAATGCTAAGTAACTTCTACAGGCACTAATTTGCAATGTGTAGAGCACTACCTCAGACATCAAGAGATCAGAAAAGGCATCACTCAAAAGCCTTCTGTCAGTATGTACTCTAACCACTGTTCCTTTATCCCCAACAGTGATAACGACTTGCTACCACTAAAACTTTTTACTGCTTTGCAAGCTTTCCTTATTTTCATCTGAAATCAACTGTTTAAAAAATATATAAAAAGGCTTTTTAACTTTAAAACTTGGTGCTGTTGCAGCTCTCCCCAAACCCTTCCATTTGTAATGTCTTTCACCTCCACAAATTTAAAATGAGTAAATCCAAGTTACTGAAGGTCATAAGGGCTTCTAAGCTGCTTCCAGTGGTTGTTGTTGTTCTCTTTAATGTACCACTACCAGCAGAGCTCAATATTAATGTTTGACATCATTTATGTCTCTCCTATTGCAAGGCTCTTATTGTTGTCAATGAAATGTGACCACTTTTGAATAACCTCCCAAATCACACTGTATTGTAGGTTTCATATTAACCAGCTCCATTTAAGTTGTTTTAATTAAATTTTGCATAAATATTTTTATCATGCAATTTAATTAATCTGGGTTAGCTGTTTTCCAGCAGTTGTTCACTAAGGTCTTTAGTTTCAATAACTAATTTGTTTTGCATAAATATGTCCCTTTTCTCTGCACGCTGCTACCCATTCTAGGGTACAGTTATAAACTGCTGCAATCTAGTTTTTTTTTTTTTTTACAAATATGCTCTCATTCGCATCCTAGTAGTCAAATGGTGCACTTGGACTTTTAAATGCTCTCAAACTCCTTGGAATAATGTCCAGTGTCATACAGTTTTTACAGTAGCAATAATGAAAAGTGCATCTGTATCCTTGATCGTAACTTTCTCAAGTTTTTTTTTTTTTTTTTTTTATCCTTTTGATGACCAGGCTAGTCCCACTAAGCTAGTAACCTCTTTTCAGGGGAGACTCAAGGTAGTATTTATACTACTTCACTCTATCAAGTCTTTAACAAAGCCATTGATTCAGTGCCTCACAAGGAAACTATGAAAACAATGAGGAAACAAAGTAAATTAATTTATCTGCAGATAGATATATTAACTCATTTAGTGGAAGAAAGCACAGTTGTGCAAGATCTTACCATTAAATAAATGTCCTGCTTCTCACTGTTGCAGTATTCTTCACTCTTGGGATATCCTGCCTCTGGTTAGCATACCAAAGTCTTTATATCTTCTTAAGTGCCATACATCAGACAGATATATATATATATATATATATACATGCACCTTATACCTTGTATATAGGACATGTGACATATGAACTCCTAATCCTCAGAACTGAAGTGCCCCAGAAGAACCAGAGCAACTCCAGAAGAAAACAATACCATGTACATCAAGGAAGGGAAGAAGGAGGAGAAAACAATGCAAGAAAGACCCCCTCAGCAAGAAGGAAGGCAACATAAAGTAACAGGGGGTAGAAGGGAGGAACAAAATTCTGCAACAGTGAGAAGCAGCACATCTACTGTTATGGCAAGATCTTACACATCTGTACTACGTCCTTCCTTATCACTGTTGAAGTAGTCTTCACTCTTGGGAGAGTACAAAACTACTGAACAGTATGGCAGGAAGAAGTCACAGAAGAGTCTTCCAAAAAGCCATGAAGGATGGCCTTGGCAAAACCTGTCCTGGCCCTAAAAATTACATCCAACTTGTAATGTTTGGTACAAATGTCAACAGAAGCAGCTTCCAAAAAGAATCTAGTATCCAGACCCTTGAAAATAGCACCAGGAGAGGCCACTGCCCTCATAGAATGAGTATGAACAGATGAAGAAAGCTGCTTGCCAAGAAAAGAATGACAAAAAGAAATGGTCTTAGCCAAGAGGAGATGGCTTGCTTGATTCAAAGACAAATCATTAACCCCCTTAGGCATAAAAAAAGGACTGGTATGAAGAGACAGCCTATCATTGTTAAAAAACAAAAAGGGTGCAACTGTCATGAGGAACTTAGCTAGGCTTAAAACAGTCCACAAAGGCAGCTAGCCTAGTACTTACCTATGAAGCTATGAATGCTTGAAGTTCAAAGACCTTCTTGGGAGAATTAACAGTCACCAACAATACAGTCCTCCATGTACAATGTTATAGGGAACAGGAAACAAGTTCAAAAGTAAACTGACTCAATTTCTCAAGAACAAAATTAAGGTCCTACGAAGGAGGAATAGGCTTTCTTGGAGGCCGAATATGAAGGACCCTTTCAGAAAATGCTTGACTTCAAACCCAGAAGTCAGAGGTGGAGTCAGAGGAAGACAAGTAGAAATGCCTGACAAAAGATGAATATGCCAAGCCAAAAATGAGCAACTCACATACATAAGAAAGGACCATAGCAATACTCACAGAAAAATGGTCCAGGTCATGCTTGAGACAACAAATTATGCACCTTATCCAGTTAGTCACATAGAATTTTCTAGTAGTGCGTTTTCTGGCCTCCTGCAAAACTTGAAGCATGTCCTCAGGAAATTGGAATCTGAAAGGAATCAAAACCCTGGCACCCAAAGTTTCAAGTGAAGCATGGGCAAGTGAGGGTGAATGAGAGATCCTTATCTTGTGTGAGATCCATTCTGTAAAGAAGCTTGCGAAGACTGCCCCTGGCCCAATGAAAAAAGGGGAACCAGAACTGTCTGGGCCAAAGGAGAGTCACTAGCAAGATTTTGGGCCTGTCCCACATGATCTTGTGAAGGGCCTTTGGTAGTACAGGAAGAGGGGAATAAGGCACACAACCGTCCTCTTCTAAGAAAAAGATATGGTGTCCACTTTTCAAGCCAGACAACTTGGCATTCAAACAGAATTTGGGAAGTTGTCTGCTCAGAGGGGAAGCAAAAAGATCTACATCAAGAGTACCCCACTGATGTAAAGTCCAGAAACATGTCCTTATGAAGCATCAATTCATGAGGATTTCAAAAGATCTGCCACAAGACTGTTATCTGAAGGAATGTAAACTACCTGAAGAACCAAGTAATGGCAGGCTGCAAAATACCAGGCCTAAAACCCAGCCTCCAAAGAAGGTACGATTTTGTGGCTCCTTGTTTGTTGATGTACCACATGACTATGGTATCATCTGCAAAAATCTTTAGAGGATCTGGAACACAAAGAGAGCGAAAGGCGTGGAAAGCTACAGTTAGAGCTCTCATCTCCTTGATGTTGATATGGTCTGCCAGTTGTCGATGGGACCAAAGATCCTGGACTTTGAGACTGCAGGAGGAGGCACTCCAACCTTGATCGGAAGCTTTCATGTACAGCTCTTGAGTAGGGAGAAGAACCTGAAAAGGCAGACCTGCATTCAGGGAAATCTGGTGAATCCACCAGTGGAACTCAAGCCTGAGAAGGATGGCACTGCTGGAGCCAGTCTTGAGACACCATTAAAATTTCCTTATATGAAGTTTGGCAAAGGGAAACATGGAAAGGGTGGATACCATGTATCCTAGACCTCAATGAAATTCCCTTGCAGGAGGGACTGGAAGAAGAAAAAGGTGCTGGAAATAAGCAGTCAAAAAGAGGACCTTGGGAGAAGAGTGACAAGTCATCACTGAAATGGTCTGAATTCTGCAACCCAGGAGCACTTGGTTCTGACAGGCAGTCAACATAGACTTAAGTTCGGAGTGAAATGAAGATACTGAGGAAGAAGCTGCTGAGAGGGAGTTTAAATCAAAAAGATCATCCAAGTAAGGGAATATTTGAATTCCCTGAAGTCAGCCGAAGGCTACGACAAAGGCCAGACATTTGGTAAAGACCCTCAGAGCAGAAGAAAAAACAAGACAAAGCAAAAAACTGATAATGAGAGGAAGAAACAGAGAAATGTAAAACTTCTTGAACAAAAGGTGAATAGGAATATAAAAATCAGCTTCCTTCAAATAAAGGCATACCAGAAAAGCTTGAAGGAGCAACAGAGGAAAGTGTCTGAAGAAAAAAACATCCCGAAAAAGGGGACCTTGAGAAAGGTGTTGAGAACAAGCAGGTCTAGAATGGTCCTCAGTGACCCCTCCTTCCTTGGAACCATAAATGTTTTGTAATAAAAACATGTTCTCTGATGAAACAAGGGGACAGACTAGATGGTTTCCTGTACCACCAGATCATGAAAAAACAAAGGAAAATGTGAGAGCTGACAAGGATGAGGCTGAAGAAGGCCTCTGAATGGAAAAATGGGTTTCTAGACCATAAAAATAACCATTCTGGATAACGGAAAGCACCCAAACATCAGTGGTTATCTGCTGCCAAACAAGAAAAGAAAGAGTCAACCTGAGGGACAGAGAAATCTGCCCAAGGGGTAGCATTGGCTGAATGTCAAACAGAAGCAGATTTGTCAGGGAAAAGTGGTTTTGACCCTTAGAACTCTGAGAACCCTTGCCTGGAAAAACTCCCCTAGAAGCACTCTTGCCCCCAAAAGGCGGCTTACACTGCCTACAATCAAAGGAAGGCTTAGCAGGATAATTTCTCTGAAACTTAGGAACAGGACAGACAAAGACTTGTTTCAAATCCTGCATAACTTTACCTTTATACTGAAGGTACTGAAATAATACAGTAGCAGTGCCAAAGAGATTCAGTTGTCTACGTAGGAGTCTAATAATTTGGCCTTTATGTCTTCAGGCAGAGCTTGGAGATGCAACCAAGAATACCTCCTCATTACAGATACGGATGTAGATGCCCTGAAGGACATAACTGCATTTAACAGAATGACAAGCTACCTGAGAAGCAGAGCATAACAGGGAAATGGCAGAAGGCTTACCCTCCAAATCAGGCACATCAGCCAGAATATCCACAAGGTTGAAGAGTACAGTTAGGACATACCTAGGCATATGGTTGGTAATTAACAGCCCTGAAAACTGAGGTAGCACAAGTGTATCCTTTTTTTTACCACACCTATCCATGGCAATGCTGTCCTTATTATAAGGTAAAAGCTAAGAAGAGTACAGTAACTTGGATGATTTATCAGTGCTACAGACTAAAAGCAGGGTTAGAGGAAACGCTTTTATACAAAAACATTTGAACTTCAGGAACTTTAAAGAGCCTGCCTGCCTTCTTCTGGGCAGGAGGTTGAGAATCAGGGGCCCGAAAAGCTGCAGTGAAAGTATCCTAAAGGGCATTCAGCACTAGAAGGACTGCAGAAGGCCAAGGATGTTTACAAGAGTTCATAACACTTTTGAATGTCAGAAACTTGGGAACAGCTCCACTTAAAATGTTCCCCAAAATATAATTCGTCCATAGGGGTGTCAGGTGAAAGTGAATCTGCCTCAGACCACAAGGCAAGAGGAGGGTGAATCTGAGAAGAGTAAGCCAATGACTCCTTACCAGAATCTAGTTCTTCAACAGATGAATCAAGTCCATTTTGGATGTTTAGAAGGAGTGCAAGACCATGGAACAGAAGCAGGAATGAAGCTGTCTACCTGCATGTCTGCTGAAGCTGTGCTTACATCTGGTACAGCTGTGGAGGGGGAACCATGGAACGTTGAAGGGGCTTAAAAGCTGTAAGAGCATTGGAAAGCCTCTGAATTAAAACCTGCCATTATTTGTGGGGATCCTTAGCCACAGGTACTGCATGCCTAGTCCATTTGTAAAGGAATATCAGCTTTAACAAATCTAGGATGTTCAGACCCCCTGCCTAGATTCAGTGAGGATACCAGGCACCTCTTCCTTGACAAGTATTTTGGGAATCCCCCTAGGCCCCTCAGAAATAATTAGCCATGGTTCCCCCTCCACATCTATAGCAGATGCAGGTACAGCTTCAGAAGGCATGCAGGTAGACAGCTTCATGCTGGCCTCTAACTTGGTCACGGCAGACGGAGCTGACATTACGGCTGGTCCTCAGGATCTTCATCCATCCCAACAGAGATGCCTGGTGTAGGCTGGACAGCAGCAACAGAATCAGTACATGCCTTGCTGGCTTTCTTCTTAAGCACTGTTTAAGCATCAATGCAGGCAGACTCATCCTGAGCTAAAAACTTCAAGTGCCAATTCTCCAGATCAATGGAAAGAAACAATGGTGGGATGTATGAAAAATCTCTCACTGCATACAGTTGTGTGTAGCACACTTTTTTTTGTCTATCTTTATGGATAATCTGCTTTCCACAATCACATCTTTTCTTCCTGGATGACATGTAAACTACAGTAAAAGGAAGAAAACAGAAAGGAAGGGAGAGACCACAATGGGGCACTTATCCTTAGAAGGCTTGGTAGTTGAATCAAAGATTCAAAAAAGATTCAAAAGAAACTTTACTGTCATTTAGGAAGCACACGTGCTACCTAAACGAAATTTTGAGTGTCAGATCTTTTACAAGAAAAAACAAACACAAAAAGGCAAGACATGATAGGTATTAAAGAATAAACAATAACTATAGTACAAAAAATGCCTAGGTAGTGACACACACATGCTTGTACACCATTTATATATACTTTACACGCTGACAACTAGATGATTAACACATGAAAAGAAAAGTACACTATATTCAGAGGTGAGATTGGGTAATATTGCACATAAGGAAGTGACTGGAATTGCAGTTGAATGACAATATATTAATTTTAGTATGCAATAAATAGAATTACTGTATGGAAAAAAGGAAAAGAATGAGAGAGTAATAATCTATTATAATTTTGATACATCCAGATTAATGTCTGCATAAATGAGTCTTATTGCAGTTGGAAAACAACTTTTCATGAATCTGGAAGTACTGCAGCAGATACTCTGTAACCTTCTACCAGATGCAAGTTTAGTGAACCAACCATACACTGGATAAGAACGGTCACTCAGCATCTTGCGAGGCCTCTTTTTACATCTAATTTCAAAGAGCTCCTGTAAAGTAGGAAGACTAGTGCTCACAATCTTTTCAGCTGTACTTATTATTCTTTGCAGCTTCTTCTTTTCGGGTATTGTGCTGTTACCAAACCATACAGTGCAGTTTGCTGGTAATAATGCTCTCGATGGCTCCTCTGTAGAAGGTATTTAAAGCATCCACAGAGAGCTTTGCTTTTCTAAGCCTTCTTAGGAACTGTAATCGCTGGCGATCTTTTTTAATTAGCTGGCCTGTATTTGTACTCTAAGAAAGATCCTCTGATATATGTACCCCCAGGAACTTAGTAGTTTGGACTCTCTCCAATTCTTCACTGTTGATCTTGACAGAGCTTTTTCTGAAGTCAATAATGATTTCTTTTGTTTTATTGACATTCATGTCCAAATTGTTACTGCACCATTCAATCAGGGAGTTGACCTCATTCCTATACCCACTCTCATCATCAACAATTATGAGTCCCACCACTCGGGTGTCATCTGCAAATCTGATGATGTGGTTGTTGCTAGTTTTCACAGAGCAGTCATGGGTAAGGACTGTGAACAGTAGAGGACTCAGCACACAACCCTGCGGTACTCCGGTGCTCATTGCAATACTCCCTGAAATATTGTTACCAGCACATCTCCTTTGTGGTCTTCCAGTCAGGAAATCAAGTATCCAGTTGCACAGCCCCTTATTTATGTGAAGGTTGATAAGCTTTTCTATAAGTTGTATAGGAATCACCGTATTGAATGCTGAGCCAAAATATATGAACAAGAGCCTGGCATAGTTGTTGTTCTCCTCAAGATGCTCCAATATGAGGTGAAGTGCCACTGAAATGGCATCAGCAGTTGATCTGTTTGCCCAGTAGGCAAACTGAGGCTGGTCAAAGGATTGGGGTAGTACTGTACTCAAATGCCTTTTAACCAGTACTTCGAAGCATTTCCTTACATCTTATGTAAAGGCCACCAGCCTGTAATCATTTAGGCAGGTGGGATTGGCGTTTTTGGGCAGAGGGATTATGCTGGTAACTTTGAAGCATGCTGGTACCTTTTCCTGGACAAGTGAGATATTGAAGATGCTGAATTCGTTTGCACAACCTTTCAATACTTTCCCCAGAATGTTATCAGGGCCATCAGCCTTTCTGGGGTTCACTTTCCTCAGTTGATTCCTTACATTCACAGCACTGAAGTGGAGTACTGCCTCCTTTAGGTCCTTGAGAAGCTTTACAGCCTCCAGGTTGTTTTTCTCTTCAAAACCTGCCATAAAATGTGTTTAAACTGTCTGGAAATTCAGTGCTATCATCACACTGAGATGACTTGCTCTTGTAGTCAGTTAGCTGTTGAACAGCATGCCACAGGCTTTTAGAGTCTTTCACATCCTCAAAGCATCCTTGTATCCTCTTTGCATACTCCCTCTTGGCCTCCTTTATACCCTTTTTTAGATTAGCCCTTGCCAGACTTAGACTCTTCTTATCCTTTGCCCTGAAAGCAATATTTCTTGCCCTCAGCAACTTGTACACCTTACTGTTAATACATGGTTTTTGGTTGGCTCTTACTTTAATATGTTTGATGTTCGTTACAGCCACCACACATTTGGAAATAAGCCATATTTGTCTCAGTATATTCATCTATGTTCACCAGATTATTCACTGTGGCTGCCTCCCTGAAGACATTCCAGTTTGTGGTATCAAAGCAACCCCTTTGACTTTCTATGGCTCCTTAATAACAGACCCTGATTTGTTTCATGGTGGGCTTATCTCTGATAAAGACAGGTCTGTAAGCTGGTACTACTTTTATGAAGATGTGATCAGAGCCACCCAGGTTTGGTTGTTGTACAGCTCTGCATGCCCCTTTTATGTTAGTGTAAGCCTTGTCCAAAGTACTTGCTCCTCTTGTGGGAAAATCCACAATTTGGTAGTAATTTTATAGCACCTCTCCGACATCTGCTTTGTTGTAGTCACCAGCTATCATAAATGCACAGTCAGAATTCTTGCATTGCATTTCACATATAGTATTATGCAGTATATTCAATGCTTCAGTGATGTCAGCACTCTGTGATGTATATACAGCTGCTATATAGACACTATTTAATTCTCTGGGCACATATAAAGGTCTACATTTCACTCTCAGAAAATCCACATTTACAGAGCAATGTTCATTCACAATGTTACAGTTTTTTCACCACCAATTCACAAAAATTCACACTCCACCTCCCTCAGCTTTTCCACAGAGCTAGGTTCCTATTAGCTCTGAACAAACTGAAATCATCAAGGCTTACAAAACTGTCACCAATCCTGTTATTTAACCAAGTCTCTGTGAAGATTAAAAGACAGGAATTTCTCACCTTCTTTGTGGTGTTGAGCTCAAGCCTGAGAAAGTCCATCTTGTTGTCTAATGATGGGGATGTTGTCTACAATAATGCATACATTTGCTAACAGAACTGTGGGAAATGCAGGACTGTGAGGGTTTGTTTTCAATCTGGCAGCAATTCCAACACTGCAGGCTCTTTTCCTGGTTCTGTTGCACCTTTTTCTTTTGCGTCACATCTTGACTGTTCTGGAACCTTCCATTTCCTGATTTAGGTACTCTGAAGCTTGTTTGGTGAAGATGCTGAGTTCCAGCAGTTCTGTGAGAATTGTAGGCTTCAGATCCTCCATAGTATGCAGGGAATCCAGCGAGAAGGACTGCACGATTGATTTCCAGAAGTTTTTTCCTACTATAAGTTACTGTAATATAATTTAAATGATTGGAAAATTATTTTCTCATTGTTTTTCCAGAACAATAAGACAGATTAAGCATTCCTGTAATATGAGCTAACACAGCCGCAGCTTCCCTGGCCGCCGACATTTTTTTTTTCACCAACTCGATGACCTGCTTGCAGACCATATTCAAAGGTAGTGCTTGGACTGGCAGCAAAGTTGTTCTGAGGATTTGGCATTAGGCACTCGTACATTACATATATACATTACGCCTTGCATGTAAGATGTACATCTGATGAAAGGCACTTGGAAGGTGCAAAGGCTTTGGTATGCTGGCCGAACATTCAACTATGTCATCATCATCATCATCGGACCCTGTTTTTCCCATTTTTATACATGGGGTCAGGGTATCGTGTTAACTGTCGCCAACTCTTTCGATTCAGTGCCACACTCCTGCCTTCTTCAACACTCATGCCTGACTGTCGCAGATGATCTTTCACACAATCCATTCACCTCCTTGCTGGACGTCCTCACTTCCTCTTACCTTCTGTGATGATTGGACAAAGACAGGCGAAGGCTGCCAGCCTAGTCAAATAGAATTTAATACATAATTCTATCATTTGTATAAATAAATGTAAAATACAAGCATGTGTTTTTAAATGAAAGAAAAACACTGTAAAATGTGAACTTCAAGACTGTTACAACATTGCCCCCTTGCTGTAAAGAAAAACTAAGTCAAGCCTTTCAAATGTGTCTTTTGAAATTTAAATGATTTTATGACATTCTTTGATCTTTAAAGTTGGTTCCGGTCAGGCTGGCTGAAGACATTCTGTCTATTGTGTTAACTAAGGACTAATTGCTAGAGTGTATATGTGAAATGCTTTTTACTGTTGTATTCTCCTGTGCAGGTGTTAGCTTGCCAAATAATGCAGTTTCTATTAGCCAGGGAACTCAGAGCTGGTGTCAAGATGAGGCAATATGAATAATGGGAAAACCTGTGTCAAAAATGATGTAATCTGGGGAGGACCCAGAGACATGTTTGTTAGTGATGCTTTATAAACTATTTCTAACAAGAGACTGAGAAGCATTTTGACTTTGGACATCTAACCCAGCACTGCTTATGCTCTTTATGTATGTAAGTAGGATTGAAGCACTGTGTTTTCTCTACGATTAGCTAAAGATTAGAAAGTTATATTAAGTATTTTTCTGTGTAAATCAGACCTATCCTACTGTAATATTTTAAGTTTCTGTGTGATCTGTGAACTCTTAGATATCTCTGTAGTGTAGTAGTTTTGTCTTGTGTTTTAATTATTTATTATTAAATATTTTTAAAACCTTCTACCTGTGGCTGGTTTTGTAGAGATAAATTATGCTTTAGAATACATTATATATTTATAGAGTTTACTGCCTAAGCCCTTCCAATAAGCCTTAGACTGAATAGTCACATTACCATTGGATATTAATATTGCACAGTAATAACTGGACACATTTTAAGGGCCTTTTAATAGCTGATATTAGTAACTGGGTGGTGGCAGTAATTACTACCGTATAGTCTGGCTAAAGGGGCACAGTTGGAGAATCTGTGTCAGCCTTTCCCAAGAGTGTCTGTGCAGTTGTAAAAATACTTATCTCAAAGTGTGTGTGTGTGTGTTGTGTCAGCTACTTGGCAGGGACACGTAGTACTGGCTGGACAGAGAGGGTACTGGAGGTTTTAGCTTGTCCAGTTAGGCTGAGACCTGGACCTTATAGCTGTGCCAGTGGGGAGTCTTATCAGGGACCTGGTGAGCAAGAGAGCAACCATCCCCAGACTGACTGTGATCTCTGTGTGCACTTAAGGGAAATTGTACTTTACTGTGTGTATTAGTTATCCTTTCCTTTTCTAGGAGACAACCTCCCTGGTGTTAGTGGTGAGGATTGAGGCTCCTTGATTGCTGGGCCAGGGCACGGCCATCACACCTTCTTCCTGTCTGTCCCAAACCTTCCTCACCAGATTGTCTTCTGCTTTTCTGCACGTGTCTAAACCACTGTAATCTGTTCTCTTTGATCTTTTCTGCAACTAGACTACTTTGGCTTCTGCTCTTATGTCCTCATTTCTTCATCTGTCCCACAGTGTGCATCGTACCACCCTTCTCAGGCACTTCATTTCCATCATCTCTAGCTTATTCATCTGTTCCGCCTTTACTGCTCAGGTTTCTGTACCATACAGTAGTACTGATCGCACTCTCAGGCACTTCATTTCCATCACCTCTAGCTTCTTCATCTGTTCCGCCTTTACTGCTCAGGTTTCTGTACCATACAGTAGTACTGGTCGCACCACTGTCTTGTACACCTTACTTTTCAGCTTCTTTGGCACTCTTCTGTCATAGCCTACACCTGACACTCTATGCCATTTGGCTGCAGCCCCTTTAATTCTAGCTTTTACCTCTTCATTCACACTTCCCTTCTCATCAACCACCCCCTCCCAGAAACTTGAAGCTGTTTACCTGTTCCACTATCTTCCCTTCTATCTCTATTCTCAGCTTCTTCTGAGTTCCCCAATTTGCTGCTATTACCACCGTCGTATCTGTGCTTACTTTCATCCCATGTGCCTTGAGTTTTGCATTCCATTCTCCTATACTTTGCTGAGGTTCTTGTTCAGAATCTGCCTGTAATGCCACATCGTCTGCATACAGCAACTTTGTTGATCTGTCCCCTCTGACCTGTGTGCTAACGTACTCCATCACCAGTATGAACAGCACTGGGCTCAGAGCTGAACCCTGATATAACCCCTATCCCACTGGGAACCCCTCTGTGAGGCCGAACAGTCTGTACTTGAGTCATTGGTCCTTTGTGCATAGTTTGCACTAATTCTACCAATGTTTCTGGGACTTCAAAGCACTGCAGTACTGCCCAGATCAGTTTTCTTGGGACCTTGTCATATGCTTTATCCAAGTATAGGAATGCCCAGTACAACTCCCTCCTCAGCTCTAACATCTTCGCAGTTATCTGTCTCACTGCAAACATCGGGTCAATTGTACTACATCCTGATCTGAATCTGAACTGCTCATCTCCCATCTTACGTTTTACTACTCTGCATATCAGTTTATCAATTGCCCTCTCCAGAACTTTCATGCAATATGAAAGGAGTCTGATGCCTCTGTACTGCCCAAAGTTGTGGATGTTCCCTTTATTCTTGTACACTGGCATGAGTATGTTTATTCTGCAGTCATCTGGAATACGCCTTTCTCTCCACACTGCCATGAGTACCCTCAGGAGCCATTTCTCCCATATCTCACCCAGCATCTTATCTGCTGTAACCTCATCTGAGCCTGCTGCTTTCCCTGACTTAATTTTCCTTAGTGCTGTTCTTACTTCTTCTAGGGTGGGCTCCTCTTCTTCGCTCATTGTTGGCTGTTTCTGGGGCAGAACAACTTCTGTGGGGCTTTCTTCATTCAAAGGCTGCTGGAAATACTCCTTCCATCTGCCTTTGATGCCCTGTGGACTAGTGCGCAGGTTGTTGCTGGCATCCCTTATGAAGGGTGTCTGACTGACTATCTGCCTTTGCCTTGCAACCTGATATAGTTTCATTCAACTGTACTCAGCATGATGTCCCAAGAGGGAAGAATACTGCAGCAGTGATAAGGAAGGACATCTTCTAGAGCAAGAACTGAAAGCTGTCAGTGTTGAGACCACAATTGTTTGTAATATTTATGTCAGAATTCACTTACCAAGAAGGCACACGGGCTTCTAAGTTTGCAAATGACACCAAGGTGGGGGCGATGGCGTCAGATAAGGCTAGATTGCAGGGATATTTGGATTATGACTGAGGAGTGGACAAGGAACAGCAATATGGCCTTTAATGCTAAAAGAGAAAAACAGTTTGGTGTCAAGATAGAACAGTTGCACAAATTCTTACCACAACAGTAGATGTCCTTCTCTTCATTGGTTCAGTATTCTTCACTATGGGGATCTCCTGTGAAGGAGAACCCAATGTCCGGCCAGTATACCAAAGCCTTTAGTTCTTGTATGCATCATCCGTCACATGTATACTCCCCATCAAGGATGCAGGTCATAAAGGTTTTGTATGGATGCAGTTACCCAGAACTGAATTGCTCCAGTACAGAACAGTCTCTATAGGACAAAAGAGGCTATGCACATCCAGAAGGAGAAAATGCAGATGTAAAAAGGGATACCATCAGCTAGCAGGAAAACCAAAATAAAGCCCAAAAGAAAAAAAGGGAACTTAGTGTTATGGTAAGACTTTACACAATTGTACTACATACTTCTATATCACTGTCGCAGTATACTTAACAGTAGGAAGAGTACAAAAGGTCAAGAAAAGGATTGGGAAGTGGAAGGCTGAGAAGAGCCATCAACAAACCATGCAGAATGGCTCTAGCAAAACCTGCTCTGCCCCTAGAAACCATATCCAATTATCAAGGATGGAAATAGTGTCCAACCCCTTGAAGAAAGCACCAAAAGTGTGGACTGAGCCCTAACAGAGGAAGACAGACATTTGCCATGAAAAGAATAAGAAAAGGAAATGGTCTTAGATATCCAGTTGCAGATGTGTGTAGAAACCGCCAAACCAATTGTCCCAGATGAAAATAAAAAACAAAAAGCTGGTCAGACTTACAAATGGCCTTAGTTTTATTCAAATAATACCTAAGCTGTCTTTGTAAATCCAAGGTAAGTACAACCCTCTCACTAGCAGACAGACTAGAAGGAAAAAAGGAAGGGAGCTGTACTGCCTGACTCAAAGGCAACTCATTAACCAACTTGGGCATAAAAAAGAAGTTATGACCTCACCATAACGTTCCATATGAGTAGGTAACTTCATTTGTCAGCAACCTGTGGGGTTTTGGATCCAACTTGGATCTGAGCCGGCAGCATACCAAGCTAAAGATTTGAGCTCCAAGCTCTTCCCCCCTTACCCATACTAACCTGCAACTTCCTTCCAATCCTCAGATCGTGTTTGCCACCTGCACAAAATAACAAAAACAAGCTAACAACCTGAGAAACCTGACTCAAAGACAAGACAAAACTCAAGCATCCACACCTCGAGCTCAGCTAAATAACCATCCAGGTTATGGGGAAGGAAGGAGGGACGGTTGCTGACAAATGAAGTTACCTACTCAGATGGAACGTTATGGTGAGTACATAACTTCTTTATCTGAAGTAGTTAACTTCATTTGATCAGCAACCTGTGGGACAGAGTCCCCAGCTACCCGAAATCTTGGGAGGCCCTCAAGGAAGAATATTCCGAAGCATTGCAGAGCCAAAAGCAGCCCTTCCTCTAGACACCAAATCTAGTTTATAATGAGAAATAAAGGTGTGAGAGGATGCCCAGTTAGCCGCTGAACAAACATCCAGAGAAACTGTAGACCAGAATGCAGCAGACGTTGCCACAGAACGCGTAGAATGAGCATGAACTCCCTTGCTTCTGGCAAGCCAGATTCTCTATATGCTAAGAGGATACAACTCGAAATCCACCTGGAAAGAGTCACTTTAGAAACCAGTTTCTCTAAAAAAGGTTTTGCAAAGGAGACGAAAAGTTGTTCAGATCTATGAAAGACAGCCGTCCTGTGTAAATAAAAACGTAACTGTCTGTGAACATCCAGTAAATGAAGTTTATACTCCTTTTTGTTCTGGTAATTAGGGAAAAATACAGGCAAATTAATGGATTGATTAATGTTCATCTCGGAAGCAACTTTGGGAAGAAAGGAGGGATTAGTCCTGAGAGATACCTTGTCCTTGTGAAATACAAGGTATGGAGGTTTGATACAAAGAGCCTGAAGCTCCGACACTCTCCTGGCTGATGTAATGGCTACCAAAAAGGCTGTCTTCCATGACAAGAACTTCAGATCAACGGAAGCTGCGGGTTCGAACGGAGGCGCGACTAACGCCTGAAGAACCAAGGTCAGGACCCACGGTGCGGATGAATTTCAAATAGGGGGTCTCAAAAGAAAGGTACCTTTTAGAAAGGCCTTACAAATTCTGGTAGCAGCGAGAGAACCAAAGTTGTCCCCAATATGGAAATGGGAAATAGCAGCCAAGTGAACCTTTACAGTAGATGAGCTGGCCCCCTGCTGAAAAATATGAGACAAGAATTCTAGAACCGCTGGAATAGGAGCAGTAAAGGGATCCAAGTTCTTATGTGAAGCCCAAAAGGAAAAACGTTTTCATTTACTATTGTAAATCTTCCTGGTAGAGGGTTTATGTGCCGTCACCAGAATGAACTTGACTAGGGAAGAGATACTGGGAGTCCTGGCAACTAAGGGAACTGGATCAGCCAAGCTGAGAGCTTGAGCTCGTCCAGGTTTGGAGGGGCCATTCCCAAGGGATGAGAGATCAGATCCGGAATGAGATCCAAGATCCAGAGAGGAGCTATGAGATGAGACCGTAAGCAGGGGAACCAGACTTGACGAGGCCAGAATGGGGCTATGAGGATAATCTTGCTCCCCAACCGACGAGCTTTCTGTAAAAATTTTGTCATCAGCAGAAGTGGTGGATACACATAAACAAGACCGGGTGGCCAAGCATTGACTGGAGCGTCTCTGGGGCCTCCCCTAAAGGAGGACTTAGAGCAAAAAACTCGCTGCACTTCACGTTGGAAGGCGATGCGAAGAGATCGCAGCAAGGCTGACCCCACTTAAGGAAGATCTGTTCCGCTATGGAAGAATTCAGAGACCACTCGTAAGGAGAGAAGATAGTTCTGCTCAATTTGTCCACCAGAATGTTGGACCGACCCAGAATGTGCGGTGCTAACAGGAAGCAGTTGGTGGAGATTGCTCATTCCCAAACTCTCATGGCTTCTCGGCAAAGAGGGTAAGACCTGGTTCCCCCCCGTTTGCTGATATACTAGACCACTGACATATTGTCTGACTGGATCGCAATAGTCCCTGGAGGAAGGAAGGCATGAAGAGCCTGCAACGCTAAAAGTACCACCCTCATCTCCAGTACATTTATATGCAGAACAGTCTCCATCCGAGTCCACGTGCCTTGGATAGTCCTGCCCGCACAATGCCCCCCTACCCTAGGCGGGAGGCATCCGTGGTCACTGTGGCCTGGGGTAGGGGCATAAAGTACAGTTTTTTTCCTACCATAAATGTAGATGTTCGAGTGTACATCCTGCTGCAGTCATCACACTTGGGTTATCCTGTCGTCAGGCAGTCCCGCAGTCGGCTTGAATTCCAAAGTCTTGGTCCGGCGTCGGTTGCTGTCACTTCTTCCCTGATGTCAGTGCGCCAGGGGTATATATAATGCAACCGACGCCATTTTCTTCAGTTTTTCTTGCCCCAGATGTCAGGTGCTCCCAAAAAGGTGGTCAGTAATTAGTACCAAATTGAGTAAACTTGCACAAACACAAAATCACTTCAGCTATAAGCAAATACATCAGGAAGGTATTGAAGAGATTAAGCCAGTAGGTCAGAGGGGATGGAGGGAGGGTAACCTGGACTGCAGCAGGGTGTACACTCGAACATCTTCATTTATCTTAGGTACAAAACTGTACTATGTTCATCGTGTTACCCTGCTGCAGTCATCACACTTGGGTTGAATCCCAAAGCTAAGGATGGGTGGAGGTATCATAGAGGGTTAGAGGAGGCTAGAAGGCCCTGCAGAATTGCAGTGGCGAAGTCCGCCCTGGTCTTAGAGTAAAGTGGTAAGTGATAGTGTTTGGTAAAGGTGTGTACTGAACTCCAAGTTGCAGCTTCCAAAATCTCCTTGGTTGGAACCCCCCTGAGAAAGGCTGTAGAAGTAGCTGTTGCCCTGGTAGAGTGGGGCCTAATGGTAGCAGGAACTGGTTTTCCATGATGGGTGTAGCAAAAACGTATGCAATGACCTATCCATTTGGAAATGGTTTGCTTTGATATAGCCTTCCCTTGAGAAGCTGTAGCATAGGATACAAAGAGCTGGTCAGATTTTCTGAAAGCCTTAGTTTTGTCCAAGTAGTAACAAAGTTGCCTGTGAATGTCCAAGGAATGCAGGAGTCTCTCACCTTTGTTCTGTGGATTTGGGAAGAAGGTGGGTAAGTGGATGGTTTGATTTAAAGCCACACTGGAAACCACCTTAGGCATAAAGGAAGGATTAGTTCATAGAGAAACTCTGTCTTGATGAAAATGAGGAAAGGTTCCACTGCCATTAGTGCCTGTAGCTCTGAGACTCTTCTAGCTGAAGTTATTGCTAGCAGCAGGGCAGTCTTCCATGATAGGAACTGAAGATCTGCAGAGAAAGCTGGTTCAAAGGGAGGTAGCGTTAGTTTTTCCAGAACAAAATTGAGGTCCCATGTTGGTGTAGGTGCTCTCCTGGGTGGTCTAATGTTTTTTGCCCCTCTGAGGAACTGTCTTAGAAGTGGATGCAAAAATAAGGGTGGATCCGTGTTGTAGTGGGCCGAAATAGCTGAAGCATGGATTTTAATGGAGGAGAAAGAAAGTCCTTTGTGCAACATCTCAGTTAAATACTGTAGAATGTGAGGCATGTGAGGCTGAATTGTGTCTTGGCCTTTAGATTGGTTCCAGGCACAAAACCTTTTCCATTTGTCCGAATAAGCCTTCCTGGTGCTTGGCCTCCTAGCTTCCAGAATAACATCCATAACTGCTTGGGAAAGAGGAGCTGGCTGGATGCTTAGCTGATTTGCCATGCAGCCAGATTTAAGGTTTTGAGCTGGCTGTGAAGAATCTGATTGTTTTGTTGTGTGAGTAAATGGGAAATTTGTGGTAATATCCATGGTGGGCCGTGGGCCATATTCCTCAATAGTGGGTAACAGTGCTGGTGTCGCCAGTCTGGGGCTATGAGAATCAGTCGTGGTCTCTCCTTTTTGACTTTCAGAAGTACCTTTGTGAGGAGAGGCAATGGAGGGAAGGCATATACTGTCAGGTTTTTCCAACTGAAAGAGAGTGCGTCCACTTTCCACGCTTGATGGTGAAGTGCCCTTGTACAAAATTTTGTTAGTTGATAGTCTTGAGGGCTGGCAAACAGGTCTATGTCTGGAAGGCCCCATTTTTGATTTATCATTGTAAATACTTGTGGATCTAGTTTCCACTTGTGGGGATCCATGATGTTTCTGCTGAGGTCGTCTGCCAATGTATTCTTCTGTCCTGGCAGGAATTGAGCTTGTAACTGAACTTGGTAAGCCAGAGCTGTGTTCCATAAGGTCATTGCTTGCCTGCACAGAGGGTAAGAGTGAGTACCCCCTTGTTTGTTTATGTACCAGATTACTGTGGTGTTGTCCGTCTTTATTGTCAGTTGTCCTGGATGTAATAGATCCTTGAAGGCTGTCAGTGCTTTCTGTACAGCTAGCATCTCTTTTTGATTGATGTGCAGATTCCTTTGATCTGCAGTCCATGCGCCTTAAACGCACTTGTCCTGCCATGTGAGCCCCCCCAGGCGTAATCTGATGCATCTGTTGTGATAGTTTGCCTGGCTGGGGGCAATGTGAAAGGCTGACCCTTGTTGAGGTGACATGCCTGTGACCACCATAGAAACTCCTGTTGTAGGCAGGGAATGAGAGATATCATTGTGTCCAAGCTGTGGCTGTGTTGAGACCATACGCTTTTTAGTTACCACTGTAATTTCCTCATATGCAGCTTTGCAAATGGTATTAGTAGTATGCAAGATGCCATGAAGCCCAAGGCCTGCAGAATTTTTCTTGCAGTTAATTGGGCCTTTGTTGCCATTGTTTTGAAATATTGAGTCAGTTGTAGTTGTTTGTCTGGCGTCAGATAAGCCTTCTGGGCCGTTGTATTCAAGCTGGCACCCAGGAATGTCATATTTTGTGAGGGTACTAGCTTTGACTTCTTTTCGTTTACTGTGTACCCCAGGCAATTTAGTAGATGTTTCACAAAAGCCAGGTGATGTAATAGAATGTCCTTGCTTTCTGCTTGGATGAGGCAGTCGTCCAGGTATGGGTATATTTGAATTCCTCTTTGTCTGCAGTATGCAATTACTGGTGCCAGGCATTTTGTGAAGACTCTGGAAGCCAAAGGGCAGTGCAGAGAATTGGTAATGGGTTGAACCTGCAATGAAACGGAGGTATCTTCTGCAACTTTGTCTGATAGGGACATGCAGGTATGCCTCCTTGAGGTCCAATGTTACTAGCCATGCTTCCTTGCCCAACATGGGAAGAAGCTGCTGTAGTGTTAGCATCTTGAAACTGGGTACTTGCAAGTAAGTGTTTAGAACTGAAAGGTCCAGAATTGGTCTCCAGGCATTGTCCTTTCTGGGCACTAGAAAGAGTCTTGAGTAAAATCCTTGACCTTGCTCTCAAGTAGGTACCAGTTGAATGGCTCTCATGTCCATGAGAGCTGTAATTTGTTTTTGTGCCTCTGCCCATTGATTTTGTGGCAGGCTTGGCATTCCTCTTTTCATTGGCAAGGTGTGAAAATGGAATCTGTATCCTCGTAAAATTATGTCTAGGACCCATCTGTCCTTTGTGGCAATGTGCCAGTTGTCTGAAAAAAGTGCGAGTTTTCCTCCCAAGGGGGCTGCCAAGAGAGTGTTGCTTGGCCAGATGAGGTGCAAGTCATTGAGTTTGCCTTCTGGTAGATTGGGACCTGTCTTCTCCTCCCTTCTGTGTTGTAGTGCCCCATTGGTGAGGTTTGTACTGGGCTTGTGGTTGTCCTCTGCCCCTTGGGCGTCTGTATTTACTCCTCTGTGGTCTGTCTGTAGCTGGAAAGGACCAATTTTTTGTTGGCCAGTTCCTGCTGAAGTGAGGGGTCTGTACCTGTAGGAAATCTTTGACTGTCTGCATAGATTTTGCCTTATCCTCCATTTTCTTTAAGACTTCTTCTGCTTTAACTCCAAAAAGAACATCCTGCTGTAAGGGAGCATCTAGAAGTTTTGCTTTAACATGATCAGGTAGAGTTTGTTCCTTTAACCAAGCATGCCTACGTATAAAAACCCAGTGACAGCTGCTCTGCAGGAGGCCTCCAAAGAATCAAACCCACATTGTAAGGTATGTTTGCCCACCTGCTCAGTGGCATGCAACAGATCCTGCATTTCTTTCAATTCAGATTGTTGAGGGAGAGTGGTCATTTTTTGCTTTAACTGAGAGATTAGAAATTGCTGATACTTAAGCATGTGAAATTGGCAATTTAGTGCCCTCATAGCTAGAGTGGCTGAGGTGTAAACCTTTTTCCCCCACCTGTCTAGTGCTCTGGAATCCCTCTCAGAAGGTACAGGATTTTTAGCCATAGAAGCCTTAGCCCCCTTGGGACCCTGGGAGATTGTCTCTGGGTCAGCAACAGGGCTTTTGTAAAGAAATTTGTGGGAATCAGGCACTCTATAATATCTGTCAGGCTTAGCCGGAGCACGAGGTAGAGAATCAGGGTTAAAACTGGATTCTAAGTAAACATCATCCACAATGTCTAAAACTGGTGGGATGGCAAGTGGTCTGTGTTGGGGGAGTAAAAGAAACTCTCTGAGCCTTTTCTTCGAGTCAGAGTAGTCCTGACCTTCCCAGTGAAAATGTTCCCTCATAGTGTGTAAAGTTTCCCCAAACGAGTAGTCTTCAGGAGGAGAAGCTGAGGGAATGGAATCCTCAGCATCAGAATCTTCATAAGGGGAGAAGGAGTAATCTTGGTCCTCAGAGGAGTCTGAAGAAATGGACACTTGTTCAGAGGATGCATAATCTTCCTCTTGTCTAGGCCTTTTGTCAGGAGGGGGCTGGGAACCCCTGATTAAAGTGATCAAATCTTCATCCATTTTGAGCATCTGTTTCTTAGGCATGGGGCCTTGAACAGGGGACTGAATTGCAGTCTTTTTAGATTTAATAGGAGTCTTCGTCTTAGAATACTATTTAATGGTGAGCGTCGTCGGTCTGAAAATGCCTTCAGAAACCAATGGCGTTTCTGCAGCACCGACATATTTTTCAGCAATGTCGTCGGTAGGGCCTGAACTAAATGGCTGCGTCGGCCTGGTACATTCCGTCAAAAATTCTGAAGCGGTCTCAGGTTCCAGATCTGCAGTAGTCAGGGGCTGCGTCGGAGCCTCACTGAGGACCGGAGAACCGGAGACAGGACCAGCCGAGGCCTCGGAATCTGGCTTAGGCCTGGGCTGTCTGTCCTTATCCTTGCGTTTTTTTGTGCACGCCGGTAGTCGGTTGCTCCGACGGCATGGTGTAGTTAAATTTCCTACCGAAGTAGTGTCGTGCGAAATCAAAGCGTCTTTTAATAGTACGCTTATTAAACCTAGCACAAAAATGACAACTAGTGACGTCGTGGTCTGGGCCTAGGCAAGGTATGCAATAAGAATGAAAATCCTTATGAGGTATTTGCTTCCCACAAGAAATGCAATTGTTAACTTTTTCTGACATCGGTCTGAGGCAAGAAAAGTTTCCCCAACGGGGTACTTAGCTTTATAGAAGACTTCGGTCTGAAATTCGAATTCGAAAATCTAAGTAGTCGGCCGACCAGCACTTGCGAACTGCTTTTGCTTCGGGCACCGCCCGGCAAGAAAGACTGAAGAAAATGGCGTCGGTTGCATTATATATACCCCTGGCACACTGACGTCAGGGAAGAAGCGACAGCAACCGACGCCGGACCAAGACTTTGGAATTCCAGCTGACTGCGGGACCGCCTGACGACAGGATAACCCAAGTGTAATGACTGCAGCAGGGTAACACGATGAACATCAAAAGGTCGTCCTTCCCGAAGGGCTCGGGATTAGAGCCACCACATGAGGGAGTTCCTGCAAACCCTGCTGAGGGGAATCGGCAAGTCTAGTGGATGGTGTAGAATGGACCACTGGACTTGCAAAGTCCACTGTAGAACCCTAATGTGCAGACGAGCGTAAGGGATCAAACTGATCACTGCTGCCATGGACCCCAAAGCTCTCAGGACTAACTCTGCTGGGGGAGCAGGAGACTGAAGAAGAGCTAGTACATGCAGAGTCATGCTGTGAAGTCTGTCTGGCGTTAGGAAAGCCTTGACCTGAAGGGAATCTATCCTAGCTCCTATAAAGTCTATAACCTTAACAGGTTGAAGGAACGATTTCTTGACATTTATAGTGATCCCCAACTGGGATGATAAACGGAGGAAGAAGTCCCTGGCTAGAGAGAGTAGATGTCTGGTGGGGGTGGTGAGGAGCCAGTCGTCTAGGTATGGGAAGACCTGTATGCCCTGGAGCCACAGTTGGGCCGCTACAACTGCCATGACCTTGGTGGACACCCTGGAGGCTGTGGTGAGACCGAAGGGTATGACCCTGAACTGGTAATGACTGGCCCCTAGCTGAAAGTGGAGAAACCTCCTGGACCGTCTGTCCATGAGAATATGGTAGTACGCATCCTTGAGGTCTATGGAGCACATCCAGTCCTCCTCCTGCAAGAGGGGCAGGATGGACTAAAGTGTGACCATCCGGAATTTCTCCTTGGCAACGAAAAGGTTCATTGTGGACAGGTCGAGGATCAGCCTTAAGTCCCCCGTCTTTTTTGGCACCAGAAAGAACCTGGAGTAAACGCCTAATCCAGACTGGTCTGGGGGCACATGCTGGATGGCTCTTTTTTCTAACAGCTTTTTTATTTCCAAAGCTGCGGCCTCCCTTTGAGTGGGTGGAACATCTGAGAGGCGTCTTGAGTAAGGGGGCTTGTTTATGAGGGGGATTGAATAGCCTCTGGATATTATTTGAAGCACCCGGCAAACTGTCGTGATGGACTCCCATTGAGCCAGGTGCCTCGAAAAACACCCCCCGACTGCCTCCAGAGAGGAGCAGTCAGGCAACCCTTCAGGGCTGCTGAGCGGGTAGGTCAGAAAAAGGTTCCCGTGACCCGAAGTTCTTTGGTCCCCCTCTGCCTCTGGGCCGGCGTCCACCTTGTCCCCCTCAGCATCTGGAGGAGAAGGGGTCCTGAGCGTACCGGGCCTGCTGAGATTTCCAGAACCACATCTTCTTCTGCCCTCGCTGGTTCCTGGAGAAGGACCTTTGAGGAGTAGAGAAGCGGATTCCAACGGCTGACAGCATTTTCCCATCTTTCTCGCTCTGGACCAGAGTCTCACGGACGGTCTTCCCGAACAGGGTTGACCCGTCAAAGGGTGCATTCGCGAAGCACGCCTTGAAGGGTTTCGAGAAATCACAAAGCCAAAGCCAGGCATGATGCCTTAAGGCGATACCGGACCCGCTAGCTCTAGCGGCTCCTTCCGTGGCATGGGAGAGCAGCTGCATAGCCGTATTAGACACTGATTTGAGAGTGGCCATATGAGCTGAGAAAGTCCGTTTATCCTCGGCTGACATGGACTCTGGGGGAGACTCAGCGTACTCTTTAACCAGGTCCCGCTGCAGTCTGATTACATGGGCCAAGTAATTCAGCGCCCTAATAGAGAAGGTAGATGAAGCAATCATCCGCTTTCCAATATGGTCCATTGCCCGAGACTCCTTGTCAGGGGGGACGGACTGAAGAACTGTCCTGAGCTAGTTCCTTTTTGGTGACCGCTGCCACCACCATGGTATCTACAGGGGAACCCTTGCTCCATGAAGCTTTGTCTGCAGGGGGGCTCAGAATCTTGTCGGGTCTTCTGGGGATCGGCTCTACAGTGTCCGGTTCTTTCCACGCCTGGTGGTAATCAGGTCGAGCAGGGGGTCGGCCGGGGGGGGCGACACCCAAGAGGTAGATGGGCCTGTATCGAACGCCTCCAGGAATACCGACTCGTCCCAGGAAGGTTTTTGGGCGGACCATTCCCCCCCTTTGGCAGAGCATTTCCATAATGTCTCCGAAGGAGACGTCATCGGGGGGTGACCTGGGAGAACCTTCCCCTTCCTCCAAATCGGTATCCTCGGTGAGGGACTCAGGGAAGTCCAAGTGCCTCCTTTTGCACAGGCGTTTGTGAGGAATCTTCTCGGGGGGACTGTCCGAGTGGGGCTCACCAACGGATTCATGTTCCTCCAGGTGAACTGGCTGGGGCATCAACGACACAGGCTGTCCCTGGGACTGGACGATGGAGGACAAACCGAGCTGCGAGGGAGTGAGGGCAGACCCTGAGGAAAGAGTGAGGGGTCTTGATCCTCTAGAGAGAACCCTCTCCACAATGTCGAATGCCGATGGGGAACCGGCCTCTCTAAGACAGGTGGCCGGCACCCTCAGATCCAACGAAGGGATCTGTGTCGGAGCCGAAGCGCTCGGACCCGAGTGGATGGTGTGCTCCGACCGCAAAGGAGCTGAAGACACTCTCGCCCCCTTGGATCCGATGCCCGGCTCTCGACCCCGAGAGCTCGGATCCGAAAAGGGATCTGATAAGCTCGAGGGCATTGCCGGCGTCGAGGTAGCAATAACCACTGGCGCCGGCTCCCTGACTCCGAGGCTCCTCGGATCCGAAGACTCCGAAATCCAGTAGTGGATTGGAGAAGGAGCTATCTGGGCAAACAGTGGAGCTGAATTTCCCCCCGGAGTGGGGGGAAGTAGCAACACTCCCATCTGCAGTGGAGTTTGCAAGAATCGACGCATCATCCGGTCCATATCTGCCTCTGAGAGGCTAAGAGTAGATCTGGAAGAGGCCGCCGAAGCTGGCCAGGAGGGCCAACGTGACGACCTCGAAGATGGTCATGCCTCCTCCTCCGGAGAGAAGCGTGGGGAACGGAGCCGTGGGGAGGAAGGCTTGGTAATCTTCAATGGAGAAGAGAGAACCTTAGCGGGAAGGGCCGAGGGGTCCAATTCGGCCCACCGTTTGTGGCTTCTCTCTCTCTCTCTCTCTTTCTTTCTCTTTCTCTCTTTCCCTTCTCTGTTTTCTGTCCATTTTTCCTCTCGTTCTCCCTGAGACGAGGTGGGAGGGTGAGTCCCAGACAGGGGAGGAGGGCCAGATGGTTGAGCAACTGCAGCCGCGGCTGTCGCTACAGAGGGGGAAGAGGAAGAAGAAGCTGACTCCGCGGGTAGAAGACCCGCTAGAATCAGCTTGTTCTTCCTATCGTGCAAGGCCCGAGAGTTACAGGCTGCACAGATCTGGCAGCCTGAGGAAAGGTGGGGAACTCCCAAACAAAGAATACACTGAATGTGACCATCCGCTGGCAACAGCTTATGGCCACGCTCAGTGCACTTAGAAAAGGTAGTTTTCTGGCTTTCAGCCATACCCTCACACACACGCACACCTAAAGGGAAAAGAAGGGCCTACTATGGGATAGAGATTACCAAGGATAAGAGGGGGATAGATTAGTTAAGAAGAAAACTAATATCTAAATATATAGAAATATACTACACACACACAGCTAACAATTAGACTACCCAAATATTTTTAGGAAAATATAACAATTAGCTACACTCGCCTGAAGCTCGAAGAATCCCGTGCTTGGCAAAGCCGCGGCAAACGAGATCTGAGGATTGGAAGGAGGTTGCAGGGTAGTATGGGTAAGGGGGAGGAGCTTGGAGCTCGGATCTTTAGCTTGGTATACTGCCGGCTCGGATCCAAGTCGGATCCGAAACCCCACAGGTTGCTGATCAAATAAAATTAACTACTTCAGATCGAAGGATTAGTATGAAGGGGCACCTTGTCCCTATCAAAAAGGCAAAAAAGGAAGGATGGCCATAAGGGCCTAAAGCTCAGAAACCGTCCGAGGAGAAGTAGCAGCAAGTAATAAGATAGTCTTCTAGGTACAATGTTTTAGAGAAGTTGAACCTGCAGGCTCAAAAGGAGCCTGGGTCAATTTTTCAAAAGCAAAATTAAGGTCCCATGGAGGAGGAATAGGCTTACTTGGGTACCTAAGATGCAAGACACCTTTAAGAAACTGTTTGACCTCAAAAGCACAAAGCCAAAGGAGGATTCAAGGGCAGACAGGCAGAAACAGCTAACAAATGTGACTTTACAAAAAAATAGGCCAAGGCAGACTGCAGCAACTCACACAAATAGGAGAGAACCAAAGGGACCCCAACTGAAAAAGGGTCCTGGTTATGAGAATGGGTAAAGAGAGGAAAATCTCTCCTATATGGATACACAAGACTTTCTTGTTGCAGGTTTTCTTGCTTCCTGTAAAACCCTTAGCATGTCCTCAGAAAAGGGGTGCCTAAAAGGGATCAAAACCCTATCACCCACAGTGTCAGTTGAAGAGTGGACAAGTGAGGATGGATGAGTAACCCCTTGTCCTTTGTCAGTAGGTCCAACCGGTGAGGTAACTTATCCTGATTGCCCCTGGCCAGATGCATTAAGAGGTGGAACCAGGGCTGTCTTGGACAAAAGGGAGTCATTAGAAAGATTTTTGGGTAGTCCAGCTAAATTTCCCACAGGACTCTTGGAAACAGGGGAAGGGGAGGCATGGCATAGAGAAACACCCCCTTCCAAGGAAAAGAAAGGACAGCCGTCTTCCACGCCAGATGGCATGGCACTCTGGAACAGAAAACAGGGTGCTGCCTGTTCAGAGGCAAGGCAAAAAGATCTACCTGAGGAATACCCCACAGATCAGCTATGTCCAGAAACATGTCTCTGTGAAGCATCCATTTGTAAGCCTGTGTTTTAGACCTGCTCAAAGCTTTTGCCACTAGATTGTGCTCTGAAGAATATACATAACATGAAGAGTTAACTAATAAGTGATAGCCAGATCCCAGGCCTGAAGAGACAGCCTGAAGAGTAGGTAACACTTTGTGACCCCTGCTTATTGACATACCACATCACTGTAGTTTTGTTCGTGAAAACATTAAGAGGCCCTAGAGACAAAATGTTGTGAAAAGCCTGAAGGGCCAAAATCAATGCTCTCATCTCATTGATGATGGTATGGTCTGACTTCTGAAGGGACACCCAAAGACCGTGAACTTCCAGGTGACCACAGGAAGTCCCTGACCCCATGTCTGATGCACCGGTGAACAGTTCTTGAGAAGGATGCAGAGGCTGAAAAGGTAGACCTGGGTAGAGGCAAGTTGCTGAATCCACCACTCAAATTCCTGCTTCAGACAAGGAAGGAGAGGCATTCTGAAATCTAGAGAGTGGCAATGCTGACGCCAAACTGACTCACAGGAGCTAGGCATTTTGTGAACACCCTTGATGCAATTGATAGGCCAAAGGGCAAAGCAGAGAAATGAAAATGAGAGGAAGAAACACAGAAACGTAAAAATTCCTGAAAAGGGGGTGACTAGGAATATGAAGGCAAGCATCCTTCAAATTCAAGGATACCAAAAAAGCCTGGGGTATTAGAAGAGGAAACAGGGTTTGAAGAGTAAGCATCTGAAAAGAAAGAACCTTGAGAAAAGTGTTGAGCAAGGAGATCCAGAATACGTCTCCAACTGCCCTCCTTTTGAGGAACTAGGAACACCCTGGAGTAAAATCCCTTTCCTACTTGGGTAGAAGGAACAGATGAATAGTTCCCTGGACCTCCACAGACCCAAGGACCTCTAAGAAATAAGGAAGTTGTTTCAGAGGAGGTTGTGGAATCTTGAAAAAGGAGGGTGCGACTTCCACACAATGAAGTAACAGTGACGGATTATAGATAGAACCCAAAAATCTGAGATGATGACACACTAGTTTGGAAGAAAGGAGGATAGCCAAAGAGACAAGGGACGCTGGCTGAGGGGTGGGGCAAGAAGTCAAAGAGAAGCAGATTTGTCAGATAATGCAGTCTTCTGGGCCACAGAAGCCTGAGAAGACTTAGCGGGAGGAGCTTGCCTACCACTCTTCTACCTTTAGTGGCATGATGAGGCTGCCTGTGAACAAAAGCATGTCTAGTAGGATTATTCCTCTGGAACTCAGAGAGAAGAGAGACAAAATATGTTTAAGGTCCGGCAAAGCCTTACTTTTTTCTTGAAGGGACTTAAACATATCAGCAGCAGCAGTCCCAAAGAGATTTTTATTATCCAAAGGAGCATCCAATAACTTGGCCTTCATGTCTTCAGGTAATTGACTGCAGGCAAAGCCAAGAATAACACCTCAAAGGCAGCAGCTCATGAAGAGGCATCAGCAGCATCATAACTACACTTTATAGAGTGACGAGAAGTAGAACCCAAAAGAGAAAGAGCAGAAGATTCTGCTTCAGAATCAAGGAGTTCGGAAAGAACCTGACAAGTCTGGGCAATCAAGGCCCAGACCATATCTGGTCATGTGGGTCTGGTAAAGGATGGCCCAAAAGGCCAAAGCAGAAGCAGTATAAAGCCTTCTTACCAGTTCTCTCCATTGCCCTACTATCCTTATCTGAAGGCCGATTCTTGGAAGATGGCAAAAGTTTAGAAGTCTTGTCAGAGGAGACTGACACCACAGTAAGGTCAGCAGAAGGACAGTAAAACAAGAACTAGCAATCCTCAGGAACATTACAAAACCTGTCAGATTTCTTTGGAGCAGGAAGCTGAGAATCAGGAGACTTAGAAGAAGCTATAAAGGTGTCTAGCAAAACAGCCAACACAGTAGGTACTGCAGAAGACTTAGGAGTGTCCACCTAAAGCAGCTCATAATACCTTTTCTGGATATCAAACACTTGAGAAAAATCCCATTTAAAGCATTCCAGCATTCTACCTATAGTGTCTCCAAAAGACAATTCCACAAAAGGAAACTCAGGACTAACAGACTCTTCTTCATCAGAACCATAAGCCAAAGGTGAAGAAATCTAGGAAAAGTAACACAAGGACCCATCATCAGACTCCAAATCCTCATCCGATGAATCAAGTTCCCTAGTCCGTTTGGAAGGAGTTGATGTCCAAGGGGGAGCAGGTAGAAAACCCCCTTGGGGAGGCTTCAGGGCCATTAAGGCATTAAACAAACCCTGAGTAAACTCCTTCCTTTCCTTTTGCCGATCCTTAGGGCCTACAGAAGTATGCTTAGTTTTCTGTTTTTTCTTGGAGGGGACATCAGCCCTTGACAAGATTCAGTAAGAGTACCCAGAACCTCTTCCCTGACCAGAATCTGCAGAATCCCTCAACGGCCCTCTGAGATGATCAAAACTGCGGTTCCCCCTCAACACCTGGAGCAGATGCCTGCAAAGCCTCAGAGGACATGGGAGAGGAAGGATCCATTCTGACCTCTATAGGAGTTGAGGCAGAGGAATCCGATGTTGATGGCCTACAGGGCTACCCACTTCTAGAGAAAAGTCCAGTGGAGGGTGGACAGCCAAAGAATCCGTCCAAGATTTCTTGGCCTTCTTCTTACTTAATAGTACCTCAGGGTTAGAAGATTCCACAATGCTACCCTGGGCTAACTGTTTAAGCCTCTGGTTCTCAAGATAGATGGACAGGGAAGACAACCAACTTCAAAAATCTTAGGCACAAATGCTTTACAAATGTTACAGGACATATGGTCAAGGGAAGCACCCAGGCAAAAAAGACACTGTGATGATCCTTATGAGGAATCTGCCTCCTACACTAACATTTTCCCTTCTTGGATTACATGAACTCTAGGTAACCAAAAGAGAACAATACCAAAAGAAAAAAAAATTATCTGACGGCTAGGTATTCAGCACAGCAAAAGGGTATTCAGACCAACAAGTGATAATAGCATTTGGACTGGTGGCAAAGAAGTTCTGGCTAACTGCATCCGTATGTCACCTTTATGTCTTACTTCCTTAACCCAGTGCATATGTGTGATGTCTGGTGTATACAAGATCTAAAGGCTTTGGTATACTGACCAGACGTTGGGCTATCCTTGGCAGGAGATAGCTATGGCAAAAAATACTGCAAAAGTGATATATAAGGACATCCAAGGACATCCAAAGATATCCCTGTACAACTCTTTGTAAAGGGCCTAGGACTCATTGTTGATAAGGTCATCTGTTTTGATACAAACCTACAAACTGTTAAATGGAAAACATACTCATCTATAAAGAACAAACTACACAGTTAGTGTAGTAGGGCTACTGGGGCATTGTTGCATATCTACAAAATGGGAGCATGACCTAATGTCAAATATGGCAGTATGCAGTTTTAATATGGCTTATATTTGTAGAATGGAAAGAATTCAAAGGTTCTATACAAAGTAAATTATCAAGACACCTTTGTTATAAAACCAGACTCCAGAAATTATATCTGTTTATAGTAAGTTACAGGCTGGCAAGAGGCAACATTATCTTGATTTATAAGTGTAAGGAAAATAGAAGTTATGTTCTTACCATAACGTTCCATGTTAGTTGTCTTCTTCTCGCCTTCTTCTTGCTGGATGGGTTCGGAGCCGACCTCGGCTCCGACTTGGCCACTCTAAAAGCTCGAGAGTTGGTTCCACCGGCTCGAGGCTCCCCTTATATCCCACAATGCTAGGCGAGAGTTACCTCAGATCTCGTTTGTAAGCTAACCCCAGCTTATAATAGTAACAGTATAACTGTAAACAGAGTCCACCTCTAACAACAGGAAGAAAGAAGGGTGACCTACATCCTGAACCATGAAATATGCACAACAGCATATGTCTAAGAAAGAGGTGGTAGAAAGAGAGGTCACAATCACAACTCCTCTAGGTCTGTCCAGGCCAGGGGGAAGGAGGGTGGGACGCAAGAAGAAGGCGAGAAGAAGACAACTAACATGGAACGTTATGGTAAGAACATAACTTCTATATGTTAAGTTGTCTATCTCGCCTTCATTCTTGCTGGATGGGACCGCGTCCCTAGCACCTTGTCCCGGGTGGCCTAACGGAACAGACTCCTGAGAACAGTGGAACCAAAGTTAGCTCTATGCCTAGAAGCTAAATCCAACTTATAATGAGAAATGAAAGTGTGAGGAGTAGCCCAAGTAGCCGCTGCACAAATGGTGTCAATAGGCAGTCTGTCTTGGAAGGCTAAAGAAGTAGCCAAAGCTCTGGTGGAATGGGCCTTAGGTTTATTAGGCAGCTTTTGGTGTCTAATTTCATATACAAGGGAAATCAAAGATGTTAGCCATCTGGATAATGATACCTTTGAAACTGAAAGTCCCTTTCTGCTTTCCGCATAGGAGACAAACAGCTGATCAGATTTTCTGAATTGTTTTGTTCTATCCAAGTAGTACCTCAATTGACGGTGAATGTCCAGGCAGTGTAATTTTTGTTCAGACCTATTGGAGTATTCTGGAAAAAAGACAGGTAGATCAATGCTTTGATTGAGATTTGACGTCGAGACCACCTTAGGGAAAAAGGACGGGTTAGTTCGTAAGGATACTCTGTCCTTATGAAACAAAAGATAAGGAGGACGACAGCTGAGTGCTTGAAGCTCTGAAACTCTTCTAGCTGATGTAATAGCTACCAGAAAAAGAGTCTTCCATGATAATAATTTTAAAGAACAGGAGACTGCAGGTTCGAAAGGGGGAAAAATCAAAGAAGCAAGAACTAAATTTAGGTCCCAAGGAGAAGGAGGATTTCTTATAGGAGGTCTGAGAAGAAAAACTCCTTTCAAAAAGGCTTTGCAAAGCTTGTGGGACATTAAGGCAGATTCAGAAATACCCACATGAAAGTTAGAAATAGCTGCCAATTGAACTTTAAGTGTAGAGGAGATGAACCTGCATGGAAGAGTTCAGCTAGAAAATCAAGGACTAATTGGATGGAAGCAGTGAAAGGATCTATGTCCTTTCCTTGAGCCCAATATGTGAAGCGCTTCCACTTACTCAAATAAATCTTCCGAGTGGAAGATTTATGGGAAGCTATCAAAATATCTCTAACAGAGTGAGATAATTGAGGAAGCCTGGCTAAGGTTGGAACTGGAGGAACCAAGCAGTGAGGTTCAGAGAGGGGAGGGAGCGATGAAACTGACCCGACTGATGGATCAAAAGATCTGGAACTAGGTCCAGATTCCACGGTCGCTCAAAAGAAAACGATGTAGAAAGGGGAACCACACTTGTCGAGGCCAGTAAGGAGCAATGAGGATCAATGAGGCCTTCTGAGCGATAGCTTTCTGTATCACTTGAGAGATTAGTGGGAAGGAGGAAATGCATACAGAAGTCCCGGGCCAAACTTGGACTAGAGCCGCCTCTGCTGGGTTGGCCTGGTAAAGGAATAGAGTGAAATATTCTCTGCACTTGCTGTTTTGGGGAGTAGCAAAAAGATCGCAGCAAGGCTGACCCCACTTGAGAAAAATTTCTCTCACTACAGAGTCTTTCAGAGACCACTCGTGAGGCATGAGGATAGCTCTGCTCAACTTGTCCGCAATTTGATTGGACTTTCCGGGGATGTGCGTTGCTATCAGAAAACGCTGAGAAGAAATCGCCCATTGCCACAGTCTGAGTGCTTCTCGACACAGGGGGTATGACCTGGTTCCGCCTTGTTTGTTGATGTACCACACTACAGACATATTGTCTGTTTGGATTGCAATCGTTCCCAAGGGAAGAGAGTCTTGAAGGGCTTGCAACGCTAAAAGCACTGCTCTCATCTCCAGAACATTTATGTGCAAGTGGCATTCGTTTGGTTGCCATGTGCCCTGGACCGTCCTGCCCTGATAATGCCCCCCCCACCCGATCAGGGAGGCATCCGTTGTCAGAGTAGCAACCGGAGGGGGTGGAACAAAGGGTCTTCCCAACAAGAGCTGAGGGGAAGACATCCACCACATGAGATGATTTTTGCACGCGTGATCATAATGGTGTGAGACATTGGAAGTTGCTGGTATGACCATTGCGTGAAGAGCATCCATTGAAGGATCCGCATGTGGAATCTGGCTAATGGAAGCAGAGGTATGGCCGCTGCCATAATTCCCAACACTTTCAGAACTAACCTGGCTTTGATTCTGTTGTTGTTGAAAAGGAGTGATACCAGTTTGTGAATGTCTGTTATCCTCTGATGTGTTAGTCTCGCAGACATGTTTACTGTATCTAGATTTGCGCCTATGTAGGTAATAGTACGACAAGGCGACAAAACAGACTTTTCGCAATTTATTGAAATACCCAGCTTTTGACAAACGCGAAAAGTGTAATCTCTGGCCATCAGAAGGAGATGCTTGGTGGGAGCTGTGAGGAGCCAGTCGTCCAAATATGGAAACACCTGGAATCCTTGTCGTCTCAGGTGAGAAGCTACCACTGCCATGCATTTGGTAAACACCGGGGCAGTGGTGAGACCAAAGGGCAGGGCCCTGAACTGAAAATGACTGGTTCCCAGCCTGAAGCGGAGGAATCTTCTGGAGCGCCTGTTCATTTTATGTGATAGTACGCATCCCGAAGGTCTATAGAGCACATCCAGTTTCCTTTGCCCAAAAGGGGAAGGATGGATTGCAGCGTGACCATCCGAAATCTTGTTTTCTTGACTGATCTGTTCAAGACACTGAGATCCAAAATTGGTCTCCAGTCCCCTGTTTTCTTTGGAACTAAAAAGAACCTTGAGTAGATTCCGGATCCTTGCTGGTCTGCTGGAACTGGCTGAATTGCTTTTTGCAAGCAGTTTTGAAATCTCCAAAACCGCTTAGATCCCTTTGAGCGGTGGAACATCTGGAAGGGATTTTTGACTGATTTGGAATGCTAAGAAAGGGGATAGAATAGCCTTCGAAATGATGGACTGTACCCATTTGTCTTGAGTCAGGGATAGCCAGGCTTCTGGGTACAGTGACAATCTTCCCCGGCTGCCTCCGAAGATGGGCAGTCGGGCAACACCTCAGGGGTGCTGAAAGGGCTTGTCAGGAAGGCTTCCCGATTGCCCTGGTTCTGGACCCCCTGCCCCTAGGGCGGCGTCTACCATTGTTATTCCCGCCTCTGCCTCTGGCGGGGAAACGACTCTGTGCGTCAGGCGAAGTCCCTTGAGATTGTTTACGGAACCACATCTTTCCACCTTTCTGGCCTTTGGGGTAAGGCCTAGAAGGAGTAGAAAAACGGACTCCGACGGCAGAAAGGGTCTTGTCATCAGATTCGCACCTAGTCAAGGTCTCTTTCACTTGAGGACCAAAGAGGGATGATCCATCAAACGGGAAGTTCGTGAAAGACGTCTTGAAGGGGTCCGCAAAATTGCATAGCCGCATCCAGGCATGCCTACGTAAGGCCACACCTGTCCCTGCGGCTCTGCTCGCTCCATCAGCCGCGTAAGAAAGAAGGCGCATGGAGGAGTTGGTTATGGAGTTAAGGGTAGCCAGCTGCGTGTTCATCTTATCTTGGAAACTCGCAGCTGTAGGGTCCTTTAACATTTCACTCACTTCCTTGATCAAGTCCCTTTGAAGACGAGTAAAATGGCACAGGTAGTTCAGCGAACGCATGGTAAATGTCGCTGACGAGAACATCCGCTTCCATACCTGTCCATGGACCTAGATTCCTTGTTAGGTGGATGGACAGGTACTGAAGGATCAGCTAGCTCCTTCTTAGTGGCAGCAGCTACCACCATAGCATCCACAGAAACTCCTTTTGTTAAGAACTGTTTGTCTGCTGGTGCTGTTATGAACTTGGAGGGTCTCCTGGGAGTGGGGTCCACTGAATCAGGAGCCGCCCATGCCTTCTTAGCAACCACCTGCATGAGGGGGTCAAGGGGGACACCCAGGAGGTGGAAGGACGAGAGCCAAACGCCTCAAGATACACAGATTCGTCCTCCGAAGGGTTGAGGGCTGGCCAATTTCCCCTCTGTTTCAGGATCTCCAGAATGTCTGCAAATGAGACATCTTCAGAAGGGGAACGGGGGGAACCCTCAGAATCATCCAAATCTGTGTCTGACGTGATGGACTCAGGTGAGTCAATGTGTTTCCTCTTACACTTCCTCTTCCGAGGGGGCTCTTCTGCCAAATCAGGAGAGGCCTCGGAAGAGGATGAAATCCCCATAGGGGGTTCCTGAGGAGCCGGCTCTCTGCGGTCCGGGATGAGGGAGTGAGTCGACTTAGCCTGAAGCACCATAGAGGGAGGGGCGGACGGAGCCGACTGTGGAGTAGAGCCAGGCTCTAACACACTCCGCATGACCTCGAATGCACCCCTGTCAGGCAGAGCCAGAGGTCCCCGCTCCGAGAAGCTAAGAACCCCCCTCGGCACCGACAGTGATGGCTCTGAGGCCGATGTCGGAGCCGAACTCACCAGCGTCGAAGCACCGAGAGGGAGAGGGGGGTCGGACAAGGGTCCGATGCCACTCACCCCTCGAGCCGACGAGGGAAGTCCGGCGCCGAGATTCTTCCAAGGAAGAAAACGGAGCCGAAGACAATTGTATCGGCTCCGACGCTATCACAGTCTCGGTTCCGACGCGACCCGGCTCCGAGCTCAAAAGAGTCGAAGGAGGAATATGTTGATGGACCGGGGCAGGCATCGACTGATGAGTCGGGCTCTGAAGCATCTGGGCCAGTGCCTCGGACTTAAGAAGTCGACTCACTACCCTCTGAAGGTCATTATCCGACAGCCTTGATGACCTAGAGAAGTGAGATCTTTGGCTCCGTTCAGACAGCAGGGGAGATCCTGGAGCCGAATGAACGGAGCCAAGAGATGGTGACCTGGACCTCTTCCTAGTTGTCGGCTCCGAAGGTCTGGTCGGGGCCGCCACGGAACTTACTACCTCGGCTCCGCCGAGCCGAGGAGCCACAGAAACTGTGGACTGAGACTTATCGGCTCCAGCCGGAGCCGATGAAGGCAGAGGTTGAGAAACCTTAGGTCTCGGCTCAGTTGTCGGAGCCGAAGACCTAGATGCCTTAGAGGGCTTCCCTGTTGAAACAGATAGGGAATCCTCTGGCTTGAGTAAGCCTCTTAGTATTAATTTATTTTTTCTTTCCTGCAGGACCCTGGGGCTGAAGCCATGGCACACAGCACAGGAGTCCTGCAGGTGCAAAGGCCCCAGACAGTAGACACAAGAAGTGTGAGCGTCTGTCAGAGACATTTTCTGACAGCACGCATCACACTTCTTGAATCCGGAGACCTTTGCTTCTTTGGACATTTTTAAACAGGTGTAAACAAACACACACAAACACACTAGTTACACCCTGTCAAGTTAAATTATAATAAAACCACTAACTAGGATTTTAAAATAAAATAATACACACACACTCCACTAGGAAGAGAAAAGGCCTGTAGGCCCAAGGGAAGAACCTAAGGTTCTTGAGGGAAAAAACGGAAATTTTTGAAGGGGATAAAAATATATCTAAACTAAGGGAAATAAGTGAATATATTAAAAATAAAGGGGTTTTGAAAGACTAAATTACACAAGAAAAAGTCACTTACCAAGAACCGGTAGAAAACCAACCTCGAAGCTGTAGCGGCAAACGAGATCTGAGGTAACTCTCGCCTAGCATTGTGGGATATAAGGGGAGCCTCGAGCCGGTGGAACCAACTCTCGAGCTTTTAGAGTGGCCGAGTCGGAGCCGAGGTCGGCTCCGAACCCATCCAGCAAGAATGAAGGCGAGATAGACAACTTAACATATAACGTTTTTGCAGCAACAATGGGCATTTAAATAACCACCAGCAGAGCACAAAGAATCATGGTGTATATGCTGAAGTGCCATGAAATTACAGAAGAGCAGCTTGCACATATAAGATTGGGGCTGTTACGGAATGTTTTTGTACATAAGAGTCAGAAATGCAGAGAGTATGTAAGAATTCAAAATGGCACAAGATGAGACCCTACATTATAAGGTGGCAACCTCTTAGAAGACCTTGAACATTTTCAGACAGATCCAATGAGTGGGACATTGGGTACCAATCAGGAAAACAAGCCAAACTGACATTCATTTCTTTGAGCTCTCATTCCTTCAATGAATTCACTTTCCCCTCTTTCTACAACTGCTTGAATCATTCACCAAATAAACTACCATACTGCTCTGGTAAGGAAGTTTGTAAGTTGCTCTCAGCATATAGGAAATATTACTGAAAGAAGATGTATTCACTGACATGGTATACCATCATCATCTTCTTTCGGCTGTTCCCGTTAAGGGTCGCCACAGCGGAACATCTGTTTCCATTTCTTCCTGTCCTCTGCATCTTGCTCTGTCATACCAACCACCTGCATGTCCTCTCTCACCACATTCATACACCTTATCTTAGGCCTTCCTCTTTTCCTGTTACCTGGTAGCTTCATCCTTAGCATCTTTTTCCCAATATACTCAGCATCCCTCCTCAGCACATGTCCATACGAATGTAATCTTGCCTCTCTGACTTTGTCTCCAAACCTTCCAACCTGGGCTGACCCTCTAACATACTTATTCCTAATCCTGTCCACCCTTGTCACATCCAGTGCAAATCTTAACATCTTTAACTCTGCCACATCCAGCTCTAACTCCTGCCTTTTTGTCAGTGCCACTGTCTCCAACCCATATAACATAGCTGGTCTCACTACCCTCTTGTAGACCTTCCCTTTCACTCTTACTGGTACTCGTCTGTCACAAATCACTCCTGACACTCTTCTCCACCCACTCCATCCTGCCTGTACTCTCTTCTTCACCTCTCTTCCACACTCATCATTACTCTGAACTACCGATCCCAAGTATTTAAACTCATTCACCTTCGCCACCTCTACTCCTTGCATCCTCACCATTTCTCTATCCTCCCTCTCATTCACACACATATATTCTGTCTTAGTCCTGCTGACCTTCATTCCTCTTCTCTCTAGAGCATATCTCCATCTCTCCAGGGTCTCCTCCACCTGTTCCCTACACTCACTAAAGATCACAATGTCATCTGCAAACATCATAGTCCACGGGGACTCCTGTCTGATCTCGTCTGTCAACCTGTCCATCACCATTGCAAATAAGAAAGGGCTTAGAGCTAATCCTTGATGTAATCCCACCTCCACCTTAAACGCATTCATCACTCCCACCGCAGACCTCACTGCTGTCACACTACCCTCATACATATCCTGTACCACTCTTGCATACTACTCTGACACTCCAGACTTCCTCATACAATACCACAACTCCTCTCAATACACCCTGTCATATGCTTTCTCTAAGTCTACAAAAACACAATGCAACTCCTTCTGACCTTCTCTGTACTTCTCCATCAACACTCTCAGAGCAAACATTGCATCTGTAGTGCTCTTTCCCGGCATGAAACCATACTGCTTATCACTAATCATCACGTCCCTTCTTAACCTGGCATCCGCTACACATTCCCATAACTTCATACTGTAACTGATCAATTTAATCCCTCTGTAGTTACTACAGCTCTGCATATCAGCCTTATTCTTAAAAATCGGTACCAAAACACTTTTTCTCCATTCCTCAGGCATCCTCTCACTTTCCAAAATTTCATTAAACAATCTGGTTAAAAACTCCACTGCCATTTCACCTAAACACCTCCATGCTTCCACAGGTATGTCATCTGGACCAACAGCCTTTCCATTCTTCATCCTCTTCATAGCTATCCTTACTTCCTCCTTGCTAATCCATTGCACTTCATGATTCACTATCCCCACATCATCCAACCTTCTCTCCCTCACATTCTCTTCATTCAACAACCCCCTCAAAGTACTCTTTCCATCTGATCAACACACACTCCTCGCTTGTAAGTATGTTTCCCTCATTATCGTTTATCACCTTTACCTGCTGCACATCTTTCCAAGCTCGGTCCCTCTGTCTAGCCAATCGGTACAGGTCCTTTTCTCCCTCCTTAGTGTCCAATCTTTCATACAAATCTTCATATGCCTTATCCTTAGCCTTCACCACCTCTCTCTTTGCCATGCACCTCATCTCCTCATACTAGTGTCTACTTTCTTCATCTCTCTGACAATCCCACTTCTTCTTTGCCAACCTCTTTCTCTGTATGCTCTCCTGTACTTCCTCATTCCACCACCAGGTCTCTTGTCGTCCTTCCTCTGTCCAGATGTCATACCAAGCACCTTTCTAGCTGTCTCCCTTACTAGCTCTGCTGTAGTTACCCAGCTATTCGGTAACTCTTCACTGCCACCCAGTGCCTGTCTTAACTCTTCCCTGAACTCCACCTCACAATTACCCTTTTTCAAATTCCACCATTTGATCCTTGGTGCTTCCCTCACACTCATCCTCCTCTTCTTGATCACCAACATCATCTTACAAACCACCATCCTATGCTGCCTAACTACACTTTCCCCGGTCACCATTTTACAGTCTCCAATCTCCTTCAAACTGGCCCTCCTACATAATATATAATCCACCTGTGTGCATCTTCCTCCACTCTTGTATGTCACCCTATGCTCCTCCCTCTTGTTAAAATATGTATTCACCACAGCCATGTCCACCCTTTTCGCAAAATCTACTATCATCTGACCTTCTGCATTCCTTTGTTTAACACCATACCTACCCATCACTTCCTCATCCCCTCTGTTCCCTTCATTAACATGCCCATTGAAATCTGCTCCAATCACCACTCTCTCACCCTTGGGTACAGTCATCAACACTTCATCCAACTCACTCCAAAATGTTTCTTTCTTGTCCGTCGCTTGTGGAGCATATGCACTAACAACATTCATCATTACACCATCAATTTCCAGCTTCATAAACATCACTCTATCTGACACTCTTTTCGCCTCCAAAACACTCTTAGCATACTGTTCCTTCAGGATAACTCCTACGCCATTTCTCCACATGGTATACAGTATGCATAAATACATAACTTAACTGTATTCAAAAAATAATGAAACAAGCATCAGTGTGAGCACAAACCAAACAATTATCTATTGAAAAACTTACAAAAGGTTCCTTATACCTTAGCTGTTACCCCCCCCCCCCGATGTCAAGCAAATAAAATGAAAATGGAAAGGTGTAAGAAGCACGATTGAAGATTTCAAACATAATCAAGAAGCAATTAGGCAACAGGAAACTTCCACTTTAAATCACTTTTTTAATGGAAAAGCACTCCCAGACTCTGCCACAGCTTGTGGTGAGGGAAAGGTTAGTTTGTTTTTGCTGTCTTGTATTTTGCATTGCTTCATTGCCTTCTACTGTTTTGTATACTGTGATTTATTTTCTTTACACTGTGTTTTACTTGTATTCTGCTCTTAATTGCATATTTAAACTAGGAAAGAGACCACATATGTCTCTTTTGTGAGTCACACAGAAATTAGAACAGGTCAATTAAGGTTAATTACCTGTGAACTGAGGGGGCAGCAAGGAGCTAAACCCTCTATTTAAGGAGTAAAATAAAACATTTCAAGGCTTTACCGGAAAAGCTCTCCCAGACTCTGTCGTAACTTGCTGTGAGTAAACGTTAGTTTCTTCTTTGCTTTCTTGTATTTTGTAATGCTTCACTACCTTCTTCTGTTATGTATATTGTGTTTTTTTTTCTTTACACTATGTTTTACTTGTATTTTGCTTTTAATTGAATATTAAAGTGGAAAACAACACAGCTTTTTCTCTTGTGAGTTGCACAGAAAATAGAACAGGTCAATTAGGGTTAATTGCCTGTGAACTGAGGTTGGTATTAGTAGCTAGACTTTCCATTTAAGGGGTGAAGTAAAACATTTCAAGGCTTTACAGGAAAAGCTCTCCCACACACTGCCACAACTTGCTGTTAGAGAAAGGTTAGTTTGTTTTTGCTTTCTTGTATTTTGTATTTCTGCAATACTTTTTTCTGTTCTGTATATTGTGATTTATTTTCTATACACTGTGTTTTACTTCTATTGTGCTTTTAACTGCATATTTAAGCTGTGAATGAAACCGCAGCTGCGTCTCTTCTGAGTCACACAGGAATTAAGTTTTTCTGCACCCTCCCACCCAGGTGCTGCTATGGTGTTTTTAAACTCAACTGTCTTTCTAGTTGCCTGCCACTTATTTTAATTTGACCACATTTCTCCTTCACACTCCTCATTCATTGGCTATTTTCAGTAAGCAAAAAATTATCACTTTGTCAAGTCACTCCCCTTCAGCTGTATAAATTTATTGGCCATCCCACTGTACTCCATACAGCCAGAATACAGAATGCCCACACCATTCCAGTCTACATTGCTCTTTTAAAATTAGTGGCTCTCCACTTTGACTGCTAAAGCTTAAGTTACCCTCTCTCTTTTATCTAAACAGCTTAGTACACACTGCAGCTTTCAGGATATTAAACCGTACTTTCCATCTAACCTATAAAAGCTGCAGCATCTACTCCAAGAGCATCACTTAATGGTGAGCCCACATTCTGCCTCACAGTAGTCATCTTGGGATTAGTACTTCTGTTTTGCTCCTGGTGAGAGAAGGAGCATAGGAGCATTACTTCCTGGAAACTGCTAATCACTGGAACAGTTAATAATTGCTTCATAGGTGCCAACTTAAAATTTATGCTTATATTTTACTCCTGATGAAAGAAAGAGCAGAAAGCATTGATTCCTGATGGTTTCTGACTGGACAGTAACTGTCCATGTTTGACCTTCTTGATTGGTCTGGTTGCTAATCAAGGAATCTACCAAGAAAAGGCTACATAAGCCTACAGACACTTGCATCATCTGAGACAAGACTGTGGATCACCAAAGAGACTGTGGACTGCTTCTCATCTTAGGACTGGTGATACTGTTTTGCTTCTAGTCAGACAAGAAGCAAAGCAGCACTGCATCCCAGTAGCATGAAGCTGGGGTGAGACCAGAACTTTTAGTATTCAGCCACTAGCCATTCAGGCGACTCCCCTCTTTTCATCGTTCCTCACAAGCTAATTCTTTATTTTTAGTAAATACTGCATTTGATGATGTCTAACCTAACTTCAGAATATCTGCCTAAATACTTCATCCATAAATCATCGGATTTACCTATTAGTTATCCCCTCAAGTGTTCAGCAGTGCACCATATAGACGCAAACACCTTCAGGTGACATTTTCCTGTGAAAGGACCATTGAAATTTCACCAATACCTAGTTATACACTGCACAACTAGTTTGCAGTGACAAGCAATGCCCCCGGAGTTGCAAAATGGATATTCCTGACTTTACTTTATATTCTCACTCCAACTGTCTAATCAATAAAAAAGTGTCAGTTGCCATGGATATGAAATATCAAACTATCTCCGTTACCATTTGGGTGAATATGGGCATCCTGAGGCAACGTAGAAACTGCCTCATGTTTATTGACAACCAAATAATTCTCAAACAAAGTGAGACAGTATGAGAGAGATGTATTTACATAATGTGACTGGAGGCAAAGCTCTCACAGAAAAACACTCAATGTCAGTAAGATTGTCAACAGTAAACACGCTACACCTATCACACACAAATCAAAGCAGACATATAGACCCACATATGCCAAGGCACTAAAATATAACCTTCTTAAATCCCAAAGACATCTTAGGTGAAGTACACAACAAATAACCTCAGCAGCCCTGAATCCACTCTTTCAAAACAACATCCATATCAACACATACAGCCACATCTTATGGACCTTCTACCTCTAAGTCCATAAGGCAAGCCACCACTCAATCCAACATTCTGGGCATTGGAGAGACTATTGTGAGACACAGTAATGTCCCTCTCACCAGGGTGAGTAAGGAGAAAGTCACAGTCAGTTGCTTATCAGGGGCCAATATCTGCCACATAACACACGCGCTCAGGTCACTGGACCATAAATACCACTATGGCAAAGTCATAGTCCATGAGGGTGTAAATGATCTGAGACATACCTCCCTAGACAATGTGACAAGAGACATCACAGAGCTCTCAGAATATGTGAGCCAGGCTGGTATAAGCCTAGCACTTTACCTTCTCCACGGATGATGCCACAAAACAAACAAAAGATTACTGACTTTAATAACTGACTTAGTTTCTAGTATTATACTAAGGAGGTGAAATATCACATTAAGGGGGTGCAATATTTGTCAGCATGAAAGGAGAGTCAATAGACAACACTGCTTTGCCAGGGATGGTCTTCACCTCTCCCCTCTAGGCTTTCGAATATTAGTTAAAACACTACAAATGAAGAAACAAAAATCCACTTCTGGAGCCGATATACTACAACCCAAACTGAAATTTATTAATAAAATTCACAAAGGAAAAATACATCCACAGTAGTCAAGAGCTTTCATCAAATGACTTCTTCAGAACACAATTACATAGTCTCATCTGTTTTTATACTTGTTGATAATAAGTCTAATTAGCCAATAATTAACATTTAAAAATGGCAGTGTTTAAAATAATCATGAATATATACAAAATACTGTGTTAATAAAACCAGTACTTCTAATATCAAAAGAATATAATAATAGTTAAAAAACTAGACAATTGTGAATATTAAAACTAACATATCACAGTTTTGTAGCCCTGAACCTGAGTTCAGGTTTAATACTAATGGCATAATTTATACCTGGAACCTCTGTGGCATTTAGCTTAAGTTGCCACCTAGCTTCTGCTCTTAATAATTTGTTAGTCCAATCCCCCCCTCTAAAATCCACATTAACTACTTCTAAAATAGCAAACCTAAAGGAGTGGGAAGGATTAATGTTAATATGTTTAAATAGTGCATTTTTTTCATCTTTTTTTGTAATGCTATAACAATGTTCATAAATCCTACTGTTTAACCTCCTTTCCGTCTTCCCTACATAGAAACATCCACAGTCTTTGCATAAAGCTAAATAGACAACACCAGTAGTTATACATGAATCTGGGGAAAAAAACACAGGGACAAGACCGAAATACAGAAACCCATCCTACATACGATTAAACCAGAAGAATGTGAGTGACAATAATTATGACGGAACTACTACATGTAATGATGATATAGTTTACCTATATAAAGGTTTTAAAATTTACATTTACACAGATTTACATGTTTGTAAAGATTTATTTCATTTATTAATAAAAGGAATGAAATGTGTTCCTTCCACAAAGGAAGATATAAGTAAGATATTAACAGAATTCAAGATTTTTGTAAGAAAATTAAATCTGAAATTTTTAAATAAAGACAAGGAAGTTAAGGTGGCTGATAGGAGACTGGAAATCAGAAAGAGAAGCTGTTACAATCCCCCATTGGTTCCTATTTTAAGTTCCTTTGAGAACGTCAGTTCCCAGGAAATTTTCAGGTCTCTGCAAACTCATAGATACAAGACACACAACCTCTCTATGGCGGAAAAAAAAGGTTACTTAATGAACTTAGAAATGACTATAATACCATGTTCATGAAACCAGACAAGGGTGGGGGTATGGTTATTGTAAGTACAGAAGATTATAATAATAAAATAACATATATTCTTAATGATACAACAAAATATGAATGTGCATCTAGGAATGAAATTCACCTTTGTTATAGGAAAATCAAATTTATATTGGAGGATTCCCTTTATCGAGGGGTTATTAATGAAGAAATATACAACTTTCTCCATGTGGAACAACCTATTATACCTATTGCCTTTGGAATTCCGAAAACACATAAGGATATAAATGACCCCCCATATAGACTTATTATTTCTGGACATAACAGTATAACCTACCCTCTTGGAATTTTTATTGACCGCATGGTCAGAAAAGCTATGGCCCCCATTGATCATATTCTCATTGACTCTTGGGACTTTTTAAGAAAAGTAAAAAATGATTTTTTTAGCAAGGAGGTTTGTTTTTCTACTGTAGATGTAGTTGATCTTTTTACCTCTATTCCACACGATACCGGTTTGGAATTTTTTAATGAAGTATTAGTGAGTAAAACCAATTTAAGTGGTAATATGATCAACTTCATTTTAGAATTGATGGAGATTGTTTTGAAAAATAATTTTTTTACCTTTGGGGGGGAATTTTATAGACAGGTAAAAGGAGTAGCAATGGGCAACAGTTGTGCCCCTATTTTTGCAAACCTTGTGATGCATCACTGGGAAAACTATTACATTTTCAACTCTTGTTACAAGAATGATTGGTGTCTGTATCTTAGATTTTTAGATGCTGTATTTATTTTATGGAAAAATGAAAGGACCTTTGACAAATTTATTGAGTATATTAACGGAACCTATGAATACTTCAAATTTACTGGTACTAGCAATAATGGACAGATTAATTTTTTAGATGTGAAGTTGATTAAGGACCCTGACAGTAAAAGTTTCTAATCTAGGATCTTTAGAAAACCTACTTTTTCCAACGACTACTTGGAATTTACTAGTAACCACCCTCTGTACATGAAAATAAATATTGTGAAGGGGCAGATGGTTAGAGTAGTCAGGATGTGTTCTAAACTTAGTTTTGTGGAAGAGGAAACAAAACTAGTTCTGGATATGTTCCTTGGTAGAGGTTATCCTTTCAATTTTCTAACTAGAGTTAGAGACCAAGTAATGAGTGAATGGAATGTTAGATATAAACCCCTACTAGGAGCAACTGAAGAAACTAAAGACAAATACCAAAGGAAAGGAAAGGATTTTTCCCAGGCCATGGTTTTAACATATGGTGAGACCTCAAGTGATGTTAAAAGGCTCATCAAAAATAATTGGGCCATGTTGAAGGGAAATAAAGATTTATGGTCAGTTATTGGGTTTGAACCCTTGTTTACCTATAGGGTTAACAGCAATTTAAAATGTATATTGGAAAACAGACACCCAAAAAAGAACCATAAAAAGAAAATGACTATCAAATGTGGTGCTTCTGACTATTGTTGCTATATTCTTGAAGTCACCATGGTAAAATTGGGTCCATATGAAATTGAAGTATTTTTTTCCCCAGGTACATGTATAACTACTGGTGCTGTCTATTTAGCTTTATGCAAAGACTGTGGATGTTTCCATATAGGGAAGACGGAAAGGAGGTTAAACCGTAGGATTTATGAACATTGTTATAGCATTACAAAAAAAGATGAAAACATGCACTATTTAAACATATTAACATTAATCCTTCCCACTCCTTTAGGTTTGCTGTTTTAGAAGTAGTTAATGTGGATTTTAGAGGGGGTTGGACTAACAAATTATTAAGAGCAGAAGCTAGGTGGCAACTTAAGCTAAATGCCACAGAGGTTCCAGGTATAAATTATGCCATTAGTATTAAATCTGAACTCAGGTTCAGGGCTACAAAACTGTGATATGTTAGTTTTAATATTCACAATTGTCTAGTTTTTTAACTATTATTATATTCTTTTGATATTAGAAGTACTGGTTTTATTAACACAGTATTTTGTATATATTCATGATTATTTTAAACACTGCCATTTTAAATGTTAATTATTGGCTAATTAGACTTATTATCAACAACTATAAAAAGAGATGAGACTATGCAATTGTGTTCTGAAGAAGTCATTTGATGAAAGCGCTTGACTACTGTGGATGTATTTTTCCTTTGTGAATTGTATTAATAAATTTCAGTCTGGGTTGTAGTATATTGGCTCCAGAAGTGGATTTTTGTTTCTTCATTTGTAGTGTTTCTCCACTTTTGCACCCTCTTGCAGTTAATTAGTTAAAACACTGTCCTCCTCCATTGTGCCTTTTTAGGCATGCCAAACTGAAAGTACTTCTAATACAGCAAATCAAAACCAAGAAAATCTAAAGGTGTTACTGCTCAGTGCTAGGAGTCTAAACAAAAAACTCCACTCCCTAGAAGTTCTCTTCACCTTAGAGAATACTGATGTCTGTGTGGTCACTGAGACATGGTTTAAAGCCACTGAAAGAACACAGTGCAAGGTTATGCCTTCCACACATTCAGACAAGCTACTACACATACAGGGACTAAAGATGGAGACGTTTCAATATACATCAAAAATAAATATACCTCAAGTATGGTCAGACAGAACAATGCATTTGAGCTTCTCCATATTCAAATCACCAAAAGCAAAATCCCATACCCCTTCCTTCCAAACTACAGGAAACCCATAACATGTATTTAAACTTATTGGAAACACTCACCATCTAACCCAATACCATATTTGTGGGTGACATTAATTACCCCACTATTAACTGAGAATCATATACGACACCAAAAGAACAGGCACAGAGATTCTTGGATTTTGTAAACACAAACTCCTTGAACCAGATTATCAATACGCCAGCAATGGGTGCAACCATACTGGATCAAGTCCTCACTAATACGGGAGAGTACCGCACACCCCTTAGTGTAATGTCTTCGCTGGTATGTTCAGACCACAAAATGATCTCCTTTAAAATAAAAACAAAACTTGGAAACTCTGGAATACTCAGGAACTACTCTAAGGCTAACTTCCTACTATTAAGTGATGAATAAGTCTCCATAAACCCTAAGAACACTGCTGCCTACATGGAACTGCTCACAGAAATCCTACACAAGCAGCTGTCCCCATCAGGAAGAAGTAAAGAACTAACTCAAAAACAAGCCACCCTGGTGGAATCACATTATCACTTGGCTGTGTAACAGAAGGAAAACAATCATGACAAAAATTAGGAGGTGCAGCACCCAGCAGGATAAAAGCACTCACATCAAACTAAAGAAACAATTCACAGGACAAATAAAGTCTACCAAAACCAAATTTGAGGTAAAGTTGGCCTCCCAGGCCAAGGACAACCACAAGACTTATTTAGCTATGTCTGCAACCTCAAAGGCAATACACAATTGTATGCAAAGCTTATTGTAAACAGTGCCACCAATACTGAACCAGAAGATATAGCAAGCATACTGGCCAACACATTATGCTACAACTTTACTCCCCCTCTCCCTATTAACCTTCCCTCAGGAAACACCATCAAATTTAACTCCCCCTGCTATCACTAGGGAACAGGCCCTTAATTCCCTCTCTAAGAACAAGAACACTGCATCAAGGGGCCCAGACAATGGTCCTGGATGGCTTCTACATAGCATGAAAAAAATGACCTATCAGGCCATCTGGAATTGCTATTTAACTGTAGCCTCCAAACAGGCTTTGTGCCTCATGAATGGAGAACAGCAACAGTCAGCCCTCTGCACAAAGGTGGGCCATCTATACACCTTAGAAACTACAGACCCATAAGTCTCACTAATCTCATATGCAAAGCCAATGGACCCAGCCCAATTTGGTTTTGTCAAGGACAGGTCATGCCTACTCAACCTGGTGGACTTCTTTGAGGTCACCAAAGCAATGGATGATGGCAAAATGGTTCACACTGCCTATCTTCACCTGGCCAAGGCATCTGACACAATACCCCACTTGGGCATTGTTGGCAAACTCAAGAGGTTAGGTACAAACCCTTCTGTTACCCGGTGGCTAGCTAGATGGCTTCTAGAGGGGACCCAGGTAGTTAGAATAGGGGAGTCCACCTCTACTAAGAGGAGAGTCACAAGCAGAGTCCCTCAGGGATCGGTCTTGGGACCGCTTCTTTTCAGCATATACTTCTCTGAAGTCAAGTCCAATATCAATAGCTTCTGGCTGACTAAATTTGCAGATGATTGCAAATTAGAAGCTGTCAATGAATTCCACCACCACCACAAATGTTCTCCAGGACTGGCTGACCCAGAGCGCTGTGGATTAAAACGAAATGCCAAGAAATGTATAACAGTATCCTTTGGGAAGTCATCCACCCCTGGTAACTATCATACTGACGACACACCCCTAAGAGTTGACCCAGTAGTCAGGGACTTGGGGACACACAGACAGAAATCTAACCTTTGACCAGCACATGTCTACAGCAGTGAGAAAATCAGTCTAAGCTGTGCAACTTATAAGCAAAGGTATGACATCTAGGTCTAAGGAAGTCATTGTTCCACTGTACTCAGCATTCATCAGACCTATCATTGAGTGCAATACCCCCTTTGGTATGTACCTAACCAGGCATACCCAAAAGTTGGAACATCCACACAGGTACCTCACTAAAAGAATACAAGGTGTAAGTAACATGTCCTATTCAGACTGCCTCAAGGCTCTCTCCCTGCTTTCTGTTTCCTACAAGCTGCTGAGGGGAGAGCTACGCCTTACCTGTAAGGCATTGTCAGACCCCACGTTGATGGGCCTCCTGCATATTTGCAAAACAAACAGCAGAATTATCCATTCTAAAGAGTTAAACCATGCCTGTGATATAAATAGGTCCTGCTGCAGAGACAGGTATGTATCCCAGAAACTATCCCTTCTCAGCAACAGGTTCCCCCACCAATGTGAAAAAGAGTTCCTCCCTAACCCAATTCAAGTGCAACTTGGACAACTGGATGGGAACAGGAAATTCATCCCTGGGTTTGGTACCCATGTCTCTAATGGACACAGGCAACCTGTAAATTGTTAATTTCCTAAGCCTGTGCTTACACTTTCCAAAGGTATGAGAACTCGTCAGAGATGTGGGATGCATGGCTAAGTTTAAACCTTGTGGTTGTTAGCCTAGTAAACACCAATGAACCTATTTAGCCTATAGGGTATAAATATACCTACAAACATGCCTTCTGTATGCTGCAGTCTGTAATCTCTTTGTAAATCCCACCTATAATCAGAATAAGAATTTTCTAAAACTAAATTACAAACATTTATAGTCATTTGCATGAACCATCTCAATGTGATGGTATACAACTTCTAATGTCCCTGATATGCACCTCTAGTTTGGACTTAAATTTTGACTAGTAAAAAATGACCAAAATCCACACTGACCCAAGCACAAAGCAGTCACCGGTAAGATGATAAAAATCCAAATTTATTGAGGCACAAAATAAGAGTTAAGCGCTTTCATCCTTCACTAGGACTTCATCACAACCACAGTTCTAGAGTGCCGTTCCAACTTAAATAACACAATCAATAAAAAAATAGTTAAACAGTTAATTCAATTAAAGTCCACCAATCAGTAACTTATCACAATAAATAGTAACAGGATGTAATGAAAACTTCAAAGTAATTTAAAGTACACACTAACATTTTCAAAGTTGACTGACAGACCACGATGCTTTGCCAGAGATGGCCTTCATCTGTCTCCCCTTTACTTCAGGCATCTGGCAAAGGCTCTTGCTTCCCCCATACTGCCTTTTTTAGGCAAAGTCATGAGAACAAAATTAGCAACGTGAAAATTTCTTCTAAACAAAATTTAAAGATCATGCTGCTAAACACTAGGAGTCTTAACATGAAACTGCACTCATTGCAAGCATTCCTCAACCTGGAAGATGCTGACACTTGTCCAGTCACTGAAACCTGGTTCAAAGCTGCAGAAAGAGCACCCCAGCCTTACTAGGTTACTTGTCCTATCATACTTTCAGACCCCAAACAGGCGGCTACAAAGCCAAAGGAGGTGGAGTTTCAGTATTTATCAAAGACATACACACCTCCAGGCTGGTCAAACTGTATGACGAAAAGAACGACCCCTAGCAAGTACGGCAAGTGCAACGGCCCAAAAACATACAATCCATATGAGAAACAACAGGCCAGCACAAAGTGGTGTAAAATATTTTATTTAATTATGGCATATAGGAAAAAAGGTACAAAAACCAAAGAACCAGACCGGTTTCGGCTAAATAAAGCCTTCCTCAGTGTAAGCCATACAATTCACTAGTACCATTCCCCATTAAATATATGCAGTTAACAACATGAGCCCTTCTCATTGGTTGATTAAAACTGTTCATTTAGTCCAGGGGGAAACAAACCACCCAGTTTAATTATATACTTTTGTTCTTTATTATTTAGAATGGAGTGCCAACCAATTTTAATACATCTATCTCAAATGATCCTATCAATAATAGTAAATCTAAAGTTTGCAGATGTGTGTGTAAGGGAATGCTTGTATATGGCACTAGATTGTCTTTTATTTCTGATATCACTAAGATGTTCAGTCATACATAGTCTTAGTGGTCGAGATCTCTGTCCAATGTAAAATGCTGAACAAGAACATGTGGCAAGATAAATGGCCCAATCTGTGTTACAGTTGGCTAAAAATTTTATATCAAATACAGCTGTATTTTTGCTAGAAAAGTTTTTAGATTTGGTTACCCTGGAACAATGTGGACAGTGTCCACAAGGGACACAGCCATATAGAGGTCCAGCCGTGATTGTTTGTTGTTGTTTATGTCTATCAGATTCCTGCCACCGTTTATAATGGCTAAAATATAAACCCAATGTCTTGCCTTTACAATAGGAAAATGAACATTTGTAATTAAGAATGTTAGATAATTTGTGAAAAGCTAGCAATATACTCCAATGTCGTTTGATAATATCCATCAATATGCTGGTATTTGGTCCATATGTGTTCAGTAAACAAATATCAGAAGCCCCAGATTGTTGCTTCTCCTTGTAGGTCAATAATTCATTCCTATCCTGATCAGATGCCCAATTACTTGCATTCAAGATACTGCCAGATTTGCAGCCCTTGATTTTGATCCTGCAGACCAGGTCTTGTCTATAATGTTCATAATTATCTGGATTGGAACAGATACGTCTCATACGAAGAAACTGTGATTTTGGAATGTTCCTTATGATATGAGAAGGATGGAAACTGGTCGGATGCAATAGTGAATTATATTGTGGATATTTACAGTATACCTGACTATTGTCAATGTTTTTGGTGACCAAAACATCCAGAAACGTAATTTGTTGTACATGATAGTTCACCGTAAAGTGTATATCCCACTTATTACCATTTAAATATTCAACAAATTCTTTTAAGTAATAACTATCTACCCTCCAGACCATTCAACAATCATCTAGATACCATCTCCATATATCTATTTCATCCAGATTTATATTACGACTGGAGTCATAAATCAATTGCTCTTCCAGAAAGGCCATAAAGAAAATCAGCATAAATTGGGGCAAAGGAAGCCCCCATGGCAGTGCCTTGCAACTGCCAAAACATCTACCATGATAATAAAAAATATTTTTAGTAAGCATATGTTCTGCTAGACACACTAGAAAAGTGTTGAACCCCAGTGGATATAATTCAGATCTATCTTACCAATATTGTAAAGCCTGTAAACCCGCTCAATGAGGAATGTTGGTATATAGGGCTGCAACGTCAAGAGTGCATAACAGCCACCCAGGCTCTAATTGCATATCAGAAATGATGTGCAAAACCTGCGTAGTGTCTTGTATCCATGATCTGACACATTTTAACAACGGCTTTATTTGGTCAGAAACTGGGAGTGTGGTTCAGTAACTGAAACTTTGCCAGAAACAAATGGCCTACCAGGTGGATTCTCTTAAGTTCTTATGAATTTTTGGCAATAAATATAAATATTGGTTACAAGGATCAGACACAGTAAGATGATATAAAACCGAATCAGAAATTATTCCTTCTTCTTTAGCATCAAGGAGAAATTTGTTGTTGCTTAAACCTGTGACATGGGTCCAGAGGTATATACATATATCAACCATCATTAAGTTGTCTTTCAGCTTCCCCGTGATATTTGGCCCAATCCATGACTACCACAGCTCCACCTTTTGTCTGCTGGTAGAATAACAAATTTTTTATTATTCTGAAGGTTCAAAACCACCTGTTGTTCGATCTTTGACAGATTATAGTACAAAATCTCAGATTCTTTAAAGTGAAAATGTAGGTCTTTGAGAGCACTAGTATGAAACATGAAAACATTATGGTGCATGGGAGGGCATAAACGTATATTTATGAAATTTAAACATGTTGTCATCCACATCAGGTGAAACAGAATCAAAATGCAATCTTAAATTCAATAAGCGACAAAAAAGATGTCACATCTTGAGCAAAGGAATCCTCTGAAACAAAAAAAACAGGTACAAAATTAAGACCTTTATTTAGCAGTTGTAATTCAACTTGAGATCAAGGTGAAGATGAAATATTCAACAAATTTTCAGCAACATTTATTTCTGTACCATGATTTGGAGTAATGTCTCTACATCGTGTACCTGCCCTGTATTTTCTACCTCCTCTGCGTGGTTTACCCCTAAAGGGTTATCCAGGTGACTACGTTTGGAAATCGTGGACTCTAGAATGTGGTGCATATCCAAATCTGTAGCAGAGGAGGAATCCTCCCCTGATGTTCCACTCTAAGGGGTTCTTGATTTTGTTGTCCATCATATTTTTTAGTTTCCTCACAAATGCCTGCCACTTCCGAAATACATTCATCAATAGACCTATCATAATAGGATGTTAATATGTCTACAAAACTCATGGATGCCCTCTTTGGTTTTTGTACCTTTTTGCCTATATGCCATAATTAAATAGAATATTTTACACCACTTTGTGCTGGCCTATTGTTTCTCATACAAACTGCATGATGCACAAGAGACACTCCAGGTGCAGTTAACTATTGGCAAAATGGGTCTATATTAGAACACCGAACATTCAAAATGTTGAGTGTTCTAATATCGAACCCTATGAATCAAAAATTGAAAACATCGAACATTCAGAACAGCAAATTTTTTCCTAGGGAAAAACTTTGCTGTTCCAAAACACATACACACAACACAAGTACACCAAACAAACAGCAATCCACACACATACACCTAAACTCTTACACCTAACCCTACACTAAACTATACATACACCACTAACTATCCATGTACCTTAACCCAAACCCTAACCCTAAGGTCCATCACTATCGCACAGTCACCTCACCCATGCCCTAACCCTAACGTCCACACAATCGCACACTTACCTGACCCACGCCCTAACCCTAACTCACCTAACCCGCCCTAAACCTCACGTCCACACAATCGCACACTTACCTGAACCTGACCCGTAACTTTCCACCACAGCGCTGAGAATACAGAAGCAACAGAAACGGACAATCAAATTCTTTCCCTAGGAAAAAATTTGTTTTTCTGTTTCTTTCGATATTTTCAGCATTCGCTGAAAATGGGTCGATATCAGAGCACTCAAAATTTTGAACGTTCGGTGTTCTACTATAGACCAGACAAAACACCTATTCAAATCATAGCTACCTACAGACCCCCAACCATGACTCAGAAGGCCCACCTATCTGGACTTACTTGAATCCATCAAGATAACAACCCTCTACTCTGATCCTGGGTGACTTTAACTACCCAACCACAGAGTGGAATATCTATTCTAGCTCAAACAAGAACGCCCAGAGATTCCTCAACTTAGTCAGTGCTAATGTATTGGATCAGATGGTCGACACCCCACAAGAGGAGAAAATATCCTGGACCTGGTACTAACCAACATGAGTACTCACTGTAGCACCCCTACAGTGTCATTCTCCTTGGTAAGATCCAACCATAAAGCAATCACTTTCGAAGTCACCATTTCCCCTGCCCCCCCTTGCCAGGGTCGAACAAAAACACTTTTCCAAAGCTGACTACAACCTCGTGAGAGTAGGTATAAGCAGCAGCTTCATAGCCAGCATTCCTCCAGCTGAATCAAGCACTAATGTCCAAGCCTACACCAAAAAACTATATGAGCACCTACATAGCTGCATGGACTCAGCAATACCTGAAAGGACCAAATCATCTTCTTCAAGGAAGGGTAAACCAAAAACACAATAAACAAACTCTATAATAAAAGGAAAAAATTGCAGTCCAGGACCAAGAAGAAGCAAGTGCCAAGTTGGAAGCAATCTCGTCTTTGTCTGAACAAGCAAATAAGGTCACTGGTGAAATCTTATAAGGCTAATTTCTAGTCCAAATTGGCCACATCCACTAAGAGCAATCACAAGGCCTTCTTCGCATATGTCTGAAATCTCAAAGGTAGCTCCCAAATCTGCTCTGAATTGATGGTCAAGAATACCACATACACAAATGCCACAGATATAGCCAACCTGCTGGTAGACGAGTTCAGTGAAAACGTCACCCCCTCTGCCCCCCCCATCAGTAAACTAAGACCTCCCCAGCACCTGCCCCCCTCCCCTCATCACCAGGGAGCAGGTTATTAATGCCATCTTTAAAGGCAAAAAATACAGCCTCCATGGGACCCAACAACATCCCTGGCTGTATCCAACATGAACTCAGGCAAGAGCTCTCAGCACCACTAGGCACCCTATTCAACCAAAGCCTGTGCACCGGCTTTGTCCCAGCAGAATGGAGGACAGTCACCGTCAATCCTCTGCACAAACGTGGACTGTCCTAGCCTGATCTGCAAGGCCATGGAAAGCATTATCATGGACCTTATAAACAAGGACACTGGCAACATCCAAAAGCTTGATCCACACAGTTTGGTTCTGTCAAAGGGAGATCATGCCTGTTAAACTTGGTCACCTTCTTTGAAACAGTCACCAAAACCATAGATGAGGGCAAGACCGTGCACACCACCTACCTTGACTTAGCCAAAGCCTTCGACACTACTCCCCACTCAGGCATAATTGATAAATTCTCCCAGCTAGGCATCAACCCATATGTTACCAGATGGGTAGCTAACTAGCTCACTGATAGAACCCACTCAGTCAAAATAGTGGAAGCCACCTCTAGCAGTAGACCCGTAACAAGCGGCATATCCCAAGGATCAATCTTGGTCCTCTACTTATAGGTTCATAGGTAGGTACTAGGCTATCGGCCCTGGGGCCTATACAAGCCCAGCCAAAAAGGTACCCTGGATTTGCCACCCAAGAAAATTATTTTCCTTTGCCACTGTCGAGCAGAGCCACAGAAGTGATCCCCAGGATGTATTTCCTATTTCCCATCCACTCATCAAGAGTTTTCTTGAAGAGTGCTAATGAGGAGCTTTGCTTGATATAGAAAGGTAGTTTATTCCAGAGTATGGGAAGATTCTGGGACAGGAATCTATCCCTCCGGCATGTTTTGTTTATTGTGGTGACAAGGTTTAGGTCCCTACAGTGTGTAGCTCGGAGGGATTGGGATTTCTTTAAGTGGAGCATGTCCAACAGCTCTGGGTTTGACATAGCTTTGTATGTTAGGCAGAGATCACCTCTGAGTAGGCGATATGCGACAGAGTAAAGCTGGAGTTTTTTGAGACGGTCTGCGTAGGGCATCTGTTTGAGGCCGGTAATCCTTTTTGTGAGGTATTTCTGCAGCCTTTCCAGTTGTTGTAAATGTCTTGTGAGGTACATACCAAAAGGGGCGTTGTATTCTATAATGGGTCTAATGAGTGATGAGTAGAGGGGAACAATGACCTCTTTTTTTCTGGATGAGAAACCTTTTGTGATGAAAGTTTGATATACAGTTTTCTGAGGTGCAAGTCAAAACCAGTGGTCTGCGGCTGACCAAGTTTGCAGATGACTGCAAGCTGGGAACTATCATAAATTCCCCTAGTGATGTGAAAATCCTCCAAGAGGGCCTTAATCAAAATAATGACTGGTGCCAGAAGCATGGCCTCAATCTGAATCCCAAAAAATGCATCATTATCCCCTTTGGGGAAAATGGTGACCCCACTAATTACCACATTAATAACAACGTACTAAGCACGCAATCAGTCATGAGGGACTTGGGCACCCAGATTGATAGCAACCTGACTTTTGACCATCATGTTGCCTCTGTTGTACGGAAAGCTTTCTACATGGCCCACCTCATAAGTAAGGATATTTCATCCAGGAACAAGGAGGTTGTAACATCCCTGTACTCCTCCCTTATCAGACCCATTATCGAGTATGGTTTGCTATCAAAATGTTAAAAGTTGGTTCAGTGAACATGGAAAGTCAAACGTTAGTCGACTTTCCGTGTTGCTAAATGTTAGGAGATCAAAATTACAAAGTGAGCATTTGCGGATATGAACTCGATGTTATGAGTAGAGTCGGGTACAGTGCAGATTGGGAGATGTATCCCTTTCTTCACTGTAGTGCAATTTTGGAGTTAGAATATTTAATTTGTGGGGGGGGGGTGCTTGCCCCCCTGCTAAAACGTGAATGACAGTGTAGGTGTTTAACGCATGTTTGCACCTACACTACCATCACATTCCAATTTCGATATAAATGTCGAATCTGTTGATGTCGATCAACTGAGTCGACATTTTAACTCATTAGTATTCTTGCAGGATGACATCATTTTTGGAATATCAACCATTTATGTATATGAACATCGATATTGTGATAGTGAACCATCGAGTACAATGCTCCCTTCAGTATGTACCTTGCCAAGCACATGCAGCAGTTGGAGAGACCACAAAGGTTCCTAACTAGGAAAATCCAGGGTCTCAAACACCTACCCTATACAGATAGGCTAAAAGCCCTGTACCTCTACTCAGTCTTGTACAGACTGCTCAAAGGTGACCTGTGTCTGGCATACAAGGCCGTCTCAGACACAGCCTTGATGGAGTTGCTGCCTATCTGTAAGTCAAACTCCACTCGCGCAAACCACACGCAAGGTCTCAACCTGGTCTGTAACATTAATAGATCTTGTTGGCGGGATAGATTTGTGTCCCAATGACTCCCCTAGCTGTGGAATCCACTTCCTCTCCATGTCAAGCAGAGTACCTCACTAGTCCTCTTTAAGTTGAACCTGGACAACTGGATGGGAAACAGAAAATATACCCCTGGGATCCCACCTGTGTTCCTGCTGGACAGGAAAACAGGTGCTGACTTTGTGGGAACATGAGTGAAATTCTTAGCTAGGTTTATAACGGCCTCCGGGCCAATAGCCTAGTATCATTCTAGGAACCTAGAAACCTACAAATGTTCATAAATTCTTTTAGAGAGCTTCCTCTCAATCTTTCCTATATAAAAGGAAAAAAAAAAGAAGTTATGTACTCACCATAATGTTCCATGTGAGTTGTTCATCTCGACTTTATCATCACTGATAGGATTCGGAGCCGATCCTCAGCTCCGACTCGGCCAAATACAAAAGCTCGAGGTCTTCAAGCAGCTTGTGACCTACTCCCTATCCCATGATGCAGAGATTCTCCCCTCAGATCTTGTTTGCAGCCACTATACTGATAGTTAACTACCCTGGTAAGAAAAATACGAATACAGTAGATAAGGACAAATTATCACCAAGATTTGTCTCAACTTCCCGACCCTCAAGAAATTCATGGTAGGGAGTTGGTGGGTGGGATGTAAGAATAAAGGCAAGATGAAAAACTCACATGGAATGTTATGGTGAGTACATAACTTCTTTATGTGAAGTTGTTCTATCTCGTCTTTATTCTCACTGATGAATTAGTGTCCCAAGCACCATCTTTCTTGGGTGGCTCAGGGAAGTATACTCTTCAGAATCATGAAAGCAAAAGAAGCCCTGTCCCTGGAGGCCCTTTCCAATTTGTAATGAGTGATAAAGGTATGAGGTGAAGACCAGGTGGCTGCTACACAAATGGAATCTATAGGTAGCCTTGCCAGAAAGGCTGAAGATGTAGAAACAGCTCTAGTTGAGTGGGCCTTAACTTTATGATTTAGTGGCATGTGCCCAGAGCTATATGTGAAGGAAATGCAATCTGACAACCATTTTGACTAAGTGGTTTTAACCACCGGAGTACCCTTCTTTAAATCTGAAAAGGAGACAAAAAGCTGTTCTGATTTTCTAAAGTCCTTAGTCCTGTCCAAACAGAATCAATGTTGCCTATGGGCGTCAAGTTTGTGCAGCATATGTTCCAATCTTGTTAGTATATTTGGGGAAAAACACAGATAATTCTATAGTCTGGTTGAGGTTTGTCTCAGAACAAACCTTAGGTAGAAATGAAGGATCTGTTCTCAGCGAGACTCTGTCATTGCGAAAAATCAAGTATGGTGGTTTTATGGACAAGGCATGGAATTCCGAGACCCTTCGAGCAGAAGTAATAGCTACTAGAGAGATGGTTTTCCATAAGTAGTTTAAGCCACAGGATGATGCTGGTTCAAAAGGGGGGTAAGATGATTTGGGAAAGAGCAAAATTTAGGTTCCATGGTGTAACTGGGGATCTAATACGTGGTCTCAAATGAATAGTACATTTAAGGAAGGCTTTAGAAAGTCTACGGGACATGACAGAAGTCCCCTCATCGCCAATATGAAAATTAGAAATTGCTGCCAATTGAACCCTAATAGTTGCGGCAGCTGCCCCTTCATTAAATAGTTTGGTCAGGAACTCTAAAATGGATGAAATCAAAGCCAAATATGGGTCAATATTGTTTTGGGACGCCCATATGGAAAATCTTTTTCATTTACTAAGGTATAGCTTCCTGGTAGATGATTTATGAGAGGAGATTAGGATGCTCTGAGCTGCAGGTGAGAGACTGTGGAACCTGGCTATTCTTGGAATTGGAGCAGCTAAGCTGTCAATCTGAGGGTACGAAGTGCAGGATGAAGATCCCCTGATGAATGAATCAGAAGATCTGGAACTGGGTACAGGATCTATGGTTCTTCCAGAAGATGAGGCTGAAGAAAGGGGAACCAAATCTGACAAGACAATAAAGGGCTATTAGAATGATGGTCCTTCCCAAAGTCCTGGCTTTCTGCAGGAATTTGGGTATCAGAGGCAATGGGGGAAAAGCATAAAGAAGACCCAGGGGCCAACTGTGTATGAGTGCATCCCTTGGGAAATCCCCTGGATTGGGGATTAGGCAAAGTAGTTGCTGCATTTGGTGTTGGTGGGGGTTGCAAAAAGGTTGCAGCAAGGCCGGCCCCATCTGTGGAATATCTTTTCCGCTACTTCTTCTTTCAGAGACCACTCGTGAGGCAATATAATTGCTCTACTCAACTTGTCCGCTATCACATTGGATCTCCCTGGGATGTGCATTGCTACCAGAAGGCGCTGGGTGGACATTGCCCACTGCTATACTCTCAGGGCCTCTCAACATAGGGGTAGGATCGGGTTCCTCCTTGTTTGTTTATGTACAAGACAGCCGACATGTTGTTCGTCTGTATTGCAATAGTCCCTAGAGGAAGAAAGTCTTGAAAGGATTGCAACGCTAGTAGTACCGCTCTTATCTCTAGGACATTGATATGCAGATGACCCTTGTCTTTCTCCCATGTCCCTTGAGCTGTCCTTCCCTGAAAATGCCCCCCCACCCTATCAGGGAGGCATCAGTGGTCACAGTGGCAACAGGAGTGGGTAGAACAAAGGGACATTCTATTGTTACTTGCTGAGGAGTCAGCCACCAGGGAACATCTTTCTTGTATGAATTAGTTATCATAATCAAATGAGACAGTGGAAGTTCTTGAAAGGACCATTGTGTGAACAGGAGCCATTGCTGTATCCGCATATGCATTTGACCAAAAGGAATGGCAATGATCACTGCCGCCATGGTTCCTAATAACTTGAGCACTGCTGAAGCTGGGGCTTTTTGTTATGAGATGAGGTCCAAAACTTGTTGTCAAAGAGTCCCAACTATTTCCGTTGGAAGCTTTACGGTCATGGAGACTGTGTCGAGATCTGTTCCTATGAAAACGGTACGTTTGGATGGCGATAAGGCAGATTTGTCTGAGTTTATGGTAATCCCCAATTAACTGCAAAATTCTAAGGTCATATCCCTTGCTTGTATGAGTCGATGCTTGGTGGTGGCGGTGAGGAGCCAGTCGTCTAAGTACGGAAACACCTGGAATCCTAAACGCCTCAGATGAGCCATTACTACTGCTATGCATTTGGTGAACACTCTGGGGACTGAACTGAGACCAAAGGGCAGAGCTCGAAAATGAAAGTGACTGGCTCTCAGCCAAAAGTGCAGATGATCCCTGGATGGTCTGGCCATTTTTATGTGGTAGTACGCATCCTAGAGATCTAGTGAGCACATCCAATTGTCTTTTTCTAGCAAGGGAAGTATAGACTGTAGCGTGACCATCCGGAACTTTATTTTTTTGACAGATTTGTTCAGTCTGCTGAGATCCAAAATGGGTCTCCAATCCCCTGTTTTCTTTGGAACTAAAAAGAACATTGAGTAAGTTCCAGATCCTCTCTGGTCTGCTGGGATTGGTTGGATGACTTTTTCCTAGCAACCTTGTAACTTCTATAGTTGCTTGTTCCCTGTGACTGGGTGGGACGTCCGGGATTTTTGTCACAAGGTGTGGAGGGGTGGCAAAGGAAATGAAGTATCCTCTGGATATTACGCTTTGTACCCAATGGTCTTTTGTGATTTTTAGCCAGGGGGCTGGGTACAAAGATAAGCATCTCCCAACTGCCTCCAGAGATGGACAGACAGGAGCGCTGCTAGGGCTTTCCAAAGAAGTGATCCTTGTCGCCCTGATTTTGTGGGGCCCCTCTGCCGCGTGGATGGCGTCTTCCATTACTGTCCCTTCCTCTGCCTCTAGAGGGGGATGCACCACATGTCTCAAAGAAAGCTCCTTGGGATTTATGGAACAACATCTTCCCACTTTTCCGATCTTTAGGATAAGGTCTGGTAGGAGTGGAAAAACAGACTCCTATAGCAAATAGAGTCTTTCCATCTTGCTCACACCTGGTAGACGTTTCCTTAACTTTCGGTCCAAAAAGGGATGAACCATCAAAGGGGGTGTTAACAAAGGATGACTTATATGGCTCCACAAAGGAACACAAGTGCATCCAGGAGTGTCTCCTAAGAGGAATTCCTGTACCCGCTGCCCTGCTTGTTCCATCAGCTGCATACGAAATCAGACGCATGGAAGAGTTTATGAGGGAATTTAGGGTAGCAAGCTAGATAGTTACCTTGCCTGAGACCCCGCAGCTACTGCACCCTGTAGAGTATCCCCCAACTCCTTAAGGAGATCTCTGTGTAGTCTAGTAAAATGTGTAAGATAGTTCAGGGATCGAAGAGTAAAGGCTGCTGAACTGTATCTGTCCATGATCCTAGAATCCCTATTAGGAGGATGAACAGATGTGGAGGTCTCTAACAACTCCATTTTGGTGACTGCTGCCTCCACCACCATAGCATCAACGGGTACTCCTTTGGTAAGGAAAGCCTTGTCCTAGGGTGACGTTATGAATTTGTTAGGCCTGTGAGGGACAGGTTACATGGTATCCGGGGACTCCCATGCCTTTCCAGAAAGAAGGTCTATCAGCTCATCAAAAGGCGGAGTCACCCAAGAGGTAGAGGGTTGAGACCCGAAAGCCTTCAGGAGTACTGAGTCATCATCAGTAGAGTTACTGGACTTCCAGCTGCCCCTCTGTTTCAGTATTTCCAAGATATCACTGAAAGAGGTATCTTCAGAGGGGGACCGTGGGGACACTTCTGACTCATCTAAGTCAGTATCCGATGTGATGGATTCCTGTGGGGAATCCAGATGCTTCCTCTTGCAAAGCCTCTTCCTGGGAACCTCCTCAGTGGGAGCTTCTGGGGAGGACCCGGAAGAGCAGGGCTCACTCAATGGGGCGACCTGAGGGTCTGGGTCTCTACTCTTTTGAGAGATAAGTAAAGCAGAGAAAGACGCAGGATCTTTAGGGAAGGAGGTTGCTGGTACTGATGATGTGGATGCCCGAGAGAACTATGCTCTCCTCATGGCATCAAAGGCCCCCCCGGCTCTAATCCGAGGAAACACCTGGATCCGCAGAAACAGGCAGTCTCTGCAGCAATGGAGTGGTGGGCTCCGAGCCTGAGGTAGGTGCCAAACTCACCGGAGCCGAGGCCCCAAGAGGCAAAGTTGGAACCGAAAGGTCGGTACAGCCATCCTCTCCAGACCCGACCGGTGAGTGTCGGCTCCTAGACTCTAAGGTTGGCACCGAAGAAGTCAAAGTAGTCAGAACTGATAGACCTGGAAGGGGTGTCGGCTCTGGCAGTTCCACAATCACTGGCTCCAAACACTCCAACTCCGAAACTTCGGATTGAATCGGAGGAGGAACAGTAGTAATGGACTGGGTCCTGGTCGTTTCCAAAGCACCAAGGGTTGGCCCCGACAGAATTTTTGCTAGCACCTGGGTCTGCAGAAGCCTCTGCACCACTCAATCCACATCCTTATCAGATAGTCTTGAGGACCGGGAAGAAGTTATAGAAGAGGCCACTGATTGCAGGATTGGAGACTTTAGATTAGTCGATACCGGCTCCAATATCGGGGACCAACTCCTACTAACAACGATCAACTCCGGTTCCGTAGGGAATGGAGCCAATGTGGTAGTCAGACTCTGTTTGGATGTTGATGAGCCCTTTTTTGGCTCCGACCCAGGAGATGTGCTAGAAGACAAAGTCTTAGATGATTTTGCAGGTTTGTCCTTATCCAAAGATTCTTGAAAAACAGACTTCAATAACCCCCTGGCTATTAATTTGCTCCTACGTTTGTGGAGAACACGAGAGCTAAACGAATGACAGATGGGACAATTCTCCTGAAGGTGAACCTCACCTAAACAATAAACACACTCTGTGTGACCATCTCTAATAGACATCTTTTGTCCACATTTGGGACACTTTTTGAATCCAGACTTAGCTTTCTCTTGTTGAGACATGGCTATACAATCAAGTAATAATTAACAGGCAAAGCACACTATATAAATGACTATGGAGAAAACACACAATCCTATATATAGAATAGCCCCAATAAAGAAAACAGGGCTCTAAGTTTATAAATATTTAAACACACTATATGACTAGCTATGAAAGGCACACAATACTATATGTGTATAAGACCACCCTAATAAAACAACAGGGCTCTAACTAAGTTTTACAATTTCCAACACTACAGCACACAGAAGAAGCAACCATTGCCCTAAAAAATCTGGACTAAAGCTTAACACACTCTATTTCTAACTCTACAGCACACGCTATAAGTATAGGGAGAAAAAAACTTTAAACAACTCTCTAACTCAAACGAGTTGTTATAAATCGGCCAAGAGAAGGAAACGGCCACTAACAGAACAAATAATGAACTCTAAAATTTAACTAACACTCACTAGAAACTAAGAAAACAGTAACAGCTATAGAAAAATATCCAGGAATATAATAACTACTGAGAAATATAAAGAAATTTTCAATAATACTGGCCAGAACTATCGAAGAACTCCCGATCTGTTGCAGCGATAAATGAGATCTGGCGGGAGAACCACTGCATTATAGGCTAGGGAGTAGGCCACGAGCTGCTTGAAGACCTCGAGCTTCTGTATTTGGCCGAGTCATAGCCGAGGATCGGCTCCGAACCCCATCAGTGAAAATGAAGGCGAGATAGAACAACTTCACTTCAATGGTTGCACAAAGCCAAATACACTAAACCATCTGAGTTACAGTCCCCTTTTCTAAACATGTCAATGTTTTTGGACCAGGGATACCTACTGGATCTGATTAAGTCACTGAGGACAGAGGTGGTGGAAAAAAGAGAAGAGAGATACCAGTGTATCTCGGAGAAACCAGATAAATGGTGAGAATTTCCATCAGGAGACAGTCATTAATTACGATGGTCTCTAAAGCCAAGTAAAACAGATCATAAGCCACAACTGGGCTATATTAAAAACGGATGATGGACTATACCAGTACCTGAGAGAAAAAAACATTTTTATTTACAAAGTGCACAAAAATATCAAGGAAAGATTGGAAAAGGGTATGGTGGAGGCCAAGTTAGGGACTAGAAAATGTGGTAGGTGCAACTATTTCCAATATATTATTGACAAGACAGAGGAACAGTTAAACAATGCCAGCCGAACAACTGTTACATTTAGAAAAAGGGACTGTAACTCAGTTGACTTAGTGTAAATGGCTTGGCGTAACCACCGTTTTTCCTTTTATATAGGAAAGACTGAGAAGAAGCTCTTTAAAAGAATTTATGAACATTTGTACAATATGAAAAAAGTAATTACAACAATGCTTTATTTAGGCATTCTTTAATGTGCACTGGTTTTAAAAAATTTGTTTTTGGCATACTGCAGATAGTGCCTCATGACACCAGAGAGGGCGCCTGGGAAAGTAGACGAGTATAAGGAACCCCTCTGGCAACTTAAACTAGATGCTACTATGAAACCAGGTTTAAATAAGCTGGTTTCTATTAGTTCTGTGCTTAAGTTGAGGTTCACAAAACTATAATTATATTTTCACTTTACTTAAAGTTTGAAAATGTTAGTGTGTACTTTAACTTGCTTCAAGGTTTTCATTACATAGTTTCATAGGTAGGTACTAGGCTATTGCCCTAGGGCCTATATAAGCCTAGGCAAAAAGGTACCCTGGCTTTCACCACCCAAGAAAATTATTTTCCTGTGCCCCTGTCGAGCAGAGCCACAGAAGTCATCCCCGGGGTGAATTTCCTATCTCGTATCCAATCATCACGATTTTTCTTGAAGAGCGCTAATGAGGAGCTTTGTTTGATATAGACAAGTAATTTGTTCCAGAGTATGAAAAGTCTCTTGGACAGGAATCTATCCCTCCAGCATTTTCTGTTTATTGTGGTGACAAGGTTTAGGTCCCTAGAGCGTGTAGCTCAGAGCGATTGGGATTTCTTTAAGTGGAGCATGTCCAACAGCTCTGGGTTTGACATAGCTTTGTATGTTAGGCAGAGATCGCCACTGAGTAGGCGATATGCGACGGAGTAAAGCTGGAGTTTTTTGGAAGGGCATCTGTTTGAGGCCGGTAATCCTCTTTGTGAGGTATTTCTGCGGCCTTTCTAGTTGTTGTAGATGTCTTGTGAGGTACATACCAAAAGGGGTGCTGTACTCTATAATGGGTCTAATGAGTGATGAGTAGAGGGGAACAATGGCCTCTTTTTTCATGGATGAGAAACCTTTTGTGATGAGGTGTGCCATGTAGAAGGATTTCTTGACTACTGTGGCAATGTGATTATCAAAGGAGAGACTACTGTCCACCTGTGTCCCAAGGTCTCATCATACTTTCAGTGTTAAGTAGATTACTGCCTATGTGGTAGTTCATGGGTACAGAGTTTTTACCAAAAGGGATGGCAATGCACTTTTTGGCATTGAGCTTGAGGCAATGGCTTTGACACCAGGTATCTGACTCAGTGAGGCCCTTTTGTAGGATGTCCACATTATTAGGAGTTTTGATTATGGCTCCTAGTTTGCAGTCATCTGCGAACTTTGTTAGCCAAAGACCTTCTGTGTTAGACTGTACTTCTAAGAAGTAGATACCAAACAGGACTGGAGCCTGTGGTACTCCACTTGTCACTGGTTTGAAGTCGGATTTGGAGTCTGCTACTTTCAAAGTGTGGGTTCTGTCAGTGAGCCAGTTGGCAACCGATCTTGTGATATATGGAATTATACCTAGTTTAGTGAGTTTGTCTATAATTCCAGAGTGGGTGATGGTGTTGAAAGCCTTGGCGAGATCTAGATAGGCTGTGTGAGCCACCTTACCATCTACAGCTTTGGTGACTGCTTCAAAGAAGTCTATCAGGTTTAGGAGATATGATCTGCCTTTTACAAACCCAAACTGTGAGGGGTCCAGAGTTTGGACAATACCAATTTCATTGTTTATAAGTTCCAAGATGATACATTCCATAGCCTTGTAGACCAGGCTCGTCAGGCTAATGGGGTGGTAGTTCCCAGGGTCCGTGGTGGCTCCCCCTTTGTGGAGCGGGATAACCGTCAATGTGTGCCATTCAATGGGCACAAAGCCTCAGGTGAGGCTATGACTGAACATGGTACTTAGGTGGGGTGCCAGTTTGTTCTGTACTTCATGTAGAAATCAGCATTTGATGTTGCCAGGTCCCATGGATGCTGTGTTCTTGGCTTTGGAGAGTGTGGTTTGTACCTGTGCAGTCGTGATTACAGGAACTTTGCATTCTTCCGGTATAGAGATGGGCCCTTTAGGGGGTAAGAGGTGGGTAAAATTAGCACCGTACCCTATAGGGATGAGAGGGAGGTAAAGTTAGCACTGAACCTATCTGCCAGGATGTTGGCAATATCAGTTGGTTCTGTATAGTTAGTGCCATTGTGCTGTAACTCAGAGCAGATCTGAGTGTTGCCATTGAGATTCTTGACATAGCTATAGAATGCTTTGTGGTTGTCTTTAGAATCAGTGGCAATTTTGTTTTCGTAACTAGCTTTGGAAGATTTTATGAGGAATCTCAGTTTTTTACTGAGGCTGACCAGGGAGTTCCTCCAATCATAGGAATTTACTCTTTTTTGAAACAGTTTCTTTCTTCTTTTGTAGAGTTTGTTTATGGCAGGGGACCCCAGATTGGCTTCCTTTTTTTGGAGAATAGCATCTTGGTTCTGTTAGAGATTGCACGAACCATGCACTCGTGTAAGTGTTTATAAAGTGCATTTGTGTAGGATTCAGCAGTCGTACCTCTATTGTCCGTCTGCATGGGTGTCGTGATGTTTGCAACTTCTATCTTAAGAAGCGTGAAGTTGGCTTTGGAGAAATTTTTTACGGTGGTTTCCCTAATGGGTGTGGGGGCAGGATGTGGATGTCTAGGGTGATTAGCTTGTGGTCGGATCTGACCGAGGAATTGACCTCTGGTGTGGAACACCGGTTGCCCATGTTGGTAATGAACAGGTCTAGGATATTGCTGCCCCTGGTGGGGGTGTGGTTAAGTTGATCCAAGGCATTGGAATTTATGAATTCCAGAAAACGTTGAGCAAAAGAGTTGGTACACGAGTAGTTTTCCCAGTTAATGGTGGGGTAGTTGAAATTGCCAATTATTAGGGTGTTAGGTTGTACCCTAATATTTTCCAGTATATCAAGAAATGAGGAGTGGGCACCCTGGGGCATGGTGGGGGATCTGTAGCAAGCTACAATTTGGATTGGGGTATTGCCCAGAGTTAGTTGCACTTGGATAATCTCAGATGTATTATGCTGAGCAACTAGCTTGGAGGTGTGGATATCTTTAATGAATATGGACACGCCTCCGCCTTTAGTGTTTCGGTCCAGGTTAGGTGGCCGAAAGGTGTGGTATGAACTATAGCCTGGTAATGCAGGGGTGCTCTCTGGAGCCTTGAACCAGGTCTCTGTCACTGCAAAGATGTCAATGTTCTCCATTTAAAGGAGTGCCTCGAGTGAGTGCATTTTGAGGTTAAGACTTCTAGTATTGAGTAGCATTACCCTCAGATTTAGCTTGCTTGTACCTGTTACGGTGGTGAGTTTGTCATTTGAACCTTGCCTAAAAAAGGCACTATAGGGGTGGCAAGAGCCTTAGCCAGTATCCGGAATCCCAAGGGGCGACAAGTGCAGGCCATGATCTGTAAAGCATCGTGGTTTGTTGATCATTTCATCCCAGGCAGACAGATACTGGATCCCCTTAGAATGACACCAGTAGCTTAGCCAACTGTTGAAGTCAATCATTTTGTCCTTGCACTATGGTATCATTCTGGGTGATGGCAGGATGCTACTCAGGGCTAGGGTCATACCTGACTGTGCTACAAGATCGGACAGCTCCTTCATGTATCTTTTCATGTAGTCCAGGGAGGTACGTCTCAGGTCACTCACACCAACATGGACAATGACAGAGACATTTTTGTACTTGTTGTGGAGTAACCTGAGTGTGTGCGTTATGTGGCGGATCCTGGCACCCGACAGGCAGCTGACGGAAGCTTTCTCCTTGTTTAGCCTGGTGAGTGGAACATCAGTGTGCCTGACTATAGAATCACCTATGACTAGAGTGTTGGGTACGTTGTTATGCCTTATGGGCTGTGGTTGAGTGGCACACTGAGTTTGTGGGCTATGTGTCATTTCGGTTGTGTTGGGGGTGGAGGTTGCTTGGGTTTCTGCTTTGGATGTCCTGTTGCTTGGGCAGATTTTTATTGAGAGCCTCCGCGAATGCAGGTGTGTGTTTTGTGTTTCTATATGTGTGTTTTGGTGGTGTAGGTTTTGAGGGACTATGTGATGAGTGTGGTGTGGTGCAAGTGTGTACCCTCTCCTCTTGACTGTCTAGTCCAGTCTTGGATGAAGAGAGCTTTGCTTTCAGTTTGACTATATAAGTGCATCTCTCACAGGTTGTAGTGTTGGGTGGTAGGAGGACAAGGATGTCTGTGTACATGCAATTGCTGCATTGCCCCAAGATGCCCAGATTCATCAGGTAGACAGGAGAAAACACCGGGAGCTGACCCTTAGACATGCCTGAATAGGTGCTTATTTATTAAGCACTAAAACCTGTTTTCCTCTAGACAAGTAAGGAAAGTTGAGTGCTGCAGTAATTTGTAGCTTATTTAGTGCTTACAACGAGTTCTGAACAAATGCTGAGCTCAAAGAAACAGATTTGATTGCTAAAACTACAAAAATGGCTAGTTCTAAGGGAAAATTTGAAGAGCAGATTTAATGGTGCCGTGAATAGTTTAACCCTAGCTAAGCGGCGGGGTTCAGAAGCTTGCAAACAGTCCTGGATACAGCACATCTGTACCTGGACTAGACTACTTACTGGAAAGGAACTCAGAGTGTAAAACAACTAGTAAACAAAAAGGCACTAAGGTAACATAACAGGTAACCTCACAAAACCTTTATTAATCCACAATTAGATGAATGAAGAAATAAAAAAACAGCAACTTGAACTGACTAAGCGCTTTCACCCTCATGGGCATCTTCAGAGTCAGTTAACTTCAGTAAAAACAACCTTTAAATACAGCTATTAATTAGTGCTTGATTAATCAATGATGAAAAAGCAGGAGGGTAGTTAAATTAAACAATTATCCCCTAAAGTTCCTGTTCACCAAATCTTAAAGTCCTGCTCAACAATACCTTGTTTGCTAGAATCTCAAGTAAGTAATAGCTACCCAGAATAAATAAATAAACCAAAATAAAACATCATAAAAAGCAGTGTGTGTAGTAATAAACATTCCATATAAAACAAAAAAAATATCTGTTAAAATATTTAAATTTACATAATTTTATATTATATACAAGCTGCCTTGTATCTTAAAATACATGCTAGGGATAGTGCATCATTGATACCAGGAGCATTGCTGGCATCAAGTCTCAGTTGCCAAAGACATTCACTTATTTCCAACATGGTTTTGAAGTCCCCCCCAAAATCCTTTGTATATAGCCTGTCAATAACAAAAAAAAAAACTTTTTAAAGTTTGAACAATGATTCGTGTGTACATACAATGAATTAGTGGTTTTCTTGTTTTTTATGTCCCTGTAATGTTCTAATATTCTTTGTCTCAACTTCCTGGTAGTCATACCTATATAGAACGCTGGGCAAGATAAACAAGTGTAAGCATAAATGACCATACTTGTGTTACAGTTGCAGTAACCAGGGCTCTTCAAAGTTCTCTTAAAATTACCTAGACAAACATAGGGATCGTCATTAATAAATTTACAGGCCTTGCAATTGCCACATTTGGCCATAGTAGCTGGTCTTTGTCCAAAGGATCTAGGGGTCTTCTCTAGTAGGTCTTTTAAATTTGAACCTCTACTATTAATAAAAGTCGGACATTTACCAAGTATGTTGTGTAAGTCTGCAGGGATGAGGCTTTCCCAAGCACCGTAAATAACATCTTTAACTTCAGGTGCTAACCTATTGTGTTGTAATACCATTCCTGTTGGCGTATTGTTTCTATCAGGCACATCTTTATGGTTGGTGACTTTGTCACATAACCTGTGTGTGTCATGCAAAATTGGAACAAAGTCAGTAGACCTTCTTCTAAATATTTCATGTTGAGCGACAAAAGTATATCAATGGGATAACCTCTTTGGACAAATAAGTCCTTCAATATGTCCAGTTCAATTTTAAAGACATCATCCTCACTAATAATACGAGACAACCTGATCATTTGGCCCTTAACAACATTTCTCTTAACATAGGCAGGGTGACAACTACTATAATGTAGAAATGAATTGCTGTAAGTTTTCTTTCTGTATAATCTTGATTCTATTTTACCATTTTTAGTATATAATTGTAAATCCAGATAATCAATACTCATCTTGCCAACCTTGTGTGTAAATTTTAAGAATGTTGTCGTGTTGTTCAAATATAAAATAAATTCTTCCAGTTCGTCAAGTGTGCCCTTCCAAAAAGCAAAATATCATCCAAAAATCTAAAATAGATAGGCATCTTAGCCTTATAATCAGATGTCAACACAAACTGGTCTTCCCATTCTGCTAAAACAAGGTTGGCATAAATGGGTGCACATTTAGCACCCATAGCCACCCCTGTGGACTGTCTGTAATACTCATCCTCAAAACCTACAAAATTGTTCTCCAGTACCATTTGCAACAGATCCACCAATAGGTCCTTCTTGGTCCGGTGCAAGTTGGTATGTTTGTCCAAGCTCTTCCTAAACCAGTCGGGCCCACAATCATGGGGGATCACTGAAAATAAATTGATAACATCAATAGTGACCAACAAAAAATCCCCCAGATCATTATGAGACAAAGTTCTGAGGCAGTCCAAACAGTGCCACAAATCTTTTAAGATATATGGCAACCTTTCCAGGATGTCCTTGGTCATAATGTCTATGTAGGAAGCTAGAGGTTCAGTTTTTGATTGTCTGGCTGCAACTATGGGTCTAAAAGGTGGGTTAACTAAATTTTTATGAATTTTGGGTATGCCAAAAATGGAGGGCATGACCGGGTGTTCTACCGATAAATATTTATATTCCTCAGCATCTATTATACCTTCACATAGCAACTCATAAAGCATCCAGTCTATTGTGGTGTACACCTTCTGGACATCAAATTTAGAAGCTAACTCATATGTGTCGGAGTAGTTTAGAATGTTCTGCATCTGCGTTAAATAATCAGTGTTGGTCATAATAACCACTCCTCCACCTTTGTCCGGTTTCATAACCCTATAGTCCTTGTTAACAGAAAGTTCCTTCAAGCAAAATAATTCTGCAGATGTTATGTTGTTGTCACATGTTGTCTGTCTATTGTCAAGAAGTTGCCTAATTTGTGTTGTACATAAACGTTCAAAAGCCAACACAGCAGGATGGTGTGGGGGTATAAATGTGCTACTTCTTCTAATTGTAAATAATTGAGCTTCACTGTCAACCCTGTGTTTAGTACTGAGGATGAGTATTACAGACAGTCCACAGGGGTGGCTATGGGTGCTAAATGTGCACCCATTTATGCCAACCTTGTTTTAGCAGAATGGGAAGACCAGTTTGTGTTGACATCTGATTATAAGGCTAAGATGCCTATCTATTTTAGATTTTTGGATGATATTTTGCTTTTTTGGAAGGGCACACTTGACGAACTGGAAGAATTTATTTTATATTTGAACAACACGACAACATTCTTAAAATTTACACACAAGGTTGGCAAGATGAGTATTGATTATCTGGATTTACAATTATATACTAAAATGGTAAAATAGAATCAAGATTATACAGAAAGAAAACTTACAGCAATTCATTTCTACATTATAGTAGTTGTCACCCTGCCTATGTTAAGAGAAATGTTGTTAAGGGCCAAATGATCAGGTTGTCTCAGATATTAGTGAGGATGATGTCTTTAAATTGAACTGGACATATTGAAGGACTTATTTGTCCAAAGAGGTTATCCCATTGATATAATTTTGTCGCTTCAACATGAAATATTTAGAAGAAGGTCTACTGACTTTGTTCCAATTTTGCATGACACACACAGGTTATGTGACAAAGTCACCAACCATAAAGATGTGCCTGATAGAAACAATACGCCAACAGGAATGGTATTACAACACAATAGGTTAGCACCTGAAGTTAAAGATGTTATTTACGGTGCTTGGGAAAGCCTCATCCCTGCAGACTTACACAACATACTTGGTAAATGTCCCACTTTTATTAATAGTAGAGGTTCAAATTTAAAAGACCTACTAGAGAAGACCCCTAGATCCTTTGGACAAAGACCAGCTACTATGGCTAAATGTGGCAATTGCAAGGCCTGTAAATTTATTAATGACGGTCCCTATGTTTGTCTAGGTAATTTTAAGAGAACTTTGAAGAGCCCTGGTTACTGCAACTGTAACACAAGTATGGTCATTTATGCTTACACTTGTTTATCTTGCCCAGCGTTCTATATAGGTATGACTACCAGGAAGTTGAGACAAAGAATATTAGAACATTACAGGGACATAAAAAACAAGAAAACCACTAATTCATTGTATGTACACACGAATCATTGTTCAAACTTTAAAAAGTTTTTTTTTTGTTATTGACAGGCTATATACAAAGGATTTTGGGGGGGACTTCAAAACCATGTTGGAAATAAGTGAATGTCTTTGGCAACTGAGACTTGATGCCAGCAATGCTCCTGGTATCAATGATGCACTATCCCTAGCATGTATTTTAAGATACAAGGCAGCTTGTATATGATATAAAACTATGTAAATTTAAATATTTTAACAGATATGTTTTTTGTTTTATATGGAATGTTTATTACTGCACACACTGCTTTTTATGATGTTTTATTTTGGTTTATTTATTTATTCTGGGTAGCTATTACTTACTTGAGATTCTAGCAAACAAGGTATTGTTGAGCAGGACTTTAAGATTTGGTGAACAGGAACTTTAGGGGATAATTGTTTAATTTAACTACCCTCCTGCTTTTTCATCATTGATTAATCAAGCACTAATTAATAGCTGTATTTAAAGGTTGTTTTTACTGAAGTTAACTGACTCTGAAGATGCCCATGAGGGTGAAAGCGCTTAGTCAGTTCAAGTTGCTGTTTTTTTATTTCTTCATTCATCTAATTGTGGATTAATAAAGGTTTTGTGAGGTTACCTGTCATGTTACCTTAGTGCCTTTTTGTTTACTTACAGGAAAGGCAGGAAACATGCTATACTATTTATTTTGATAGGTTGCTGATTGGTGGACTTACTTTAATTGAATCAACTGTTTAATTTTTTTTTATTGATTGTGTTATTTAAGTTGGAATGACACTCTAGAACTGTAGCTCTGATGAAGTTCTATTGAAGGACGAAAGCGCTTAACTCTTATTTTGTTCTGCAATAAATTTGGATTTTTATCATCTTACCACTGACTGCTTTGTGCTTAGATCAACATTGATTTTGGTCATTTTTACTAGTCGATGTTTGGCTCCTACGTTGGGGCACACCTGTTTCTGGGTTACCTGGTCTTAAATTTTGTTTGATTTCCTTGGAGACAACAGCCAACAAACACACCAGTAGCCTATTTGCAATTTTTTAATAAATAGTTGTTTGTGATGAGTTGCATAAGTGCTAGTTATTATTTAGCATCAGCTGTAAAATAAACAACATTCCAATCATTCTCCTCATTTTATTCTTTGGATACATGTGCAAACTGAGTTCTATTCCATTCTGTGTCAAAAATAAGGGAAAATGTTTCCTTATTTTTGACCACAGAATTCATTTTAACAAACTTTTGATAAAGTCAAAACAATAAGCAGACTTCAGACATAAATCCTCATTTTATCAGCTGCTTTAGGCTTCCTGCTCTTTTCAGGTAATCTAGAAGCAACTACTCTTGTCAAATGGAATGCACAGTTCATTTGAATACAATGCGTTTACATTGCCCAATATGACTGTAGCCTCCCTCTGATTTTCCAGACTAGAATGTTTAGTTGATTTTAATGCAATGTGTTTACAATGCGCCATGCACCTGTAGCTTCCCCTGCAATTTTTCAGAATGGAATGCTCAAACCACTTAAATGCAATATGCTTAGAATACTCCATATGTCTGTCACTTCTCCCTGTGATTTTCCAGAACAGAATGTTTAGTTCATATGAGTACAATGTGTTTACAACTCCTCATGTGTATAACATCCCCTGTGATTTTTTGAAGTATAATGCTCAGATCATTTGTACAATGTGTTTACAATACCCAAAATGCAATTTTCAAGTAGTATCCTCACTAGAAATCTTCAAATACTTTAATTGTCAGTAGTTTAGGCTGCTCAGCCATTGCAAATACTTTCCTCTGCTTAAGGCACTAAACTAAACAACAGTCAGGCAAGGTATTCTTCAGAAAAATGCATGTCGTATCTCAAAAAATTCTCACCAGCTGTTGTGAAGTACAGGTGCTTATGTTTTACTTACTCTAACAGTAAATGTTCTTAGAACACATTGACTTACTGGCATAAGGGTAGTAGTGCCCTGCCCCCTCCCTCTAGCAGTCTCTCAAAGCTCAAACTCTTCCCACTGCCTGTCTGTGGGTATGAATGACCATTCACCTGGCAGTGCCAGGACTACCCTTCAAATCCACAGACAGGACCCATTCAGTTTTCTAGAGCCCAACAGGAAGAACAGATGAAAACGCCAGCTTTATGAACACCTACTGTTCAAAACAGACAGACACACACACACACACACACACACACACACACACACACACACACACACACACACACAGACACACACACACACACACACACACACACACACACACACACACAGACACACACACACACACACACACACCAAAAAGGCTGCTGGACAAAATACAGTGGCAACTCCAATAGCAAACTATATACATCCAACAAAGGGGGATGGTGGGAGAGTGCTGTCAGTAAGGCAGTGTGTTCTACGAACATCTACTATTACAGGCAAGTAGAACTTATACAACTGTACAATGTTCAAAAAACACACTGCTTTGTTGGCATATGAGTGGATTCCCAAAGCTTACACAAGCTAGGAGGAAGGATAAGGATCCAGAAGCCCCTGGAAAATAGTTCTCTTGTGAAGGCTGCTCCGCATTTATAAAAGACACCCAGTTTGTAGTGCTTTGTACAGGTATGGAAAGAGGACCGAGTTTCTGCCGCTAGAATACTTCAAGTCCACTCTTTTCCAATATGCCACTACCAGGTTCTGGAGGAATGTGGCATTATCTTGGCTGGATTTGTTTTGCCATGGTGGCTGTAACAAATTGTATTCTTTATTTATTTATTTATTTATTTATTGACATTTGACAGTATCAGAAGATAACAAAAGTGCAATGGTTTGCTGAGAAACAGGCTGACCTTTCTTTACCCCAGAAAATAATTCAGCATCTTTCCAAACCTCCTAAATGGGGTTTGTTCTGTCAAGATAGTAGCCGAGCTGCCAATGTGCATCAAAGGTATGACACATGCTCTCTCCCTAATTCTTAGGTTCTGGAAGTAACACAGGGAGATTAACAGACTGACTGAATACCAAAACCACTTTCGACATGGAAGAAGGATTATTGCATAACACAAAATCAGGAAAAGCAGCCTCACCACAACAGTCTGCAGCTCAGAAATTTACCTTACAGATAAACAAAACAGTTTTCTATGTTAAGAAATGGATATCAGCATGAGCTGCCAGTTCCAAAAGGTGGCAAGGGCAATTTTTCAAGAACATAGTAGAGATCCCACAAATGAGGAATTGGGTTGTGGGGAGTCTCATATGCAATACTCCTTTCATGAACTGGTATATCAAAAAAAAAAAAAAGAAGAAAAAGGGGGAGGCAGCTAAATGTACCTTAATGGGCACACATGATATCCAGAAACAGCTCACACCAATATTTCAAGTCCAGAGGGATATTATCCACAAAGGACCCACTATTTCTCTTTCCATTTACGCCCCACTTAGAAAACCTCATCCATTTCTACACCTAAAATTTTCCAATAGCAAATTTTCTGGCCTCCTTTAGCATCTGCTGCACACCCTCATGAAACAAGTGCCTAATTAAAGTCAAGACTGACAGGAGTTCCCATGGACTATGATGTTTGCAGATGACACTGTGATCTGTAGTGAGAGTAGGGAACAGGTGGAGGAGACCCTGAAGAGATGGAGATATGCTCTAGAGAGAAGAGGAATGAAGGTCAGCAGGACTAAGACAGAATATATGTGTGTGAATGAGAGGGAGAATACAGGAATGGTGAGGATGCAAGGAGTAGAGGTGGCTAAGGTGGATGAGTTTAAATACTTGGGATCAATAGTTTAGAGTAATGGTGAGTGTGGAAGAGAGGTGAAGAAGAGAGTACAGGCAGGATGGAGTGGGTGGAGAAGAGTGACAGGAGTGATTTGTGACAGACGAGTACCAGTGAGAACAAAATGGAAGGTCTACAAGAGGGTAGTGAGACCAGCTATGTTATATGGGTTGGAGACAGTGGTATTGACAAAAAGGCAGGAGTTAGAGCTGGATGTGGCAGAGTTAAAGATGTTAAGATTTGCACTGGGTGTGACAAGGGTGGACAGAATTAGGAATAAGTATATTAGAGGGTCAGCCCAGGTTGGAAGGTTTGGAGACAAAGCCAGAGAGGCAAGATTACGTTGGTTTGGACATGTGCTGAGGAGGGATGCTGAGTATATTGGGAAAAAGTTGCAAAGGATGAAGCTATCAGGTAACAGGAAAAGAGGAAGGCCTAAGATAAGGTTTATGGATGTGGTGAGAGAGGACATGCAGGTGGTTGGTGTGACAGAGCAAGATGCAGAGGACAGGAAGAAATGGAAAAATATGATCCACTGTGGCGACCCCTAATGGGAACAGCTGAAAGGAGATGATGACTGAATCATCTAGACTGTCAACTGAATTTTTTCTGCAAATCGGGGTGAAGCAGTCACTGCTGAGACCTTGTAAGCAAATCCTGAGTGTGAGGAAGACTGTAATAACTACCCTTGGCTGATACCATTCTAACAATTGGGGCGAGGGGGGGTCACCACAATGACCTTAGGCATTTCTCTCTGAACTTTTAGAACTACCTTGTGATTCAGTGGAAAGGGTGGAAATGAATACCAGAACATTCACATCCAAAGGAACAAGAATGTTTCTGTCCTTCAGTCATGGCTGCAAGGGTGTCAGGAACAGACTTTCTCCAGCTATCTGTTAAGAAAGGAGGCAAACAGATCTGTTTGAGATGTTTCCCATATCTGGACTAAATCCTGGAAACATTGTTACCTTGAAGTGCCACTCTTGCAGGTCTGCCCAGGATCTGCTAAGTCTGACTACCACAATGTTCTGCTCTGACTGAATGTATGATGTCTGAAGGGTCAAAGAATGCCAAGAACTCTGCTTCCAGCCCATCAGTGCCAACAAGCGCATAGGCTAAGACCTCATCTGCTCGTTTACTTAGGTACCATGACTCCATGGTGGAGTCTGGAACCACCCAAAGACGACCCAGAGTCCATAGGTGGTGAAGAACCTTCAAGGTGTGAATCACCACCAATATCTCCTAAAGACTGATGTGCTTTTATGTGTCATTGGGCCCCCAAGTAACTTACACTTGCATTCCCACTGACACAGCTCCCCAGGCAACGTCAGACAAATCTGTCTAGGCAGACTGCCTTAGCACCAGAGGTGAGAAAGGAATTCCTGGATAGATACTCAAATGTTTTCTATACCACTGTAACTTACATATAAAAAGCTTCAGTAAGGTTTCAGTTAGTTTCAGCCCTGTTTCTTCTAGTACATTATACCATTCTTTTTCTATGGAAAACTGAAAAGTATAGATTACTTGTTATGTATTTGTATAACTTAAATATGACAAAGCTCTGACAAGAGTCAAAACATTCATCTTTTGTTTTTACTTAATAAACCGTGTGTTAAACAAGCACGATCAGCTTGACTACTGTTGTCTTGTTTTTAATAAGGATGCACGGTGATCTTTAGCACAGATCTTACATTAGTATTTATAATAAAAGTTTATTTTAGCATATCATATGCTATTATTCCTGTACAGCTAGTTTCCCTTTTTCTTAGTAGTGAACATGGGATTCTGGTATCACAGGGCTATGACAGGAAAGTACAGTTGTGTACATTTACACTGTTGCAGTCATTACATTTGGGTAATCTGCTGGCAGGTTGCCCTCAGTCGGCCTGATTAACAAAGTCTTGGGTCCTGTGTCGGTTGCTGTCCCTTCTTCCATGACGTCAGGTCGTCAGGGGTATAAAACATGCAGCCGACGCCATTACATCAGTTTTTCTTGCCCCAGATGTCAGGTGCCCCCCAAATGGGGAGCAAATAAAATTAAAAACACAAAAATATACCTCCACCCAAAAGCAAATACACCAAAAAGGCTTTTAAGCATAGTAAAAGAAAGTAGAGGTATATTCAGAGAAAAACGCGGATGGAGGGAGGGTAACCAGGACTGCAACAGTGAATACACTCGAACATCTACATTTATGGTAAGTGTACACAACTGTACAATGTTCTTTGTGTTTCATTGTTGCAGTCATTACATTTGGGTAGATTCCCAAAGCTATGGTTGGGAGGAGGAATTTATACAGCATTAGGACCAGCTATAAGGCCCTGCAAGACAGCAGTGGCAAAGCCAGCTCTGGATTTAGAGAAAATTAGTAAATGATAATGCTTGGTGAAAGTATGTACAGAACTCCAGGTAGCAGCTTCTAGAATATCCCTGGTAGGAACACCTCTGAGAAAGGCTGCAGAAGTAGATGCAGCCCTGGTGGAGTGAGATCTGATCCCCTGGGGGATTGGTTTTCCATGGTACTTATAGCAGAAATTAATGCAATGGCTTATCCATTTAGAAATGGTTTGTTTTGAAATAGCCTTCCCCTCTGCCCCAGCAGCAAATGCTACTAACAATTTTCTTCGAAATTTAGTTCTGTCCAAGTAGAATCTAAGTTGTCTGTGCACGTCCAAGGAATGCAAAATCTGTTCCCCTTTGTTCTGTGGATTGGGAAAGAAGGTTGGCAAATGAATGGACTGATTAAGAGCCACAGTGGAAACCACCTTGGGCATGAAGGATGGATTGGTCCTCAGAGATACCCTGTCCGCATGAAAGATGATGAAAGGCTCCACTGCCACAAGGGCCTGTAATTCAAATATCCTTCTAGCTGAAGTGATTGCTAAAAGGAAGGCTGTTTTCCAAGAAAGAAATTTTAAGTCTACAGTAGCAGCTGGCTCGAAAGGAGGTAGAGTGAGTTTCTTCAAAACAAAGTTAAGGTCCCAGGCAGGGGTAGGAGCTCTCCTGGGTGGTCTCAAGTTGTTTGCCCCTCTGAGATACTGCTTGAGCAGGGGATGAGAAAAGATGGGTGGTTATGTGTTATACTGAGCTGAAATAGCTGAAGCGTGGATTTTAATAGAGGAAAAAGACAGGCCCTTGTGAAGCATCTCAGTTAAGTATTGCAAAATCTGAGGTAAATTGGACGCTGCTGTGCTCATCCCTAAAGATTGGTTCCAGGCACAGAATCTTTTCCATTTTGTCAGCATAAGATTTTCTAGTACTAGGTCTTCTCGCCTCCAAGATGACATCCATCACAGGTTTGCTGAGGGATGCTAAGGGTGAATTTATGTGATTAGCCAAGCTGCAAGGTTCAATGTTGGAAGCTGATGGTGCAGAATCTGGTTCTCCTGCTGAGACAGCAAGGAAGGTGTCTGAGGTGCCATGGAGATACTTGTGACACACTGCGCAGGAGCAGGTACCAGTGTTGGCATGGCCAGTCTGGAGCAATCAAAATCATTCTTGGTTTGTCCTGTTTGACTTTTAACAGAACTTTGTAGAGTAGAGGCAGAGGGGGAAAGGCGTAGACTGATAGGTTTTTCCAGCTGAAGGACACAGCATCCACCTTCCAGGCTTTTTTGTGGGGAGTCCTTGTGTAAAATTTGTCAAACTGGTAGTTCTAAGGGGAGGCAAATAGATCTATGTCTGGGCTCCCTCATTTGCTTGTCAACATGTTGAAAATCCGTGGTTCCAGTTTCCACTCGTGTGGGTCCATGAGATTTCTGCATAGTCCATCTGCCAGTGCATTCAATTTTCCTGGCAGGAATTGAGCTTGTAGGTGCACTTGGTAGCTCAAGGCCGTGTTCCACAATGCCATGGCTAGTCTGCAGAGGGAGTAGGGATGTGTATCCCCCTGCTTGTTTATGTACCACATAACTGTAGTGTTGTCCGTCTTTACCATTAGTTGTCCTGGAAGAATGCAGTCCTTGAAGGCTGTCAGGGCATTCTGTACAGCTAACATTTATTTTTGATTGATATGTAGGTGCATTTGATTTGGGTTCCATTTGCCCTGAATGCACTTCCCTGCCAGGTGAGCCCCCCATGCATAGTCTGATGCATCTGTAGTTAGGGTTTGGGCGGCAGGGGGTAGTGTGAATAGCAGTCCCTTGTTTTGGTGGCAGGCCTCTGCCCACCATAGGAACTCCAGGCGTAGGCAAGGTATGATAGGAATCATTGTTTCCAGGCTGTGACAATGTTGACTCCATAGACTTTTTAAGTGCCACTGTAGTTTCCTCATATGCAGTCTTGCATATGGAATTAGAAGATTTCAGGAGGCCATGAACCCCAAGGCTTGCAGTATTTGCCTTGCAGATAGCAGGGTTTTTGTGGCCACTTGTTTGAAGTAAGTTACCAAATTAATTTGCTTCTCTGGCATGAGGAAAGCCATCTGGGCAGTTGTATTCAAGCTTGCACCCAGGAATGTAATCTGTTGATAGGGTACCAGTTGTGATTTATTTTCGTTTATGGTATACCCCAGACAAGTTAGAACCTTTTTTACGAATGCCAGATGATTTAAAAGAATGCCCTGGTTTTCTGCCTGAATTAGACAATCATCCAGGTATGGATATATTTGAATATTTCTTTGCCTGCAAAATGAAATTACTGGAGCCAGGCACTTTGTGAATACCCTGGGCAAAGTAGACAAGCCAAAGGGCAGTGCAGAGAACTGTTAATGCAAGTAGCCTGCTTTGAAGCGTAGGTATCTTCTGCAAGATTCCCTGATTGGGATGTGCAGTTATGCTGCTTTTAAATCTAGAGTTGCCAACCAGACATCTTTGCCTAACATAGGAAGTAACTGGTGAAGAGTCAGCATCTTGAATTTTGGAATGTCCATAAAGGTGTTTAGAGCAGACAGGTCCAGAATTGGACGCCATGATTTGTCTTTTCTGGGTACCAGGAAAAGCCTGGCATAGAAACCTTGTCCCTTTTCCTGTTCTGGCACCGGTTGGATAGCCCCCATGTTTAAGAGGAAATGTACTTATTTTTGAGCCTCTGCCCACTGATTTGGGGGCAGATCTGGCCACCCGTTTGGTGTTGGCAACATGTGGAAATGAAATCTGTATCCCTGGCACACTATATTTAAAACCCATTTGTCCTGGGTTATGAGTTCCCAGTTTTTTGCATGAAGAGCAATCTTTCCCCCCAAAGGGGCGGCTAAAAGGTAAGTGCTTGGTAATTTTAAAGGAAAATCAGTGAGACTGTTTACCATAGGGAGGTGTCTTGTTATTTCCAGATTTGGAAGTGGAGCCCCCCCCCCCCCCCCCATTGCTTAGTTCTGAGAGTCCCCTGGGGCTGAAACCTGGTGCTTTTGGTGTGTCTGGGTTTGGCTTGAGAGAATCTGGAAGGAGCTGGAAAGGATAAATTCTTAGTAGGCCAGTGCCTACTAAATCTTGGAGGTTGCACTTGTAAGAAATCTTTTACAGTTTGCATACATTTAGCTTTATCTTCCATCTTTTTTAAAACTTCTTCAGCCTTATTGCCAAACAGGCGGTCCTGATTTAAAGCAGCATTCAATAATTTCGCTTTAACATGACCAGGCAAAGATTGCTCCTTAAGCCAAGCATGCCTTCTAAGCACAGACCCAGTAACAGCAGCCCTGCAAGAGGCCTCTAAAGAATCAAAACCACATTGCAAAGTATGTTTTCCAACTTGTTCAGCAGAATGCAATAAATCCTGTAAATCTTTATCTTCCACAGTCAGAAATCAACATAATTTTCTGTTTAAGTAGTCCAACAATATGCTGTTGATATTTTAACATATGAAATTGGCAGTTTAAAGCCCTGATTGCCAAGGTTGCAGAAGTATAAACCTTTTTACCCCATATATCCAACCCACTGGAGTTTCTATCAGAAGGTGTAGGATTTTTAGCAGTAGAGGCATTAATGCCCTTAGGCCCCTGAGAAATGGTTTCAGGATCTGCAACAGGATTTTTGAAAAGGAACTTGTGGGACTCAGGAAAGTACAGTTTTGTACCTACCATAAATGTAGATGTTCGAGTGCTAATACAGCTGCAGTCATAACAGATGGGTTCTCCTGCCGTCAGGAGGGTCCTCGTTCGGCCGAATTCCAAAGTCTAGGTCCGGCGTCGGTTGTCGTCGCTTCTTCCCTGACGTCAGTGTGACAGGGATATAAAAGAACCAGCCGACGCCATTTTCTTCAGTTTTTCTTGCCCCAGATGTCAGGTGCCCCCAGAAGGAAGGCAATACATAAGTTTGTGTAATAATGCAGTGCAATATAATCAAAATACAGTAGTTGCAAGCAAATACATCATAAAAGAATACCCCAATCAGGTTGTATGAGGATGTGCTAGCCTATAGGCCTGTCCCAAGAGGGGAAGGAGGGAGGGAAACCTGGACTGCAGCTGTATTAGCACTCGAACATCTACATTTATGGTAGGTACAAAACTGTACTATGTTCATCGTGCATACAGCTGCAGTCATAACAGATGAGTAGAATCCCAAAGCTAAGAAAGGGGTGGTAGGCACTAGGTGGAACTAGGAGGAGCCAAAATGCCCTGCAAGACTGCAGTGGCAAAGCCTGCTCTAGATTTGGAGTATAATGGTAGGTTGTAATGCTTGGAGAAGGTATGCACAGAACTCCAAGTGGCTGCTTCCAAAATATCCTTGGTAGGAACTCCTCTGAGGAAGGCTGCAGAGGTGGCTGTGGCCCTGGTGGAATGAGTTCTAATGCCTGTAGGTACAGCTTTGCCATGAAAGGAATAGCAAAAGCGTATGCAGTGGGCTATCCATTTTGAGATTGTCTGTTTGGAGATTGGCTTTCCTTGAGCTCCTACCGCATAGGCCACAAAGAGCTGTTCTGATTTTCTAAAAGGCTTTGTTCTGTCCAAATAATAACGCAGTTGTCTGTGGATGTCCAAGGAATGTAGTAATCTCTCCCCTTTGTTTTGAGGATTAGGATAAAAAGTAGGTAAATGTATGGCCTGATTTAAAGCTACCCTGGATACCACTTTAGGCATAAAGGACGGGTTGGTTCGTAAGGAGACTCTGTCCTGATGGAAGATGATAAAAGGCTGGACAGCCATGAGAGCCTGTAGTTCTGAAACTCTACGAGCTGAGGTGATAGCCAGAAGGAAGGCTGTTTTCCATGACAAATACTGCAAATCTGATGAGGCAGCTGGCTCAAAAGGAGGCAAGGTCAGTTTTTCCAGAATGAAGTTAAGATCCCAAGCAGGTATTGGTTGTTTCCTTGGAGGTCTTAAATTTTTAGCCCCTCTGAGGAACCGTCTTAAGAGAGGGTGAGAGAATAAAGGTGGATCAGTGTATTCTGCAGAAATGGCTGAGGCATGGATTTTGATGGAGGAGAAAGAAAGTCCACTGCTTAGCAGTTCAGCCAATTATTGTAGTATTTGAGGTAAATTCAGTTTTCCAGGGTCCTGGCCCTTTTTCTCACTCCAGACACAAAAACGTTTCCATTTTGCGGAGTAAGCTTTTCTAGTTGATGGCCTACTGGCCTCCAAAATGACATCCTGCACCTCCTTGGAGAGTAGGGCCTGCTGTGATGCTAAGGAATCTTCCATGCAGCTAGATTGAGTGTCTTTAGCTGACTGTGAAGAGTTTTGAAGCTGTGCTGAGTCAGAAGAAGAGGCATTAGAGGCAGGGTCCATGGTGGGGAATGCGTCAGGCTCCTCAGGAGTGGGTACCAGTGTTGCCTTGGCCAGTCCGGAGCAATGAGGATCATCTTTGGTCTGTCTGCTCTGGTCTTCAATAAAACTTTGGGCAGCAGAGGAAGAGGTGGGAAGGCATAAACTGTCATCGATGTCCAACTGAAAGAGAGAGCGTCCACTCTCCAGGCCTTTGGATGGAAGATCCTTGAGCAGAATTTTGTCAATTGATTTTTGTGGGAGGCAAAGAGATCTATGTCTGGCCTTCCCCATTCTTGGATTATTTCTGTAAAAACTTTTGGATGCAACTTCCATTCGTGTGGGTCTGTCATATTCCTGCTTAGGTTGTCTGCCAGCGTGTTTTCCTTGCCTGGCAAGTACTGTGCTTGTAGTTCCAGTTCTAAGTCCATGGCCATGTTCCAAAGTGACATGGCCAGTCTGCATAGGGGGTAAGAATGTGTTCCTCCCTGCTTGTTTATGTACCACATAACTGTGGTGTTTTCCGTTCTTATCAATAGTTGACCTGGTTGTAGGAGGTCCTTGAAAGCTATAATAGCATTTATTACTGTTAGCATTTCTTTTTGATTGATGTGAAGGTGCTTTTCTTTTTGGGACCACTTGCCCTGAATGCACCAATCTGTCATGTGCGCCCCCCAGGCGTAGTCCGAGGCGTCTGTTGTGATGACTTGATTTGCTTGAGGCTTGCTGAATGGAAGACCTGTGTTTGTTTGACATGCTTGAGCCCACCACAGAAATTCCTTTTGCAGACATGGAATTAGTGGTATTATTATTATTTCCAAACTGTGGCTGTGTTGAGACCATATGTTTTTCAGGTACCATTGTAGTTTCCTCATATGCAGCTTTGCACATGGGATTAGTAAGATGCAAGATGCCATGAATCCCAGAGCCTGCAGGATTTTCCTTGCAGTCAGCCTGGTGCAATTTGCTAGTGTTATGAAGTATTGAATTAGCTGCCCTGCTTCTCTGGCGTGAGGTAGGCCATCTGGGTGTTTGTGTCCAAATTGGCACCCAGGAAAATTATCTTCTGAGAGGGTATTAGCCTTGATTTCTTTTTGTTGACTGTGTATCCCAGAGAATTCAATAACATTATTACATAAGCCAGATGTTTCAGAAGAATGTGCTTGCTGTCCGCTTGGATCAGGCAGTCGTCCAAATAGGGATATATTTGTATCCCTTGAAGTCGGCAGTAGGCAATTATTATTTATTTATTTATTTCCAGTTTGATTACCGGGGAAGTCCACTGGGCCCTGAGACCCATTTTCAGTGGAGGCCCGGGGAGAAAAGCTCCAGATGTACAAATATAAAATACAGAAATATAAAATATGAATGATACATTGAGGTAATCACATTGTACAATAGAAACATTCATTATTGCAACAAAGTCAAATACTACTTCACTAAGGTTATTCTCAAAGGTTATACAATCATAAGCTGTTTTTATGGCGTAATTTAAGACAAAGCATTATTTGAGCACATGAGCACATTCTTAGAAGGTTATACATTTGTAAGGGAATTCTTATAGAGTAGTTTGAGAAAATGCAATTATATAAGCACATAGAGAAGAGAGTTAAGAAATCTATTTACAATATTTACATGAAGCAGAATGAAGATAAGTCTTTGGGACATTTTGAGTGCAATGGAGCACTCCATGTGGTATGAATATGTACTTGGATAGTTTTTAGTTGAGGTGGACTAAAGGGCAGCCTCACCTTTTTGCACTCTAGGTAGGATATTTATGAGTTTTTGAATAGTTTTAGGTAGGGTGAAAGCAGGTGCATTTCCACTTAGTGGACAGATGTTTGAAAAGCAGAGTTTTGAAATTTTCAGTGCTTGATATAATTCTTAGAGAGGAAGGGAGAGAGTTCCAAGCCTTACCGATAGTGAAGGAGAGGAGAAGCTGGCCAGCAGGACTTTTAGGTTTGTAGATATCAATCAGATTTTGATGTTCAGATCTGAGAGATCTCTTAGGGGTGTAGGGAGGAAGGATATTAGCTAGAGAAGGACAGTTAGATGGCTGAAATATAGGTTTGTGTGCTGTTGTGAGCTGCAGATAGGTTAGGTAGTTTGGTAGTTCTAGCCAATTTAGGGATTGAAGGGAAAGGCAATGGTGGGTGGAGTTTTTACAGTTTGACGCAAATTTAGCGATTTTGTTATAGCAGCTTTCTAGTTTGGAGCTGCTGGAGTATGACAAGTTGGTTAAGAGAAGGGCTCCATAAAGTAAAGAGGGCAAAAGGTAGGTAGTGGCCAGAGTGTGCCTTGTGGTGAGAGAGAGAAAGCGATTATTCCTGTATAGCATGCCTAGTTTTTGATGGTTTTTTAATATTTTGTTGAATGTGTATGTCGAACTTTAGGAATTCGTCAATTGTAACACCGAGGAGTTTTGCAGAGGGAACAACTTCAATAGTGGATTTAGAAATGCTAAGGACTTTGAAAGTATCTTTATTGAAGGAGTAAGATTTTCTAGGGGAGAAGAGGAGAATTTTGGATTTGTTAGCATTAAGGGAGAGGTGGTTTTTATGCATCCAGTTTTCAGTGGTTGAGAAGGCAGCTTGGGTTTTGAGAAGCAGTTCAGAGCTGTTTGTGGCAGAGCAGACTATGGTTGAATTGTCTGCATATTGAATAATTTTGGCATCAGGGATAGCAGAATGAAAGTTATTAATAAAAATATTAAAGAGCATGGGTCCCAGGATGGATCCCTGTAGTACACCTGTTTGGGTGGGTAGGAAGGAGGAGATGGAGTTTTTCCATTTGACTGCCTGAGACCTATCAGAAAAGTAGCTAGAGAACCAGGATAGAGAATTAGGAGATAGATGCAGGTTTGATAGTTGAAGGAGAAGATGATTATGAGAAACAGTGTCGAAGGCTTTAGAGAGATCAAGCAAGACAGTAGAGACCAGGTGACCAGAGTCTCAGGCTTGATTGATAGTTTCTAGGTAGGATAATAGAGCAGTAGTAGTGCTATGACCAGAACGAAAGCCATGTTGGGTAGGTGTTAGAAGATGGTTTTGGGTTAGAAAAGGCATAAGTTGGGAGTGGACACACTTTTCTAAGATTTTAGAGATAGGTGAGAGTAGAGCAATGGGGCGAAAGTTTGAGATGTTGGTGTTCTTGCCTCCTTTGTGCAGTGGAAGGATATAAGCTGAGCGCCATAATTTGGGGACGTAAGATTCGTTAATAGATCTGTTAATAATGATGCTGATCGGGAGAGCTATCCCATCTGCAGCATATTTTAGAAAGGAGGAGGGAATATTGTCAGGGGCATTAGAGCAGGGTTTAAGTTTAGATAGAAGTTTTTTTATGAAGTTAGTACAAACAGGTCTGAGCTCAAATCCAAGGAGAGGGTTATCGGAGGAATTGGAAGGAGAAGGAATGGGAACAGAAGGGATATTGGTAGGGAAGGTCTTAGTTAGGTCAGATATTGTTTGTAAGAAGAAAGAATTAAATTCTGAGCATAATTCTAGGTCAGATTTATTTGGGTCAGGACTGGGATTATTTTGGAACCGGGATTAAGGAGAGAGTTTATTGAGTTCCAGAATTTTTTGGGGTTTTTGTTATTGTTAGATTGGAGGTTGGAGTAATAGGATTTTTTGTCCTTGGTAATTAGTTGTTTTACTTGGTTACGTAGTTGCTTATATTGGAGCAAGGTGTTGGGCAGTTTATTGTTTTGGAACAGTTTCCATAGTTTATCCCTTTGATGCATAATTTGTTTAGTAAGTTTAGATAGCCAAGGAGCGGTATTTATCTTTACCCTTTTATTTCTGATAGGGGCGAGAGAGTTAAGTGTATCTAAGAAAACAGAGTTGAAGTAGTCGATAGCATCATCAAGAGGGAGAGTTCTAAGGTCTTGCCAGTTCATTTGTTTAAATAGGTTTGAGAAGGTTGCAGGGTTGAAGTTACTAAGATTACGAGTTAGGATGTATTGATGTTGGTGAGGGGAAGAGTTGGTAGTGCGATGAATGAAGGCTGGCAGGTGGTCACTAATGGTGTCTGGAATTGTTCCAGAATTAGTGATTTTGTTTGGATTGGAGACTAGGATCCAGTCAATAGATGAACCTGGGGGATTAATTTTGTTGGGTCTAGTTATATGCTGGATTGTTTGGGTGAAGTTATAGAGGTTGATGGCAAGGGAGGGGGAGAGTTAATTTTATTCCAGTCGATATTTACATCACCTAAGATATATGTTTCATAGTTAACTTTAGTAGAAGCCCATTGGAGAATGTCTTCAAGGATGGGGATATTATTTCCAGGGGAGATATATAGGGCAATAATACAGATGTTTTTGTGTCTATTTAGTTTCAGTAGTCCAGCTGTAAGTTCAGTATTTTCAAATTGAGGAACTGGAATTTGGAGGGGAATTACAGTTAGTGATTTAGAGTAAACTATGGCAGAGCCTCCACCTTTTTTTATAGGTCGGTCATTTCTAATAATATGGTATCCAGGGGGAAGTATTTCTGAATCAGAAATATGGGGTTTAAGCCAATTCTCTGAAATGGCTAAGATGTCTGGTTGGTTGTGGGTTAACCAGGCCTGGAAGTGGTGGACTTTGTTATTGAGACTTTGGGAGTTCAGGGTGAAGATTTTTAATATGCTTGAGGGTAGGGGAGAGGGAGTTGGGTGATTATTGTTGTCAAAGAGGATAGGGCCAGGATTGGGGTGGATATCTCCGGCTAAAAATATAATATTGAGTAGGAAAGACTTGAGAAATGTTGGTATAGAGATAGAGGGTTCAGTTGGAAAAAGGTTAATTTGTGTGTAAATGTAGTAGTAGTAGTGGATAGTATTTTGTAGTGAAACAGATGAAGTTGATTGGGTGGGATTAGAAAAGAAGAGATAGAATGGAAGTGAGAGAAAGAGTTATGGAGAAGGGAGTTTGAGGGGGAAGTTATTTTAGTTGGGGGAATTGCATATGCAGAGGAAGAGTAAGAGCTGATATAGAATAAAGGAATCAGAAAGAGAAGGAGAGAGCAGGGGACTTTAAGTTGTTGGAGGATTGAGAAAAGCATGGTTGTATTAAGTGGAAGAGAAGGGAGTGTCAGTTGAAGTAAAGAGTATGTTAGAGGTGAGTAATGAAAGTATGGAGAGAAGTAATTTATCTGAAGTTGTATGAAGGAGGCAGGGATGCAGTAGTAAGATGTTTGGGAAGTAGGAGTATTGAGGGAGAGGTGATAGAGGAAATGTATGAGAGGAGATTGAGGAGATTGGGTAGGGGGAGTGGAAAGGAGAGGCTGAAGTTGGGTAATTTAGACTGGGTGGATTAAGTGTAGTTGTGAGGGGGGAGAAGAGCTAATTGGTTAATTGGAATAAGGGGTGGAGATATTGAGGAATAAATGTAGGAGTGCTAGGGGCGGGTGGAATTTGGGGGCAGGGTAGGGGAGCGGAGTGAGCCCGCAGGGCGAACGGAGCGGGTTCAGACTGGAAGGATAAGAGAGTCAATCAGTGAGCAGCAGGCTGCTGCAATTCACCTTACTGGAAGTAAGGGTGAGTGTTGGTTAAACTTGTCTGAGGTGGTGGAGAAAAGGAGAAGCAAAAGGGCAGAAGTTGAGGAGTGCAGCAAGTAGACTAAGAGGTATGTAGGCAGTCTTGTACAGCCAAGCTATACTTGGGAGATGTAGCAGGGGGACAGAGAAGGGTGAGAATGTAAGGCAGAACTAGTGGAGAGAGCTGGCCTGGAAGGAAAACAGAAGAGTGTAGGAGTTATTCAAGGGTGAGGGAGAGACAGAGAGCAGAGTTACCTATTTTATCAAAAGAGGAAGGGGGACTTTGTAGATTAAAGAAAAGGTTAGCAAGGGCAAGAGAATGAGAAATGCAGGGCTAGGAAGGTGTACGGCTGCTGGGTAACCTGGCTAGGTAGCAGAACTTTTTAATACATATAGGAAAAAATAACAAAACAAATTTGAGAAAGTATCAGTTTTACTACTTTGGTTGGGGAAACATGTACTTTATTGCTTCCCAAGGTACAGGGCTCTGGTATAGGACAGCAAGTAGCTTTACTTCTTAATTGAGGAGGCTGGAGTTATTTGCCTGTTGTCCTTAGTCTTCATTCAGGGATGGTCCTTTAGTCAAGAGCAGAGTTAGAAGGTATGAGGTTTATTGCTTCCCAAGGTACAGGGCTCTGGTATAGGACAGCAAGTAGCTTTACTTCTTAATTGAGGAGGCTGGAGTTATTTGCCTGTTGTCTTTAGTCTTCATTCAGGGATGGTCCTTTAGTCAAGAGCAGAGTTAGAAGGTATGAGGATTGTAAGAAGAAAAAGACGCTACGGTCAGGAAGATCTTACAGCAGCCAGAGGGGAAATTTCAGTAATAAAGAGGGATTACTGATGCCAGGCATTTCGTGAATACTCTGGGCGCAGTAGATAAGCCAAAGGGCAATGCAGAGAATTGATAATGGGTTGAACCTGCAAGAAATCTGAGGTACCTTCTGCAATTTTGTCTGATAGGGACATGCAGGTATGCCTCCTTGAGGTCCAATGTTACCAGCCAAGACTCCTTGCCCAGCATGGGAAGAAGTTGCTGTAGAGTGAGCATCTTGAATTTTGGTACGAGTAGAAATGTGTTTAGGATGGATAGATCCAAAATAGGTCTCCAATCTTTTCCCTTCCTTGGCACCAGAAATAGCCTGGAATAAAAACCTTGACCTTGTTCGTTATGAGGTACCTCTTGAATAGCTTTCATGTTTATGAGATCTGTAATTTGTCTTTGTGCCTCTGCCCTTTGATTGTGTGGCAGGTTTGGCATGCCTCTCATTTTTGGAAGGGTGTGAAAATGGAATTTGTAGCCTCTGTTTATAATGTCCAGGATCCATTTGTCCTTTGTGACAATATGCCAATTTTTTGAAAATAATGCCAGCTTTCCTCCTAAGGGGGCTGCCATTTGCGACCTGGTTGGCATGCAAAGGGGAAAGTCATTGGGTTTGCTTTCTGAAAGATTGTGAGTTGTCTTCACCACCTCTTTGTGTAGGAGCTTGCCATTGTCTGCCTCTATATGATCCTTGGGATTGTCCTCTGCCCCTCGGGCGCCTGTATCTGCCTCTTTGGGGTCTGTCTGTGGCAGGAAAGGACCAGTTTTTGGAAGGCCAATTTCTACTAAAACGTGGGGGTTGAACCTGTAGAAATTCTTTCACCGTTTGCATTGATTTAGCCTTTTCCTCCATTTTCCTTAATACCTCCTCAGCATTAGCACTAAATAGTACATCCTTTTGAAGAGGGGCGTCTAGTAATTCAGCTTTGACATGATCAGGCAAGGTTTGTTCCTTGAGCCAGGCATGCCTACGTATGACTGATCCTGTAACAGCAGCTCTACATGAGGCCTCTAGAGCATCAAAACCACATTGTAAGGTATGCTTACCCACTTGTTCTGCACTATGCATCAAATCTTGCAACTTCTTCAAGTCTGGTTGTTCAGGTTGTGACATTTTACTTTTCAATTGTGATAATAAAAACTGTTGGTATTTTAGAATATGAAACTGACAGTTTAAGGCCCTCATGGATAAGGTAGCCGAAGTATATACCTTTTTTCCCCACCTTTCTAAGGATCTGGAATCTCTCCTGGAAGGCAGTGGATTTTTAGCAATGGAGGCCTTAACTCCCTTGGGGCCCTGTGAGATGGTTTCTGGGTCAGCAGCATGGCTTTTGTATAGAAATTGGTGTGAGTCAGGGACCCTGTAGTACCTGTCAGGCTTAACAGGAGCTGGAGGTAGAGAGTCCGGGTTAAGGCAGGCCTCCGAGTAAACATCATCTAGGATGTCCAAGACAGGAGGTATAGCCAGAGGCCTGTGCTGAGGAAGCAAGAGAAATTCCCTGAGCCTTTTCTTGGAATCTGAATAATCCTGGCCTTCCCAGTGGAAGTGTTCCCTTAAGGTATGCAAAGTTTCCCCAAATGAGTAATCCTCAGGGGGGGATAAAGAAGGGATGGACTTCTCCGCATCAGAGTATTCAAAAGGGGAGTAAGAATGTTCCTGATCATCAGAGTGCTCTGAAGTAATGGAGCCCTGATCAGAGGAGGGGGAATCTTCCTCCACTCTAGGCCTTTTGTCCGGAGGGAGCTGAGAACCTCTGATAAGAGTAATTAAATCCTCAGCCATTTTAAGCATCTGTTTCTTAGGCATGGGGCCTGGAGATGGGCCCTGTGTAGCTGGTCTCTTAGAGTGCATGGTTGCTTTAGACTTTGTGAAAGCCTTGATGGAGAAAGAAGAGGAAGGTCTGAAGACACCTTGAGTGGAGGTGGACCTGTCCACATTCTGAGTTTCAATGCCAAGAGTGGCTTCGGTATCTGTAGTCGGGGTGTGGGCCTAGGAGCCTGCGACCTCGGGCACAGGAGACACCGTCAAAGACAGGTCGTCAGGGGCTGCGTAGTCGCCTCACTGAGAACCGGACCACGTGTAGTCGGCTTTGGCGTGGTGTCGGTAAAGGCCGCGGACCTCGTGTGTCGGTCCTTGTCTTTGCATTTTTTAGACAAAATCGGAGTCGGAGTATCCGACGACATAGTATAGTTAAATGCTTTCCCAAAATAATGCTGGGCGAACTCCGCCCGACGCTTAATAGTGCGTTTATTGAATGTAGCACAAAAGCGACAGACCGAGACGTCGTGGTCTGGGCCTAAACAAGGTATACAGAGGGAATAGAAATCCTTATGCGGTATTTGCTTCCCACAAGAAATACAATTATTAACTTTGTCTGACATTGGTCTGAGGCAAGAAAAGTTTCCCCAACGGGGTACTTAGCTTTTAAGAAGACTTCGGTTTCCAAATTTCCGTACTCTCAGGAGCTGGCCGACCGGCACTTGCGAACTGCTTCTGCTTCGGGCACCGCGTGGCAAGAAAGACTGAAGAAAATGGCATCGGCTGGTTCTTTTATACCCCTGTCGCACTAACGTCAGGGAAGAAGCGACGACAACCGACGCCGGACCTAGACTTTGGAATTCGGCCGACCGAGGACCTGCCTGACGGCAGGAGAACCCATCTGTTATGACTGCAGCTGTATGCACGATGAACATCTGTGTAGTATCTGTCAGGTTTACTAGAAGCTGGAGGCAGGGAATCAGTGGCCATACTGGATTCCGAAAACACATCATCAACAATGTCTAGTACAGGAGGTATAGCCAAAGGCCTACCCTGAGGTAGAAGAAGGAAATCCCTAAGCCTCTTTTTTGAATCAGAAAATTCCTGACTTTCCTAGTGGAAATGCTCCCTTAAGGTAAAGTTTCCCCCAAAAGAAAAGTCCTCAGGAGGGGAAGCAGAGGGAATGGAATCCTCTGCATCAGAATCCTCATAAGTAGGTACGGACTAATCCAGGTCATTAGAAGAGTCAGAAGAAACAGAGTCCTGATCAGAAGATTCGTAGTCAAGCTCAACCCTAGGCCTCTTACGGGGGGGGGGGGGTGTCTACCCCTGATTAGAGCAATTAGATCTTCAGCCATTTTGATCATTTGTTTTTTAGGCATGGGGGCCTGAACATGTGGCCTGGGAGTCGGTTTTTTAGACATAGATCGAGATTTAGGCCTTCGTATTGAAGGTGGAGTCAGTTTAATATGCAAGTCTGTAGGCCTGAATACACCCTCAGAAGCCGGTGCCTGCACAGCGGCTACGGACCCATCCAAGGTAGAGACATCCGCGGGTTCCATAGGTGAAGTATCTCACGGCATACCAGACTCTGAATGGGTCTCAGTAGAGGCTTGCGAGTCAGAAGTAGCGGGTATCAGGGGCTGCGAAAGCACCTCACTGAGTACCGGCGAACTGGCGACTGGCTTAGGAGAAGCGTCGTTGGAAGTTTTGGACCTCGACGGCCTGTCTCTGTCTTTATCTTTGCATTTATTCGAAATCCCGGTAGTCGGATGGCTAACCGACGTCATTTCTGGATACTTAAACCAAGAACTGAAATATTTAGAGGCAGAAATGTACCGATGATGGATAGTGCACTGATTAAATAATGTACAAAACTGACAGCAAGGTACATTGTGGTCAGGGCCTAGGCAAGGAATACAGTACAAATGAAAATCTTTATGAGGTATTTGCTTTCCACAAGTAATGCAATTATTAACTTTTACTGACATTGGTAAGGAGCAAGAAAAAGTTTCCTCAACAGGGTACTTAGCTTTAAGTTGAAGACTTCGGTTCTGAAACTTGAAAACGAAAGTTTCAGCAGTCGGTCGACCGGCACTTGCGAACTACTTCTACTTCAGGCACCACACGGCAAGAAACACTGATGTAATAATGGCGTCGGCTGCATGTTTTATACCCCTGACGACCTGACGTCATGGAAGAAGGGACAGCAACCGACGCAGGACCCAAGACTTTGTTAATCAGGCTGACTGAGGGCAACCTGCCAGCATATTACCCAAATGTAATGACTGCAACAGTGAAACACGAAGAACATCTGCACTAACATGGCCTTAGTTCATAAACTAAGTTATACATTCAGAATTTGTCATTAAACACTTTAATGGTGTTAAAAACTCCACAGAACTATCTTACAATACTTACTGTGTAAGGGATATAACACTCAAAGAACATAGAAATTTTTATCAAGAAAAAAACAAACACTTCAGCAGAATGCACAAATCCAGCACTGATAGAAAAGATAGAAAGAGAAAATAAAACCCAAAAGTGTTACTTATCTGAGCTTTGAAGCTGATAAAACAAAGAAAGAAAAGCAGTTATCCAAGAGATCCTTCTCTTACTGTGACACACAAAACTAAATGTGTCCTGCCACCGGGTTTGAAGGCCAGGCATAGTTGTGCCAGGTAACTGGTCTTTCACACCCACAGAGAGTCAGTGGGAGGAATTCTGAGCTTTGACAGATGCCAGAGGGAGGGTAGCAGGGTACTAATACCCATATGACTGTAAGGCACTGTGTTTGTTGAACAGCTTTCAATACACCATCATATCAGCCAAACTATGAAAAAAAGAAGCATACTTTGCTACTGTTTTAAAGCATTTTATTTTTGCTGTATTCAGTTTTACAGTAATTCCTCAACACTCAGGATAAGTCATATTTTATCCATAGGGATTAGTTTTATTTATTGCATTTGCGACTTTATATTCTCCAGTAATTCTATACAACTTGTCTATTTCCATATCAATCTGGATTGCCTACATAAGTTCATAACAAACTTTTTTTAGTGTTTAACACAAGTCAGATACATAAAAATATAAATAAAAAAATAATTTAAAAAAAGAATACTTTCATTGACTCACTCTAAAAAGTAAATAAAAAAATGTGTTTTACTGAGTCACTCTAAAAAGTAAAAAATAAGGAAGATTTGCAAAAGAATCACACAAAAGCTGATTTCAGAAAAGCATTCCAGGTTGGTTTTGCTGATTCCTGCTACTACTTCTGATACCTCATTATCACAATCAGCAAAACCAACCTGGAATGCTTTTCTGAAATCAGCTTGTCTGTGTTCTTTTGCAACGTTTTCACTCTTCTTCCTAGCATTTTTTTAATAAAAACTAAAATGTAAAAAATAAAAATTTAACACTAATTCTATATTTATCTACATTTATGCATTTTGTTACTTGCCATACCGATATAGGGATACTAAAACACTGTATGGCAGATTATCTTGTTTTTCCTCTTGTGGTGCTGTTCACTCTTGTCAGGTGACTTGCAGAGAGGTCTGCTAACCTGACCCAGTATGGCGGCGTCAGCATAGGAATCATCAGTTGTTGGGAACCAGGGAACAAGACTGTTAGGTGGAAGCAGCTTCTTTTTAAATACTATAAAGCCAGGCATATACATATTTAAACTTCTGATGTCACTGAAATGAAGGGAATATGGATGCTAAAAAGTCATGGATAGGATTCATTATGTATTATGAGACCATCAAATGAGGTAATATAAACTGAATCCTGTACTGCTTCAGGAGGCAGAGGAATGCAATTAGCTGGGTGTCACAGCTGCTGTGTTTGGCAGGTGGTGGGGGACTTATCCTAGTAATGCCATGCATCTGTACAATGTGGTACTGTTCATCCCTGGAATGCTGTGGGCAAACATGACAGATACCATAGTATTGGAAAGTGTGTGTGTGTGTGTGTGTGTGGAGAGTAAATGATGTAGGGCGATTTATGTGTGAGTGTGTATTTGTGTGCATGTAAAAAATGATGTAAGGAGATGAGTGTGTGTGTGTGTGTGTGTGTGTGTGTGTGTGTGTGTGTGTGTGTGTGTGTGTGTGTGTGTGTGTGTGTGTAGGTAACGATATAGGGAGATGTGAGAGTGTGATTGTGCATCCCACTTTGTTCCTCTGTGGTTCTGTCACGTCTTTGTGGGTGTGTCCCTCACCGACAAGGAGTGCGCGCATGCGGGTGTGTGTGTGTGTGTGTGTGTGTGTGTGTAGTAAATGATGTAGAGAGATGCGAGAGTGTGTGTGTGTGTGTGTGTGTGTGTGTGTGTGTGTGTGTGTGTGTGTATAGGAATGATATAGGGAGATGCATGTGTGTGTATCCCGCTCTGTCCCTCTGTAGTTCTGTCATATCTTTGTGGGTGTGCCCCTTGCCGACAAGAAGCTTGGTGTTTTTTCCTCTGTCTCACGAGAGTATGACAGAACCACAGAAGGACAGACAGAGAGCCACAAAGCCAACTTCAATGAAAAGTATTTTTTTTATTGATATTTTTTTATCTGGTAGTTGATACTGCAAATACTTGGTGTGACCCTGTCATTTTAGCAATTAGCTGGTGGTTTATATGGTGTGATCACTTCTTTTGTAGTGAAATAGCAGACTGGGTAAATAAGATGTTTTAGTATGTAATATTATACTTTGCTTAGTTTTACTATGTAATATGGAGCTTTTCTCCCCGGCCCTCCACTGAAAATGGGCTCCTTGAGCCCAGTGGACCTCCCCAGTCATCAAACTGGAAATAAATAAATAAATAAAGATGGAAGAATATCTTGGACTTTACTGTCTGACATCTTAGTTATATGTGCCTTTTAGTTCTGGTAGTGTATCTGAAGAAAATTAGGCTTTTGACTTGAGCTGTTTCTCTCTTTGGCACTTCACACATTTGTGGAGAATGGTGCTGCATTACATCATTTGTGGTGAGTGATCCTTTAGTGTGTGAAATTATTAAGGAGAGAATAGTATTGAATTTACTGCTTTGTGCTGTTAATGTTACTGAAATCATCTTTGATATGTGTTTAGAAAATATGGAATATGTTAATTGTGTGTGTGTGTGTGTGTGTGTGTGTGTGTGTGTGTGTGTGAGCGCGCACACACGCAAGTCTGTATTAGCAAGACAGTAATAAAAACACTGAGTTTCTGACAGAGAGGCAATACTTCACTTAAAGAGTAAAATAATGTCCCTCTGTCATTTTTAGAAAGCTTTTTCTTGAAGCTGGCTTTGCAAGACAGGGGAAAAAAACGCTAAGTTTCGCTGTCTCAAGAGAGTGTGACAGAACCACAGGAGGACAGAGAGACAAAGCCAGAAAGCCCACTTCAATAAAAGACATTCTAACAACAACAATAATAGTAATGATGATGACGATAATAATAATAATACACTGATACACAATTCCAATAACATGGGAAATTTAACACTAGACAGAAAGTACATTATCAGTTTAAAAATGCACAGATACAGACACAGGTGAGTAGCAGCTAAACAGTGAAGGCATTAGATTAAATAAATGAAGATGAAGTGAAACAACGAAAGAGTACTGAATGCATTATACAAACATACAAATATTTCAAGCACGGGCATTAATTCCTTCTAGCCTGCCAAGCTGTTCTTAAATTAATAAAAAAAAAATATCTAAACTACTGCTTGCTTTAATCTAATCTTTTAGTATATACCATGCATCAGCTAGTCTTTCAATTAGTACACTTCTCATTCCTATAGAATCTTCTACTTAAGTTGTCTGAAGATTTTTTACTACTTTTTGATAACCCCAAACGTTCCCAAAGATATTTGTCTCTAAATGCCCTATATACCCGAATAAGATTTCATCTTAAATATCTATATGAGACACTGTACTTGTACAGATATTTTAGTCTTTTATAATAACTTTAATTTTCACATCCATAGATGCCCTTGGTGTATTTCTGCCATACTCCTTCCAGTTTACTCATGCAGGTTTTCTTATAAGGCTTTCATACTGTTATCCCATACTCAAGTCTAGGTCTACTGTAATTAGGAGACCATACTCAAGTTTAGGTCTAATGTAATTAGGAAAGTGCAAACAGACTACTATAAAAATTCATGACTGACTGCTTAGAAAATGGTTTAATAGTCAAATTATTAAAAAATAAGCACTTTCATTCTCACTATTAGAAAACTTCTTCAGATAAATAAGTAGTAGTGTACTTTGATTTAAATACAGTTCGTACCAGTCATGTGATCAGCGTACCCACTCAAACAACCAATCACAATAAGGTCTCAATTGTCCATACAACTCTCAAAAGGAATGATGATTTTTCAGTTCATATTGGAACATTTTAACATGTTTTGAATTTCATCCTTGTTGTGCCTTCAATTTAAATATGCATGCAATAGAAAGCATGTCATTAATCCTCGACCACTGAGCTGCATCCAGTCGGAGTTGCCAATACATTTCTTGCTTCTCCAGTAATAAAGACCCCCCCCCAATGGTCATTTTTTTTTTTTGCCACCACAAATTTAAAACTATGTGAAGGAATTACTATGACAATGTTTGAAAACAGGATTAGCTTCTTTGCCTTTTCTTATGTCACAGTGAAGCTCATATACTCTTCCACTCAACCTCCGTTCTGTTTTTCCAATGTAAAAACATGGGCATAAATCACACTTTGCAGCATAGATGACTCTCAAGGTGTTACAAATGTAACTACCATGTATTCCTATCTCATTCCCATTAATACTGATGGGTTATGTAATGAGCATAAATTTACATAAATTACATGTTCTGCATCTTCTCATACCCAAGGGTTTCTCTTCATAGATTGCTGTTCCTTTTTTAAAATAATTTTAAAATTAAAGCCTCTCCTATGTACAGCTGTTGGTCCATCTCCCAATATATCGGCTAGATATCTGTCATCTCTGATGAGTGACCAATTTTTTTCCAAGTATCTAATTAATACACCAAGTATCCACAGTGTACATAATAATTTTTATAACAACTCAATTCACTCTGCCTTATTGAATATGTATCTCTCTCATTGGCAATAAAGACATTACTATCATGATCCATTAAATTTCCTGTTTGCTCTTCATATATACTAATCTCAGTAGCACTCGCACCTAAAATTGGTATGAAGTGTTTCTTCTCTCTTTTATTCATTACTACTATCATGATGTTATTGATAAATGAGATGGGATCTTTCAAGATGGTACAGTCATCCCAGAATATGTCATCATCTGTTGTCATTCATGCTGCACGTATGAACTGTCCTTTAACAACAGATTTCTTCTGTGCACGGGGGTGTCTACTTCTATAGCTTAGGAAGATATTAGAATACGTAGCTTTCCTATAAATCCTAGAAGTAAATCTTTTGTTGTTTGTGTCTTTAACCAACCATACATCAAGACAGGGAATTTGTTCCTCGTTTATTTAACTTGTAAATTTTATTAAAATTCATGATTTGATTAATATAATCTAAAAATACAGGTATTTTTCTGATGTCATCCTCCCATAAAATGAAGATGACGTCCAAAAAATCAGGTATAACATTTACACCCTTTGAAATGTTCAGAGCCAAAAATAATTTTCTTCTCCCATTGTAACATCACAGTGTTTGCAAACAAGCCCCCACATGCAGCGCCCACCCCAACACCTTTTTTCTGTAGATATAGTCATTTGTCGAACCAGATGAAATTGTTTTTCTGCACCATTTCTAAGAGGGTTTCGCAGGTATTAATTAGGTCTCGTGGGACTCCTTTATGAAAAGGAAAATCTAAGGACTACTCTGTACCTACTTCATGTGGTATATTAATGTAAAGGTCCTTTACAACGATTGTCACAAACGTGTAATTTTCTTTGAATGGTAAATTATATTTCCAAGAAAATCCCAGGAGTCCCAACAAATGTGTTTAGTCAACACAAAAGATTTTAATCTACCATCCATATACTTTGCTATGGAATATGTATTTGACCCTCAGGCATCCACAATGGGCCGTAAAGGTGGTTGCTTAATACCTTTATGGATTTTTGGAACTCCAAAAATCCTTGGTGTTCTTGGATTAGGTACATTACGGTAATTGTACACAATATCAATTTGCCCTTGAAAAACAAATCTTCGACATTATCTTTGTTACACCTATAAGCCGAGTTCAATTCATTGACAGATACAGTGTCGTATGTATCTTCAGATAAAAGTTTTTCATTCTTGTGACGTAGTCCAACATATCCATTATGATTAATCCAACCTCCCCTTATCAGGCTTCATAAATCCGATGTTACAGCTTCTCAGCTCGTCAAATATACCTCTCTCCTTTTTAGTTAAACTGGCCTTAAAAGTAGTCTTACAATTTAATATATTCCTAATGTCCACCTCACATAATCTTTCATACTTGAGTAAAGTTTGATGTATGGGGCAGGGGGTTAAATGTGCTTAATACCTTCAAGTTCGTCAACTGTGTATCCTGAGAAGGTGAATAGCCGAGGTACCAGATGCACTTGGTATTAATGAAAGCAGATTGAACAGCTTGGCTCATTTTTTTGTTTGTGTGTGTTTTTTTTTTTTTGTTTGTTTTGTTTTTGTGGATTTTAATATTTGAAGGTGTTTAGAATGAGTCTTGACCCTGCCTGGAATAGTTTTGCTCAACTGAAATGGCCCATAAATGAACCTTGATGGAGGAGTAAGAAAGGCCATAGGATAGTAACTCATGTACATCTTGTAAAACCAGGGGACAACTACCTTTGAATGGGTCCCAGTTATGTTGTCAATACTTCCATTTGATAATATATGATTTCTCAGTAGTAGGCTTTCTTGCCTCAATTATTACTTGTGGCATAGGTCTACCTGATGAACTCCCCACAGATGGATGACATCTTGGAAGACCCCTGACCTAGTTTCTATTCATGAGGGTCTGCCCTTGTCCTGCTCAACTAGTCTGTCACACAATTTTGCTCTGACACAATGTAGAATGGCTGTCGAGTGGGATTGTATTATGAAGCTATATCCCAAGCTAACATGGCTCGCCTGCAAAACGGTACAAACTAGACCCCCTTGCTTGTCGATGTACACATGACTGTGGCACTGTCTGTAACAACTGGAAGAGGTCCCAGAGAAAGAGAAACTCCCACAGGGAAAATCAGAAAATGAGCTCTACCTGTCCATATTCAGATTCTTGAATCTCCTCAGGAAAAGAGGAACCTTTTTTTTTTTTTTTTTTTTTTTTACCAGAAACTACTTTACAAAAAGGATCAACAGCCTGAAGTAACCCCTGAGCCAGATTTAGTAAACTACTTTTGTCCAAGGAAATCTAAGGAGTAGACACATGTTTAGCTTTCTGTTTCTTTTTGACAGGGGAATTGGGACCAACAGCGTTATTAATGGCAACAGCAACTTCCCCTGGGATGGACACAACATTTTAACAAAACAGGGAAGTCTTCTCTGTAACCTCTCCCAGGACCAACAATAACTTATCTCCCTTACCCACTGAAGGGACCCCAACAACCACAGAGAATGTGACTAACCACTTGTCCATAGTGGCTGTAGGTGCTACGACAGAGGGATCCAGGGTAAACGATGATTGGTCTGAGGTGAAGTAATGGCCACAACACAGTCACTCACCTGTGGCTGAGGCAAACTGCTAGCCTGCTGTGGTGGCAAAAGCTGTTTGCTTAACATTTTCTTTTTATGACAGGATGAAGGACTGACCTTGGGACCGACAGTTTGTTCAATAGTCAACATGAAAATGGTGCCTCTTTCTCAGGGAAAACAAGCAGCAAAGCCAGTAAGAATTTAAAATCTTTAGTCACTTTTTTAACATTAAAACGCAGTAAAAAACACTTTAAAACACCTTTTCAACTCCAAAAAGTAAAATAAATGTAATTTCTCCACAGGAAAAAAAATGGTTTTCAAATACTTAAAGCAATGTTTAAACTAACAGGAAAAACCAATGGTCTCATTTAAAAGGAGAAGACAGTCTCATGACAGTCCATTAATACATAAAATCGTAGCTTTAATCTTCCTGAACAGGAAAGTGTTATAAAACACTTTTTTAAAATAGTTTTTTTCTCCAAAGTGAACCTATATGCCCAACAAAAGCCAACCGTCAAGCCTCGAAAGCCTCATAGGAACATACTCTGAAGGGCTTGGCACCCAAAACTGTCTTTTTAGTCAGCTCACTTTGAGCTAACTGATGGCTTGGTCATGTGGAAGGTAGATAATCAATGCAAGGGGAAAAGATGAATTTGTCACTGTATGCTGATGACTTACTACTTCATCTCGCATCCTCTTATGGGATCTGTTACATTGACTTTGCTAGAAACTTTTGGTTGATTATTTCCATATCAGGCAGCTATGCCATATCTGCCCTTTTCTAATGAACACAGACCTGAAATAACAACGGGTGAAGCAGGATCCTACAATTTCAGACTATATGCAAGGGATCTGTGATGGTATACTTGAAAGTACTAAACAATTTGATTTAGAAATGTAGGGGCTTATATCCTGATATCTCTCCCAGAAAATTCAAGGTGTCACTTGGTTTCTATTGTATGTCACCCAGGGCTTTCCATTTCCCCCATACATGTACTTCTGTTTTGCTATGAAAATGCTTATAATGATTTTTTATGAAAGTGAGAGAAACCTGGTTGGGATATTATTACACGGCTCACAGTAATGGGTCTAGTGGTTTCCCACACAATGAAATTGTTAAGTAATGTTGCTACACTGAAATTACTATGTGGTCTGTTAAAAGATCGGGCTACTGCAGTTTGGGTAAACTATTACATGTCAGACTTGGAAGTATGAATGAGTTTTACAGAAAGTTGAAAAAGGGTAGATATTTAAAAAGATGTTTGAAGCTGGTATGGTGGGTGTTTACAGAAACTAACACCAGCTGCTGGATTGGTGAGTTATGCCCAATTCCCCTGTTGGATAGCTGGGGAACATCTCATTATCTATTTTACATCAATAAGGTAACATTCTCCATCTTTTTTGTCAATAAAAAGAATCTTGAATAAGTTCCAGACTCTTTCTGGTCTGGGTGACCTCTTGTATGACTCCTTTTTCAAGCAACTTGTCTATTTCTAGTTTTGCTGCTTTCATCAGACTGGGTGGAACATCAGGGATTTTGTTTGATATTAAAGGAGGTGGCTGGGAAAATGGTATTGTATAACTTCTGGATATTATCCTCTGCATCCATGAATCTTTTATTGTTTCTAGCCAGGCTTGCTGGTGCAGGGATAAACGATTCCCAACTGGCACCAGAGGGGAACAGTCAGGCTTCCTTTCATGGTCACTGATAGGATCTGTCAGAGAAGGCATCCCTAGATCCCTGATTATGCGGGCCCCTTCTGCCATGAGAATGGCATCTTCTATCAGAGACCTCCCCTCTGCCTCTGGGGGAAATATCGCCATGTGGATCTTGGAAAGGACCCTGGGATTTTTTGAACCACATTTTCTGTCCACCTCGTTGGTTCCTAGAAAAGGCCCGCTGAGGGGTCGAAACATGTACGCCCATCAGACAGGGTTTTCCCCTCCTGCTCACACCTAGAGAGTGTATCTTTTACTTTTGGGCCAAATAATGACGTTCCGTCAAAGAGAGCATTGAAGAAAGAAGATATGAAGCATCCCACAAAATCACATAAACACATCCAGGCATGTCTCCTTATGGAAATGCCCAAACCTGCCGTCTATGATGTATCTCCAGATGCGTAGACGATAAGTCTCATGGATGAATTTGAAACAGACTGAAGGGTAACCAACTGTGAGGAGATAGTCTCTACCTTCGAGGAAATGGTTCAAAAGTGGGATTTGAAAAGTTCTTTGATCAAATCTCTCTGAAGTCTTATGAAATGTGCCAAATATTTCAGCAAGCTAAGAACAAAAGCTGCTGAAGCATAGACATGCTTACCAATATGTCCAGCACCCTAGACTTCCTGTTAGGGGGATAGACAGAGGAACTCTGTTATGCCAGTTCCTTTTTAGTGACCACTGCTACAACCATGGCATTAACAGGTACTCCCTTACTCCAGTGCGGTCTATCCTTAGATCATGTCAGGATCTTATCTGGGCTCTTCAGAATTGGCTCAGTTGTGTAGGTTGGTTCCACGCCCATTTAGAGACTAAATAAATAAGCTTGTTAGTGGCGGAGTCACCCAAAGCCTCCAGGAACACCAACTCCTCTTGGGAAGTATTATCTGGGGACTAACCAGCCCTTTGTTTAAGGAGTTCTAAGATGTCTCCAAATGAGACATCATCAGATGGTGATCTAGGGGACCCTTCCCCTTCATCAAAGTCAGTATCCTCTGTGACAGACTCTTGCAGAGAGTCTAAGTGTCTCCTTGTGCACTACCTCATCCTACGGACTTCTTCGGTGGGATGATCCAGAGAAGTGTCGGAAGAGATTACTACACCTTACTGGATTGTCTGAAGACTAGTTTGGGCTATCGGTCCCTGTGGAATGGATAATAGAAGCTCTGGACACAGAATCAAATAGGATTGGGTAGTTAGAGCCAGAAGAGGGAAGAGCAGTCTGAACTCTGGGGGCAGAGAAAGTTCTCTCCAATACTTCGAAGGCAGAATGCTGTGGAGAAAAGGACACCAATGGATCTGATAAGGCAGGGTTATGAACTTTCGGCTCCTTACACCCTGATGGCAAACTACTCAAGAAGGAAGTCTGAGTTGAGCTGTCCAGCACTGAAGATCTGAAGGGTGTAAATGGCTGAGAAAACTTCAGAGTCAAGTCCAACACCCCAGAGCTGGGTCCAAAGATGCCACTTTGAGAGTCCTCCTGCTCCAAAGTACTCAGGACCTGAACACTCAGAGACACCATCAGAGTCGAAGATGCCAGCATCTTCAGATCTGATGGCTCTGAAACTGAAGGTTGGATTGCAGAAGGAGCTAATAATGGGGTAGTAGTATTGATAAGGGTCTCTGGACTCGATGAGGTCAGAGCAGGGAGGACTCCCACATGAATCTGCATCTCAAGGAACTTCCTCATCATCCTATCCACATCAGCTTCTGTAAGGCTCTTGGAAGATGAATGGATGAGACTGTGGAAGATGGCCTTGAATGGTAATCAAAGTACTACAGAGTACTATACAAATACAAACAATGGTAAATCCTTTACTCCTTGAGTATATCTTAGTTAACAGTAACGTTTAAGTATAATAGAAAGGGGGGAAGAAAGCAAAAATACTAGAAAGGAAATAATCCTAACTCACAAAAACAATCTGACACTCACTCAAGCGTTATCAGCGACCACGTACATACACTAAGGCAGCAAAAGAGGTCTGAGGTATGTTAGGTGACTATGGCATTATAGGTATAGCGACAAGCTCTAGAGTTTTTCACTATTCCACTAGCTGGAAGAGACAGCCGAGTTGATCCCAGGATCGGATCCAAACCCAACAGATGAAGAATGAATGAAAATGACCATATCAGATCAACTGTGTTGGCAGACTAAAAGGGCATTAATGCCTGGGCTTGAAATATTTCTATATATGTAGGTATGCATGGCTGTAGCAGTAGGCTGGGAACATAAGATTGTAATGTTAAGCTTTAGGTGACTTCAGATAAGACTAGAGGCAAGCAATCCATCTCGAGTCAAGTTCACCAGCACAGATGTAATGGCAAATGAGCTTGAAATTAATGAGTCTAGATATTAGTAGAACCCTGATGTCAGCTATCCTGTTTCTAGCTCTAAACTCATGCAAAGGATAATAATGTGAGATTTTAGTGGATGGGAGTATGTCTGGAGGATTATGCAATGACTGAAATAGCTATAATATGGAGTGGTGTTGCTACATCCACTACTTAAGCTGCGGATACTTACTGCAGATACAGCCAGAATTACAATAAGATATGGAATGACCTTTGTGTATATAGCACTTCTTGAAGATTGGTATTAAGCTGGATGTCTTAAGCTAACACAGGTGTTTCACTTTAGACATGTGTAGCTTCAGTTTGGAAAGGACTCAAGTAAGTAAAAAGTGAACTGTACAATTAAGCCACGGGTAAAAATGCATAGAGGATATGGGTTGCTGTTCCCTTTGGGAGAACAACAGTTACACTAGTTTGTGTTTTTATTGCTGTGTTTGAAAAACAATGTTCTTTCCAAGCAGATAAGGAAGGAGTTTAGTTATGAAGACTTTGAATGTCATAAAATTAGAAGTTATGTACCTACCATAACGTTCCATGTTAGTTGTCTTCTCTCGCCTTCTTTCTTGCTGGATGGGTTCGGAGCCGATCCTCGGCTCCGACTCGGCACTTGCTAAGCTCGAGAGCTAATTTTACCAGCTCGAGGCAACCCTATATCCCATGATGCAAGGCGGAGATTACCCAGATCTCGTTTGGTAGCTAAAGAAATAGCAATATTTTCTTCCAACTTAAGAGGAGGAAGAAAATAAGGATACTAAATAACATCATAACCCTCTAGAAAGGATCAACGTAATCTAGTGACACTAGGAGTTGACAGCTAGAAAAAGGTAATAACCTCTTAACAGAAGATGTATAATCTTCCCGGTCTGACCAGGCTAGGGGGATGGAGGGCGGGACGCAAGAAAGAAGGCGAGAGAAGACAACTAACATGGAACGTTATGGTAGGTACATAACTTCTAAATGTTAAGTTGTGAATCTCACCTTCATTCTTGCGGGAAGATTATACATCTTCTATTAAGAGGCTATTATTAGCACCTCTATCCTGGGTGGCTCAATGGAACAGACTCTTGAGAACGGTGGAACCAAAATTTGCTCTGTCTCTGGAGACCAAATCTAATTTGTAATGTGAAACAAAGGTATGAGGAGAGGCCCATGTGGCTGCTGCACAAATAGTGTCTATTGGAAGTCTAGCTTGAAAAGCTGTAGATGTAGCTAGAGCTCTGGTAGAATGGGCTTTTGGGTTAGAAACCAACTCTTTGCCTCTGAGCTGATAAATGTAAGTGATCACAGAAGGCAGCCACCTAGATAAAGTTACCTTAGAAACTGGAAGGCCTTTCCTGTTCTCTGCATAGGATAGAAATAGTTGATCAGATTTCCTAAAAATTTTTGTCTTATCCAGATAATATCTGAGCTGGCGGTGAACATCGAGATAATGTAACTTTTGTTCAGCTCTATCAGAATAATTCGGGAAAAATACTGGAAGATCAATGGATTGATTTAGGTTAGTCTGTGATGCCACCTTTGGTAAGAAAGATGGATTAGTTCTTAGGGATACCCTGTCTTTGTGGAATATTAGATAGGGAGGGCGAACACAGAGAGCATGAATCTCAGATACTCTCCTGGCAGATGTAATGGCAACTAGAAAAAGTGTCTTCCAAGAAAGCAATTTCAAAGAACAGGCAGCTGCAGGTTCGAATGGGGGAAGAATCAAGGATGTTAAAATTAAATTTAGATCCCACTGTGGTGGGGGGGTCTCTAATTGGAGGTTTCAATAAAAAGATACCTCGAAGGAATGCCTTGCAAAGTTTATGTGACATAATGTTGTGGTCTAAAAAACCTATATGAAAATTTGAAATGGCTGCCAGTTGAACTTTCACTGTGGAAGAAGAGGATCCTGAATTAAAAATGTCAGCTAGGAAGTCCAATACCGAATGAATTGGAGCAGTATAGGGGTCTGTGTTCCTAGCTTTTGCCCAGAAAGAGAAACGTCGCCATTTACTAGTGTAGATCTTTCTGGTAGAAGATTTTAGGGAAGCTACTATGATATCCCGTACAGGATTAGAAATCATAGGAAGCCTGGCTAAGGATGGAAGTGGAGCAACCAAGCAGTGAGGTTGAGAGAAGGTATGGATTGGTGCAGTTGACCCGACTGGTGGGTCAGAAGATCTGGAACCGGGTCCAGATGCCATGGCTGTACCAAGAGGTAATGATGTAGGAACGGAAACCATATCTGTCGAGGCCAATAAGGGGCAATGAGAATCAACTTGGCTCTCAAGGCGGTTGCTTTCTGAATTAGCTGAGGTATCAGCGGAAAAGGAGGAAAAGCATAAAGAAGTCCCGGGGCCAATCTTGGGTTAGAGCATCTCTGGGGATGGCCTGGAAGGGGAAGAGAGAGAAGAAGTCTGGGCATTTGCTGTTTTGAGGTGTAGCGAAAAGGTCGCAGCAAGGAAGGCCCCACTTCTGAAAAATCTCTTCCGTCACTGACTGTTTGAGAGACCACTCGTGAGGCATGAGAATAGCTCTGCTCAATCTGTCCGCTATGATGTTGGATTTCCCAGGGATGTGCGTTGCTATCAGAAACCGGTGAGAGGAGATTGCCCATTGCCAAAGTCTGAGAGCCTCTCGACACAGTGGATAGGACTTGGTTCCGCCCTGTTAGTTTATATACCACACTACGGACATATTGTCCGTTTGGACTGCAATAGTTCCCAGGGGAAGAGAGTCGTTGAGGGCTTGCAACGTTAAAAGCACTGCTCTCATCTCCAGAACATTTATGTGCAGATGGTACTCGAAAGGTTGCCAAGTGCCATGGACCATTCTGCCCTGATAATGCCCCCGCCACCCGATCAGGGAGGCGTCCGATGTAACCGTGGCAACCGGGGCAAGAGGAACAAATGGTCTGCCTTGATGGATTTGAGGGGACGATATCCACCAAGTCAGATGTCTTTTGCAAGTTGGAGTTACTATGATCTCGTGACGCATGGGAAGTTGTTGAAAAGACCATTGGGTGAATAGCATCCATTGTAGAAGCCGCATGTAAAAGCGGGCGAGGGGAAGAAGTGTTATGGCGGCCACCATAAGACCCAGTACTTTCAGAGCAAATCTGGCCTGAATTTTGTTGCTGAATAGAATCACTTGGACGTGTCTTTGAATGTCCAAGAGCCTTTGGTCTGTCAACCTTGCTGAAAGTTGTAAGGTGTCCAATCTTGCGCCTATAAAAGTAATATATTGACAAGGCGACAAGGCAGATTTTTCGAAATTTATAGAAATTCCTAGCCCTCTGCAAGTGTGAATGGTGTAATTTCTGGCTTGGAGAAGCTGATGCCTGGTGGTGGCAGTGAGGAGCCAGCCATCTAGATATGGAAACACCTGGAATCCTTGACGTCTCAGGTGAGCCGTAACCACTGCCATGCATTTGGTGAACACTCTGGGGGCTGTAGTGAGTCCAAAGGGCAGGGCTCTGAATTGGAAGTGACTGGTCCGCAGCCGAAAGCGGAGAAATCTTCTGGAGCGTCTGTGAATTTTTATATGATAGTACGCATCCTGAAGATCTATCGAGCACATCCAATTGTCCTTGCCCAAAAAGGGCAGAATGGACTGAAGCGTGACCATCCGGAATCTTGATTTCTTCACAAACTTGTTGAGTTTGCTCAGATCTAATACTGGTCTCCAGTCCCCTGTCTTTTTTGGAACTAAAAAGAACCTTGAGTAGATTCCGGATCCTATTTGGTCCGCTGGGACTGGCTGGATGGCTCTTTCTACTAGCAGTTTTGATATTTCTAGTACTGCTAGTTCCCTTAGACCGGGTGGAACGTCTGGAAGGGTTCCCTTTTGTTGAATTGGGGTTTGAATAAAGGGAATTTTGTAACCCTCGGATATAATTGACTGTACCCATTTGTCTTGAGAAAGGGAAAGCCAGGCTATTGGGTACAGCGATAATTTTCCCCGACTGCCTCCGAAGGCGGACAATCGGGCAACATCTCAGGGATGCTTGAAGGGTTTGTCAGAAAGAGGCTCTCTGCTGCCCTGATTCTGCGGACCACCTCTGCCCCTAGGGTGGCATCTATTATTGTTACCCCCTCTGCCTCTGGGGGTAAACTGACTTCGTGCATCAGGCGTGACTCCTTGAGATTTGCGGAACCACATTTTCCCTCCCTTCTGTCCTTTGGGGTAAGGTCTAGAAGGGGTGGAGAAACGGACTCCTACGGCAGAAAGAGTCTTGCCATCTTGTTCGCATCTAGTCAAAGTGTCTTTCACTTGAGGACCGAACAAGTTCGAGCCATCAAAGGGGGAGTTTGTGAAAGACGCCTTGAAGGGGTCTGCAAAATTACAAAGCCGTATCCAGGACTGACGCCTTAAAGCCACTCCTGTGCCTGCGGCCCTACTCGCTCCATCGGCTGCATAAGAAATGAGCCACATGGAGGAGTTAGCAATGGAGTTAAGGATTCCTAGCTGTGAGCTAATCTTATCCTGAGACCCAGCAGCTGACGGATCCTGTAAAACTTCTCCCAACTCTTTAAGAACATCTCTTTGAAGGCGGGTGAAGTGGCATAAGTAGTTCAGCGATCTCATGGCAAAAGTCGCTGAAGAAATAATCCGCTTACCGTACCTGTCCATAGTCCTAGAATCCTTGTTAGGAGGATGGACAGGTACTGAAGGATCAGCTAATTCCTTCTTGGTGGCAGCAGCCACCACCATGGCATCAACTGGGACACCCTTTGTTAAATATTGTCTATCTTGTGGAGCAGTAATAAATTTTGAAGGTCTCCTAGGGATAGGTTCCACCGAATCTGGAGCCATCCACACCTTCCGAGCCACTACCTCCATGAGAGGGTCGAAAGGCGGAGACACCCAGGAGGTGGAGGGTCAAGATCCGAACGCCTCCAGGTATACTGATTCGTCCTCGGAGGGATTAAGGGAGGGCCAGTTCCCCCTCTGCTTAAGGATTTCAAGGATGTCTGAAAATGAGACATCCTCAGGGGAGGACCTTGGGGATCCCTCCGACTCATCCAAGTCAGTATCTGATGTAGTAGACTCAGGGGAGTCTAAATGTTTCCTCTTACATGTCCTCTTACGCGGGGGTTCTCCTGACGGATCAGGAGAAGCCTCGGAAGAGGAAGATATTCCCAATGGGGAAACCTGAGGCATTGGATCTCTGGGTCCGGGAGCAAGAGAGTGGGAAGAGACGTCAGCAGGCACTGTAGTGGGAGGAGCTGATGGAACTGTCCATTGACTAAGCCCAGGGGCTAGTACACTCCTCATCACCTCGAAGGCTCCCCCGTCAGAGAGACCAGAAAGTTCCCGCTCCGAAGAGATAGGAACCCCAGGCCTCACCGAGAGGGAAGGCTCCGAGGCAGATGTCAGGGCCGAGTTCACCAACGCCGAAGCTCCGAGAGGGAGAATGGGGTCGGACAAGGGTCCGATGCCACTCACCCCCTCGGAGCCGACGAGAGAGACTAGACGCCCGGATCCCTCCAATGAAGGTCTCAAGGAGGAAATCGGAGCCGAGGACGACGGAGCCAAAAGGGGTGGTATCGGCTCCGAAGTCACAACGGTACCGGTTCCGAGGAGCTCCGGCTCCGAGCTCTGTAAGAGAGTCGAAGGAGGAATGTTCGGTGGATGTGAGATAGCTACCGTCTGTTGAGATGGGCTATGGAGTATTTGGGCCAATGCCTGAGACTTTAATAGTCTACTCACCACTCTCTCAAGGTCGTGATCAGATAGCCTGGATGACCGAGAAGATCGGCTCCGATGGCTCCGCTCCGAGAGCAAGGGTGATCTCGGAGCCGAATGTATAGATTCCACTGAAGGGGATCGAGATCTCTTTTTTGAGACCAATGGAGCCATCGGAGCCGAAGATACGTCCGCTCCAGCCGGAGCCGACACTGAGTGTCTGGATTTGACAGTATCGGCGCCGGATGGAGCCGATACTGAGACTGGTATGGAAGGATCGGCTCCGGCCGGAGCCGATCTCGAGCCTGGTGAGGATGAACCTGAAGCCGACGGCTTGGAAGCCTGAGCCGAAGGCTTAACAGGTTTCGAGGGCTTCCCCGGCGCCGACTTAGTCGGGGAGCTCTCGGGCTTTAATAAGCCCCTTAATATGAGCTTATTTTTTCGTTCCTGCAGGACTCTTGGGCTGAAAGCATGACAGATAGCTCAAGAGTCCTGCAGGTGTGAAGGTCCCAGGCAATAAACACAAGAAGTGTGACCGTCTGTCAGAGACATCTTCTGACAGCACGAGTCACACTTCATGAAGCCTGAGACCTTAGTGTCCTTCGACATAACTGTGTCGATGAAACACCAGAAACACACTCACACACAAAATCGCTCAGTCCAACAAATTAAAATAAACAGGGATAACACACAGTCACACACAAACAATCCCTGACAGGAAAAAATTTAGGGAGGGGAAGGCCTAAGGCCTAACTAGGGACAAGGGAATATTTACTCAAAAAGAAGGGAACACTGACGGGAATAGGGCTAAAGTAAGTTGATAACTAACAAATTACAATATATATATATATATATATATAAATTTAAAGGGGGGTAGACGTAAAGTCTCTAAAGATGTTCACTTACCTAGAGCTGGTAAAAGAAGGCACCTCGTTAGCGAAGCGGCAAACGAGATCTGGGTAATCTCCGCCTTGCATCATGGGATATAGGGTTGCCTCGAGATGGTAAAATTAGCTCTCGAGCTTAGCAAGTGCCGAGTCGGAGCCGAGGATCGGCTCCGAACCCATCCAGCAAGAATGAAGGCGAGATTGACAACTTAACATCACTGTATAACATTGCCAAGTTAAGTGCAGAGAAAAGCACCAGTGTGAAAACACAGCAGTCACAGTTCAAAATAGCCACAGGTAAAATAGGCAGCAAACAGCAGGCAGCAAATAAAATAAATCCAAGTATGGAAACACAGCAGTCACAATTTAAAATATCCAAAGGTAATGTAGGCAGCAAGCAACAGGCAGCAGGTAAAATAAATCAAACTTTAATGCATATAAAAACTGGTAAGAGCTTTTGCTATGCAATCATAACTTCTTTAGACCTTAATGAAACAACTTCTTTACCTAACATTTATATAACACTGTCATAATACACAGACCAATCAAAAGCTAAAACTAATAACGCAATTAAATAGAGATTGTGAGCGCTTTCACAATGGTCAACATTGCTTCATCAGACAATTAAAACTCAATCAAGTACATCTTATATACAAACAACCCAATTCAAATTAGCCAGTAAAACGTAAGAGAAAACATACACCCTCCCATGATGTCACAGCCTACTTAAATACACTTGTTAAAAATTCAGCTATTTAAAACATGCAGACGTATGTATATAAATCTGAGCACATAATTAAGTATGCATAAGGGGTCTAAAAACTTATGTAATATACAATAAATAATATGTGTAGGAGGTAACTATTTCAGTTTCCTAGATTTCAAAATTAGCTTGAGGGGGACAGAATCACTGAGGCCCAATATGGGCCCCCTAACCTCAAGATCCACTGAAGTTCAACACACTCAGTCCGATTAACATGATCCCCCAATCTAATATTCATCTCCTGGACATGAAGTACTTGAAATGAAAATATATGGTCATCATCTGTTGACAAAGTATGTTGGGTTTTTTGTATATAAGATATACTTGACTGAGTTGTAATTGTCTGATGAAACAATGTTGACCATTGCGAAAGCGCTCACTTTCTCTTTCCAATAAACTGGTGGATTTATACATTGTTGTGGACTGTTCATACTTGGTGGATTATTTATACTTGGAGGTTACCTTCAGCCTGTTTGGGTATTTTGTACTTACTGAACTGTCGTTTACCTCACTTTCTGGGCTAGTATGGGGAAGATTTTTTACCACTGACTGAGAGGATGGCGGAAGGTAACGTGCCTCATAGTGAAGGGGTAGAGTATGTTGCAATAGTGTATAATCGATTTTTTCAGCTGTTAAGAAGCCAACAGAACCCTCTGTTATCGGCTGAGTTTGTGGATGTTAACCATGAATCGACCCTCTCTAATGAGGTAGAGCATAAGTTATGGACTTTGAAATGAGCAATAGAAAATGACTTATACAGGTTTAAGCGGCTTCAATGTCAGCAGTATCATTTTGAAGCCTGTCTAAACCTAAATGTGGTGCTACGGGGTCTTCGTGTGTTAAACATGCCAACGTATGGCAATGCCTATCGGACGCTTTTAGCCCAATGGCAGAAAATAAATTTAGAAACCAGTAGAGCCTATTTACTATAGACTTTTTTCAGCCAATGGAACTAGAACTAAGTGAAAAGGTTCGTCAACAGCCGCAGGAACTGGTCTTGGAGAATGGTGAAGATTCCACTGACCTATTCATGAACGAACTTGTTGAAATAATAGTTCGTTATGAAGGAAGGCTACTTGAACAAAAGAAAAAGAAACTATCTAGAAATGTTGTTGATTTTTCGAATCAACATGTATTCACTTGACCAAGGGCTAGTGAACAGCGAGAGCATTGTTCCACCAATCGCTAGTAGTATTCTGTGAGTGGAACCAATGAGGTGAATGAGGAAGCAAGGACAACTAACTAACAAGCTAGAGGGGAGTGTCCCCTGTCCTGAACCGTGTAATCATTGTTCCACCAATCGCCTTTTGCAAACTGAGAGACCGACAAATGAAATGATTGAGGAAGTTGGGTCAGCAAATCAGCAACTCAGAGGGAGTGTGTCCTCACCAGACCCTGTTGCTTCGGTCTATTATACACCGATGGAAGCTCCATTCAATTCAATGAAAATTAATGGCATGCAACCAGAATCAGCTCTAACAACTGTCGTTAGATGGAAAATCATTATGGAACCCAAGTCACAGGTTTTTCCAGTACTTCCCTTACCATTTCGACCAGGGAGGAGGAAGTCCATGGAGCAGGAACCACCGAAGGGATGAAAATGCATACACTGAAGAAAATGTGGGGGTATGGACACGAGGATTAGCCTGGAGCCTGTCTGACTATGCACTGACAACAGCAGAGGTTTCATTACTCAACAAAGGTTTGGATTTTATACCTTCCAGCAATACAAGTATTAGTGATTTACTGGTTGAGCTACGACTTTTCACTAGAAATGTAGCATTTAAATTGCAGTTTAATAATATGGACAGAATGGAAAGGTCCAATTATATAAACGTCAGTACTTATGTGCCCTCATTACCACCGAATGTAGAAACTTTTTTAAGAGCATGTGAGAATGCTATTTATGCGTATGACTTTCACAGTAGTTTTAAAAAGAAAGGAAGCAATTTGTCTATGGCAGAGAGACAAGCTCTGCGAATGCAAAGGAATACTCATATAGTAATTCGCCCCGCAGACAAAGGGGACCCTGTTGTTGTTTTAAATTCCCATTTTTATTATGAAGCAATGACTGAAATGTTGTCGGATTTGACTGCATATAAGGTTGTGTCCTTGGACATTGTAAATAAGATGAGCAAATATATTTCTGACACTTTACATGAATGTTTCTGCATGGGGGTTATAACTAAAGAATTATTTCAGTTTTTCATTGTGAAGAAACCACTGGTTCCACAATTATATGGTCTCCCAAAGGTTCATAAGAATCCTACATGCCCAAAAGTTTAGACCAATAGTAGCAGGGGCAGGATGGCTCACTGAGCCCATCTCTATTTTTCTGGATGGAGAACTAAGGGAAGTATTGAAGGATTATATACATGTGTTTAAGGACACCAAGCATTTCCTGGATGACTTATATAGAGTAGTAGAGGCACCAGGACAAGTAGATATAGATATACTTGTCACATTAGATGTGGTTTCTCTCTTTACTAGTATACTGCATCAACGAGGTATAAGCATGGTCAGTTCTGTCCTCGTTAGCCATAGCTTTTTATGCATGCTACTGGAGATTGTGTTGTAGCACAATTTGTTTATGTTCAATAAGGATTGCTACTGGCAAGTAGTGGGGGTGGCCATGGGCACCAGTTGCGCCAACACATATGCCAACTTGGTCATGGTGAATTAGGAACAGCAGTATTTATTGGAAGCTGGCCCCCATGTAGTACTTTATCTGCGTTTTGTAGACAACCTTTTTGTTGGATGGAAAGGAGATGGAGATAGTATGGCATCATTCCACCAACATTTGAATGATACAGGGGGCTCCCTACAGTTTACCATGAACCTTTCTAAACAAAGCATTGACTTTTTAGATGTTACAGTCTTTAAGACAGACAAGGGATGGTCCAGCAGGTTGCATAGAAAAGAATGTTATTGTCCGGCTTTTCTCCATCGTGATAGTATGCATTTGGATCGTATTTTTCCTAATATAGTTAAAGGACAGGCCATGAGAGTTTCACGCCTTTGCTGTAATGAGGAGGACTATATGGAAGGAATATGGAATTTGAAGGATGAGTTTTTGAATAGGGGCTATGACTCATGAGAGGTCGATAAGGTCTACTCTAAGGTTTTGAATAAAAGGAAAGGAAGGGCTAGACCATATTTTTCTGACAGTGCATTTGAACAAACCAATGACAGGCAGTCTAATGAAGTTCTTGTTACCCCTATGGTTATTTCCTATACCCAAGACATAGATAAGTTTAAAAGTATCATCCAGGAAAATTGGCATATTCTCTTGGTGGATGATAGAACTACCAGGGTGGTGGGTCCGAGACCACATTTTGTACATAAAAAAAGGAAGAATTTAAAACAACAGTTGTGCTATCCTAAATCAGTGAGAGTAAGGGAGAATAGCCTGTGTGGTAGATGTAGATGTAACAACTGTGCTTACTGTTCATATACAGATGAGTCAAGGTTCTTTAAACACCCAGGGAACGGACAATTGTGGAAGTTAAAGGTCAGTGCAGATTGTAACACTTCTAATGTTATCTATGTAGCACACTGTAGGATCTGTTTTGATTTCTATGTAGGCAAGATGAACCGTCAATTCAGGGAACGAATCAGGGACCATCTGTATTGTACAAGGAGAGGATTGGAATATAGTGCCCTGGCTAAACATACTTTGTCAACAGATGATAACCATATATTTTCATTTCAAGTACTTCATGTCTAGGAGATGAATATTAGATTGGGGGAATCATGTTAATCGGACTGAGTGTGTTGAACTTCAGTGAATCTTGAGGTTAGGGGCCCATAGGGGATTGGGCCTCAATGACTCTGTTACCCCTCAAGCTAGTTTTGAAATCTAGGAAACTGAAATAGTTACCTCCTACACATATTATTTATTGTATATTACATAAGTTTTTAGACCCCTTATGCATACTTAATTATGTGCTCAGATTTATATACATACGTCTGCATGTTTTAAATAGCTGAATTTTTAACAAGTGTATCTAAGTAGGCTGTGACATCATGGGAGGGTGTATGTTTTTTCTTACGTTTTACTGGCTAATTTGAATTGGGTTGTTTGTATATAAGATGTACTTGATTGTTTTAATTGTCTGATGAAGCAATGTTGACCATTGTGAAAGCGCTCACAATCTCTTTCCAATACACTTGTGGACTGTTCATACTTAGTGGATTATTCATACTTGGAGGTTACCTTCAGCCTGTTTGGGTATTTTGTGCATCCTCTCTAACATACTGACAAAAATTACAAGTGCCACACTTTTTAGTACCCTTTCCCCGTTGTCCATAACCCAACTTATCCAGATAACACAACAACCTCTTTAAATTTGCCATATTCCCGTAATAAAACTTAAGAGATGTGACAACTAATACTTCAACAGATGAATCAAAGGTTAAAATATTTCAATTCTTTTTAATTACATCGGTGACCTTATTTATGCCACTGGAAAAAGTCATAAAGACTCTTAAAATATTGCCCCTTCTAACTTACCTATGTGGGTCCCAGGTGGGGGTCATAAAATAGGGTCTCCCAACACCCTTCCTAAGCTGGCGGGAACCACACATACCCTTAGCTATCTCAGACCCCTTATAGCCCCTAGCTTCAAAACCATCCTTCGGGATCATAATAAATTCCTCAAACTCCTTGTCTTTAACATGTAGCCTGGAGGCCCTTAACATCTGTCCCTTCACCACATTTTCAAATACAAGGCTAGGATGCATACTGCTACGATGGAAAAACTCGATTTGTAACATTCCTTTCTATAAAGGCTTGAAATAAGTCTATTACTACCAGGCTTTCTCGTCACCATAACATCCAAATAGGGTGTCTCAGTATGGGACTTAGCGGCAGTGAACTGGAAAATCTCTGTAGTGGAATGAAGATAGCAAATTAATTCATCTTATTCCACTATGGTGCCAGTCCAAACCATAAAAAAGTCATCCACAAACCGTCAGTAAAATTTTATTTGATGATCCCACCATCTCAAACTCACTAGAAACTTGCATTCCCATATTTATTTATTTATTTATTTTACATTTGTTTACCGGGCTAGTCCAACTGGATACATTTCCATTTTCAGCAGAGGCCCAGGGAGAAAAGTTCCACATTGAAGTTAATACAAACAAGTCATTTACATCAAGAAAGTAAGTAGTTAGTAAAATACCAACAGAAATAAGGTTTAATCTAGATTATAGTAGTTGAAAATATATATTAGTAAGGACATTTACTCTAATTTTCTTTACAGTACAAGATAGGGGAGTTATACTTTAGTAAAACATTCATGAAGAGTCTAATTAATTAAGTATAAACCATAGAAAGTTCTATATAAATTCATAACAAGAGGCTAATTAACAAGGGTGATTTAGAGAATGTCTACTCAAGGAGAGTGAGTAGAAAGAGGTGAGAGAGGGTGATTCAGAGAAGAGTAATTAGTAGAATCATAAGATTAGTCAGGATTGATGCTTGGGCATAGCCAGAGTGTTTTAGGTGTTTGAGCTTTTGTTTAAAGATGAAGGTTGATGATGTGGAAGTTAGAGTGGTCGGTAGAAGATTCCAGTATTTACCTATGGTGTTGGAGAAAAGTGAGTCACCTGCTATGTTATTGGACTTGCTTAACTTCACAAGAAGTTTATTAGAGGAGCGTAAAGAATTTAGGTTAGAATAGGGAGAAATAAGGTCAGAAAGTATAGGAGTATTTTTTGGTTGGTAAAATATCCTATGAACAAAGGTAAATTGGGAGAGTAATAGTGTATTTTGTAGTTCAAGCCAGTCTAGTTGTTGTAGATTCTGACAGTGGTGAGTTCCATAACAGCACTGGTGTGGCTATTGGCACAAGGTGTGCCCATAGCTATGCCATGCCAATCATAGTAATATCTACTGTCAAATGTGAAAATGTTATTCTTCAGAATCTCCGGATAAGTCGGGCTATGGACAACGGGGTGAGGGTACCAAAAAGTGTGGCACTTGCAATTTTTATCAGTATGTTACAGGGGATAATGAGTTTGTTCATCCACAGACAGGGAAGAAATATTTTTTTAAATGTTATGGCTAACTCTGACACCATGAACGTTGTTTATTTAGCCAACCATGAGCAATGCAGCTCATTTTATGTTGGCAAAGCCAACCATCGGTTTTGTGAACGTATTAGGGACAATATATATTGTATAAGTAAAGGTAACACTGTCAGTGTCTTAGCTAAACATGTTCAGATGCAAGGTAATGCAGATAGATTTTCTTTTACTGTGTTGGATGTTATATATGAAAATGCTAGGTTGGGTAACATTGAAAATGAAACAGAAAGATGTGAAGCAAGATGGATATCCAAACTACATTCTTATATGGGGTTAGGTTTAAACAAATTTGTACTTTGAAACATGTTTTAAAAGCTAGAAGGAAAAAGAAAAAGTAATGTCTATTTCCTTTTGCTGGGTTCAGCTTTATTAGCTTTAGCTCATGATTGGTTTGTTTATTATGACACTGTTATATAAATGTTCAGTGAAGATGCTGCTTTATTAGGGTCTGAAGAAGCTATGATTCCACAGTTTGTATGTGCATTAAACTTGGATTTATTTTACCTACTGCCTGTTGTCTGTTGCCTACTTTACCTTTGTATATTTTATATTGTGACTGATGTGTTTCCATACTTAACTTTATTTTTCCTGCTGCCTATTTTACCTGTTGATATTTTGAATTGTGCTTTTCTCTGCACTTAGTTTTGATATCTGGTTACTAGTGTGGTTTGTCTAATGGTGGAATTTTTGTGTTCAACATTGTCAAGTTGTGGATGTGTAAATACTTTCACCAAAAGGTTAACCTGGATGAAAGAGAAGCACAATCATTGGATTAAAGCTGAAGAGAAATGGAGATGGCTGGAGGAATGGGAGGGAGAGGCTCAGAAACTCACCAGAAACTAGTCCTTTTTTGTATCCAAGTGTCTAGAGTACTAAGAAAAAAGCTTTCACAAAATCACCCTCTTCATGTGAGCATTAGTAGTTTAACAAATTATTCACAGAAATAGAACCCATTCCAGTGTTTTTTTTAGTTTCTTAATTTTACTCAGATAGTCTGCAGTTTGTTTGTGTCTTTCGGCTTTTCCCGGTTAGGGGTCGCCACAGCGGAACTCCGGTCCGCTAATGATTGGCAATTGATTTTTACGTACCGGCTTGCCAGGCCTGAAGCACAACCTTCAACGAAGGTACATCCATTCACGCATGTCTCCACGCAGAAGACGTTCTAGCTGAGAATCTAACCGGACAGCGTCTTACTGTGAGGCGACAACGCTACTCCAGCACCACCACCGCAGTATACATTAATAATCATCCACTTAAAGAACTAAACTTTCACTAGAATGTAGATAGGAAGTGATGGAGAGCTTGATACCTCTGAAAGAACACCCCATATGGAATACACTTCCTATACTTATCAAACACAACTGGAACAACCTTAAGTCTGGCCCCTCAAAGTTTCATTGAATGGGGAAGACATAGCTGGCAGTTACTCAAATGGAAGGGTACTGTCTGACTCAAGAGTGGTCTTGGGGCTAAGCTATTCAGATTAACAGCCTACAATGAAGCTATGAAAAGTAAAAGGAAGTTATGTACTCACCATAACGCTCCATGTTTGTTGTCCATGATCCTGTTCTTGCTTGGTGGGTTTGGAGCCGATAATCGGCTCCGACTTGGCCATATCCTAAATCTTGAGAGCTGCCACTGGCTCGAGGCTAGACTCTATCCCAACATGCCTAGCGAGAGTTACCCAGATCTCGTTTGTGATAACCCATTAAACTAGACTAAACATATACATATATATATATATATACATATATATATATATATATATATATATATATATATATATATATATATATATATACATATTTATATACTAAACAATACCAGTAAAAAACGTTGATAGACCCTAAGCCTATCCAATTCATGAGGCAGGAAGGGAATCATAGCACATATAGCAAAACACCAAATAATTCCTCTCAGTTCTCCAGGAAGGGGGAAGGGGGGAGGGATGCAAGAACGAAGGCGAGATCACGGACAACAAACATGGAACTTTATGGTGAGTACATAACTTCTTTATGTTATGTTGCCCCTATCTCACCTTCATTTTTGCTTGGTGGGACAGCGTCCCCAGCACCTTTTTTCTCGGGTGGCTCAAGAGAACAAACACTTCAGAACAGTGGAACCAAAGGATCCCCTGTTCTAGGAGGCCACATCTACATTGTAATGAGCGATAAAGGTATGAAGATTAACGAAAAGTAGCTGCCGCACAAACTGAGTCCAAAGGCAGTCTAGCCTGAAATGCCGTAGAGGTAGATAATGCTCTAGTGGAATGCCCACAAATTTGTCCTGGAAGTTGCTTACCTTGTGAGCTCTAAACATAAGTGATGGTGTCTGTAAGCCATTTTGATAAGGTTACTTTTGAGACTGAAGTACCCTTTCTGTTTTCTGAAAAAGATATAAATAATTGGTTGGACTTTCTGAAGTCTTTTGTCCTGTGCAAGTAGAAACGCAACTGCCTATGCACATCCAGTTGGTGGAGTCTATATTCTGCCTTGTTGCTATGATTTGAGAAGAAAACATGGAGTTCTATTGATTGATTTAAATTTGACTCAGAGCAAACTTCTGGTAGGAAGGATGGATTAGTTCTGAGAGAAACTGTGTATTTGTGAAAAACTAAATAAGGGGGACGAATGGAGTGAGCTTGTAAATCTGATACCCTCCAAGCTGAGGTAATGGCAGTCAAGAAGATTATTTTCCAAGTCAAGAGCTTCAGAAGACAGGTAGCAGCTGGTTCGAAAGAAGGGAGAATCAAGAATCCTAAGACTAAGTTTAGATCCCAAGGAGGTGGTGGTTCAAGAGGATAGTACCTTTCAGGAAAGCTTTGCATAATCTGTGGGACATAACGTTTGAACCCATTTCTCCAACATGATAACTGGAAATAGCAGCTAGATGAACTCTAATTGCAGCTGCAGCTGTCTCAGTCAGGAATTCCAGGATTTTCGAAATGGGTGCAGTAAAGGGATCAATATGATTTTTGGTTTCCCAACAAGAGAACTTCTTTCATTTGCTGGCATAAATCTTTCTAGTTGTAGATTTGTGAGAAGAGATCAAAATGTGTCGTACTGCAGGGGAAATGTCAGGAAGCCTGGCTAAGACGGGAATTGGAGAACCCAAGCTGTCAGCTAGAGGGTCTGAATAGAAGGGTGGAACGTTACTGACTGATGCATCACAAGATCTGGAACTGGGTCCAGGATCCAAGGCTCCACATGGAGATGGGGTCAAAGGAAAGGGAACCTAATCTGATGAGATCAGTAAGGTGCAATGAGGATTAGCTTGCAACCCAGCGATTTTGCTTTCTGAAGAACATTGGGTATTAGAGGGAATGGGGGGAAGGCATAAAAAAGCCCCGGGGGCCAATCATGAACAAGTGCATCCCTGGGTAACTGTCACGGTTTGGGGACCAGGGCAAAATAGCTGCTGCATTTGGTATTCATGGACGTGGCAAAAAGAACACAGCAAGGCTGGCCCCACTTGCGAAAAATTGGATTCCCAATTTTTCTGCTTCAGGGACCACTCGTGTGGCATCAGAATTGCCCTACTTAACTTGTCCGCTATCACATTGGGTTTTCTCGGGATGTGCGTTGCAATCAGAAAATACTGAGAGGACACCGCCCACTGCCATACTCTTAGAGCCTCTCGGCACTAGGGGTAAGATATGGTTCCACCTTGCTTGTTGATGTACCACACTACGGACATGTTGTCTGTTTGAATTGCAATTGTCCCCGTCGGTAGAGAGCCCTGAAGTGCTTGCAAGGCTAGAAGTACCGCTCTCATGTTCAGGACGTTGATGTGCAAGTGGTATTCATGCTGCTGCCAAGTTCCTTGAACAGTCTGTCCCAGATAATGCCCCCCACCCTATCTGGGAAGCATCTGTGGTCATTGTGACTACCAGATGGGGAATGATGAATGGCCTGCCTATTGTTATTTCCACAGACTGAAGCCACCATTGAAGATCTCTTTTGCAGGTCTCCATAATGTGGATCTCATGTGACATGGGAAGATTCTGCATGGACCATTGAGCAAAAAGAAGCCACTGCAATATCCTCATATGGAAGCGTGTCAAGGGAACTAGTGTTATTGCTGCTGCCATTGAGCCTATCGCTATGAGGACAAATACTGCTTGAATCTTTTTTCTCCTGATCAAGACTGACACCTGATGTTGCATGGTTGACACTCTCTCCTGAGGCAATTTTGTGATCATGTCGTTTATATTTAGATCAGCCCCTATAAATGTAATATGCTGACAGGGCAACAAGGCAGATTTTTCATAGTTGATAGTGATACCCAACTCTGAGCAGAGGCGAAAGCGAATTGTGGTGTCCCTTGCTATGATTAGTCGATGCTCAGTGGTGGCGGTAAGGCGCCAGTGGTCTAGATATGGAAACACCTGGAATCCTAGACACCTCAGGTGAGCCGTAACTACTGCCTTGCATTTGGTGAACACTCTGGGGGCTGTAGTGAGACCAAAGGGCAGAGCTCTGAATTGATAATGACTGTCTCCTATCTGGAAGAGTAGACATCTCCTGGATCACCTTGTCCACCTTGATGTGGTAGTACGCATCCTGGAGATCGATGGAGCACATCCAATTGTCCTTTCCCAGAAAGGGAAAAATGGACTGCAGTATCACCATCCAGAACTTTGTTTTCTTGACAGACCTGTTCAGCCTGCTGAGATCCAAAATGGGTCTCCAGTCCCCTGTTTCCTTTGCAACTAAAAAGAACCTTGAGAAAGTTCCGGATCTGATTTGTTCTGCGGGGACTAATTGGATGGCTCGTTTTTTTAGCATCCTTTGAACTTCTAGGTTTGCTTGATTACTTAGATTGAATGGCACATCTGGGATTGATTTTTGTTTTCTGGGAAGAGGTGCCATGGAGAAAGGAATACTGTATCCCCTGGATATTACCGACTGTACCCATGTGTCTTTTGTGATACTTTGCCAGGCTTCTGGGTACAGTGACAATCTGCCCCTGACTGCTTCCAGAGGTGGACAGACGGGCCTCCTTTCAAGACCACTGGAAGGGCCTACCAGAGAACGTATACCTGTCGCCCTGATTCTGCGGACCACTCTGCCGTGAGGGCGGCATCTCCCGTTATTTTCCCCTCTGACCCTGGGGGAAAAAATCACCACGTGCATCAGGCGAAGCTCCCGGGGATATCTGGAAGCACATTTTCCCACCCTTTTGACTTTTGGGATAAGGTCTAGGGTGGAGTCCCAAGATGAGATCATCAAGGGTCTCAATGGGATCGTAAGAATACTCTCCACCACGTCAAAAGCTGAAGGAGAGCGAACCGTCTGAGAAGGGGCTACAGACAGGTCCACCACCTTCTAGATCAATGGGGGAGTCAGAGCCAAGATTCTTACTGGCAGGCTCTGCTCTAAAAAACTCAGAGCTGACACCCAACCCCTGGCTCCGGCACCGAGGCTACTGCTCCGAGAGCTGGATGGATCCGAGCTTATCGGATACGACCTACTCAACCAGGAGTCGGATTGGAAAAGGAGTAATTGGTTGGAATGTGGACTGCATGCCCCCCCCACCCACTCCAGAGGGAGAGTGGGCAGGCAAGAGTCTCATCTGTATCTGAGTGCAGATAAATTTCTGCATCATCCTATCCACCGCCACTTCGGAAAGGTTGCGGGTGGATTTTCTAGTAGCAGGCTTTCTTGCCACCATTAGTACCTGCTGCATGCCCTCAGTAAATAGAGGCCTAAAAGAAACTAAGACCTTATCATCCAGACAGTCAATTGAAGTTGAGTGATGCTAGGGTGCATCAAACACCCCTTTTCTTCTGTGAGTAGATCCAGACTATGAAGACGCATGAGCTAATTGCTCCTGGCCATTTCCAAAAGGGAAAACCATGACTGCCTGGGCCAGAATCTTCAGAAGTATCCTGGATATTAGTGGAAAGGGTAGAACATTCCTGTCCAAGGAAAAGAAAATGCATCTGTATTCCAGACCTTCTTGCATGGTGCCCTGGAACAGATTCTTAGCAACTGATTGTTCAGACAGGAGGCAAAAGTGTCCACTTGAGGAAACACCCACACATGAATCAAATTTTGGAAGACCACTGATTTATTTTGCACTTGTGAGGGTCTGCTTGCCTGCCTCACAATTGTGCTCAGATGAAAAGTAAGATGCGTATAATGTGAGATTGTGCTATAAAGCTATATCTCAAGCTAAGGTGTCAAGCCTTCAAAGAGGGTATGACCTGGTTCCCCCTTGCTTACTAATGTACCACATTACTTTGGTACTGCTTGTAACCACTTGAAGAGGTCCCAGGAACCAAAGATGGTTCAGAGGGTGAGCCTCGCCTTGATATTTATGTGCTTGTATCTCTTCTTGGTGTCCCACATCCCCTGCACTTTTATCCCTCCTGAAACTGCTCCCCAAGGAAAGAGTGAGCCATCTGTGGTGACTGACTGCTTTAGAGTAGGGACAAAGAAGACGAGACCTGGATTTAAGGATGTGTGTCGTCTCCACCAAAAGATTTCCCTTCTAACATATCCCAGTACTGGGATTTGAGAAGATAATGGATGTTAAAGCTGGGACCAAAGACATTTCAGATACCACTTTATCTTTCTCATGTGGAGTCTTGCCAGGTGTAACATGAGAATCACAGATGCCATGAGACCCAAATTCCTGAGGTATTCCCTCACAGTGACAAAAGTCTGAGTGGAAAACCTTAGAAACAGACCTTGATAAAGATCTATTTTTTCACTGTGGAAGAAAAGCTCTTTAATCTGAAGTGTCAAATTGACATTCCAGGAACGCAATCATCTATGAAGGTGTCAAGAAAGACTTTTGACAGTTCTCTTGGAATCCCAGCTTGTGTAAGTGATCTCTCACATAACAGAGAGACAGAGAGATTACTGACACTTTGAATAAGACCTGGCAAAAAATAAGCAAGTCATCTAAATATGAAAAATGTGGATATCCTGTAGCCTGCAATGAGCTATAACTGGAGCTAGACAACTTCTGAACATTCTTGGTGCAGTGGATAGTCCAGACATACAAAACCTTAAGAAACCTCTGAAGTCTGGATGCACAGAAATTTGATACGTATCTTTTAACTGTAATGTTGCCTGGAAACTTGAAAATGAAAAAGAGGTAACAGGTTCTGAAGTGACATCATTTTGAATGTGTGTACTACACAAACAGGTCTCCAAGAATTTTTTTTCTCTGGCACTAGAAACACCCTTGAATAAAAAATGCTTCCCCACCTGGGAAGGAGTAACCAGTTCTAACACGCCTTAGGACAGCATGTGATGAAGAACCAGTGGAAGCAAAAGATTCTGATCTGGAGAATAAGAAATGACTCCGTGAAAAAAACAAATATCCTTCCAGTCTCATCTATAACCTTGATGAATGACTTTCAGACCCATTTTTTGAAACTGTTGCTAAAGAGAAAAATGGATAGTCAGTCTTCCTGGAAGATAAAAGGGGCCAGGGTAGGAGGATTCACAAGATCTCTTGAATAGTCATTCACACTTGGACAGTCCTTGGTTTTGGGAGGTTTGTTATCACTTTTTGGACCCCCCATTGCCATTTCTTCTTAAATGTCTGTTTGCCTGTGTGACACTGCCAGCCCAGCTATCTAGAATTTTGTAAATAATCATATGTTATTTGTGAATTACAATGCGATTCATATGTTTGTCTTACAAATGTAAGAGAACTACATGTTATGTGTATATTAAACGACTGGTGTAGAAGTGTGCGTTGAACAGGGTTTGTACAGTACTGAGCTTCAAGGATGTGTCCACAGTGTACCTTACTGGAAAACAACATAAATGTATATAAACTATATACCTGTGCAAATGTATGTTTTAATAGTAGAAGCTGGAACATACACAATTAACTTACAAAACTTCAAGAAAATAAGTTGAAATTAAAGTGGTTTACGATTGTGTTATCTCTCAGTTTCAGTGAAGCAGACTCAATGTCTAGAGCTAGAGGTTTTTCTATTGTCTTGGAGAGAAGTAATTACTAGGTCTCAAATGTAAAAGTGTTTAATTGCTTTACGACTTCCAGTTTTCAGCAAACATCTGAGAGATGTGTATTTTTAACACAAATATGTTAGTTTCTGTTAGCCTGGGAACTGAAGGCAGGTGACAAAGAGTGATGTCATCCAAGATAACCCAACAGTAATGCTTGATACTAATTTAAGAACTCTCTCAGAAATAGACTTTGCATTTTGTATTTTGTCTTTGACCCGGGAAACAGCCAACATAAGCACTTCTGCCTGCATGTTGCTCTGTAAGCAAGTTATTTAGGCATAGTATCTTTTACATATAGATAGGAATATAGTAAAGATTAGCTTAGATTTTTTCTGCATTTACTTGAGACTGTCCTGCAATGTTGTTTTCAAATACTTCCTGTGATTCTGAACTCTGCAGTTACTGTGTTGTTCTTTTACTATTTATTATTAAATAAATACAAACCTATCTTTGTGGCTGATATCTGTGAGATATATTTAAGCTCTTAGTATACTTGCATATGTATTTGTTGACCCTCTACAGGCCACACCTAAACAGCCTTGCAAGTCTTGGTCACACTTACCATTTGGATAATAGTAGCATTACACAGTAGGATTGGCCACCCTTTGTAAGGGCTTTATCGTAGCTGATAAAGAGGGGTTGGTGGCAGTGATAACTACTGTACAGTCTAGGCAGAAGGGGGCATAGCTAGTAAACCTGTGCCAGCCTTCCCCGTGTGTGTGTGTGTCTGTGTTTGTAGATAAATCAAATCTCAAAGTGTGTGTGTGTCAGCTACTTGGACAGGGACACGAAGCACTGGTTGGACAGAGAGGGTGCTGACAGTCTTGGCTGGACCCCTCAGCTGAGATCTTAACCCTATAGCTGTGCCAGTGGGGAGTCTTATTTGGGGATCTGGAAAAAGAGGGAGAAACCAGCCCCAAGACTTACTGTGATCTCTGTGTGCTCTTAAGGGGAATTGTATGTTACTGTGTGTGTACTTGTCATCCTCCCATTGTGTGCATCCCTCACTGTTGCCAGTGGTGAGGACTAAGGCTCCTTGATTACTGGGCCAGTGCAGGGGCATCACAGCCTAATTTTTTTTCAGACTGTTTATTCTGCTTTTTTGGCAAATTGGATGAGGAGATAGAACATTTCATGGAAAATATGGAAAAGGATTGCTGAAAAATCTTAGACATTCCCTAGATAAACTTGCCCCTTTTCACATATTTTGATAACCTCTGCAGCAGAGGAGCTAAACACTAAATCTCTATCCAAGGGAAATTTTAAAATCTTATTTGTAACATCATCTAGGATGTTCTGCGCATGCAGCTATGCAAACCACCTCAAAACAGTACCAATGGCCATAGCCCTGGAAGATGTATCAACAAAGTCATTCATACACACACGGTGTAAAACCATGAGTAGTGTGACCTGAGCATTTTTAAAGCAGACTTTCCCTCACAAGAAAAAAAATGCACACAAAATATTCCTCATACATTCACAATTTGTCAGAACAAACTTTAACATATGAGCCAGACAATTCAAAATTCTGAAAATCAAAGTTGCAGAAGTATATACTTGATTCCCATACCTACTAATAATTTTCCCATCCTATCAGAAAGAATAGGATTGGAATTAACTAAGTGCTTAGCAGTAGTGAAATCAACTAACATTATAGCTGCTGGCTCAGGGAATAGCATATAAATATTTCAAAACATTTAGGAACTTTATACAACTTGCCTGCCTTTTTAGGGATAGCTGGCTATCAGGAAAAATGCAGGCAGTAACCCACATCCTATAAAGCAGTTAGATAAGTAGGAATGGGTGTAGGTTCTGGAAAATATTTCTGTATCAGCTCAAAGTATTTTCTGAGGAACTGAGAAACCTCAGTGTTTTTCCACTGAAAACACTGAGACTATTGTTAGAACGTACCAGAGAATGAGAAACCCCCCACTGGGAGAAGCAGAACTTGAGGTATTCTCTGAGTCTGAATCTGAGGGGAAAAAATGTTTCTGTCCTTGCATCTTCCTGTTCTGATTCAGAATTTTAAATCTCTTCAAGAAAAGAGTAGACATATGCTTGGTCTTTTGACAGGAAAAATGGGGCCAACCAAGTTATTAATGGCAGCAGCTGCTTCCCTAGGGTTGTGCACAGCATTCTGACAACAGGGAAAACTTCAGTGTTTCCTCTCACAAGACCAACAAGAGATGCTCTCTCTTGGCCACTGAGGGGACCCCGAGTCCATAGAGGTTGTAGATGCTACACCAGAGGGAACCAGGTAAAAGATGAGTGGTCTCAAATGCAACACATGGCCACAGGGGTGTCACCCACCTGCAGCTGAGGCAAACTGCTAGCCTGCTGTGGTGGCAAAGGCTGTTTGCTTAATTTTTTGTTTTTGTGGAAGAAGGAACGACCATAGGACCAGTAATCTGTTCCACGGTCAAGTCTCTTTCCTGGAGTAGGGGTGCAACAATTGCCAGTAAACACTACCAGTCCACAAAAGTTAATTTTTTGATAGAAAAACACAGTAAAACATTTTTAAAACACTATGCCAGCCCCATGAAAGTAAAAAGAACAAACATTTCTGAACAGAAAAAAATTTTCAGTTACTTTACACTTTTAAACAGAAAAAAATGAATGCTCTGTTTAAAAGTATATTACAGTTTTAAGGCAGTACATTAAAACATAACACTCTTAACTTTAAAATAACGTTTCTGAAAAGAAATATAATAAGACATCAACATACCTAAGGAAATTGAAGTTTTTTCCCCAAAGGGAACTTTATCTGTTTAGCAAAAGAAAGCACAACCCTGTAAATCCTCGAAAGCCTCAGAGGAACGTACTCTTCAGCGGCTGTAAAGCTGCATGACAGTTTGGATGTGTGGCAGTTGCCCTGAAGCTTTGTTGGAAGCTGGCCAGCTGTTATATCCTTGACAAGATACAACCTAAGGCTACTGCAGCAGTGGTCAACATGATGAAGCATACTGCAGCAGTGATCAACATGATGAAGCATGTACATGTGTATATCTATGTGTGTATACATACACACACATTACATATATACATATGTGTGTGTGTGTGTGTGTGCGTGTGTGAGCGTGTGTATGTATGTATATATATATATATATATATATATATATATATATATAGATATATATAGATATAGATAGATAGACGCATACAGATACCAGTACTTTCAGTCTTCGAACTTCCCAAACGTCAAAGTCGCTAACATTAACATATCCACATCAAAAAAAATAATGTCAACTTGGGCAGGAAAAAGAAACCTAGAACATGCAAAATTAAAACGTTTTATTTACAGGTACACCTAAAAACATTTTATTTACAGGTGCACCCAACTGTGTGGGGTTGCACTCTGCCACACACCCTGCTAATTAGATATACTAATTCCGAGACTGCACAATCCCCAGGGAAGGGGATGTTCCTTATCTATGGGATTGTTGATCTGGCATACTTCTTTTGACAACCAAAGTAAGTTGTCATAACAGACACCAATATTATGGAATTTTGCTTATTTTAAGCACGCCTATTATATATTTATTTATGATAAAATAAGGGTACTGTAAGCTTACTTCTTACCATAAACAGTGGCTTCAAAATCTAAGGAATAAAGCTACAAAATAAAAAAAAAACTACGCCTAGTTCACTTGAAGAAAAGATAATACACTTAATATACATGTCTAATCAATGTACACTAACAATAAACCAGTGAAATGTACAGTCTAAATCACTGTACAATGACCTATTATGCAAGATACCAGAATGTGAAACACAAGCCAACAGCTGTAAACAAAAGTGAATCAACAAACTGAACACCAATTTCTTAATATGCAACAGATACAATGGTTAATATAAATAACATTTGTTAGGTTTACACATCTAAATCATATTTTGAACAACTAGTATGCAGCACACCAGAATATGAACTGTACCTCAACACCCACTGTAAACTAATAAAGTTCCCAAAAACTAATGCTTTCAAAATTAAAAAATCAACAATCCTAGCTTAATAAACACATAAAATAATCAATCAACTACAGTAAACGCTCAGTTAACCGGAATTCAAACAACCAGCACTCTCAAGCAACCAGAAAAAAAAAAATCAAAGAAATACAGTACATTATGAATAATTCAATTCAATTCTCATGTGTTGCACTTTCTGGTATTCCCACAGCCAGGCTTTTAATTAGTGTATTTCAATATTAAAATCAAATCAATACAGTGTTTATGGTATGGTATGGTATGGTATGGCATGGTATAGGGTACAGTATTAGTCAGGCCTATTTTAAATAGCAACTCTCAAGCAACCAGAAACTGCAGTTATCCAGTATCTACCAATCCTCATGGGTGCCGGTTAGCTGAGAGTTTACTGTATTTGTGCTGAAACTGGACATCTGAAGCCATCTATCAAAGATCCTTCCAATGTTTGTTATCCCATAGACTCAGCCAGTGTGAAAACATACAGACTGAGGACAGCACTCTTTTTCTGCTTAAAAAACTCAGCTTTGGCCAGCTAAGAACTTGCTGTATTCAACTGGACATATAAGAGAATTTAAGTACCTTTATCTGCACTTTTTTTCCAAAAAATACAGTATTTAAATTGATTTTAACTGTGTTGCAGGAATATTAACTGAACTGGAAGTTAGTCAGTGTTTGCTGAATTTTATTTGCTAGTAATTACAGGTGTGGGGGTAGTCACATTCTTTAATTTCCTGTCCTTGCCTATTTAAGTGGTACAGTGTGAAATATTTTCTGCTTAAAAACCTCAGCTTTGGCCGGCTAAGAACTTGCTGTATTCAACTGGACGTATAAGAGAATTTAAGTACCTTTATCTGCACATTTTTTTTTCAAAAAATACAGTATTTAAATTGATTTTAACTGTGTTGCAGGAATATTAACTGAACTGGAAGTTTTGACTCTGCTCTTCAGTTAGTCCCACCCACTGTCCCTGTTTTTGTTTTGGTGTTAATCTTAGTGGCCTTGAAACTGCCCGCCCTCTTGTAAATTTGTGTTTGGATACTCCTTCTGAGCCCATCTCATTTGCTCACTCAACTGAGTGCAGTGAGATCATATTCTGATTTCAGGCACTCCTACTGTGTACAAAGGGAGCATCTGGGAAACAGAAAAAAAAATTTAAGCTTGTTTCCTGCCTTTCCTGTTAAGTGGTATAGCCTATTTGTAGGCTTCTGAGCCCCCAAGCCTTTCTGTGTTGGAGGGAAGCCTTCAAGCTTAGTTTTTTTTTTCTTATAACTAGCCAGTTTTCTAGTTTCAGCACTCAAATCTGTTTCTTTGATCTCAGCACTTGTTCAGAAAAAAAAAAAAAATTTTATCTGCTTTTACTGTACTTGTGTTTCTACCTACTTTATTTTACTTTTGCATCATCTTAAAAGTACTCAATTGTATTTATTACTGCTTGGTGTAACTCATTCTAAGCCTTTTGGTTTAAACACTTGGGCTTCGGACCAGTTGTTTTGCACTGAGAGGGTTTGTGGTCTGCACTGTAGTGGCAGAACAGGTAGCTTACATCCTTCTAGGTTGGGAACTGCTGATTGAGGGCTCAGTGTCTGTTATTCTAAAAGTGTATTAATTCTGGTTTAAGCACTTGGGCTTTCAGGCCAGTTATTTTACATTAAGAGGGTTCGTGGTCTGCACTCTTGTGGGAGGAGAGGCTGGACTCTGCCCTTCTGAGCTGGGAATTTCTGGTTAAAGGCTTATAGTGCATGCATATCTGAACTGCTTCTTACTGAAGTTGGTGCGCCTTGTTTGCTGTGGCATAGACTGGATTCGGGCCTGCTGGATCTAGCTTTGTTGGTGTAACTTGAGCACTAATCCAGGCATTCTCTAAAGTAATCAATTGTATTTATTACTGCTTGGTAGTAACTTGATTAAAGTGTAGCTATCATTCTAAGTCTTTTGGATTAAGCACTTGGGCTTCAGACCAGTTGTTTTACATTAGGAAGGTTTGTGGCATGCACTGTGGTGGCAGGACAGGTAGCTTTCATCCTTCAAAGTTGGGAACTGCTGATTGAGAGCCCAGTGTCTGTTATTCTTAAAGTTTATTAGTTCTGGTTTAAGCACTTGGGCTTCAGGCCAGTTATTTTACATTAAGAAGGTTCGTGGTCTGCACTCTTGTGGGAGAAGAGGCTGGACTCTGCCCTTCTGAGCTGGGAATTTCTGGTTAAAGGTTTATAGTGCCTGAATATCTGAACTGTATCTTACTGAAATTGGTACACCTTGTTTGCTGTAGCATAGACTAGATCCAGGCCTGCTGAATCTAGCTTTGCTTATATGCTTGTTGTTTGTTTGCTTGTTATTTCCCTGAAACGCTAATTCCACCTAATACGCGGCTTCTCAGCGCTTCTGTGGATCACTAGTGATATCTACATTGCTTACTGTACCTATTTCCTTGTTTCACTTGAAAGAAAGTTACTGTTTGTCATTTTTGCATTTAAGTTACCTGTAACACATTGCACTTAAGTTACCTGGCACTTGCTCACGAAAGCAATTATATAAGTCAGCACTAAAAATTAAAAGCACTACACCCTCACTCCCCACTGGCCCTTGTTTTCAATTATTAAGGAATTCCCAATATTATTCTAGCATGTCCAAAGGTCAGTTGTCAATCTCCTCTCCGGTCCAGCTGGTGAATCCGGGAATCTTGAGGCAATGTTACAACTGCCTCATGTACACAGACAACCCTCTACTCCTCCCAACAAATTCCAACACATGTGAGAGATGCAACCATATAGCCAAACTGGAGGCTAAGCTCTCTCAACTCAGTACTGGCATAACCAGTCAGGAGGAGAAGGAAACCACACTCACTACAATTCCAGTCTCACATAGACCTACCATGACAGCAAACCAAACACATAATCACACAAAAACATACTCGGAGGCTCTAAATAAAGATCTGCCTAAGCAGCAGAGACCTCCAAAGCAGACACCCAAGCAACCGCTACCCCAAAACAAAACACGTGCAACACATATCTCACAAAGCCAGTGTGCCGAACAGACACACCCCTTAAGACTAAACAACACACCTAATACACTTGTAATAGGTGACTCTATCGTCAGGCACACTGACGTCCCGCTCACCAGGCTGAACAAGGAGAGGGTCACGGTGAGCAGCCTGTCGGGCCCTAGGATCCACCACATAACACAAGCACTCAGGTCACTCCAAGGCAAGTACAAATATGACTCAGTCATTGTCCATGCTGGTGTGAATGACCTGAGACGTACCTTCCTGGACTACATGAAAAGAGACATAAAGGAGCAATCTGAGCATGTAGCCCAGGCCAGTATGACCCAGACCTTGAGTAGCATCTTACCCTCACCAAGAATGATGCCACAATATGAAGACAAGATGATCAATTTCAACAATTGGCTTAAGTACTGGTGTCATTCAAAGGAGATCCAATGCCTGTCAGCTTGGGATGATATGCTCGACAAGCCACGATGCTTCGCTAGGGACGGCTTGCACCTGTCACCCCTGGGCTTTCGGATATTGGCAAAGGCTCTTGCTACCCCCATAGTGCCTTTTTTAGGCAAGGCTCAAAAGACAAACCCACCTCCATAGGTATCACAAGGGATAAGAAATTAAGAGTAATGCTACTCAACGCCAGAAGTCTAAACCTCAAGATGCACGCACTCGAAACTCTCCTTAGCATGGAGAACACCAATATCTGTGCAGTAACAGAAACCTGGTTCAGGGCTCCAGAGAGCACCCCAGCACTACCAGGTTATACCTCATACCATGCTTTTCGGCCCCAAAACTTGGACCGAACCACAAAAGGAGGGGGAGTATCGATATTCATCAAAGATACCCACACCTCCAGGTTGGTGGCAAAGCACTAAGCATCAGAGACTATCCATGTGCAACTAACAGTGGGTAAAACTGCCTTCCAGTTTATAGCCTGCTACAGACCACCCTACCAAACCCAGGAACCCCACTCGGCCTTCCTGAGAACACTGGAAAATATGAAGGTCTCTCCAAACAACATTACATTGGGCGACTTCAACTACCCAAACATAGACTGGGAGCATTACTCTAGCTCCAACACCCTAGCCCAAAGGTTCCTAGAATTTATAAACTCAAATGCTATGGAACAACTTGTTACCACTCCCACAAGAGGAGAAAACATACTGGACCTGATCATCACCAACATGGGGACTCTATGCTCCAGACCAGAAGTGTATCCCTCACTGGTAAGATCAGACCATAAACTAATCTCACTGGATATTCACATCCCGACCCCACCCCTGCCCAGAAAACCACAGTGAAAAACTTCTCTAAAGCAAATTTCACACTCCTCAAAACCGAGGTGGAATCCTTCAAAGCCCCGGGCCTGTGGAAAATCTGCCCAGACCGCAGAATCCTTTATAAACGCATTCTATGAACACCTTCAGGAATGCATGGACCATGCGATCCCAAATAAAACCAAGACCCAATCCTCCAAAGGCAGTCGTCCTGTCTGGTGGACCCGACCATAAACAAACTATACAATAGAAGGAGGAAGCTACTAAATGATAGAGCAAAATCCCAAAAGGGAAGGCATCACTGATCAGTATTAGCAAAAACTACGGGCACTCATAAAATTGTCTAAGGCCAGCTTCGAGAGAAAAATTGCACAGGACACTAAGGATAATCACAAGGCTTTCTTTAGTTATGTTAGGAACCTGGGTGGTAATTCCCAGATATGCTCAGAATTAGTCCAAAATGACAAAAATACACTGAACCCACAGACACTGCCAACATCCTAGCTGACAGGTTCAGCAAACTCCCCACCAAAGGGCAAATATCTATCCCAGCAGAGTGCTGCCCCTGACATCTCAGATGCTCAGGTAAGAGCCGCCCTCTCCAAAGCAAAAAACACAGCATCAATGGGACCAGATGGTGTCCCGGGCTGCGTCCTACATGAACTCCAAGAAGAGCTAAACCCAAACATAAAACTACTGTTCAATCTCAGCCTTACTACAGGATATGTGCCCAAAGAGTGGCGTACAGCAACAGTGGTCCCTCTCCATAAAAGTGGTGCCTCAATGGATCCTGGAAACTATCGCCCCATAAGCCTGACTAGCTTGGTCTGCAAAGCTATGGAAAGGATCATCATGGACCTCATAAATAAAGATATTGGGGACCTACAGACACTGGATCCTACCCAGTTCGGTTTTGTTAAGGGCAGATCCTGCCTCTTAAACCTGTTTGATTTCTTTGAAATAGTCACCAAGGCCATTGACGAGGGGAAGGTGGTCCACACAGCCTACCTGGACCTCGCAAAAGCCTTCGATACAATACCCCACTCGGGCATTATAGATAAGCTCACCAGCTTAAATATAAACCCCTATGTCACTAGATGGATTGCAAACTGGCTCAAGGACAGAACCCACATGGTTAGAATTGCTGGAACCATGTCAGTCTCCAAACCAGTTACAAGTGGTGTGCCACAAGGCTCAGTCCTGGGACCTCTCTTGTTCGGTATATATTTCTCGGAGGTACAGGCCAACACGGAAGGACTGTGGCTGACCAAGTTCGCAGATGACTGCAAACTGGGTGCCATAATCGACTCTCCAGCCGACACAAGCATCCTCCAAAAGGGCCTCATAGAAACAGACAACTGGTGCCAGAGCCATGGCCTCAAGCTAAATGCCAAAAAGTTTATAGTCATCCCCTTTGGCAAAAACAAAGTGCCCACAAATTACCACATAGGTGGTAATCCATTAAGTACAAAAGAAGTAATTAGGGACCTGGGGACCCAAGTTGATAGCAATCTCTCATTTGACAACCACGTGGCCAAAGTGGTTAGAAAAACATTTTATATAGCCCACCTAATCATGAAGGGATTCACATCTAGATCAGGGGAGGTCATTGTGCCTCTTTACTCATCCCTTATCAGGCCCATAATTGAGTACAATGCCCCTTTTGGGATGTACCTTACCAGACACCTGCAGCAACTGGAAAGACCCCAAAAGTACCTCACCAAGAAGATCAAAGGGCTCAAACAGATGCCATATGCTGCCCGGTTAAAGAAACTCCAGCTCTACTCAGTGGCATACCGCCTGTTCAGAGGCAATCTGTGCCTGACGTATAAAGCCATGTCCAACCCAGAATTAATGGACATGCTGCACCTCAGAAAATCCAAATCCCATCGAGCTATGCGCTCGAGAGACTTGAACCTCAGCACTGAAATAAATAGGACATGCTGGAGGGACAGATTCATAACCCAGAGGCTCCCTTCACTCTGGAATAAAATCCCAGTCCAGGTTAGGCAGAGTCCCTCATTGACTCTCTTCAAGAGGAATCTTGATGAGTGGATGGGAGATCGTAGGTTTACCCCGGGTATCACTTCTGTGTCACTGTTAGACAGAGGCACAGTATACTAACCTTGAAAAAGGGCATAGCAAAATAAATTTAAAATGGGTGGCGAAAGCCAAACACATTCTGGCTAGGCTTATAAATGCCCTAGGGCAGATAGCCTAGTATGAACCTATGAACCTATGAACAGGAGCCCAAGCATGAGGTTGGTGGCTAACATCCTGTCTATTACCCTCTAACATGGCAGCTCTCAACATAGTCATCTATAGGCAAAGGATGTAAGCCTGTTCTTTGTTAGGTCACTGGTGTGAGGAAGACATAACCTGGCGGTTTGTGTAGGTCTCTTGACCAAATATCCAGTATTCACTTTTAAGTCACAGCACATACCTTTTGAACACAACAAATAACATCCCACTTTCAGGTGAAACTATGACAGCACCTCTATGACTCTGCCATGGTCAACCTCTCCTGTAGGAAAATATGTTCCCACTTAAATAAAAAGTTGACATATACTAAAATGTTGCCAACCACAGGGAGAAGCTTGCAAAGGTGATTAAATAAAAATTAAATAAAAATCTTGCAAACACAGTACTTTTCTACTGGAATGAGGACAAATACAGCTCTTGGAAAACCTTGTATTCTCAGTGACAGCTGCTTCAGCTGGAATGATGGTAACTTAAGTCTAATTTTTTTTCCTCCTTGCAGAAATGCACCTGTTCCACCAGAAAAAAATATTAAGGAACATTTTCCATCTTGAGAGTCAAGAAGTCTGCAGCTGAAGGCAGTTGTACGTTCTATTCTAAGTGAAATTTATATAAACGAGGAATGCCACCATCCAAAGGTTTCCACAAGAAGGCAAGAAGTCCATTGAGAAAACAAACCAGGTAGAAACCACCACGATGTAAAAACAAAATCTATTTATGAAAACTAGAAAAACAAGCGCTTTCACATGTATCAAAAACACGCTTTATCAGGTTTAACTAAAAAATTTCAACTGAGGCTTTTTATACAAATCCAAAAGCTATCAAATTGTATAATTAGCAATCAAAGCAAAGCAATTAAACAATTAAGATGATAGTTACAAGTTTAAGTTAAGTTAATTCTTGTAGCACAGGATAAAAATCCAATGCTTGAAACAGATAATAGCACAGTCTGTATTATGTTAACATAAAAATAGAATATAAATATATTAATGAATTAATAGGCAATCGCCTCATACTTATAGAATGTAACATGAAGATATAAAACAAATAAATTGAACAAAATTGTGAATATTTTAAGAACTAGTAAATAGAAACATAGACCAGTAAAACCAAACTGGTTCATACTGGTCAATGTTCACGTGCCATTAGAACAGGCTTTATGCTGACAGACTGATTCAAGCCAGGCTCGAGATGGGCTTTCAACCTTAAGATCCATCTCAATTCAATTGTTTCTAAATAACTCATTGCATCACCTCCTCTAACATTTATATCTATAATTTGTAAAACCCTAAAGGTGAAACTATGATCAGGATACATGACTACATGTTTAGCCAAGGCATTGCATGTGTTCATCTTCCTAATATCATATATATGGTTGTACATTCTATCTCACAACCTGCGGGACGTCATGCCTACATAAAATGCGGTGCATGCTGTGCAGGTAGCCAGATAAATGAGGTTAGTACTGTCACAAGTAGCATGAAAATGCGGTTTAAAAATATACCTAAAATGAGGATGATAAAAACAATCTTCACCATTTATATATTTACACATGTTGCATTTATTACATGGGAAAGTACCATGCCTTAATGTTAACCTCTCTATACTACCAATAATAAAAACAGTTTTGTCAACACATAATAATCTCTTTAAGTTTTTGCTATTTCTATACCTGAAAGAAGGTATCGTTCCCAGAAATTGGGAGCATTTATTATCTG